>NC_135306.1:130036213-130636213 GCF_048772815.1 Callospermophilus lateralis | reverse complement strand
CAGTGTCCTCATGGCTTTTGATCTGCTGGTTAAAAGCTCATCCTCAGGTGGAGTTGCAAGTTTGCGCCCAGTCACTATCCTTCTGGTCCTGGTTCAAGCTAGCCTGGTGTGGTCATATCACAAGAGTGACAGCGGCCAATACTAACCAAGCACTTACTAGAGCCAAGCACTGTGCTCGCCTCCACAGGGACATTATTTCTTAATCCTCCAAGCAGTCCTTTGAGGTCAGTATTACAGGTTATCTTACAGATGAGGAAACTGAGGCACAGGAAGATTAAGTAACTTGGCCATCTTCATACAAGCTGGTAAATGGAGCAAACAGGTTTTGGAACCCAGGCCATTCTGACTGGGCCAGATGGGTCGAGAGAGGCCGGAATGAGAGAAGCATTGAACTCCCGGTGACTTTGGAGCTCAGTATAGCATCCACATTTTGCAAAAGCTGAAACTGCAACTGAGAGTAATCCAGTGGTTTGCCCAAGATTCCACACTGGAAAATTGGGACTAAACCACAGCTAGAATTGGGACCTTCTTTTTCTTATTTTTTTCCTTCCCTTTTTCCAAAAAGTCAATTCTGTTATCCCCCGGTGAGTGAAGAATTTTACATTTTTTACTATGGGAGGAATCCTGGATAGCAAAGAATTTTGTACTAGAAATCTTATTTGGTTGCAAATAATTTAACCCACTACTGTGACTTAATAATAAAGTATTCAGATGATAAATAACATTCTGTGCTTCTGACTTCTTCATCTATCTTTGAACTTGAGCCAGTTATAATAAAAGGTCTGTTTGTTAAACTAGGATATCCTCTTCAATTAGCCCTCAACACAAAAGTTTTTGAGAGAATAGAATTTAGAGTCTAAAAAATTATCTTCTCAAAATGTCTGTGAAATAAAACTTTTTGTTCTCTGGATGATGAAATAAAAACATAAGCAGAACACAATGAGTAACTCTGTGGTGTGGGTTCTTACAATTAGTTTTTGGAACTATTTTTAGTTCACGAATTATGGTGAGAACCTACAGCTGTATCTAGATGGAACTAGAGAACTTTGAAGGGGTCAGAGTGCTTGTTTGAAGTCTAGAAAATTTGGTCTTACACCATTAAAAATAAGCTTGCATCTGCTACTAATTTTCCTCCTTGCTTACAAAAACTGTGGTTTGGTGAAAAGAAGAGAGAAGAAGGATCTGTTCAAAGCAAGTCACAAAAACGACAATGGGAGGGGTTGCAGAAGTTAAAATAAAGGAAGGGAGGACATATGATCACTGGCAGCACATTACTCCCTCTGACCAGTCCTAGTACAGACCTCTTCTTTCCTCAGATACAATAATTTCCGCAGCCAGTCTGGTGTTAAGGTACGTCTTCCATTCAGAGGGACTATTTTTTATAACATTTTTTAATGGACACAATACCTTTTATTTTATTTGTTTATTTTTTATGTGATGCTGGGGATCGAACCCAGTGCCTCACACATGCTAAGCAAATACGCTACCACTGAGCCACCACCCCATGCCCCCACCCCCCAGAGGGACCATTTTAAAATTAGGGCTGGAAGTGTAGCTTGAGGCTCTAGGTTCAAACTTCAGTACCACTAAAAAACAACAACAAATATAAATAATTAAATATATAACATATAATAATTTAAACAAGTACACACATGCACATTTTATTACATACAGATATTTTATATCTATTTTAGGTATTGTTTACATATAATAAAATTTAACTGTTTAAAGCATACAGTTTGAAGAAATCTAATAACTGGCATAATTAAGATTTAGTTGGCACTCTGTGAATTCCACATTAACGGACTGTAAATATTTGGAAAAAATATGCATTTTTAGTGAACATGTGCAGATGTTTTTCTTTTCATTATTCCTTAAACACTACACTATCCATGACAAATATCTGAAAATGATCATATCATTGAAAATTTTCATTTTAAAGTTAGAATTTGATCATGTACCAAAAACTGTTGCCTACACTTGTCATATTTATTCACATATAAAATACTTCAACTGTCCTGTATTTTTAAAATACTATGAAGACAGAAGGGTTTAGATGCATGATGAAGTAGGCTCAGTCCCCTGTGAAATAAGCCCTTTAGTAGAAAGGCTAAGACAGACAGGCAGCCGTCACTGCACCTGGAATCACTACAGAATACAGTAAGAGCTCATTAAAGAACAACTTCTACCCCAAGGAAAAAGTGGGAGGGAAGAAACCTGTAGCCTTTAAGATGGGCCTTAGATAGTTTAGAGGAATTTTGCTGCCATAGTAAGAGGAAAGTTCTATATTTCTTTTGAACATGGAAAATAAATTTTGACTAAATCCTTTACACTTCAGGCTTCTCAGTTTCCCAAGTTGAGCCTTCTCTCCAAAAGATTTTTTTTTCTTCTACATGTTAACAATAGCTGTTTCCACAAATTTTTCTCTCTTCTAAAGTCTGAATGGTGGCTTTCAAATTCAGAACTCTTGTTCAAAAGAAAGGAAACCTACTATGTAAAACACCAAAGCTGAAGGGATTTCAGGTGAGAGGGAGTACAGTCTTCAGAGCTGCCTTCCTTCCTTCCTGTTAGTCTGTTTGCAGTTGATATAACAAAATGACTGAAACTTGATACTCTATGCAGAAAAGAGGTTTATTTAGCTCACAATTCTATAGGTTGAAGGTTCAAGATCAAGAGATTCCATCTGTCTAGCCTCTGGGGAGGGCTACCACAACCTTACAGCATCAAGAGGTGGGAATGTGTGCAGGACATGGGGAGACAGGAAGTAAAAGAGACTCAGGAAGGTTCTAGAATCACTTATAACAACCTGCTTTCCCAAAGCCCATGAGAGCAAAAGCACATCTCAAGAGAAAAACATTAAACTCTTCCGAGGGCAGTACCTCTATGACTTAATTACATTCTGCTGGGCTCACCTCTTAAGGATATTACCACCCTAACACTGCCATCCTGAGGACCAGGACTCTAGCACATGAATCTGTAGGGGTCAGACTCAAACCATGTCTAGATTATAGCAGCTGGACACTACCTTCTCTCGCTTCCTTCCCCCATCTCTCCCAGGGCTTTGTAGAATAGAATTTTGTTTGATCTCCTGCTCTTAATTTTCCTATTACAGAGTTCATTTAAAAACAGTTTACTCTTCCAACCATTTAAAGCTAGCCCTCACTGGAGCGTTCCTGTGGCTGTCAATAAACCTACTTAGCTGCCACCCATAACCTGTGTGTCCATTGCCTGCCGCAACAAGGCGACCTGCATTGGAGTACAGGGATGGCTCAAGGTCGAAGACACGTTTTACTGGAGCATCTTTATCAGCAGATTTTAAAGAGAAAAATCTCCTCGAGCCAGCCTAAGCCCAAGTAAGAGGACTGTGGTTTAAGTTTATATAAGTGTGTAATGGCGCTCACAGGCAGGGTGTGTAGGCAGGCCTCCCCAGGGCTAGGAGCCTGTGAGAATCAAGTCGCAGCCTGCACTTGGGAGTCTGACTGTAAGACTGTGTTTCCTGCTCTCCTCACATAGACCCTCATCCACTTTTCTGTATACATCTGGATGATCCTTCTTCCCTGTAGTGTGGCTTTCTCTGGTTTTACCCAGAGAGAAACAGCTAGGTTGCCCATGCTATTACCACTTCTCCCAAGCTCCCACTTACAAATTTCCAAATGAGAGACTGGTTGGACTACCTCTGCAGTGGCCCTGCAGGTTGGATCAGCTATCAGATGGGAGCGATACGTGAGATAGATGGGAAGGGCTTTATGCTGTGGATGTGACTCCCTGCCAGAACTTACCTGCAGAAGGAGGATTGCAGTGGATAGCTCTTTGGAATGGGGCATTGGCTGGGCAGATACCATGAAAGTTGTCTACTCTAGAGAGGATCCAAGTTAGGAAGCCTTTGCCTCTGGAAGGCCTTCTCCCAGGGAACTCCAGTGCTGGGGACCTCTGCCATTATGCACAGGAGGGTCTGGACACTGCCATGTCTCTCCTCAGCCTCTCCATCTCGCCTCCTCTTTGTCTATGGCCTCTTCTGCCTAAGCTCACTTCACTCAGTGAGTCTCAAGAGACAGGGCCCTAAAGTCAGTCTCATCAGTCAGAACAAGATTTCTAGTCAGTGGCATCTTAGGAAAAAGTTTGTTGAATTGTGCCCACCTCCTCTTCCTTTAACTCTGTCACTACCATCTGCTTCTCCTACATCCAAAACAATAAGAACCTTCCCCAAGAAATGCCAGGGAGATACCTGACTCTCCAGAACCAGATGCTCGAACAGACTATCATTATGGGAATTATTTGAGATTTGCAACAGAATTAGCTTGGTCTGTTTTTATGCCTACACACACACACACACACACACACACACACACACACACACACACACGTATACTCCAGAATAGATCCAACCCTGTCCCCCTCAAATCCAATCAACGGTCAAACTTGGCTCCAGATGAGAGAAGCAAAGAGAGAGAAAAACATCAATCTCTTAGGTCACCCCTGGGTCAGAGTGGCAGCAGCTGGACTCCTCTACCCCTGGCCCATAAGGAAAAGTGCATCAAAACTCATTGTTATTAGAAAAGCTCCGAAATTCATTCTTTCTTTAGAAGGGCCAGGTTACAGCTTTGCTGCCCTCGTGATTTCCAAGCATAATTGGTGACCGAATTAGAAGATGGCAGCACAGCCCACCCCCAGGCAGACCCCACCCTCAGCATTTCTCAACAGAATTTACTAGAGTCCACTGTCCTGTCATCCAGCCACAGTGGAGCTCAGTGCCCAACTAGAGGTCACAGAAACAGTGTCAGCAGGCTGTCCACTTTGAACTGGCAAAGAGAGGGTAGGATGGAGAGGGAGCATCCTCACATTAGGGGGTCCAGTTCTGGTTTCCATTCACTTCTGCTCTTTCCTCAAGCGAGAGCTACAAGTGGGGCCGCTGACCTTGGAGCAGTATCACAGTTAGTTTTGCTTCAGATTTCTCCTTTGTCAAATGGGACTCATAGGGGATTAGAGAAGGTTCTGCTGGTAAGTTTCCAGGAATATACGTCAGCTCTTGTTATCATTTATCAGGTACCCGCTACGGGCCAGGTCTTCTGGTAAGCATTTCACCGATAGCCCTCTTATGCCTCCCAACAGTCCTGCGCTCGCTCCCTAGTTTCCTTGGAGGAGATGGAGTCTCAGAGAGGTGAAGTCACATGTCCAGAGTCAACTGGTATGCGAAGGTGCCAGGATCCAACCAGGCTGGCCTGGCCTCGGAGCCTGTGCCATCGCTGTGGTTTCGAGAGTAAACAGTGTGCAAGCAGACATCCTCTGTGCAGTGGGCCCAGAGCCATCAGGCTAAACAACCCTGCTCCACACCGTTCTGGGTAATTCGTATCCACAGAGCAAACAGACCATTCTGGGCACGAATTCCCTTGTGTCAACTTGCCTGTTCTAGGAATTCTCAGTATATACGTTGGAGCCTGACCAAAAATTCACAGCAAGTCTGGCCTTTTTTGAGATCCATCCCATTGGACTTAGATAGTAATAAACTGAAGGACCCTTCAAAAAGAGGAAAAGAAAAAAAAAACACTGAATGACCCTTCCTAGGAGCTGGAATTTGATTCACTCCTGTCTTCTCCCAAAGGATGACTTTTGAGAAATTCTTGTACACCTCCGAGTCCTCATGTCTTGAAAGAGTCAGGGAACCCAACTGTCCCACCTGTGGCTCCCTTTCCTTGCCCCAGGCCTAGCTAGACCTTCTCTCTCTCCTCATAGCACCCCCTGCATGCATCTATTAAATAGAGCAATTTGTCACAGGACTTTTCCATGTCCTGGCCTCTTCCTGCCTGTTTGAGAACAGAATGCACCTCTTACTCACCTTATAGCCCCAGAATATGTCACATTTCCTGGTACAGCAATAATAACCAAATTGTTATCCTAGTTGACATTTATTGGATACTTAATTATCCCTTTTGAAGTAAGTACTATTGTGTACCTGACTTTAAAAGTAACGAAAATGTAGCCAGACGTGGTGGTGTATGCCTGTAATCCCAGCAGCTTGGGAAGCTGAAGCAGGAGGATTGCAAGTTCAAAGCCAGCCTCAGCAAAAGCGAGGCGCTAAGCAACTCAGTGAGACCCTGTCTCTAAATAAATACGAAATAGGGCTGGGGATGTGGCTCAGTGGTCAAGTGCCCCTGAGATTAATACCTGGTACCCCACCCCCCAAAAAAAGTAAGGAAAATGGGGCACATAGAGGTTCACTTACTTTGAAAGTCACAAAACTATAGGTGGTAGAGCTGGATAAGAACCCAAGTGGCCTAAGTCTAGACTCCAGCTTTTAACCATATTCTGTGTTGCCTCCATGCAGTGCTTAATTAATTAATGTGTGTAAATGGTTCTGCACATTAATGTAATTGCTGGGTTTTGGGAAATATGATCTGACCATGGCATACTTCAATTTGTGACATATTAATCTCGTGTCCTGCTTCTGTGATTCTGTAGTGCATGTCTGTGTCTGTTGGATAGGAAAGGCAGCCCTTGTGAGCATGCATTAGAGAGGTACAAATGTAAATCTGCCTCCCCCATTAATGAGCATCACTTCTTGGGGACAGTCACTTATGCATTCTTAGTGACGTTTTCCTCAACTGGAAGATAGGAATAATAATGGTGCCTACCTCATACAGTAACTCAGAATAAAGGAAATATCGAGGGAATAATTAAAGTGAATGATAAAGTAACCATTCCTGGAACACAGTACTCACTCAACAAACACAAGCAGATATTGTTGTTATTATCACTGTCGTCATGGACATTGTTTTTAAACCTTGATCATTGAGATTACTATTTCCTATCAGTGGGCAGATACCTCTGAGCCAGTGTGAGCAATAAACACGTAGCTGCAACATGAAGTTCAAAGTCACCAAACTCAGGACAGAGATGTTTTGTCCCATGTACTGCAAAGTATTCCAGAACTTTTGGAGTTTAATCAATATTGGCACCACACTGTGGGGTTCAGAGAGCCTGGGCAGGGAGTGAACTGGGGAAGTCCATGGTCAGTACAAACCTCTGATGAGCAGTGGCTTCTCCATGAACAGTGGGACAAAGGTAGAGTGGACAGCTGTATAGCTGAGGCTGATGGGAGATAACAGGATGCTGAATGCGTAACAGCTAACAAGAGCTACAATTTATTGTTCAGTTGACATTGAACTTGGCATATGAGAGAGTCTCATTTGCTCACTTAGCAATATTATTCAGCCAGTCACTCTTTCAGGCCAGGGAATATAGAATGAAACATATAAAATATTCACGTCTTTTGCACTTTTACATCGGTCTACACTAACTGAGGTGTCACAGCAACACTGTGATGCAAATGCTGTCATTTCCATCAGGGAGATCAGGGAGCTGAGGTTCAGAGAGGTCCAGTTACCTTGCCTGGGGCCTCGTAATTGGGAAATGGTGGGCCTGGGCTTTGAATCCAGGTCTTCCTGGTGTTCAACTCAATTCTTCAACCACTCCATGATACTACATAGCAAGGAAACAGCAAATTCTGGAATCGTGTGTGTTGCAGGGATTTGTTAATTCAGAACTCTATCTTGACAGCTGTCATTGTGTCATGGTAATAATTGCAATCCTCGATTTGCTCAGAACAAGAAATTTTGGTTGTAGCTCCTGTTCATAAGTCCCACCTGTCATTTTACTGCTTCTGATCAAAATTGATGTATACTCAGCAGCCTCAACAAAGAGAGGAACTTCTATGTTTAGGTCAATAACCAAGTAGAGGCCCTGGAATCCAGTGGTTCATTCCCAGCAGTGCCTGCTTAGGAATTCCTGGGTGCCCTCCAAGGCTGGACAAGACCAGCAGGTACCCTGCCCATTGAAACATTATCTGACCATGGAGCTGGTGCTCGGATGTCAGTGAGTTTGGACAGAAAGAATGAAATGCTGTGGCCTATTCAGGGCTGTGGGTGGTGGGCAGCTGTTGGCCCATTTGTTCAGGCTCTTGCATGCCCATTTTCCTTGGATTGGAAAGGAGGTTTCATGGGCAGCATTTCAAATGCCACTGAAAGGGGAAGGAGGAGGGCAGTTGGTGACTGCAAAAAAGCACCAAGAGCCCCAAAGCAGTGCTATTTTGGGTCAGGATCTTGGTGGGCTCATTTTGTTTCTAGGAAGCACAGGCACTACTTGAGATTAAAAGTTTACACATTTAGCAGAAGCTGCTCCGTGGCCCTCTGATCCCATCCACATAATTTCACAGTGTGAGGGCAGTGCATTCACGAGGGAAGGACGTTGTAGTAGGACATCGGGAGACCCGGATTCTGGACCTGGTTCCACCCCAGCGGGCTTTCCTTTCCTTACCCATAAAGCAAAGGGGATAGAACTGAATTTTGATGTTTCCTATGGTCCCTTCTGGCTCTAAAGTTATGAGTTTGTTATTTGATATTTGTAGCCTTCTGGTGTCTTTTTAATTTTCATGCTCTGTCTTCAAAACCACATTTTTTTCTGCTCCTTTACTGCAGCATTCTTTCTATTGCTTCAGAGTCCACAGTGCTTCTCTTTAATTTCTGATACTTAAATAAGTTAAATGAATGAATGACTACATGTAGGAGGGAATAATGAGTGAGTACAACCACTGTTAACATGCTGCTGTAGCACCCAGACTGGGACTCTCTGTGCTTCAGGGTGGATTGCTAGGATGTGACATGGGCACACCAAAATCAATTTCTGATTATTGCTCTTGCAATGATATATCTTATTTTCTGTAAATATGGAATAGTGTATGTGCGTGTGGTTTTGTAACCACCTTTTATCAAGGTGAAGTTTTTTTCTCTGTCACCAAGTTTCTCTTATTTAATTTTAATGGCTGCATCCTATTCTGTTGTAGAGTTTACAGTAGTCTATTTAACCAACTCCTTCCCCTTACTTTCACATTGAGTTTTCTGTACCATAAATGACATATAGTTTACTTTAAAAACAAAATACATTGCTTTGGTAACAAGAAACACATTTTCCCTTAAGAAATGCTCATCCCATGACTCTCTGGACACCCCTGCTTAATCCAGAACAGCAGTCTGTAGAGGGAGGTGGAGAGAGGAACTGAGGACACCCCAGCCTGGCTTCCACATGCAGAGAGAACCACAATCACTGGCACTTATATTGCCTTTGAAGGACTGTGAAGCATTGGTCCCTTTTTTCTCTTGAATAGGACTAGGAGAAATTGTGGGGCCAGGTCATATGAAAAGAGGATCCAGCTCGAGATTAAAGGCCTGGACTGGAAACTCCCCTCTACTGTCTGGCCTCAGACAAAACAAACCTTGGTTTATTTTTCTGTGAATGACAATATTCGTATCATTACTTTTAGTGCTTGCCCTTACATCACAGACTTGGAAAATGGAGGCAGAGGAGGTGGAGCATAAAATGAGATAGTGGGTACAAGGTTGATTTGATTGATCTGTTTGAAGCACTGAAGTCAGTGTTCTAGGGAAGTGAGTTATGGAGAGCATGGGGTGGCTAGTTCTTAACTGCAGCCTGGAATGTCTCTGGAGTTAACAGTGGTTTTTGAGAAAGTCCTCACCTTACATACCACTATTAAGAGAGAGAGCAATAGCGGTAATTCAATCCTTTACCGTTTGCATGCGTTTTTATTTTTAATCCTTGCCAGATGTAGACTGGCCGTGAGCCCAGAGACTGAGCTTTTTCTGATAGAGGTGGTTTTGTTCTTGTCTCCTTCTAGACAAAGAGTTCTTAAAGGAAAAGGAGAAGTTAGAGATGGAGTTAGCAGCTGTGCGCACTGCGAGTGAGGACCATCGGAGACACATTGAGATCCTGGACCAGGCTTTGAGCAATGCCCAGGCCAGAGTCATCAAGCTGGAAGAGGAGGTGAGACCAGGCTGGAGGGTGATTGGGTCAGGGAGGAGGGAGGCAGAGCCCTGAGGGCCTCCCCTTCCTTTTCCTACCCCTGCTTACTTTAACCAGATCCAGATCCAAGGCGTTGAGACCTGGGAGGGATGTGGGAAACCTCCCAAATATAAATGAATAAAAGCAGCGTTTATCCACCCCAGAGCCAGGCAGAGTATGAAAGGCACACATGAATACCATCAGCAAAGAGCTCACAGCCTTAAGCCCAGCCTGCAGCCCACTGGTAGGCAAGCGTCCAGAGCTGGCAATAAATATAAGGACAGGAAACCACTGGTGCCTATGCAGAGAAGGGACTAACGACTTTTGGAAAGTAGTTCAGTCGCTGTGTCTTTAGACTCCCGATGACATAGAAAAAGGCAAAAGCCTTCTGGTGGAGTAGTGTGAGATGGTATCCCGTAGATGTGTTTCTAATTTCCAGAGGTTGTCTTGACCCATACAGTACCTCCTGCCCCTAGTCCAGGAAATTTGGATCCCACTCAAACACCGGATTTAGTAGAGTCTGACGAAATCACCCTTCAGCTTAACTTTTGTGATGTGCACTTTCCCTTTAAGCCTGACTGAGCAGTCAGAATAACCATTTCTGAGGTTCAAGCCAGAGGAGCCTGGCTGTGAGGTCAAGGCAAGAGAGGAAGGGAGGTGCATCCAGGCAGCCGGGGGCCTGTGCCCGCACCATCCAGCTCCCTGGGGGACACAGGCACCCCTGTGCTCTGCAGATGACCTGAGCAGATTCCCTCCTGGGAGGCAAACGTGCTATGTCAGCAGGAGGTTTAACTGAAACAGTCTACGTCAGTACTTAGCTGGATGCTTTGGCACACAAACAACAACTGTGCAACTGTGGGTGTTGAAAAAAGAAAAAAAGAAAGTTTTCCCTTCAGAAAATGTTACCTGGGGCCAGATAACTCAAATGTCCCCTCAAACCTCAATACTTGAATGCAGCTGGAGAGGAGGGATTTCGGTAAACAAGGGCCTTGCCCAGTAGAAGCCTCAGAAACCCCGTGTAGGGACTGTGATTCTAATATTAGCGGGAGGATCCCGAGCAGCAGCTGAGTATTTCGCTTGTCACCACAGAAAATGACCTGAACCCTTGAAGGACAGGAGGTCTGTTCTGAGGAAGGGAGGCCCGGACTTACTATTGTCATCACTGAAGTCATTTCCTGCGGCTCTGTCTTTCTGTGTGGAGCTGAGGACAATCATAATTTTTAAAATTGTTGTTCTGTTAAAGTGAAAGCTGGCTGTGGGATCCTTGAAGACAGGCTCTTTACAATCGCCATTAGGGTTTCTTCTTGTCATGGTTTTTATGAAACATCCTTGCTTAGTGGCGTCTCATGTGCCTGACTTCCGCCTCACTGCTTGTTCTTAATAAGCTTCTTTCGAAAGGTCTTAATTCGGTGCACATGCCTACACTAGCTTACTGTGGTGGTTGAAAGTAGACTGTAGAGCCAGGTGTGGAGGTGAGATGTGAGCCCCAGGACATACCAACTGTTTGACCTTGAGCAGGTCACTCAGCTTCTTCAAACTGGGTTTTCTCATCTCTCAAATGGGGATAATAAAGAACTGTACCTCCTACTACCTTTGGGAGGATTAAGTGAGATACTACATAACACACCACGCTTGATGTGGTAGTGTTCTAAAAATGTTGGCTCTTATCATGACTGTTACAGATGCTTCTCATCATGATGTATTCCTGCTAGACTTAAGGGTGATAAAAAGCAAAGGAGACAGTTCATGCCTGCAGTTGCTTAGGGATAATATTCATTCATTTATTCAACAAATACACATTAGGACACACTGCTCATTGGCCAGCAGGGACCAAAACAGACAAATCTCGGGCTGGCTTGTATTCTGTTGACTACATACTCAGGAAACTGTGTGTAGTGGAAAATGTACAAATGAATGGTACATAAAATATTGAATCCACTGAGGCTTCTAAAAAGCACAAAAACGGTGCTTATCCTCAGAAGTCTAGTAAATTGAATGAGATGTTCAAAAGAACAATGAATGAAAGGGTTCAGATAAGAACTGAACCCCCAGAAGAGAAGTAGAAAAATCTTTCAAGTTTCTGTCTCTCTTTGTAAGATTGGAAATGCCTCCATTTTCTTCCAGTGACTTCCAAGAGGTCGGGGTATAGGTGTAGCATATAGCACTGCTGTCCGCTCAGTCAGAAACAAGCAAGCTGTAAAGTCACTAACACATCCTAGCTTTCCAGTGTGGTCTCCGTGGTCTGCGCTGGAGCTCAGGATTGAATTGCCTGCAGGGCATCAGCACACCCAGGTGCAGAATGACAGGAAATTGGATCTGGTGTCTCCCACCTGAGACCAGATCAAGTAAATGCCTCAGCCTGATTTTTGGCATCAGCCAGTTCCCAGAAATCTAAAAATGTGCCTGGATTTATGAACACAAGCCAGACTCCCAAATGGAAAAAAACAAAGTCTGAGGGTAAGATTTTGAAGTTGTTGTCATGATCCTAAATCCATGCCTGATGTGAAGTTGACATAAATCATTTCAACCTTAATTTCCATTTCCTCAGCCATTGTCTTGAGTGTTCGGTATGCCCTTCCTGTCTCTTCAGAGCTGTTAACTTCTCAGCTCTAAAGGACTCTGAAATCTTCAGGTGAAAGTTACTCCATAAATATCTATAATAAAAAATGTTTATACTCAAATGGATATACATACATGTATACATACACACTTCCCTCATTATAAAATAATTTATATTATAGAAAAATAATGAAATAATCAAGTCTTTACTTTCCATACAGAATATTCAAACACAGAAATTACTATTCTGACACACAGATGAACATGGTTAATGCTTTACATATTTTCTCCCAGTCTTTTTTCATGGATAAACAGTTGTGATGATGTTGTATACAAGTTTTGACATTACAGAATAAGCATTACTTCTTGATATTAAAAACTTTTTCTCCACCTCATTTCCATTGCTATAATTAATTTAAGCAATGATCAAACATTGAGCTCAAAACTGAACAAATTATCAAATGCAGGTATCCTGGAGGGTCTTCCATTTCAAACTTCTTAGCCACTCCAGGTGTAATGATGACCTTTGTGTGAACCTTTTCTGTCACAGCAGCCCTGGGGGACAGGAAGAAGAGGTGCACACAACTGTGGTTTAAATAGGATCTCCAGGTAGTCCGACCTGTCCCCTGCCCCACCACTGAGAATGACCGGTCTCATTTCTGTGCTTTCTTTGCTCTTCTGCACTCAGCTGCGAGAGAAGCAAGCGTATGTGGAGAAAGTTGAGAAGCTGCAGCAGGCCCTGACCCAGCTGCAGTCCGCGTGTGAGAAGCGAGAGCAGATGGAGCGCAGGCTGCGGACCTGGCTGGAGAGAGAGCTGGATGCACTGAGGACCCAGCAGGTGAGGGACAGGCTTGAGCAGCAGGTGAATTAGACAGATTCTTGACCGGAGGCCCCTGTGAGCCAGCCACTGCAGTCTGCCCTGAGTGCAGTGGGGGAGTCAGGTGGGCTACTACTCACTGTGGAGGAACACAGAGAGGAACAAAGGGGTCACTGACTTGGGTCTAGGGGGAGGATGGAATTTACCTTCAAATGGCTTCAGAGAGGAGGAGATGTGAGCTGGACTTTGAAAGGTAAGGTTTGGGGTATTCAGGGGCAATAACATGGAGGTAGAGGAAGAGGAGGATATGTGAAGGAGAGGGTCGTGAAACATCATGGCAAGTCTAGGGCGGTTTTGGTGCCGCTGTGAGCAGGCAATGCCCAATGAGATCACGATGAGGAGCATGGCTCCATCGCAGAAAGCCTTGGGTCAACTGGCGGGATTGGTCTTGTTCCTGTAATTAAAAGAGAGTCAACACCTCTGAGGTTTTTAAGTTGGAGGGGAATGTGACACAGAAGATCAGGGACAGAACCATCTAGAGCACAGATGGTGGCCAGGCTTTGAAGGCTGCTAGTGTGGTGTAGGAGCAGAATCCATGGAGCAGCTGAAACCACTAGTAAGGGATTAGAATCAGAACATGGTGATCATCGAGTCTTCAGGAGAAGGAGCTCAAGACCCCTCCTAGGAAGTGGCACTGGCCATAAGCTATTCCTTCTGCCTCTTCTCTGCTGGCAACAGAGAGGAGATAGTGGAACTCGCCTCTGAGTAAGTGCTGAATGGAACAATCCAGCTCAGGGTCCATGGGTGCTTCAGTAGAGAGAAGTCTGCAAAAAAGCTCCAATCCAGGTTCATCAAAGGTTCCTGGTTGCAGATGACACTAGGCTTGTCCATCTTCTGCCAACATGGTGGACAAAGCCCTTTGTAGAGCTGATGAAGGGTGTATTGGGATATCAGGGAAATGCAGGGCAGGCTCTGTGGAATTATCTACTGGATAGGGCATAGTGGTTGTGATTGAAACACTTGAAAACACTTGAAAGCATGAGCTCAGGCCCACTCCACCCTCTTGCCTGGCAGGCCAGGCAGTTTCCACTGGGTGTGTGCACTTGGGAAAAGAAGGTGTTACCAAGATTGCCCAGAAAATCCAGAAACCCACCCTGACCTCCTACCTCCTTGCCTGGTTGATGGCTTGCAAGGAAGAGCAGGTCTTTCTCTGGTCTTCTGAGTCTTAGAACCTGTGCCACATATGCTGACATCAGTTAAGCCCTTTGCCTGTTCTCTGTTGTTCAGTTACTGAGATCTGAACCTCCCCAACATGAGGGCAGGCTTCTCTGGTATCCAGTACAGTAGACCCTGTCAAGTCTTTGGCTGACAAAATAGAGTCAAAAAGAATGTTCTTTTCCAGTTAATGTGCTAGCCACACCCTGCAGTTTGGTTACTGAATTTGGCTCTTCTTTTGAATGCTCTGAAACCAAACTCAACTCTGTTATCTTTGTGATGGATCAAGAAGAAATGTGAATCTGGAATTATGTGAAAAATACCATCATTGCCACAGAGGACAGTTCACTGCCCACGTGCAGACTCATGCTCTCTCATCCACATTCTTTCCTCTGTCCTCCTCCTTCCAAATGCAGAGGCAACTGACAGACTAGGCACACCTCAGAGGGCCCCAGTGTTAGAATCGAGGTTCTCCAGGAAAAGGGCTCAGCTTGCCATTTCAGTTGTCTTCAGGAACTGATAGATCTGCAGCTGTGTATGGCTGACATGAGATCAGAGAGGAGGAGACAATCTTTAGAGTTGAACAGAACATCGATGCTTGATATTTCTTTGTAAAGAATATTGCAGTTTGATTTGTTTAAAATGAAAGTATGATTATATCCCCTGTGATATGAAATATACTCGAGATTTTCCTGTTGCCTTTGCTCTCTTGTTAAAAAGATACGTGTTATTTTTTCTTTTAATACTTCTTTATTTTCTAATTTTACCATTGAGTATACATTATTATATAACCAGAAAAGGTAAAAATATTACAAAATAATGCAACCAAAAATTCTTGAGTTTTGCTCCAGTGCCATGTGGCAGATGCTGTAAAAGGTGGAGTCTGATCACACTCTGGTCTGAAGCCCCTGGACAAGTGTGGAACAGTTTTGCTGGCGCCCAGCAGGGATGACTTGGAGCCCACTCAGGAACACAGGATCATCTGAGCATCGTGACCTTTCCAGGAAAAACTGTCCCAGGCCTCTCCCATCTCCTCCTCCTCACTCACCCACACAGCCAAGCATATGCCTGCCCCTTCTTGACTCGGCCATGGGCAGCCTTGGGAGAGCTTCCACAGCCCACACCACACCCTGCTCCTTCACCCTCTGTGGCAATCAGGCATTTATCCCACCTCTTTAGAAATCACACTATAACAAAGCCTGGGGTCATCTCCACTCTCGGCAAAGCAGTAAAGACCAGCCACTCTGTCTGGCTACTTTCCCCAGGACATGATTCTGAAGAGACTTTTAAGAGTGGCTTAGAGTACTTATTGGATCAACACCCTACACAAGGGCTTTGTCCTTAGACTAACACTGGGATGCAGCTGAGTCTGTCCACCTGGCCCCCTCAACTACCTTGTCTATAAAGTGAGGAAAACTGATTATACTTAGCTCATGCTTGTAACAACAATTGAGAAAATCTGCCCAAAAGCGCTTCTTTAGCAATTGGTTAGAAAAGGCAAACTCTCAGTGCTGTGTTTATATTAACAGCATTACCTTCAGTGTTATTTGAAGGCTTAGGGCATTCTTGGTATCCTCTCCCAAATTCTCCACTTACCCAACTTTTCCACTGGAAAAAAAAAGGCGGGTGACAAACAGAAGTAAGGCTGATTGAAGAGTCAGGGAGAGAAAGAAAGGTTATTACTAGCCTATAAAGAAACTCAACTGATCTTGTCATTATAGGTCACATCTCCTCTACCACAGAGGTGACATAGTACTTTAATATCAATAGAAACTGTGAGAGAGATGAAAGATAAATAAATTTTTTAAAAATAGGGAGGGGAAAAATTTATATATTTTAAGAGCTTTCAATTTCATCTTTTGTTTTTTTAAACAAAGAACTAAGTGATTTTCACTTCTTCCACAGTAGTCCTGTTGGATCTTATGAGAGAAGGTGGGATTGTTCTGGAAGTGGGAAATGAGACACAGGGACGTTAAGGGGCTAGTCCAAGATCATGTAGCTCCCTGAGACATTCTTTGATGTGAGCTCATCGAGGGCAGAGATTTTGCCTGCATTGTTCACTGTTGTATCCCTGGCACATGGTACTTACGCAGTACATATATGTGGACTAGCTAAGTAAGCGGGTGTCAGAAGCTGTCCTGCCTGACCCTCATTTTGATTTTCTAACTAGCATACTTACTCATTAGCCCATGCTCTCTGTACTCTTGAAGGCTGAAACTTGTGTATTAATTACATAACTTGACGACCCAAATTAGGGGCCTGTGAAGAGTTTGTCATTATCTCATGTGAGGTCAGGAGGATCTGCAAAAACAAGCCAGCTGAGATGGTAACAGAAAAGATGTAGATAGAAACTGACAAGCATAGATGGCAGCTTACTGAGGCCGTGGGAGCTCTTTCTTGGAAAATTTCTAAAAATAGAGGAGCTTCTCATCTGGTGAACTGATTCATCTGTCCTCCTGCCTGAGTCCGGGTGCCTGGCCAGATGGGATCAGTGATTTCCTGTACAGGTCAGGTGAGGACAGGTATGTGCCTTTCATTGTATTTTTACTTAAATGTCAGTCCCTGACAAGCTGCCTCTTTCTGGGATAATTTATATTTGGAATTTTTAAAAGCTGAGTAGAAAATCCCATAGGCACATTTGTTTTCTTCTCTGCTAGGATTAGATTACATCAGTGCAGATCAATACCCAGCTGCTGTTGTGGGTAATTCGAGTCCTTTCTTAATCTAGAACATTGTGTGGGTCTCGGTGAAACATTTAAGTACCTCTCACCTTGCAACTAGCTCTACATTTAAAATTTGTGATCACTGGAAAACACGAGGGGAATGCATGTCCCAGGATGTACAACAGCTGGGATGAAATCATTCTCCTCTCAAGTGCAAAGGAAGCTGGCTCCTGTTCAGACTGGGCACCTAAACCTGAGACTCTGAGATGTGCCATTTCTGTTGCTGGTTTGAGTTTAGACTTTCCTGGAGAACCCCATCATCTCCCATGTCATGCTTTTTAGGGAAATAGCATACCTGAATTCAGAGAAAAAAATTCTGAAATGCGATCAGTCCAGGTAATAGCCATTTTATTTCCTCTTACCAACACAGATGAAAAGAAAATGACCTTGTCTTGCATTAGACATCTCTTGCTTTCACATGCATTTCTAATTTGCTTCTTATTCTCAGGCCTTTGGCGGGGCAAATCTTTATACCTCCACTGCCAGAGACTCTAGCATCTGACAGCAGGCATGTTGGGCACCTCACTCCTGCTTTCTGGCCTTTCCTTTTTGTCTTCAAGCCCCAGGGGAAGCAATCAGCTGGAATCACTTCCTTGAATTATGGAGAAGTGTCCTGGACACTGCTCTTGCGTTTGGTATAAGTAGACTGCATTGCCTTGAACAAGCCACTATTATCATGCAAAGTCCCTGAGCTGTGGAGCCAGACTCCAGTTTGAATCCTAGTTCTACTACTGATTGAGAGAATGTTACCATTAATTTAACCTCTCAGAAGCTTATTCTCTCTGTACAACTGGGATATTGTCTGTTTTACAGAATATTTTTGTATAGCTATTAAATGAGATAGAGGACTGTGGAGGTAAGGTGGTGTGTTAATCAGCTTTTTCGCTGCTGTGGCCAAAGGACCTGAGAAGCACAACTATAGAGGAGGAAGAGTGTATTTGAGGGCTCATGGTTTCAGAGGTCTTAGACCATAGAAGACTGGCTTTATTTCTTGGGGCTTGAGATGAGGCTGAGCATCATGGCAGAGTGTGTGGCAGAGAGAAGCAACTAACATCATGGTGATCAAGAAGCAGAAAGATCCCACTCTCTAGATACAAATATATACACCAACGCCACACCCTAATTCCCACCTCCTCCAGCCACATCCGACCACTTCAATTACCACTAGTTAATCCCTATCAGAGGATTAAATCACTGATTGGGTTAAGACTCTTACAACCCAATCATTTCTCCTTGGAACCTTCCTGCATTGTCTCACACGTGAGCTTTTGGGAGACACCTCACATCTGAATCATAACAGGTGGCATGGTGTTTGTATCCACTGAGTTCAGGTGGTACACATTGGAGAGAAGGGAACATGGGCCTGATGGGGTTGTGTGTGAACTGCTGCAGGGTCTCGAGGACCGTGTGTGCTTCATGTGGGTAACTGTGTAAACAGGGTTGATGTGGCCAATCTTAGAGCCCATTTTGAGCACCACAATGTTATTTCTGCTTATCCAGAAACATGGAAATGGCCAGCCAGCCAGCATGCCAGAATACAATGCTCCGGCCCTCATGGAACTCGTGCGGGAGAAGGAGGAGCGGATCCTGGCCCTAGAGGCTGACATGACCAAGTGGGAGCAGAAGTACCTGGAGGAGAGCACCATCCGTCACTTTGCCATGAGTGCTGCAGCCACTGCTGCAGCTGAGAGGTGAGACAGCGGCGCTCTGCCCATCAGAAGAGCACCACTGGGAAGAACATGGAACCAAAACAAACAGGATCCAAAGTGATCCAGAGGCGCATCCCTGGGAGCAAGCTCAGCTAAAGATAAACTCTTAGAGGCTGTAGTGCTACTGGAGAGTAAATGGTGTACATTCCTGGAGGATAATTTGGCAATGTGTACCTTTCCTTTGGTTTTAAAATTCTCATCTGGACATTTGTCTTAAGGAAATCATCACATAAGTGCCTAAAGAGTCATGTCCAAGGATGCTTATCCCAGTGTGGCTGAAAATACCAACACATTTCAAACAGCCTAGAATCCAACAAGAAGAGATTAATTTGATAATATGAAGTTCACCCACACATTGGGGTACTATGTGATCTTTAAGAATGATGTTGGGAAAGTATATTTGTGATTCTATTTAATACTGGGTCTGTATCATGAGCCAGAGGAGAACATATAATCCTCGTGTTGACCCTTAGAGCAGGTATCCTCATTTTACAAGTGAAGGATCAAGGCTACGAGAGGCCCAGTGGTGGGTTCCCTATTGTGCTGGTAGGTAGTAGAGGACCTTGGTCACATGGAGATCTTTCTGACCTAAAACCTGATTCATGTAGTTCAAAATCCTTTTCTGCTGTTCAGTGTTTACCTCTGTTGTTTTACTTTCTCTCTGTAGGTATGCAGTCTTTTTCTTCCTTTAAAATTAGCTCAAAATATGCTATAATCCACAAAAACCACTCACAAGACAGTTGTCCAAATGAGCAAGGCAGTGCCCATTGCTCTTGGATTGCTGGGCCTTAGCTGCAGTCCTAATGACTGCCCATACAGTGGCTTTGCTTGGGCTGGTCAGGCCCTTCGCTATCTTTCACTCAGTTTACTTTTTTCCCAGAAGTCATATTGGGCATTTAATTTAGTTCACCAAAATGTAGGGTCAGTACATTTGGAGGGGAACCTTCAATCTCAAAGCAACATTCAGAAAACCAGACCTCTTAGAAAATGAGAGCTATTGTTCTGCTTGGAATGGTACAAGCCAGTTATGTAGTCAGCTCTTCATAGCATTGGGATAAAAACTTATTTCTTCTCTAATGAGTATAGGAAAGCCTGTGTCGATGGAGGGGTTATTTTATATAAGCTGTTTATGGGCTCTCAGATTCATCAATAAGTAAAGAAATGTCCCTGGTAGCATGCTCAGATGTTAGCTCCTGGGACTGGAGAAAGCAGAGAAAGCAAAGATTGCCATCTCACGGGCTAGGTGTCTCCACTGGGCACCCCAGCATTCTGCACCTGGGAAACCTGCAGACTCGTGGAAAATGACCACTTTGAAATCATTTTCTACCATGTATATGTTGCTTCTGTAGGTCCTTGCTTGGAGGGAAAACCACCTAGAGTGTTCATCCAAGTGAGACTCTGGGAGTGGAAATAGACAACCTGAGCAGATATGAATGCTCCAAAGTTGTGGGGTGAAAGTTGGAGGGAAATCATGTTTTCTAGCCCAGTCTCCATACTCTATAGGTGGGAATAGTGAAGCCCTCTGAAACATCTGTTGATTTTTACATAATTGGAAGATTTCTATTTTCAGCTTTTTGGGGTTTGGGTTTTGTTTTTTTTTTTAACCTTTTTGAAATTATTTATTTATTTATTTATTTTTATGTGGTGCTGACGATCAAACCCAGGGCCTCACACATGCTAGGTGAGCACTTTACTGCTGAGCCACAACCCCCAGCCCCCAGCTCTTTTTTTTTTTTTTTAAAGCTGGTAACTACCTTTCTGTCCTGAGTATGAGAACAGAACATCATACAGTTCGAAATTTGGCTTTTTTTAAAAATAATTTTTTAGTTGTTGATGGACCTTTATTTTATTTATTTATATGAGGTCCTGAGAATCAAACCCGGTGCCTAGGCAAGCACTCTACCACTGAGCCATAACCTCAGCTCAAATTTGGCCTTTTTTTAAAAAACCACATGTATCACTGTCAATGATTTCCCTGGGGGTTTGCTTTCTCTGTGTGGGTTTAAGAGGAAAGATTTCTGCACAGGGAGGCAGGAGATCTGCATTCAAGACCTCTCCATCTATTGCTGATTGTGGGTATAAGATCTGGGACAAGCCTTTTGAGGGTTTCTGATCTCATGTGTGAAATGGAAATTATAATTCTGGACTGGTTAAGAGTAGGGAACACATTCCTCTAACTGAGGATGTTAAAGTGCCCATAGCAGTGTACCTGTGTCACCCTGGAGAGATGACAAAGGACCTTTCATGTATCATTATTGTTCAACTTCTATTAATTTTTCAGATTAGAGTCTGTTTGGGATCCGGGGTCCTAAGGAGTTGATTGGAACTGGGCCATACAGTCAGAAGTGGTGGATGAATGGACCCTGTGATAGGCACAGGGAAGAGTACATGAGAAGAACCATACAGACTCCAAATATAGTCATCCTCACAGATTCTAGGCCCAGAGTTGTTCACTAGCCTTCATACAGGAGGAAATGGCTCTTATCTCAGAGAATGGTAGTTCTGTGGGATTTTTCCCATCTTGTTGTTCTTTGCCCTGTTTGGAGGCCTAAATGGAGGGTTGAAGTTCCTTTCTACCATCCCTCCCTTCTCCCCCTTGTTTACTTCCACATATCCTCTTCAAGCATCTGATAATCCTGTGGGAAACTGCCCTCCCTTTTGTAGCCTACCCCTTCCCACAGCCAGGACAAGGGTGAGGGGGCTGGATTTAGAGATGTGCAGATATTTACTCCAGTTTTAATGTTCTTTTCATAGAAAACCTCTGAAATGTCAGTGTTACCTTTCTGTTGATAACAAGGTGGTACAGTGGGGAGGGGAGAAGAATAAAGCATTTTTGAGAAAGGTTGAAATTCTAAGCTCACGTCTAGTTGCTGAATTGTTACAGATAAATTGGTAAAAATTACTATTTCCAGCTATTAGTTTTGTGTCTTTTCAGCCACTGGTACATGGGTCACATTTATAAGCAGTGATCTTTAAACAAAGAATATAATTTTTATACACCAACTAATTTTGTCATCTTTATGCATCTTGTTGCCACAGATCAGGGTTTTTAGTGGCTTAACTTATTTCCACATGTGGAGAAGGTTTTGAAACTTTTTATGAATTTCAAAGCAATGCATTATTTACCTTCAAAGTTGTTTTCATCTAATTGTGCCTGCTGTCCTTACTTGTCAGTATAAGCATGAATTTTTAAATTTGTGGTTCTATGTGAGTTCTCCAAAAGTCAGTTGGTTGAAAATGTTTCTAGTCGCTAATTCCTATATTGATGAATTTTGTGCACTATAGAGTGATTTTATAATTTTGTAAGTATGTTTAAAACATTTTTTTGCCTTATTATTTGCTTTTATGATATATTTTCAGTCATAGTTTGCATTTTTTGAGGCACATTCTACATATGTGCCTTCTTTATGTGTGTCTTTGTTGAAGCCTGCTTCATAAAGGCAAATGAAACTTCCAGAAGTGTAGTAGAATGTACATGGACATGGACATGGGAGTTATTACTCTCTGAATTTGAATCAGTGTCCACCATTCACTAACTGGGTATTCTTGGAAAAGTCACCTGACCCTGGTTTCATCTGTACAGTGGGGACAGTAATACCTGCTGCACACATTGTAAGAACTACATGAGAGACTACGTGTGCCATGCTCTGCCCAGTCCCACATGAAATAATGCTCATTCATTGATAGCTCTTGTGAAAAAGGTACCTCTGTTTTTTGTTGTTGTTGTTTTGCTTTTTTGGGATAATCTAGAAAAGAGCTTTAAGGCTTTCAATATGATTGTAGCCTTGGAATATGGAGTTAAAGAGATGTGAAATATTTAGTTGGATTATTTCTTATGAATTTAGTATTCACATAATCAGGCATTATTATATATCTTAAGATATATCACAAAAAATGGCTCATTATATTTCTGCTTATCACTTAATTTGGAAAGATTAAATTGACATAATTAGTGGTAGGAATAGTTATCATTTGAAAAAAAATCTGTTTTAGTTGTTGATGGACCTTTATTTAATTAATTTATGTATTTTTATGCAGTGCTGAGGATCAAACCCAGTGCCTCACATATGCTAGGCAAGCACCCTACCACTGAGCCACAACCCCAGCCCAGGAATAAGTTATCTTTGACCGGCTCTTTTCAGATACCTGCTTTCAGATGAACTGCTTTTTCATTTACCTACATCTTGTCCCTGTGTTCTCTCTGCCCACCTCAACTGAACTTTCAGTACAGTGTGTCTGTCATCTTCATCTTTCTTCCCTGGTACCCTGTATGTTTGCTACTTTGAACTGACCAGAATCCTAGGCAAGAACCCATAAAACAAGAAGGGAGGCAGCATAGAAATAGGAAGAGAGAATTCAGCATGGGGCCTCTCTGCCCAAGAAGATCAATCTCAGCATCTATCCATTATTGAATCCTTTTGCTTTTACTGTAAAATACTGAAATACTGCTGCGTAGATGATGCATACAGGTGGAACTTTAACTCTGATTGGAAGAGTGAGATGAGTATGAAAAGTCCAAACATATAAACACCAGTAAATATAATGATAAAGTATCCCCATGCCAGTAGATGAAATCCATAGGTACCCCATCTATATATTTATAACCTACCACATAGATTAATATACAAAGTTCCTAGTAGAAGGGGCAGGCAAGTTTGATGTTGAATTCTATTTTGCTTTCCCTAGACACTATCTTACTTCTTTCAAGTTCAGGAAGCGAATTGGCCAGGATTTAAGAAAGGAAAACTGGGTGAAGGAGTTTGTGGATTTTGTTAGCATGCACCCTTTGGTTGCCTGTTCATGAGTATTTGCACATTTTGTTGGATTTGATGAGATTGATAAATGAGCGAGGAAGTGGAGACAGGAGGCTTTTAAGATCCAGGGGAAGGTAAAGAGAAAAATCTTGGTTCCATCGTGAACACCAGCTTGTCCATTCTGTGTCTGTGTTGAAAATAAGCAAGAAGGCTCCTGTGATCCAGTGATGTCTTGTGTTCCCAGGGACACCACCATCGTCAACCACTCAAGGAACGGCAGTTACGGCGAGAGCTCACTGGAGGCCCACATCTGGCAGGAGGAGGAGGAAGTGGTGCAGGCCAACAGGAGGTGTCAGGACATGGAGTACACGTAAGGGACCTCTGTGGGCAGTGGAACCCTTGGGCACCACTCTGACAGCTTACACTTCACCCAAGCGGGACCATCAGCTGCTATAGCATCCCCACTGTAGCCCTTTCAGAGAGGATTGCTTCTCTGACCTGTTCTGAATTCTGTGAGCTTGAGGTCTCCAAAGACTTTCACCTGCCCAGGAGAGAAGGGAAAGGTTCACACCTAAGCAGGTGGCTTCACTTAGCAGGAGGACTGGTGTTGGTGCTTTTGGGGGCATTGCTGCAAGTCAGTGCAGGCTTTAGGATGGAGGCCGAGTGTAAGGAAGGGAGAATTTAGATGCCTGTGCTATTTCTGGGTGTACATCTCTTTTACCTTCCAGCCATTATGGGCTGAAAAGGAGAAACCAATTCTATTCCAAAGATCCAAAGGTTTTTGAGCCAGAGTTTACATATTCTAGCCAAAGATAAGGAACTTGGTTAACTCATTCTCTGTGGGGCTGCACACGATTACCTGCGGGCTTTTAAACGTTATGAAACTAGCCTGGCCCACTTGACTACCAGAGGACCTGTGGAGACGTGAAAATAGGGTTGCATGGTTGAGCCATCAGTAGTCACTACCAGAGTTGTGAATGAACTCAGGTATTTTCTGGTTCCCACTTTGGGCCATCCATGAGGGAAAAGAACCTTCTTCTGTATCTTCATTTTCTCCTTAGAATGTTTGAGCCTTAGTTTCTGGGTTCCTCTGTTGCTTCCCGTATAGACCTGCTAAATGTGGTCCCAAGCACATTGGTCCAGGGAGTCTCTAGCAGGTGGCCATGGTCATTCTCACCACACCTCCTGGAAGTCTCACTCTCTTGAGGTGTCAGAAAAGGTATGCCCTTTTGACCTACTACAAAAGACCCACCTTATGCAATTTGAAAATTCTGGATATTTGAAGACTTATACTGTACTTGACCCTCCACCCTGAGTTTCAGTTTAAGTCTCCAGGACAACCTGAGAAATATGTTTCAGATTTTTCTAACTAAACAAACTTTATTAATACTGTTTTGTTTTGTTTTTTTCACAGTATTAAGAATCTCCATGCCAAAATCATTGAGAAGGATGCCATGATTAAAGTCCTTCAGCAGCGGTCCCGGAAGGATGCTGGGAAGACTGACTCCTCCAGCCTTCGGCCAGCTCGCTCTGTCCCGTCCATCGCGGCGGCCTCTGGGGCACACTCCCGCCAGACCTCACTTACCAGCAACCAGCTGGCCGAAGAGAAGAAGGAAGAGAAGACCTGGAAAGGCAGCATAGGTGAGCCCCCCTCCTCCTTCACACCAGGATCTAGAAAGCAAGATCACACAAGTACTGAGAGGCCGTCTTCCTGCCATTTGTGGGACACAGGAATCTCCCTAAATATTTCCTCATCTCAGTTTACTCATCTGTAAATTGGGACAGAAAATCAGTCGTCCTCTGGTTGTAGAAATTAAATGAGCTATGCGGAAGCCCTGTGTAAATTCTGAAGGCAGCAGAGTAGTTGTTAGCCTTAAGTGGACCCATGTCATTATTGTTGAAATTTGAGGTGACACACAAAATGTCCTAAAAGAAAAGGCTTAGATACATCAGGCCTCTGAACCGGGCTCTGCTCCAGGCCTTTGCTTCTGTGTCTAGAAAGAGTTCAGGTCTGCCCTGCTTTGCCCCATGGGGCGTGGGAGGGCCATGTGAGATGACGGGGGAAGCATGTTGGAGGAAGTGCTCTCTAGTGTGAGGTGGTGGCTCTTGCTGTGTTGTTGCTGTGCAGGCAGAATTTTGAGAATTCTACACGTGTGGTCCTAGCCAGAAGTGGGTTTCCTGGAGGGAGGGCAGCATTCCTTGACTGCCTGGGTTAGTGAGGCTGGAGAGGAAGTGGGCAGCTTGCTTGCGCTCTCTCTCTCTCTCTTTCTCCCTCTCTCTCTCTGTCTCTCTCTCCCTCTCTCTCTCTCTCACACACACACACACACACACACACACACACACACACACCTTCTACTCCCTTCCCCTGCATTCTGGCAACTCCAGGGATCTGGCCCTTCTTTGATGCATGTGCCTGGGTCAGTGTGTGTTTTTGTTTCTCTGCTGAGCCCAGAGCCAACTTTCCCCAGCACAGGACCCCAGAGGATCCTGGCTGCTTTGTTCCAAAGGGGATAAGAGCTTCCATATGAACCCAATAGAGTTGGGGGGATCAAAGGCTCCTGGCTAGAATCACTGTTTGAAGTCCCTCCACTGGTGGCCATAGCAGCCCCTGCCCTCCAAGGAAATTCACTTCAAAGAGGACATGTGTAGACAGCAGCTGGGATCATCAAACCCCATCCCAAGGACACTTAGCTATCCTAGCCCAGTTAGAGAGCAGAGGCGATGCTCAGGCGGCCCTGGTTAAGGAGTTTGAAATTTGCTCAGCTCTGGTGGAAATGTCTCTTGGAGAAGTCCATGTTTTGACCTACAGCCAGGCAAACACTCCAGTGTCTTTTCCCCAGGATTTAGCAGTTCTAAATCAAGTCTGGGAGCCACGGACCTTGACCTGAAGGAAGAGTGGCTGTATTGTCTGCACCATATTCCTCTCTGTTATTGTAACTGGTGTCCATGTCTCACAAAACAGAGAGGGACCCCTAGGGTCCAGGCAGAGGCATTCATTCAGTCCCCCACGTTTTTGTCTTCTCTTACCTGTTCAGCTTTGGGAGGAGGCACGGATGACGGTGTCCACCTTCCTTACTGCTCAGAGGCTCACAGGAGAGAAGCTGTCTAGTGATTTACTCAACCCATTCACCCTGAAACATCCTGTCAGACTCCAGAGTTTCAACAGGCAGGATCAGGAGGAGCTCCAGATCAGGCATGGCTAGGTTTGACTCCCTTCCTGCTGCTTCTTAGCTGAGAGAAGTTAATTTCTCTAAGCTTTCATTTCCTTCTCTGTTGACAGAGGATAAGACCTACCTCACAGGAAAGTTGTGGAATACAAAGTAAGATAATGTGTTAAGCCCTAGGACAGCAGCTGGGATCATCAAACACATCCCAAGCACACTTAGCTATCCTAGCCCAGTTAGCAGAGTGGATGCCCAGGCAGCCCTGGTTAAGGAGTTTGAAAGGCCAGTTGCCCTTACTACTCAAAGTGTGCTCTGTGGACCGACAGCACCAGCCATCATCTGGGAGCTTGTAAGAAAGGCAGAGAAGCTCAGGCCCAGTTCCTGCATTATTTTTTCGTTATAGCCATACAGCCAAGTAATTGACAGGCACGTTGCATTTTGAGAAGCATACCATAGTCACACTGAAATTCCCTGAATTATGAATGGGCACCTTGAACAGCTCTGGCAAGGATACCTTTTGAATTGCTGGGTCCTTACGAAGACAAATGAACAAATACTTGATTGTGCTTACCACTTTGCCTATAGGCCAGAGTTCTGAGTGCTGGGACTTTTCTGAAATGTGTGCTTTATTTAAAAATAGAAAAGTTACCTTCCTATCCAGCTTTGAAGGAAGACTGAGGAAAATGGATGCCTCTGCTCTCCATACCTCCCTCTTCCATGCCAGCATGCCCTCTTTCCCACCCCAGCCTCACTACTTCCTGGGGAGGTCAAGGACAAGGCTCAGTGGCCCTTTCCAGGAGCCCAGCTGGCTCCTTCTTCTTGGAGGCCATAGCTCTGTGGGGGAATAACATGTTCGCCTTGGTGGTTGTCCCAGCCAGGGAAGACATTTGTTTCCGAATCTGGCAGTAAGAGAGCATTCATCTATCGTGACACACGACTAAACCAGTCAGGGTCACTCCAAGTGAATTGTGGCTGACTAAAGAAGACACAGACACAGAAAAGTACCTTTTCTTTGGGTTCAGTGACCGCTCCTCAGCCACAGCTCCCACAAAGGGGGCAAGACAGGCAAGAAAGAGAGGGAGCTTGCCTAGAACCTGAGTTTTATTGGGGATAAGCCATTCAAATGAGGCAAGGGGTCAGGTTTCAAGGGGTTGAGTCTAGCTTCATGATGTCTTGCTGTCAGCAGATTGACATCTTGGAAGGTCACACCCATCTCATGTGCTGTGTGATGATCAAAGGCAGAGCAAGTGAAAGGGACACATACTGCACAGCCCAGACAGAGCTGCATCGTCAGTCCAGTCTGCTTTGTGCACTCGAAATGCTCACAGCTCACACACACAGCTCACGGCTGGCTCGCCACACTCATCCATTATCATGAGTGGGTTGGAATTGAGGACTATTCAGAAGAGCAAAGGGTCAGTGGGGACATATCTAGGACCAGGGAGGCCTTTTAATTTTCCTTAGGTGGAGCAAGTGTCCCCCAGAATCTCCCTTGGGACATGTTGGGTAAAGTTAAGTGTGGTCTCTAGAAAGCCTTGCAGGAGTCTCTTCACTCTTTTCTGTTACATGTTGTTTGTTCATGGACCCCATCCTATGAATAATTTCATCCTATGACTTTTATTATAACCTGATGATTCCTCCTCTGCAGAAAACAAACAAACAAAAAAATACAACTTTTTAGAGAGGGGACTGAGTCGCTCACGTTTTTATTTACTCTCTCAGTGTTTGTCACAAAAAGTGTGTATTAAGTGCTTGGTGAATGAGTCAATCAATGAAGGAAGCAAACCTCAGTCAAGAAGGAAACAATTTCCAGGTTTAATTTTTTAAAGAAAAGAGAAAAATATCATTGGAAAAAAACTCTTTTTTCTGCCCTCAGGGTTGCTGCTGGGGAAAGAGCACCCTGAGCATGCTTCTGCCCCTCTGCTGCCAACTCCACCGGCCTCTGTACCGTCCCCTGCGGCTTCTGTAACGTCAGCCAGCAGTGCCCACGTGAAGACAGGCAGCAAGGACAGCAGCACCCAGACTGACAAGAGCACTGAACTCTTGTGGCCCAACATGGCCTCGCTCCCCAACCGCGGCAGACTGAGCACCACCCCCTCCAACAGCCCCGTCCTGAAACACCCAGCCACCAAAGGGACTACAGAGAAAACCGGTATGTCCTCTATGTTCGAGGACACGTGGGCCCCGGAAGGAGGTTTTTGTTGAGCTGGAGAGGGAGCAGCAGCACTTATAGGCTCTGCTTACTCTTTTTCATCATGGTGATAAAATGTGCGAAGACACTCCTAAATCATTACCATGTAAAATGAGCACCCAGCTCCAGTCCACCCTATAGTGTTTACTTTCCCCAGAAGGGGTGAGGACAGCACCTCCGAGGGATATTAGGGTATGAGTGCCCTCCAGTACATCTGGTCCCCAGTTTCATCGATGGTGCCTTCAAGGCATTAACTTGCTAAGGATCCAGGCCTCCGTGGAAGACATGCTCATTGAAGGGGAAGTCGAGTGAACTCAGAGTTGCTTCAATTGCACCACAGCACTTGGGCCAATTCTTATGAGTTGTTTTAAATATTTAAGAGAAGAAAACTAGGGAGGGTGAGTCCAAAGTGTCCAGGGGAAGAGTAGATTTGGCCTTGGACAATCATAATTCTGGGAATAGCTCTTTTCAGGAATTCTTTGGAGGAGGTGGGAATTCCTTGGGGACATGTGTTACCTGTTTCCTCCAAGGGGGCGTGGTCTTTGTTTTCACCCTCCAAAACGGACAGGTAAATTCAGTATTGTCATTTTTTGTAGATGTAATTCTTGGGATATGCTTTTCCAAGTAAGAGATGGAATTTGTAAGAAGTGCCTAGCCTGTAGGGAGTGCTTGGTGGTTTTGAGTGGAGGGAGAATGGGTGTGCAGGTTCTGCACAAAGGCCCAGTGTCATCTTTTCCATTTAATCCTCTTCCATCATTTTCATTTGTATCTGAATCCTGGTCTAGTCACTCATCGTTTTTCCACTGTGAGATGGATTACTTAGGCCTTTCCTGCATACTCTGTGGTGAGTGAGACTCCCGGGAGAGCCCCAGCATTTGAAATGGGTTTGTTGTAGAGAGAGCTCATAAAGCCTCTGCTCCTCCTGAGGAATGCTGATGTTATTCCCTCTCTATTTGGCAGAGAACTCTCCTGGCCACGGGAAGTCACCGGAGCACAGAGGCCGCGTGAGCAGCTTGCTGCACAAGCCCGAGTTCCCTGATGGAGAGATGATGGAAGTTCTCATCTAACTCTGTCATCCCTGCTGAATGTCATTATGGAACACTGACAAACAAGGAGAGTGGCAGAGGAAAAGAAAGATCAGGAAGGTTGCAGATGGGAAACCAGGAATGATATGAACTGATAAGATTTCAGATTAATAAGAACACTTTTTATAGTTGTTAAAAACAAGAGACCTACGTGACTGCAGAGAGAAGAGAGAGCTATGTATTTTTAGTGCATATAGCAGAAGGGAGAAGACACATGTAGGTTTGGAAACAAAGTTAAGAAGAAATAGGAAATGGAATTTTTTATTGTATAGAAATTGTACCTCCTGGGAAGGCAGTGTATACCCCGTTCTCTGATTATAAATAGATAAACCTAAACATGGGCCTTCCTTGGAATATCCCCATTCTCCTTGCCTCTTAGCATGTTTGGCTCAAGAAGAACCTTCTAGAAATCTCTAGAGCCCATCTTGATATAATGTAGCCTGCCTTGCCATTGTGGGGTGTCCCATGAGTGTGTGGAGGTTTGGCAGCAAGAAGAAATGTTCAGGGCCATGGAGAATTTCAAAGGCGGGCTTCACCTAATTACCTCTTGGGTTTGAATTTTCAGGAGATTTATGGGCTTCTTGGGTTTTCTGGATTCAGCAGTGTTTTCTAAAGAGGATGGGAGCATTATGATCTTGGTCTTTATTTTCCTTCACTTCTCTTGAGTTTCTCTGCTTGACTTTCTTTAATTTTGCTTTTTCATTGTTCCGTCGTTTGTTTTCTTTTTAAGACGTGGTAGCCTTCCTTAGGTGTGGGACTTAGGACAGCAGCATCTGACTGTCATCCTTCTTGCTCTGTGTAAATGGCCAGTAGGACAAGCCACCTGCTGGCTTCCCGGCTGCTTCCTCCGACTTTGCACAGTGGGCTGCAGCTGTGAATCTCATGCCGACTGTCCGCTTTGACGGGACAGAGGGTTCCGTAGGTCACTGTGAGATCTTGCATCAAGATCACGGCACTGGCTTTTTTGTCTCACGTCATCTTTCTTGCAAGGAACCTGACATATCCCATTTTTCCGCTAGGGTAGGACTTTCAGGATAGCTCTGCAGGAAATGGATGACAGTTTACAAACAGTCGTCACAGTGGCATGGGGAATCTTTGCCAGGCACCCCTGTACCACTTCCTTATATCTGGGGCTCACAAACATGTTTACCACTCTCCCCTGCCCTGCACTGGCTCAGGAGGGTGAAGTCTCTCCTCAAAGCCTCTGCCTGCTGTTGCGGAGCCTACAGACTTCTCGGTCTCCGCTTCTGCCATGAACTTGCTTTGTCATCTGTCAGGCCAGTATGTATACAATGTGGTCAGGTTTTTCAAGATTTCAGTTGTGTGATAGTGTATCCAGAGTGAGACAGAAATGCCATGGGACAGGAGCCAGGAGTGAGTGAGGAAGTGGGCCTCTTGCACCACTGCTGTGATGTTCACGAAGCTGCCCTTCCAAATCCAGGAGATGCTGGCTCAGACAAGAGGGGAAGCTCATCTGGTGTCATCTGCTCTTGCAGGGTCCTGTGTCTTTCTCCCAGGTCAGCTGGATCCATGCTTTCCCAAGCCCCTTTCCTCATGCTTACTTTGGAGAAGGGGATGGAGGGGTGGGAGGGAACAAGCCCTAGGTTTAAGACTTCGGTACCTCCTAAATGAGCACTGAAGACAGTACTACTCAGGAAACTTAGCTTGGGTAGCTTATTTTAGGACTGATGATCACAGTGTAACCTGAGCAAAGTTAGAGCATCCCCACATTGAGGTAATAGAAAGAAGACAAGAGGTGTGAGCCAGAAAGGGGAGGGAGGAAATACATGGCTTGGCCAGAAGGCCTCTGATCTGTCTAATAAGACAGAGTGATTGGGAACTAATGCTCCGAGCCCTGCTGTGGGGTTTGTGCTACCTGCTTCTCCTATAGTCTCACATGGAACATCAGAGCAACTACTGTACCGAATGGGAAAGTGAGGCAGCTCTGAGACGTGAGTTGGCTCCATGCCCTGGTATATGGGAGAGTCCTCCTCAGTGGGGAAAGTGTTAAGTATGGCTAGGGTAGGGATGGGGCAGAGGGATCCCACCAGTGTCTGTTCCCCGTCAATTTTTCACAGGAATGAGGCTGAGTGAATCGTAACTAATTCTCTTAATGAAATTTGTACCCCTATTAATGTTGGATATAGACCAGAAAGCAAAGTGTCCAGTGATGGAAAGTCACCTCTGCCACCTCCACTGCCATGACTGAGCCACCCCAGACTTGGCTGTCTCCCCGACAATGGGTAAAACCGAGAGCCACAGCCCAGTTTCCCCCCAAAGCCTGATCTGCATGTTCCGAACACCAGATTGGCATTCTTGGGCATGAGGCTTGCTCTCGTGGGGCCCCCGGAATCGGCAAAGATCTTTCAGAATACAGATGGAAACACCGTTTTTCAGGGCTTCAATTACAGTTGTGTGTGGCTTGTGCCAGTCTTCTTTTTTTCTAACCTATTATGACCCCTCCTTGAGAAAGGGGGTCTCTGGCCTCATGTGTTTTCTTCTGTGGGAGGTCTCCTGACAGCCAGGGACTTTCAGCATTGTTGTTTGCTTGAAACCTAGCTTGCCTGTAGGACAAAGGGACTACCGGTGCTGTACGATGTCTTACATCATCTGATTTTGAGAAGAATGCTAGCTATTATTTTTTAATACTGACCATATGTGAGCACTGTAGTGAAAACTCCCTGGGTTGCAGGGGTAAGTTTTCTGTCCTCGTTGCAGGAATGCAGAAACTGGCTCAGGAGGGTGAAGTCTCTCCTCAAAGCCTCACAGCCAGGACAAGCTAGGATTTAAAGCCAAGGCTTAAAAAAGAGCCTAAACCACAGGTTTCCTGACCTTAAATATGACCTGCAGCACTTCATCTGGATTCTCTGTGACTTTGTAATGTGCTTGTAAACACACACACACACACACACACACACACACACACACACACACACATCTCTCTGCCACACCACTCAGGGCCTAAGAAATAGGACTAAACCTAAAACTTCTAGAATTGCCCATAAACACCAGGCATAGCTGGAGATCTTTGTGTTCTATTATGAGCACAGCTACAAAATATATCTGAAAAATACTTACAGGCTGGGGCTGTGGCTCAGTGGTGGAGTGCTTACCTAGCAAGAGAAGCCCTAAGTTTGATTCCTGTAGATAAATAAGTTGGTTACATAAAAAAATGTTCACATTGTCTAGAGTTCTAGACTTTTTCAGAAGTTCCTAGGGACATCTGATCATAGAATTTGAGGATCCTGTCTCCAGATGAAGGGCAAAATAAGACTTTGGCTTTTCATGAAAGTATCCCAGAGTAATTTGGCTTCATCCTTGAATGGGTTGTCGGATCGTTTCTGTGTGATGCCAGGGTATGAGATATGGAATATTAGAAGTTGTTGGGTTTACTAGACATTCACAAACTAGCTAGTTCTGTACACAAGAACTATTACTGCTGTGGGTTCACATAGCTAAGCTGCCAGGAAAAACATTGTTTTTCAAAAATCTCAGAGCACGTACAGAACACTTGCTCAGCATTTTCTTTTCTTGGCATTCCTTCTGCTTCCCACAGCTTGGTGGCCAGTGACAGTGTGGAGTTCACTTGTTCTCTCCGTGCCTGCCGGGTAGGGCTGCCTAGTTCTACCCAGGCTTTGGTTGGGAGGGCAGAGATGACAGAGCCCCTCTGGCTGCAGTCCCATGAGGGCTGCCCTGGGAACCCTTGTGAGTCTACAGGGCTAGGAATGGATATCCAAACAGTTGCTCCAAATAAGTTCTGAACTTGGAACAGAGAACCTTGTGAATCTGTTGCTCAGGAAAGAGGCTTTCAGAATGTCCCTGCAGGCGGTCATTACTCCTATCCGTACTTACCTGAGTTGGCCTCTTTCCCTGGGAAAGAGGCAGTGGCTAAAGCACTTTTTTACTAGTGCAGGGCGAATGAGAAGTTGTCCTCCCGATAGCCTTCAGAATCCCAGAGGTGTATGAAAACATAACTGGGGCTGGGGTCCTAGGAGACAGTAGAGAGGAGATGGGGTTTAAAAGATTTCAAGACAGCTCACATGGGGACTGCAAGGACCTATACTAAGCAAAGACATATGCTTCCCAAAACCAAAGTCATGCTCCGTGTCTGCACTGGAGCAAGTGAGGAGCATATTTTTCCGTGTTTCCTGAATGACCTTGCACACCTCATAAGTAAAGGAGTCTTGTGGCCATTTCAAGTGGGATCTTATGAGAATTTTTAGTGGTGAAGGCTTCAAGAAGCCAGAGAGTATCTACCAATAGCTTCTCCATATCCCCAAACCTGAGGCAACCATGCTTATCCTTTATAAGTGTTGACTTTCTTTTCTTTTTCTTTTTTTTCTGCTAATTAATCCATGTGTTTGAAATGTTTTCATTTGATATGAGAATTGTTTAGTGCATTTGCCTCTGGTGTATGGATCCACGGAGATGGAAAGAATAATTAAGAAGTTTCCAGAAACTGGTCAGCTGGGAGCATGCAAAGGTCAGCATTTCAGTAAAAGAATTTCTTCTGGAACTAATGAGCATTTTTTTCTCTTCCTTTTTAAGAAGTGTACCCTTTCCTTATTTAGTAATTTAATGATATATTAAGATGTGTACATGTAAGTGCTTACATATGAGGTATGACTCTAGGGTTGTGAGTAGAATTTCTTAATATTCAGAAAATCCAAGTGTTTCATCTCACCCCACCTTCCTTTAAAATGTGTCCCTTTGGGAGACTATGTACTGATGACTGCAATGCTGTCTAAGTAATGAAAACACTTTGGGAACTCCTCTGTTAGAGTGACCTTCAGGACATGATATGTTCCTTTGATTCCCCTTAGAGGTGAGGAATCTCCATCCTTTGAAGATGGATTTAAGTTTTGGAAACAATCCCAAGTTGTTGACAACACAGGTGAAAGAATAAAGTTGGCAGTTAAAGTAAGTCAGACCATTCTTGTTTCTAAAAATGATCTTGAAGTGTCTTGGAATGAGTCTTTGGATTTAGAGCCTCTCAAAGGGCCCATTTAAGGAAGGACAGTACTCAGCAGAATGTGCAGCTTCTAGAGAATTCTGTTTTAGAAGGCTGTTCTCTTGCCATGCCTCGTATGTGTTCACATCTCTGCATACACGACAGATGTAAGTGCATATTCGTGAGTATGAATATCTAGTAGGTATTCTTTAAAACTGAGTTAGACTTTAGAGCATGTTATTGTCATGTATGCTGTGACTGAGGTGTTTCTTTGTCATGAAACTTTGCTTCTTCACAGAGTTAAACACTGTCCTCTATATAAGGCAGTACATATACAGCATATTCTTGTATCAGCTGCTGAAGTTTTGACGCCCAGTGTTGTGTTGACATGTGATTTTTGCCTAGGATTCTGTTCTCAGATAGACACCTGTGAGTATTTATTACAAAGCAGAATGTAAGCAGATGTATCCACAGTGGTTCTATTTAAATCAAGGTGGTTTTCCTTTTAGGGAGGGACACTGGAGCCTCTTACTCAACGAGGCACTTAACAGAATCTGTGTAAAATTCTGTGACACCAGGGTGAGCCAGGTGCATTCCACCAGAATGATGGCGCTCTCAGGCCACTGCACCCCCTGCCTGAGCGTGAGTCACTGTGCCTGGTTGTCAGTGTGCTGTGTTCCTCCCATAGAATCTGGCATCGAGTGTGACCTTTTGTCACCTTCATTTTTGCTGGTCTGCACTGAGGGGTGGTGTACAGCCAGATGGATCTGTGTACAGAGTGGGGGGAGACTGAGAACATGGCGCGTCCCCCCACAGCAAATGTGGATGCTGTCGGTCAGCCAAAGATTTTCCTATTCTTTGCTGCTTAAACTTGTGCCTTAATATTGTATATAATAAATGGATAAAATGGCAAAGTGGCTCTTCTGTCCCTCTCACTGGCTCTTTTCTTCCCCAAAGAATGTACATACTGGGTGCTCAATAAATGCTTCATTTCACTGTGCTGCATGGAGGCACTGATTGTTCCGCTCCAGAGGCCTTCAGCGCCCCCTGTGGGCCTCAGCTCACACTGACAGGGAGCTCCTGGTTCTGAGGAGGAAATGAGCCATGGTGGCGCTGGTCACCTACCCTCCGGCTTCCTCCAAATAAATCAAGAGAAAGAGGGAGTTCAGGGGACAGGGATGGGAGGCATGTCCTCTTTGATCACATGCTAGCCTACTTGTCGGGGTTCCAGGACTCAGAGTCTGCCTGTTACTTCTGGAAACAGCTCTGCTTCAAGGATTTGCCCAAGCAGCCTGGATCCTGGGGACTGGACGGGAGTCGGAGGTGCCCCTGTGCCCCAAGATGGACGTGGGGCATGGAAACTGCATTGTTAGTGCTTCGGGGTCGTGGGGCGCGGTGGTGAGGGGGGCTTTGGTAGAAAGAAGTCATATGGTAAATTGGTGGGATTTAGTCCAAGAACCTCAGTGACTAAAGCAGAACAGAAGAAACCTCTGGAGAGTCCTCCGGTGAAGGCTGCAGGGGAGAGATGTGACCCTGGGATCTCTGTGTTAAGGAGGGCAGTGCCCTCGGTCCTCTGGCCCTGACTTTTTCCGCTGCAAGTCTCTGCTCACCCTTTCCTAGCTGTAGCACCGAAAAACTTCCTAAATGTGAGCTGGGGTGGTTGTGAAGAATGCATCTGTAGTCCCCCAAGAAGCACTGGTGATTTACATGCATTGTCTCTATCAGCCCTACAGCAGTCAGGTCATGATCCTGTTTTATGAGGATTTAAACTGACACTGGAAGACTCAAAAATTGGCAGAGTGGGGATTTGAAGCAGCTATACCTGCCCAGAGTCTGTGGACTTGCCTGTGAAGGGGTGGGGGGGCCTGGGAGCTGGGGAGCTCCAGCTCCTGTCTGCTTGGCTTCTTGTCTGTCCTGCCTTCCACCCAGAGTAACTCCATTTCTGCATGCCTGCCTCCATGCCTCCCTCAGCAAGAAAGAACCCTTGCCCCTACCTGTCCAGGACTGCCCTGGAAGACTGCTGGAGGAGCATCAGAGCTGCCTCCTCCACCTTCACCCATCTCCCTGCCCTCACCCAGTCCTTGGAGCTCCTGTGACGTGCCCCCTGAGCTCTGGTGTTTCTCTTAGCCCCCTGGACACTGCAGGAGAGAAATCCTCAGTCCCAGAAGTTCTGTGTAGTCATTCCAAGCAGGACATGTCATTGTACCCCAAAGGAATGCTGGCCTCTGCTGAGAGCCTGGCTGGGGCCTCGAAGAGCTGCAGGGAAAGGCAATGCATTTTAAAATGCCTGGGCTCATCGTCATCGGGAGTTAGGACACAAATGAGAAATAAACCAGGAGCTGTGGAATTTCTTCTTAGAAAAGAAAAATGTTTTGTGTTGGCAATATAGAAGAAAACTTCCTGTCACTCAGTGTTTTTTATGTTCTATTGCTTTAGTTCTATTGCTTTAGACAGCCTTTTATCAAACACGACATTGCCCGGTGGGTGTGTTCCCTATATCTGCCCCTGTTCCTGACAGGTAAGCCAGAGCTGCTTCCTCTCCTAATGGGGCTGTTGACCTCCAGGCCCTGCCCTTTATAGAATACTGGGAGATGTATTTACAAATATGATTTTAAAAACTGAATCTGGAGCCTATGGGAGCCCAGAAGGAGACCCTATCAAAGGGCATATCAAAGGGTGGCTGTGCCCCATTTTTGGAGACTTAAAATGTTTTCACAGAGAACATAAGGCTCAAGGACAATGACAAGCACATGAATTGTGGAAACTAATAAATAACACAGGACCACATCCCAGATTTGTTTTTGCCCTCTGCATGTTTGAGGGAGGTGGAACCTAACATTTACTGAGTTGGCTTTGGAATATTGTTTCATGTTAAGAAGCCCTGTAGGGCTGGGGATATAGCTCAGTTGGTAGAGTGCTTGTCTTGCATGCACAAGGCCCTGGGTTCAATCCGCAGCACCACCAAAAAATAAATAAAAGAAGAAAAAAAAAAAAAGCCCTGCAGTCAGTCTCATGGTATTTCACCCCTGCATTTCAGACGAAGAAACAGGCTCATGAGAAGTGACAAGGGCTCTAGGGTAGAACCCAGCCTGCTCCTTCCTGCTGTCCCTGTCTTCTCCCCGTGCACTGCCTGTGACCTCTGAGGCTAGTTATTTCTTAATAGTGATTGGCAGGCAAATGTCTAATTGAAAAATCATTATTGAGGCTCTTTTTGGAAATGTGACATTGCCAGCAGAAGCCTCTACTGAAGGGACAGGCCACATCAACGGCTCTGGTCTATTTGTGAGGCAGAAATGTAATTTATGTTTTCTGGACTTTGTTAATGAACACAGGATGCTCCTGCTAAGCAACATGGGGATAAAGGATCCACAAGCAGAAGGTGCCTCAGGCTTGCCCAGGGACTGGGCTCCTGCTCTTCTATTTCCTCAGGCAAATGGTGATCTAGAGGTGCTAGGTGCAAAATAGAAGTGTTTATCAATCCTCGACTGCTCCTGATGGATATCTAGATGTGGGTGACCCAGTTCCCTGGGACTTGGCACTTTGCCCAGCACGTTCACCGCTTTGCTTCTCTTCTATCCACTACCTGGCCTCCTTATCTTAGACTCCTCCCTCCCTCTCCCCCATGGCTAGCCAGTCCCCTGTTCCTGCCCACTGTGCCTTCCCATGATGCTTCCACATCTCTCCAGTCTCAGAGGCTTAGTTCAAGACCTCATCTCCTGCTCAGGCAGTTGCCACAGGTTCCTGCCTACCATCTCATCCCACTCTTTCTGTGGTGACCCAGACACTACAGAAATGAGTAATAACTGGTACTTACGGTCATGAAGCACCTCACACCCCTGTGAACCTTTCCTATATTAGGACACTGAATTCTCACGGTCACTCTCAGAGGCCAGCGGAATTATTATAGCCCATTTTACTGACAGAAATTAAGAGGCAGAAAAGTTAAAGGTCTCCACCAAAGTTCTAAAGCTTGTGAGGGGAAGAGCTGGGATCCATGCACACCAACACAGGTACCCTAGACCACACTGTTTTTCTTGTGGAGTTTCTGAAAGCAAGACTGGTAACACCACTCCCCCTAGGGACACAGCAGCAAAATCATTAGCCTCCCAGGGCCTTCAGGATAAAGCTGTGGCATTTGGGCCCTACACCCAGCCCATTCCCCCAGTCTGGTTTCTATCCAGCCCTTGAGACTGGAACTTTGCCCTCAAAGTTCTGGATCTTCAAAGTTCGTCACTCTGGGCACCACTGTGCCCAGAATTTATGTGCATTTCCATTTTGGCCCCGGGCCTGCAGGGTCACCTGGTCTGGAATGCCCTGTGTCTGTCCACCCAAATCTTCACTCATTCTTCAAGGTGAGACTCAACTGTCTTTTTCCCCAGGAAGGCATTCCAAGTCACTGAGATCAAAATTAATTACTTCTCTTCCATTATTATTAACTGAGTCGCCTTCAGAGAGTTGCTGAACTTCTCATTTGTAAGATGACACAGAGCAAGTATCATGTCAATTTGTTTTTCATTAATGTGACTCAGGCTCCTGATGCAGATCCTCACACACACCAGGGTGCTGGAGTGTTTGCTGACTAAATGAGTCGACCCTATGGGGTTTCATGAGAAAAGTTATAATGTGCATAGCACATAATACACCCTCACAAATGTCAGCGCTGTGCAGTGTGGCAGCTATTTCAGCCTGGCCCCAGTTTGCCTCTTGTGACGGTGAACTATGTACACAATGTCTGTCAGCTCATCTGTCTGGGGTAGGAACCCTTACTTGTCCCCAGAGAAGATGCTCATTAACAGTTGAGATGACTGTGAATTATTCCAAGCTTCTTATTGCATATGTTCAGTGACTGTTGTCAGGGGAAACTGGAAGAGGAGATCAGAGATCCTACAGTAAAATTCTACTTAAAAATCATGATGCGAGTAATGCACATTTGTCATAAAAACAAATGATACAGGAGTATATAAAATAGGAGCTATTCCCTCCTCTAAATCCCTGTAAGTAGCCATTGTTAACAGTTCAGAGAATTTCCTTCTGTAGACATATAAGTATTCACATAGTGTACGAGAGAGAATATTAATTTAAAAATACATTGTGTAGGTCCAACAACGTGATTTTTTTCATTCAATGCTAGATCACGTGCATATCCCGCTGGCAGTGTAGACAGCTGTATCTTGCGGTTTGTGGCTGTGTAATGCCCTTGGATGAAGGAAGGGAGCTCCTTGAAATCCAAGGGAGCTCCTTTGCTGCCACCCAGCTCCCCACAGATTTCCCTGCTAGTTAAGGGGAAGCTAAGAGCAGGGGGAAGCTGGGGGGAGGGTTTTTTCTCCCCACAGAAGAGGCCAGAAGTCACAAGAGTAAGTCGGGCCTAGCCCAATGCCATCCCCAGGTTCCTCCAGAACATTGTAGTGTTTCCGTTTGTCAGTCCAAGCCCTCCGTGGTGTTGTCAGGATGACACTGGGAGCTTAAGGACTGGATGGCACCCTGGGCCCAGCTGATAGCTCAGTCCAGTCTGGGCTTCCTGTCCTGTTCGTATCCAGAAAACTTCTGTCAGCCCTTAACTGTGGGGGCTGGTTTTCCATCCCATGCCTTACCCTTTGACCTAGAGAAGAACATATTTTTCCTGTCACAACTCAACCCTGCTCTAGTCCGGTCTGACTTTGTTCAAAGATGTCGATGATATTGATCGTACCCTGACACAGGCACCATTGTTTTGCAAAGTGTCTATTAGATTTTTACAGATATTTTACAGATATGCACCTGGGGAATCAGACCCAGTTCATCCAGGGGCAGTGGAACAATCCTGCCGTCCCAGTGATGTGTGAGGCTGAGGTAGGAAGATCCAAAGTTTGAGGCCAATCTCAGCAATTTAGCAAGACACTGCCTCAAAAAAAAAAAAAAGAAAAGACTGGAGATAGCTCAGTGGTAAAGCATCCCCGGATTCAATCCTCAGGACCAAAAAAAAAAAAGGAAGGAGGGGAGGAGGAAAAGGAGAAAAATCCCCACAAGCAGATCACCAGAAGTGGCATTTGAGCCTAGGCTTGGGTGACTCGAAAGGTCAAGACCCTTCCATCATGACAAGCAGCCTCCATGTTCAAGTCTAATCAAGGTCAGAAGATAGGAACATTTAAAAAACATGTGACCTGTTCATCCCTGTTGGAAAATGTACACCAGGGTCTCTGGGCACATGTTTTAAGACCCCGCTATTCTCCGCATGTGAAAGAATTTAATGGCTGGTGCCCAGGCCTGCACTGTAGTCCAGGCTTGGAGGGGACAGGATGGACATCCTTCCCGATGAGAAAAGAGGTCCCACCAAACTTTGTTTTTGTGTGGCAATCTCACAATTGGGACATCATTACAGAAAAGAGCTCCACCAGCAGCAGCAGTGCCCACCTGCTGTGCCACTGACCCAGCCTTCCTGGAACAGCCACTGAGAGGGCTCACAATGAGCCAGTGGTGTTCCCTCCCCTCCACTTTCTCTGTTCTGTTTACCTCAACAATTCGGTTTTTCCCAGAAGGGGGTTGGTTGGTGTCAATAAGCATAACAACCACCTTATTTTTCTTTCTTTTTTTTTTATATATATAAACATAGGTGTATGAAGTACTTTATACATTGATAAACAAGAAATACCTTCTCTGTTCCTTCTGTCACATCACTGTCCCCTTCTATTCAAACACTCAGACTTGGGCTCAGGGTGCAGCTTGCCTGGCTTGTGCAACTCTTGCACATGGAAACAAACAGAAGTAATAATCACAAAATGCAAAGCCAGCTGCTGCTCAGGTCACATGCAGCTCTCAGTCCAGCCTGTCATTGTGTGCTGCAGAAAACCATGAATGCTCACTGCATCAGGGCTTCCAGTAACAAACACACAAAACCCACCACCACTCACATCTGTTTTCTGTAGAGTGATACCGGTCATTCAAAGAGTGGCATTCCCTAGCCTGTGCACAATGCCTTTCTCCTAAAGAGCCTGAGTGTATCTTTTATGCTGTTACCATTGCCTGCAGAAATACCTAGAATAAATGTCATGATTCCTTTTTTACAGAGCTGGAGAAAAGGAGAACAGAAAACTTGGACCCTTTCCCAAGGTCAAGGCAAAATGCCAGCAGAGCCTGATTTGGGCAAGCCCCCTTGGTGATTTTGGGGCAGTGGGGGCCATCTATGCCCATGATGCATGGGTGCTGGGACTTTTCAGACTCCTGCACCTTTATGCTGCCTGTGGATCAGTAAACTGAGAAGTGGTAGGCTTGGTCTGGATCAGCCAGAAAGTCACCAGAGAAGAGCTCCATGTTCTTGTTTGTGTTTCTGAAGAGTCGGTTACTTCTATAATCTGTTTTACATACATTTTCTCATTTTATTCTCCCCTCTAACTGTGAGGTAGGCATTATCCTCCCATCATAAATACCTGGAAACTGAGGCTTGAAGACATTGTCTACGTAAAAGTCAGACAGCCCAAAGTGTGAAGCTTGGCTCCATGCAAGCCCAGTGATTCAAAGTCCCTTTCCCTCACTATAGCTACTTTGGCCTTAGGAAGGAAACATGGGGACAGAAGGCCCCAGAGTGTCACACTGAAAAGGGAAGGTGATTTATGAGCTGAACCTGAGATTGAATCAACAGATTGTGCTGACCAATTGCATTCATGCTGTATCTTTTGGTATTTGCTAGTTGACAGAATTGCTCTGCAGTAGCTGTTGCAAAGCACTGCAGAGCTACTGCCCACAGTCACATCAAGGAGGGAGAGCTGACAGTTCCTGATTACTTAACAAGTCCTAAGCATATTGTGAGCATTACCTAATTTAATATTTACAATAACCTTGTGAGATAAGTAATAATATTGTTATTGCTGTTGGGTTTAAAGACATGAATGTTGAACAAGAGAACGTTGCCCCAGGAAGTCCACCTCTGCCCCATGAAATCTTTCCCCATTCAGCAATGTGATAACATGAATAGGTGAATTGATGACCTCCCCTCAGTGGCACCACTGGCCATGGAGTGTTTAAGAAAGTCCGTCTCTGAGCCTAAAGAAGGGGAGAAGGGTATTTGCCACATACTCCTCAGATAGAGAATATATCATATCCAGGACACAACTCAAAAGCACGCGCGCGTGCGCACACGTGCGTGCACACACACACACACACACAAATCAATAAATGGGCAAAATAATTAAACATACATTTGTCATAAGAAGAAATACAAATGGCCAACAAATACATGAAAAAAAAATGTTCAACATCTCCAGCAATTAGGGAAGTGCAAATCAAAACAACATTGAGATTTCATCTCATTCCAGTTAGAATGAAAATAATCAAGAATACAAATAAATGTTGGCAAGGATGTGGGAGGAAAAATGCACTCAAACATTGTTGGTAGAACTGCAAATTAGTGCCACCACTCTGGAAAACAGTATGAATACAAAAAACCAGGAGTGGGACCACCATATGGCCCAGTTATCCCACTTCTCAGCATATACCCAAAAGATCTAAAATCAGCATACTACAGTGACACAGCCATGTCAATATTTTATAGCAGCACAATTCACAATGGCTAACCCATGGAACCAATCTAGGTGTCCTTCAATAGACAAATAGATTTTTTAAAAATTGGTGTATATATACAATGGAGTATTATTCAGCCATAAAGAAGAATGACATTATGGCATTTGCTGGTAAATGGCTATAACTGGAGACTACCGTGCTAAATGAAATAAGCCAGTCCCAAAAAGTCAAAGGCTGAATGTTTTCTCTGATATGCAGAAGCTAGTCCAAAATAAGTGGTAGGGGAGAGAAAGGGAAAGGGCAGGGGTGGGGTCCATCAAGATAAAAGAAATCAGTGTACTAGAAGGGAATTGAAGGGGAGGGAGGAGGAACAGCAGATAAAGGAGGAACAGTGGACTAAAACTTCTTAACTCCCCTATGTACATATATGAATCTACCACAGTGAATCTTGCCATCATGTATATTTACAAAACATTAACTTTAAAAAAAAAAAGACTTAAAGTACATAGAAGGCCCTACTCTAAAGTCAGATTTATGGGTTTGGAAATTGGCCTTCAGCTGTGTAACCCTGAGTCAGTCATTTAACCTTCCTGTGCATCAGTGCCCTGATTGATTAAAATGGGGATAGCAGCCTCTTTCTCACAGAAGTTCCCTTTAGGAGAGGGGGACAAGCCTGACCAGTGCTCAGTGCAGACCCCGGCACAGCTAATGCACTCGTTCTATGTCAGCTATTGTTATTTGTATAGAGCTGGTGCCAACAGTTTCTTGGGATTGATTCTGAGACCGTGAGTTCTCAGTTCAGGATCTGCAGAGGGCCAGGAAGCAGCTTGTTTACTCTTGCCTTGTTGGGGTGGAGGTGGGGTGAATCTGCCAAGTAACACACAAGGGCTAAACCAACCAATTAAATGGGGAATGAGGTCAGCGTGCAAAGGGAGGAATTTGCCAACACGGTGCAAGTGCGGAGAGCCAGGGCTCTGAGTCGTGGCCCATGGCACTGCATCGCAGTGAGGGCAGGAGGCCCTGGACTTAAAGGTTCGTGCTTTGGATCAGCAAAGGAGCTACAAAATAAGAAGCAAGAGCCTCCTGTAATCCTCAGCATCTTCCCACTGACTATCCTCATTGCCTGTCAAAGCCACTTCTGCGTTTGGGTTTATATACGGAAAGGCACAACATAGGAGGAGCTACATGAAACCTTGAATTAGGCCTGACTTTCATACCAGCTGGGCCTCTGTCCATACTTCTGACACACAGACAGGTGTCCTGGGTAGGATATCATCCTGCTGCCACATGAGGAGGCTTCTCCTAGCATCAGCAGGCAGTGGCTCCAAGAATCAGCCCCATGACCAGAACGAAGAGAGGGCTGAAGCTCCCCAAAAGGGCTTTGTAGGCTTTATAAAAGCTTTTATGGGTAGATTCAGAAAAGTGAATAGGGAGCCAAGATGACACCCATTGTGAGAAAGACATCTCTGCTTGGCTATTCAAGCCGGGCCATTCTTCACCTCCTCCATACAGAACTTCTCAGCTTGAATCAGATTGCAGTCCCTCTTTGTGTTCACAGAAGCAGATCTGAGAGGGAAAATAGCAGATGGATGCAGAGAGGAGAGACATCAAGGCTGTGTTCCTGTTCCAGGTCCCCATCGACCCTGGCCACAGTGCACTCCTCTCCCTCTGCTAATTCAGTTTATGGACCAAAACCTCTCTCCCTTTGCCCCCTGGGTTCCTCTCATTTAGTGCTAGAAGAGTCCTGGGTAATGGAAGCCCAGGGCAGACTCCAGCCACCACAGCCTCCATGTCCTGCAGTCAGATATTAGAGGATGGATCATGTCCTCATTCCCTTGGCTTCCATTAAACCTTCCTCCCAAACTCTGCCAACCAGACCACTCTGCCCAGTGCCCATGGCTCTCACCGTCAGGCCTGCTGAGGGGTTTTCCAGGGATGCCAGCTGTGGGAAAGATCCTCCCCTAACTGTATCACCAGCTTCACAGGCTTTCTTCCCTCTACCTCCTGTCTTTGGCTCCTTTCATTTAATATTTCATTTCATTTTCTTTTTGAAAACAAACAAAAACAACAACAACAAAGACAACATTAAAGAACAGGATATGCCTATCTTTAAGAACCCAGTCTTCCTGCAGGCTGTGCACTTCCCAAGATTCCATTGACATGGAATCAGCCTCATTTCCCAGGTAGCGTTTCAAATAGGAGTCTTTACAGAGCTTGCTGGGACACACAGCTTTCAAAGAACACATGGGTTTGTGTTCTGAAACTCTCTGTCACTCCTTTGAAATTCACCAGCATCTCCCTGGGTGGATCTGAATGTGGGCCTGTCATCTTTCTGACATTTGTTTGCTCCTTTGTTTTTATCTTTCATCTTTTCATGTGTATTTGAGGAGCCAGTAGCAAACCACACACATACAAAATGGTTAATAAAGTAGAAAAGAGAGAACCTTGATATTTGTGATGTAAAATCCCCAGTTTCAGTCAGCTATTCTTTAAAAATGTTGAAAATCAGTGACATAAAATAATTTCCAAAAAAAAAAAAAAATTTGAAATCCCTTGAAATTTGACCCACTCAGCCTTAGCTCTCCCTTATATGCTGGGGTTGGCAGGGTTGGGGAGAACAGGTTATATACTCTACAGTGTGGCAGCCCACCTCAATCCCTCCCCAAGGCCAGCTGTGCGCCTTGTAGGATGGAGCTTGTGGCCAGGTTTACAGCCCTCTTGGTCCATCTCCTCTGCCCACCTGCCCACCACTTTTTTTCTTTTTTTCTTTTCTTTTTTTTTTTTTTTTTTGGTACTCGGGGTTGAATCCAGGACTGCTTAACCACTGAGCCACATCCCCAGCCCTTTTTATTATTATTTTTTTTATTTTGTGAAAGTCTCTTGCAAAGTTGCTCAGGGCCTCCCTAAGTTGTTGAGGCTGGCTTTGAACTTGTGATCCTCCTACCTCAGCCTTGTGAGCCTCTGGTCTTACAGGTGTGCACCACTGCCCCCCAGCCCACCTGCACTTATAAAGTCCCATCCTATATTGTGCTGATGCCAAAGGAGACTTTTGGGGCAGTGGTAAGTGTTTTTGATATATTTCAGTAAGTTCTTTTTCCTCTTAGCTAGTTCCTAGTGTGCTTTATAGTCAATTCCAAGTTCAAAATTTTTAAAAATTTCAAATGACAAAACCTCATAGTTTCTTCTTTCAATCAGAAGATTCCCAAAGTCTTCTGTTGGGCTCTGTGATTTTACCCTACTCCTTAGATAATAAACAAGTCTGTTACTGTTTCATGGATGCTGATGGAAAACATAATACTCCAGAGGCAGAGGCATAGGACTTGGTTATAGCACAGCAAATAGCATGAGCTTCACGCTCACATCACACAGGGCAATGCAGGGAGCCAGACAGATGCTGTATATAAAGATGGTTTGCATCACAGCTGAGGAGCACCAAGGCCGAGGATTCCACTGCTTTTATAATGAATTGTAACAAGCCTGCTCTTTGTGCAGAGGGAGACAGACATTACCTCATCCCTCAAGGTTGCTTGCTGCAAACACCACCCAGAGAAATAGTCTGGGTACAAAAGTAGTCAGGGAATTGCATTCTTGGAATACCTAGTGGGAACCTGAAGGGATGATCAGGACCCATGGCAGAGTCTCCCAACACCCCTCCTGTTCAGAATTCAGGGAGTGATTCCTGGATGGGCCTTGGTGAGGGTGAGACTCATTCTCCCACAGCCATCCTGTCTCCTTGAACTACAAACAGGACTGCAGAGAGTTTCTCAGCTCTAGGTCTGTGACTTCTTCACTCCCCAGCCCAGTACCCTGGGGGGCACATCTCTGGCTGCTGACTTAACATCTATTAGCAATATGATAGCTAAACATTTTGGGGACCCTCACTGTGCCTGGCACCATACCAAGCCCTTTACATGTGTTATGTCATTCAATCACCAAAACCTCTGAAAAAGTAGATTCTTCTCATCACCCCCTCAACCACTTCCAGATGAGGAAACTGAGGTCCAGGAAATTTAGGGAGCTCACTGCCTGTCAACCAGATAGTGAGCAATGGACTTGGGCCACAGTCTGACTGGCTCCAGTTTTCATGCTTCATTTCCTTGCTGATTCTTCCCAGTCTGTAGGAAATGGGTTGTTTTATCAAGTTCTTCTTTACCAAGATAAATTGTTCTATATCTTCCTCTGACCTCCAGCCCCTGTGCCTACCCAAGGGCCCAGCTAGGATTCAGCAGATTCCTGGCAACCTTTGGAATACAAGTGCACGAGGAGGATGACTGAACAGGAGCAGCTGTCAAGGTGATCTGGGTTTCTGGAATAGCCCATTGTGCTCTACTTCCCAATGCAGAGAAAAGTCATTCCAGAACAATTGGGGGCTCAAACGGCACCTTTTGCAAATTAGAGAAAGTCATTTGCTTGCCATTTACTCTTAAGTCATTTGCTTGCCATTTACTGAAAAACTGCAAATATGGAGAGGACTATGTGCATGTCACCTCCTGCAGTGGGGCAGTGTGTACCTGCACAACCATCCACGGTCAGGCTCAGTCACACAGACCTGGTTCTTAATCAATTCTCCCATTTACTAGCTCAGTAGTAAATAGACCTGGGCAGGTCTATTTCTAAGGCTCATTTCCATTGAATGGAGGCAAGTGCCTCCACAGGTTTGAACCAAGAATGGGAAAGAAATGTTGCTCAAGTCCCAGGGGGGTGAGCACTTCCTCTTGATGGAAATACTAAAAACCAGAGACTGGTCCCAGCATGGTCCAAGCAGGTCATCCAACCCTCTCTGTTGATCCCACTAGCCATAGGTGGGATAATCAGAATCCTTTTAAGTTCTTGTGTGTTGTTCTTGTAACAGTGAAAGAGGAGTTAGACTAGTAAGTGAGTCTGGTCTTCAGTTTCTTCTCTCTTCCCTTTCAGTGACCTAAGTCTTCCATAAACCTCACCTTCCATGCCTGTAATCCCAGTTACTCTGGTGACTGAGGTAGGAGTATCAGAAGTTTGAAGTCAGCCTTGGCAACTTAGTGAGACCTGTCTCAAAATAAGAAATAAAAAGGGTCAGAGATGTACCTCTGTTGTAGAGAACCCTGGGTTCAATCCTTAGTCCTGCAAAAACAAAGGGAAATAGAACAAGAGCTCTGAGGAAGTCTAGATACCCTGAACTAAAGGTCATAGCTACAGGAAATGAAAAAGCTGCTGTTCTGGTGATGGCCCCCTCTAGTGGCCAGACCTAGGTGTGACCACTATTCTCTCCAGGATCCAGACTTGGAAGTTCTGCTATTCCAACAGACACACAATTTGGACAGGGTCAGACAAACCTGGATTTAAACTCTATTTTTGAGGATCCTGCAAGCTTCAGGATGTTTAATAAATCTCTCCAGTTTCAGCTTTCTTATCTGTTTGGAGACAGTTGTTCCCCAGGATTGCAAATTTCTCCAGATAACACACATCTTCCTGGGACAAGTCTAGCACACTGAGGATTTAGTAGGTACCAGGTTTTATTAGGACTACTTGGTCAACAGACATTTGGCAAATGTGCTTGATGTGTAGGGACGGCTTAGGAAAGAAAGAGGAGAGTGTAAGAGAGAGAGGGAAAAGGAATTCACCCTCCCTCTTCTCTGATTATCCAGCAACTACTAATGATGGGAGTCCAGGTGGCCCCTTTCTGGATGCAATTAATTACAGATAATGGGCCTCACAAAGTCCCAGAGGGGTTCTTGGTTATTAAAGGAAATTAATGCCATAAGGAGGTAGGTTGGTTGATTGATCAATTGATCGAGAGATAGATAGATGATATATCTTCTAGAGTATTTTAAAAACTTACTTCTGGACATACCTGTAGAAAGATATCCCCAAAGATCTTGACCAGGTAACAGATTTATTTATTTATTTATTTATAGTCCAAAGAATGGCTATGTGGTCCCCATTTTCTTCCTCTTTGTAGCATGTTCCTCCTGAAGATTTTTTTTTTCATGGTTCTCTCTCTCTAAAGGCTTTTGTACTCTGAAATGTTGCTTCTTTCATTAAATGAACCATGACTTCTCAGGCCAAACCTTAGGAAATCTTAAAACAGGGGCACTCATTCTTTATGAATAACTTAAACAGTGGGATTCTGATACTGATTTCCAATACCCTGATCACTAGGATTTATATTAGTTCATTCAATATCAATTGTGTGCCAACAATTGGGCTGTGCCTCAAGTATACCCAGATGAGCAAGATAAAGCAGCAACACAGAGCTCAGGGTCTAGTGGGGTATGCAGACTGTGGCATAGATAATTACTGGGCAGGTGATGGCAGGCTAGAGTATGAAAAGCAAAGCACGGGAGCCATTAGATTAACCAACTAGAAGAGGCATTTACCTGGTGTGGTGCAGAAACAGGCATGGGATGGGAAGGTACTGCTGGTTGGGCTCTTGGGAAGAAGACACTGAGACAACTTGGGGTACAAGATGGTTAGTCAGGATCAACACCTATGAAGGGAGGCAGGTGAAGCAGGATTGGTAGAGAAAGAAATTGAACCGCAGTGCAATCCTGTCAAAGCCTTGGCCAACCAGGTGTGGGATTGTGACGAGAAAACTGCCCACGCTAGGAACCTGAGGCTGACTGGAACTGCTCTAGCTGCTAGAGGTTCCTGGATGTGGAGGAACCTGGATGTGGAGCCCAAAGCCATCTGCTGCCTGCTGATGCTCTCCTCACACTGAGGCAGCAAGCCCTTCTCCAGAGGGAATCTGGGTCATCCAGTATCCTGGCAACCTGAAAAGGAGGCTTCCTGGAATAAGGAATCGTTAAACAAAATCCACCAGGTAATGAGGTGGGACAGGCAGGAAGTGGTAGAGGAAATAGCTGGTGTGGAAGGGTGGAGGAAGCTGATACACTGTGTGGGAGAGACTGGAGGAGGCCAAGCTCTGGGCAGCAGTGAGAGTGTAGGGCTCAGAGATAGACTGGGAAGGTAGGAAGGGACAACACCTTGCAGGACCTTGTGGGCCACCTTAGTGAGTTTGGATTGGATCCTAACAGCCTAAGATGTAGGGATGAGTTTAGAACATTGGCCTCTAGGTGGGAGAATAGGTTGGGACTTGAGGTCGGGGTTGTGCTCAAAGGAAAGAAGCAGAAGGCCCTGTTGGTGCAGGTGGAAGAACGCCCCCAAGGAAGGATACCACCGGAGAACAGTGCCTTCCTTTCAGGCTGAGTGCCAGTGGGCTTGGGAAGAGGCAGAGGACCCTCAGCAAGGCCTGGCAGCTTCTGCTTTTGCACTCTTGAAAGAGGTCCAACTACTACACAATTAACAACTCACAACCAATCTGACTTCATCCACATCCTCATCAATTCCCCCTTTCTCCTATCATGTTGAAGAAAATCTCAGACATTATGTCATTTTATCCATACGCATTTCAACATGTATACTTAAAAGATGAGGATATACTTTTAAAAATGTAACAGCAGCATTCCAAAGAGATGGTCGAGTGAGAGTGGGAGTAGGGGGTGGGACTTAGTGATCCAGGGACCCAGAACCAAGGAGCTGCAGAGTTTGAGGAGCCAGCAGCTTCTAGTTTGCAGCAGTGCTGTTTGGGGCCGGATAGGGATGAAGGCTGATCTTGCAGGCTGTGCACAGGGCTCCTGTTCTTTGGTTTCTTTACTCTGTCCTGTTTGAACAGTGAACATGCCTTGGCCTGTCAGAAAAAGAAAGTTGTTACTTTTTCACAGTTTCAGGAATAGGGTGATGCTGATGGAGGAAGATTAAGGATGAGATGCATGCAGGCCCTCCTGCTAAGAAAATGTGATTATCTCCCCAGGAAGCTAAAAATAAGAGGCAGTCTGGAAAGAACTCATAGGAAGATTGTGAGGACTAAGAAGAAAAAGATGTTATGAGCAGGAGGGATGATTCTCAGGAGAGGACAGTGAAGCTGGAGAAGAAGATGATAGAATTGCCTGCCAGCAATGGCAGGCAGCACCTACGCAGCCTCTAGACAGAGACATGCTCACGGGAGATGTGGGCAAGGAGGAAGAATAATGGATCCAGAGAGGATGAGGTGCCTGCTGGCAGCCATAGAAATCTCGTGGAAAAGGAGGGAGCTCTATGCAAATGGCATCAGAGAGAAGCAAAGCTCCTTCCTGGTCTTTGGGCACAGGAATCTTTTCCTCCCATGCCTTTGAAGCTATGGGTGGCCTGCTTCCTGATGGCTTTCATTGGATTGCCGTCACTGTGACTTTTAGCTTAGTTATGAGCATTTTCTTTCAGGTTTCTTAACCATCGTTTTTGGTTTGTTTTTCTTTCTTCTTCTTCTTCTTCTTTTGTTTTTGAACTGCCATAGTCATTTATTCTATATCATTTCCTCAGATCTGAATTGGGCTGTCTGCATCCCCAAACTGTGTTCAACATATTCCTCTGTATTTTCTCAAAATCATCCAGTTTGATGAGGCAAGTTCTAAATCAGATGAGATGGAGCTTTCAGCAGGACTAGGCTGGGCTGAATGTTAAAGACCTCAAATGCAAGCCACCCCTGGAATCTACCCAGTATGCTGTTAGCAGGTGGGAAAGATGGATTCCACGGTGCGTGGGTAAACAGAGATGAGAAAATTTAAGCTAAACTGTGCTTATATCGTGTACACTGTTCAGTCACTTAATTTTAAAAAACTGAAAACCATGAACATCCTGTTGTTGATTCAACTCAATCATTTTTTTGGACAGGACCTATGGATCCTTGCCTGTGAGTTCTGCCATATTCTTATCCCATTGGTAGGCTCTGGGCATCCGTTTTGCTAAAACAGTGTCTTTGTTACTAAATGTTGAAAAGTTTTACATCATTATTGATCAAAATTTATTTTATGTAGCAAATGTTGTGGTCTGTGTCACTAAGGAACTGCGCTTTCCCCTCAGCCCCTTTGCATAAAGCTCCTGTTTCTGCTCTTTGCAGCAACCTGCATGTTAGTTTGGTCAAGAAGGGTAATTGTGCTACACCAGATGTGAACTTAAAATGGATTCCCCCTCATGGGGAAAATGGCTATGCCTGGGTCTCAACGCCGCCTTAGAAGTGTTTTCATTTGCAACACCTCAAAGCTGTCATTGTGTACCCGTTCCTCTCCCAGTTTACATGGGCCATACCAGCCTAATCATTGCATTGAAATATTTGAAGGGCTGCCATGTGGTGAAGCATGTCTACTCCTCCTGGGTCACCCCTGAAGGAAGCCTGGGGGCCCAAGTCTGAACTAACAGAGAAAGTTTTGACTGCACCCTAGGGAGCTGTTTTCTGATAGAGAACTCCAGAAAGAGAAGACTGTTATGGAGGGCCCTCCATGTCCCGTTGGCATGTTACAAAGTGCTTTCATGCACATTGATTTACTTAAACCTCACCACAAACTCAGTCAGGTAGACTGAGCAGGCCCTACTCCCACTCTACAGGGAAGGAAATTCAAATGAAGACATGGCTTGCCCCAAATCACTCAGATTGCAAGTGGAAGGACAAGGCTCAAATCTTGCTGCCTTCTGCAAGTGAAAAGATGGTCCACGGACAGATGCTGACCCTGAGCATTTCTTGGTGACTGGTGCTGTTGGAGGGGCTGTGCTAGGGAGCACAGATATGAATGGACCTCTGCCACCAAGAAACAGTAGCAACAGAATAAAATGTTCATGTGTGAAACTCCAGGAAGACATTCCCTTGGCATCCTGGAATCTTAAAGCTAGAAAAATTACCTTATCCATCCAGTCTATCCTACTCGCAAAAATGAAGCATACTAAGCCTGGTTTTTAAAATGTTTGGTTGTTTCATAGTTCTGTATTCTCAAAAACTTATTTCTCCACGTTTTTCTCCCATTCCAAAACTGATTAAGCACTGATTATATGTCAGTCATTCTGCTAAGCATTTTAGTCACATTAATATTTAATTTTAATGGTATTAATAATTTACAATTATATGTATATATTAATTTCTATGATAAAGTAATATTAATTGTGAGAAACTAGACGAATAATGGCCAGATCATGTATAAAAATAGAACCCAGGCGCACAATCTGCAGATACTAGTCCAGGCAGCCAAACCACCAAATGATAGCAATTAGCTCCAAACAGTCAGGACTTAATCAATAACTGCCAGCTTCCCTGGTTTTTGGCTCTGCCTCCAACCTAGGACTAACTGGAGAAAGTCAAACATACACATGTTTCTAGCTAGCCCACCCTTCCAGCTAGCCCACCTCCAGCTTTCACATGCCTACAGCCTCAAATCACAGCAGACCCACGCCTACGCCTTTTCCCATTCTAGAGCTTTCCCACTGCTTTGCCTGCTTTCAAATCTCCCAAACTCAACTGATGATGGCCAACTCCTTTGTCATAGCCAGCTCTACATAAATAGACTCTGAATGTTCTAACTTGGGTAGTCTTTATTTTCACAACTACCTATAAGGTAAAATCTGATAGTCTCTCTGTTTTCTGTGAACTAGAACTCAGGCTCAAGTTCATACAATCAATAAGTATACACTAAGGAATTTAAGTTCAGGTCTGACTGATTATAAATTCTACGCCCTGAAACCCTTTATCTTAGAGACCTCCAGGGTTTCTCGAACTTTTCAGTATGTCCAACCTCACTGTAAAGCCAATTCAGGATCCTCACCAGCCTTTCTACCATTAAGTCCCAGGATGACTCTCCAACTCCATAGTCTTATTCCTGGGTTCTCCTCTTCTTTTTCTTTTACCTTCTGACCATCTGTTCTACTCCTCACTCTTTTTTCCCCCAAGACCAGGTTAAACTGTCAGGGGTCTCAGGGTACCAGTTTTCTCTTTGTTGATGGCCCTAGTGATGATTTCGAGTCACCTGGGAAAGCAAAGCAGATAGCAGTGAAGTCTAGCCCTTACATAACACTTGCTTAGACCCAGTTCCTGTTGTGACAAGTAACACCGTTGATTCTCACAAGTCCATGGTAAATGCAGCAATACCCCATGTTACAGGTAGAGAAAGGTAAGACAACTTGTCTAATATCACACATCTACTAAGTGGCAGAGCTGAGATTCAAACCCAGGTAGCCTGACTTCTAATCAGATACTATACTCTGTGCTAGATATGAGAAGAAACAGACACAGGAAAATTACAAAGATTCCAGAATCTCAGCAACATTCACATCTGGGACAGGTTGCCTCCTCCTTGCAAAAAATCCTGCCCCAGGCTAAATTTAAGCAAAGCAGCATTTTTATTATCTTAAAGTATAGAAGGTTGTGAGTGACTTGCCAATATCAAGCCTGGGCTGAGAAAATTACTTTGTAGATCTGTTTCCTTGGAATGTTAAGATAAGCGTAGAATGTTGTATTCACCTATTGACAGTGAAACCCTACCTATGAGCCTGGCCCCTGGACTGGGAGCTGGGAGTGGCTATGGAATGGTGGTGTATTGTATTCTACAAATACCATCACATTTAATACTCACAACAACCGTAAGCCAAGTACAGCAACACAGATCAGTCGTCCCAACTACCTGGGAAACTACAGCAGGAGAATCTCAAATTTGAGGCCAGCCTGGGCAACTTAGAGAGACTCTGTCTCAAAACAAAATTTTAAAAACATTGAGACGTAGCTCAAAGATAGAACACTCTTGTGTTCAATTCCTAACACCAAACCAAACCAAACCAAACCAAACCCATGTAGTGGTTCTCATTATTATTCACATTTTAGAAGACAGAAAACTCTGACTTAGGCATGTAAGTAACTTTCCTAAGGAGATGCAGTAACAGAGCTGACTGGCAGCTCAGACCTATGATTCCCAAGCCTGGGTTCTGCACCACCATGTGGATTTACCAGCCCAGGATTAATAAACCATCCTAGATCAACTCCTTAATAAGTGTTTGTTTTACTCAATTAATCCTTTTGCAGTTCTTATACTATCCTGAATTTAAAGAGCCCTTTAGGCAAGATTCAAGAAATGTTTCTGAAAAGGTGGTCCAGCAGCTATAGACACCAACCAACAGCTGGAGTCGTCATTCCAGGGCCAAGGTGGGGGCAGATGAGGTGAACAGTGCCCCCTTTCAGAACAATCCTGAACAAACACATTTTATTGCTTTTACATAGATTTAGTCCTCCCAAGGCTTTATGAGGTTGATGTCACACTTGCCAAAGTGACAGCCAAGTAAGCTGAGACATAAAATAAATGCCACAGCTGGTAAATGGTGGATCTGAGACATGAGCTCGTGTTATTGTCTCTAGGGCTACTCCCTTAGCATAGAGTGAATAATAGATGCCTGTATTTTATGTGTGTTCCATTTGGAAAGAAAAATCCTTTAGCAGCAAGTCAGGAGGGCTTTCTTTTTAGTTGTTCCTTTAAATCTCAGAGACAAATACTTGGGAGTTCTTCCTGCATCTGAGTATGAATGAAGATTTGAGAGAAATGGGTCTGGGGGCTAAGTCAGGGCACAGCTGGATGTTTGTGCCTGGGGTGGTCATACCATCTCAGTAAAGATCTGTACCCTGTGTGGGTGTGAGATCCTGTGAATTATGGGTATCTTCTTTTTCACAATATAAAAACCCACATCTTGAGGTGGCCAGCCTTTCACCTGGATGCTTTCCCTGTAGTGTGTTTTCCCTGCTAGTGTGAAGTTGGGGGCATCCTGAGGCCTGCGGGCCTCTCTTAACAGATTCATTAATTTTGTCCATCAAATTGTCACACACATGATTGAACACCCCACATGGGACAGAAAAGGTGGAACACTGAAGCCTATCTGCTTGGGCTTGAGTCCTATTGTGGCTACTTATCAATCATGCAAATTTGGTTAAGTGCCTTAAACTCTCTAGGCCTCAGTTTACGTCTCTGAACAATGGAAATAATAATAGATCTTACCTGTGAACTGGTTTGAGGATTAAATGAGATGTTGGATAAGTATGGCCTATGCTGTGGTTAACAGTTTAAGTGGCTGCTTGACTGCTATCCTTTGCTGTGTGACAGGTTCTGAGCAACACAGGAAAGTACCACAGTGCGCTCGCCCCCAGGGAGCACAGGGTTTTGCTGCAGAGCTAACACGAGGTAAACATGTCATACAAGGTGAAAGCAATGCATGTCCTGAAACAGAGACAACAGAATATCATGGAGGGTGCAGGATGTGATGGGCTGTTTCTTTTTCTATGATTTTTTTCTTATTCCTTTCACTACTCCCTTGTAGTTTCCATGATGCCATTTCCTTTTTTAGGGGGTGGGGGGAGGTATTGGGGATTGAACTCAGGAACACTGAACCACTGAGCCACATCCCCAGCCCCATTTTGTATTTTATTTAGAGACAGGGTCTCACTGAGTTGCTCAGTGCCTTACCATTGCTGAGGCTGAGTTTGAACTCACAATCCTCCTGTCTCAACCTCCTGAGATGCTGGGATTACAGATGTGCACCACCGCGCACAGCCCATGCTGCCATTTTCTGAAGCATGACATTCTAGTTGTTTAGAAAAAGCCAGTTCAAGTCAATTAATAAACAACCAAGGTAGCTGAGACCCAGAGAGGTGGAGTGGATTCCCAGAGTCAGCTTCTGGCAATAGCACTGACCCCCAGATCACTGCTCTTTGTCCATCATTCCAAACAGCTTTTTTGATGTGTTGACTCTCCAATGTGTAGGACCATAGAGTTCACCTTAATAGCTCTTTGTCAGCTAGGATATGACATTGGGAGGAGTTAGATGTTTAGGATCTGTAGAACAGCCACAATTCTTATTTAGAAATTTAGAAATTTACTCAGAAATTTGCCCAGCACTCCAGGGAGGCCATTTTCAAAACTTCCAAGGACAGAATGGACCTGAGAGGGGGCTGTGCATATCTGAGCCAGCCTAGAAGACAGATGGAACAGCCTAGTGGCTATGAAGGACTGGTATATAGGAAAAATAAACTTTTTATCCTACAATCACTCACAACGCTCAATACTTCACTGAAGTCACTTATGTAAAGTGGCATATTGTTTGCTTATTAGCTATACCCATCCTCCTGTATACTTTAAAACATCTCTAGATTACTTAGAGCACCCAATATAAATACGTGTTATACTACATTGTTTAGGGAATAATGGCAAGAAAACAAATGCTTCTACATGTTCAGTAGAGATACATGTTTTTCAAATATTTCCCATCCACAGATGCAGAATTTGTGAATACAGAAGGCCAAAGGTACATGTGCCTGTACATAATTAGTGGTTGTTGAACTTACATTAAAATGTAAGAACATGACTATCCACTCCCAGATATTTTGGCCACTCTGATTTAGAAAGCTGATTGTTGATAGGATTTATTGATAAGGATTTATACATGTATTTCTTTCATTGTTTTATATCTTTCCCCAACTGTTTGCATGGGCTTGGAAAGCTATTTGAGATTCCTGACCGTGGTTGACATTTTTAAAGACCTAAAGTTCATGTTTTCTTTCCCTATCCTTTTTACCTCCTGCACTGGACATATCATAGAAAAGAAAAGAAGGCTCTGTGTCCCTGAACACTGTGTGCTTATTATTGAAGTCCAGACCTTTCCTCTATGCCCAACCATCTCTAAACAATGCAGGCTTACTCATTCAAAGAGTCCTATCCTGCTTTCGGATGCCAGGCGCAGAGAGATTTAGAATATCTGGTTGCTAAAGATGTATTTAGAGTGTTCTTCCAAAATCCATGAGTGACCTTTGGTCACCAGCCTTTGGTGCTCCTGGGAGGTGGTGGAACCTTTAAGGAGGTGGGGCCTAATGGAAGGAAGTTAGGTCATTAGGGGCATGCTCTTGAAGCGGGTACTGGGACCCTGATTGTCTCTCTCTTTGCTTCCCTGCTGCCATGAGTCAAGTAGCCTCTTCGGCCGTTCATTCCTACTGATGTATAGCCTCACCTCAGGCCCCAAAGTAAAAGCCAACTGACCATGAAATGCAGGCTCTGAAGCTGTGAGCCAAAATAAAACTTTTATCCTTATAAGTTGATTATTCCAGGTATTTTGTCACTGTAACAGAAAGCTGACTAACACACTGATCATCCACTGGTGAACCCTTGTTTTCTGGTCCCTTCATCTCTGTGATGAAGCTGGTACCATTATTAACATTCGTCTTATATGAGTTTCCCACTGCAGCTGTAACAAATTACCATAAAAAATAGTGGCTTAAAACATCACACATTTATTTTCTTATAGTTCAGAAGCCTAAAATCAAAGTGTCAGCTGGGCTGCATTCCCTCTGGAGGCTCTAGGAGAGAATCCATTTCCTTGCCTTTTGCATTTCTAGAAGTTGCTTGCAATTTTTGTCAGGGGGCGGAGAGGGCGGGGGAGCAGAGAGCTCAGGGTCTCTGCCTCCATTACACATCTCTTAATTTTCCTCTGTTTCCATCAACATATTAAATTTTTTTCTCTGATCCTCTTTCCTCTCACTTATAATCATCCTTGTACTCTGACACTGGGTCATTGGGATAATCCCGGATAAGTTCCTCATCTCAAGATTCTTAACCATGTCTGGGAAGTGCCTTTTGCCATGTAAGGTAACATTCACAGATTCCAGAAACTAGGTCATGAGCAAATAACATGTTGTATTTTTGTCCCTTGATGTGAGGGCCACCTCCACCCTTGCTCTTGGGTGGGCCCCATTGGTGTTCCTGGAAAGGCTAATCCCACCCATCCTAAGTCACTCCCTGCTTGGGTCTCAACTATGGTTCTTGCAATTCCCACTGACATGCTTAACCCTTTTCAAAAGCATACTCTGAATCAGGATAAGGAAATTAGAGACTTCCCAGCTCAGATTCACATGTCCCCCCAAGCCTCTATGCCTGCATGTTGAGTTGGGGTACAAATCAAATCCCCCTTTCACTCATCTAGTCCAGAATTACAAATGAGGCTGGAATCCAGTATGTCTTAATGTATTTTAAAAATCCTGATTTAAAATGATCAGTTCTCCTGCTTAATATGCTGTTGTTGCCATGGTGACTAGAGGCTAGTGAAAGAGATTCTCTTGTCTCTTCCCCATTTTCCAAACCCTCTGCACATTTCCTTAGCAAATTTCCATTGTGTTCATTTATGGCTATATCAGAAACACTCTCCTGCCTAAAGAAACCCTCCTCTGCTTTCTATGAGTGGAGATCTCTGTGTCCTGCACATCCAGCCCCTGGGACTGATAAGGCACAGGTTGGCACATTATGACCTTCCTCTAGGCAAATGGAGAAGGAATCTGCAGATGTGCTACCAATGAATAAATAATAAGCATCCCACTGCCCCATGTCTGCACTTTGTGGATATCAGTGCCGGCAAGGAGGAAGGATAGAGGGAGGGAGCAGGGGAGGACAGAGCTGATCCAGGGCCTGGAGAGAACAGAAGCTGCTGAATCTACTTCTCAGGCTCTCTCTCTCGTCCCTTTAGAAGCAAACAAGCCAATCCCCCATCCCCTAATTATGTAATATGGGGCTCACTAAAGCCTACACAGCTTGACTGGAGGCAGTGAGGTGAAGTCCAAGATCTAGAATGGAGAGATCTAATTTTGCTTACCTCCTCTGCGACCTCAAACAGGGCAATCTTCCAATCACAACTTCATCTATAAATTGGGATAGAGACCTCTGTCCACCCTGCTTTGAGAGACCATGGTGAAGATCAGATTGGATCCTCAGTATGAAGGTGCTTTCAGAACTCGGTATGGGACTATAAACATGCTGCTTTGTTATTGATGGTAATGATGACAGTGGTAAGGATAGTCATTTGCATATGTTGAGTTCTTACCATGTGTCAGGCACTGCTGCTTTACATGCATTGTCTCATTTCACCTGTTTTAAGTAGGTACCATTATAGCCCCCTCCATTTTCTAATAGAAGTAACTATGGTCAAGGTCATGGGGTTAGTAAATAGCAGAGCTGGAACCTTGCTCCTAACCTCCCTGCTCTGCAGAGACCACTGGGGTCTGGAAGGAAAACTATTAATCAGCTTTGCATCACTGAGACCAAAACACCTGACAAGAACAACTTAAAGGATGGAAAGTTTATTTTGGCTCATGGTTCCAGCAGTTTAGTGGGCAGACTCCGTGATTTGGTCCAACATTAGGCAGCACATCATGGTGGAAGGGCAAGGCAGAGAAGTGCTGCTCCCCTCATGACAGCCAGGAAGCAGTGAGGGAGGAAAAAGGTGGTAGGGACCGCAGGGGAGATGAATTCTTCCAGGGCATGCCCCCAGTTACACATCTCCTCCAGCCCTGCCCTACTTGCCTATAGTTAACATCCAGTCTGTCCATTCAAATTTGGATGGACCCATTAGGTTACAACTCTCACAATCCAGTCATTTCACCTCCAAACATCCAAACATTACTGCATTAGCACAGGAACTTTTGGGGAACACATCATATCCAAACCACTACACAAGCAAAACCTAAAGCTTTGTCCAAAGACTATCTTCAGATGGGCCAAAATACGAGCTGAAAAATTTTTAATTCTAGAAGGCTAATTAGAGGAAGGGATGCCCTAGATTCCAGGAACACATGAGAACCAGTTCAACAGCAGGGGCAATGTAATGCAGAAATTCAGGACTCTGGACTCAGCCTGCTGAGGAGAGCTGGAGGGAAGTTTATCAGACACCTACTGCCTAGAGGAAAAAGGGTCACCCTACTTACAGGGTCTGAGGGCTGGGCCTTGGGAGAGAATGAGCACTCAAGCCTAGGATAAGAATGCTCAGTTTGGATTCTTTCTTAGTCCTAAGAATGGTGGGTAGTGCATGGGCAGTAGCTGCCTCTGATTGGCTGAAAGAGTTGTTGAAAGCAGGGGTATGAAGCACCCTTTGTATACACTCTTGCATATTCTTCTGTACTTCTAGGACAGGCTGAGGACTGAAACCTTCACAGAATATTCTGAAGCATCTTTTTTTTTTTTTTTTAAAGAGAGAGAGAGGTAGAGAGAGGCAGAGAGAGAATTTTAATTTTAATATTTATTTTCTAGCTATTGGCGGGCACATTCTGAAGCATCTTTAGGAAGAAATGGCATGTGTGTCTTAGGCCAGATGACCTAGAAGCAGAGTCTAATGCACAAATTTGGTCCATGTCTTTTAATGAGGGAATCTTGTATGAAATCCATAAGGAAGGGAGCCAGGCAGGAAAGGGGAAAGAACTGAGCAAGGATGTAGCTTCAGGTAGTTTATCCTTGGTCTGATGAAAAGGTAGAAGGCTCTGAAGGGTAGATAGCACCCAAAACCCCAGACCCAGAGCAAGAGATTTGACTTTTGCTTTCCTACTTGAGTCAATAATTGGCTTCAGTCCCAGTGGAGGAATTTCCTGGGCCTGGGCTCCTGCTGTCCAGGGCAATGTTTTGGAAAATGAGGCAGCTGTGAATTGTTAGAGAGGAAAATTAATATTTAGTGAGTACCAACCACTTGCTGTCAATGACTGTGAAAAGTCTGAGCTATTAGACTTCTAACCACCAACTAACAAGTTAGCTTGCCACAGAAAAAATAAGTCTTGAAGGTCAGAAAAGAAGGATAGTATTTTACTCACACTAGCGGTAGCTAGAATACCAGATGTGCATGCCAAATCCCCAAGCCCCAATTCCCACAGGGTGAGGCAAGACAGGAAGTTGACTCTGGCACATGCAGTGGGTTGCATGGAACAAAAAGGCACCCTGAGCTGGGGAAAACCAATATTTTATAAAGGCCACTAAGCAGCTCTGGAGGGAGACACTATGTCTAACTTCAATGCTGTTTGCTATACAAACATCTTAAAAGAATGTCTGAAACAAAAGGAAGAAAGTATAAGAGTTTCCAAATAAGAAATGGAAAATTGTTTCCCAACATGCAACATCTATGTATCCACAGAAACCCTATGACAAGAGGGTTATTAATTCATCCAAATTTAATGATGTTGAAGTTGAAATTTAGGGCAACTTAAGCACCCACCTTGCAGAACCAATTAAGGCTTTAAAGTAGCTAAAGGAGGGGAAAAATCAATCCTACCTTCAGGTGGGTAAGAAAAAGCATCATAGAGGCAGTAATCCTCGACCTGAGTTTTAGAAGATGGGTAAATGGTTTCCAGGTGGAGTACAGGGGTGGGACAGAGTGGTAAACACCTGGAGGGAGGCTCTATGGGAATTCCAGGCAGAAGGAGCAAAGGCAAGTGAACATTCTTGGTGTATTTGGGAGTTGGGTAGCTATGCCATATGTTCTTAAAAAAAAAAAAAAAAGACAAAAAGATAATATTGAAGAGATAAGTCCAGAACTCAGATTTAATGGACAGCCATTTCAAAGAAGTGAAAGAGATTAATAGAAGTTTCCGATTTCTCTTTCACTTCTTGCTTGAAAGCCACTTTATCTCTATCAGTAGAGACATTACAGCTATTTTAAATCCCTTTGTTTCTCAGGGACTCCATCCTATAGGTCCTGAAGATGGGGGGAATCCATTGTCCAGCTGAGTATGCTCTGAAAGGCTCCTAGGATTCAGGATAAGCCTCAACTTTCTCCTAATAAAACTTGGATTGAATTATCTCACATTAAGATTTGTGAGCATGGGGCTGGGAATGTGGTTCAGTGGTAGAGCACTTACCTAGCATGTGGGAGGCCCTGGGTTTGAGCCTCAGCACTACATAAAGATAAATAAATAAAAGTATCTACAACTAAAAAATAAAGATCTTTTTTTTTTTTTTTTTTTTTGAAAAAAGACTTGTGAGCAGAAAAGCCCTATTACCTGTCATTTCTGTTTTGGGGAACAAATAAGTAATCGGGCCTTTGGGAAGTCAGCCAATTACTCATCTGGCTCTGTGAGGCCTGCATCATTCTAAGCCCTACGGAGTTTATCAGAAACGAAACAGCCAAGAGTCAGGGGTAGGAAACACAAGGACGTGATCTGACCCTTGCTTTCCTGCTCACCTTTTCTCATACCCACTACCTGTTGCTAGGTTCATTCCAGCTTCCCTGACCCTATTTGTACTCCTCAAACAAGCAGAGCTTTGCATTTTCTACTTTTCCTATTGGGATCCCCCTTCCCCAGAACTTCACATGCCTGGCTCCTCCTTATCAATTAGGGCTCCATTCAGATGTCACTGCTCAAATGTCTCCCCTCACCACCCTCGCAAAAGCTCCTCCCAACATCCTCTCTCCCTTGTGGCCATGGCTGATTTTGTGTGCCAACTTGACTGGACCATAAGGTGCCAAGATGCTTGGTTCGACCATTATTTTTTGTGTGTCTGTGAGTGTTTCAGATGAAACTGACTTCCCCAATGTGGACTGTGATCGTCCCATCCACTAAATGAATAAAACAAAAGACTAAGTAAGAAATAATTCTCTCTCTGCCTGTCTTCCATCTCAGACATTGGTCTTTTCCTGCCTTCAGACTCAGACTTGAACTGGAATGTACACTATAGGTTCTTCTGGTTGTCAGGCCTTTGGACCAAGCCTGGAACTTTCAGTTCTCTTGGGTCTCAAGTTTACCGATTGCAGATGTTGGACTTCTTGGCATCCATAATTCCACAAACCAGTTCTGTATAGCAAATCGTGCCTATATCTACATCTATATAACTAATTGGTTCTATTTCTCTGGAAAAGTTATACTAACACACTTGCCCGGAGATGCTCCCTACCCACATCTGGGGAACCAGACTGTTGTGGGGGAGGGATTCTGCCTTAGATTTTTCTAGAGAGCAGTAGATAGGTTATATGTGGACTGTGATCATCCTATCAACTTGAACTGGATGTGGACTCACCTAGGTTATAGGTGGGTAGGTTACAGGCGGGAATTTTTAATCATAGGAAGCCTCAATCAGTGAGCTGAACAGGAAATATTTACCTCTGTACCTAACTAGTTTTAGGGAGATAAACTTCTTATCTCAATAAACCACTAATGAGATGAAAAACAGGAAGGTGGAGAGTCTGTGCCTGGCCTTTCAGCAGGTTCCCATTTCATGGACAGTCCTGGGGAACCAAGAGAGAGTGGACAGTAAATTTCAGCTCAGAGTGGTAAGTCATATCCAGGACATAAAAGCATCCTTAACCATTGCTGTTTTCAGGACTCAGGTGATTTCAACCTTGTCACCCCTTGACTGAAGAATGTCTACTGTGCCCCTGCACTTTAACAGTGAATGACAGCATGGGACAGTTGAGTGAGACATGTGCATAGCATGCAGCTTGACGAGTGACAATATAATTGGAGGAGTAGACCAAATGAAGCAGAGTCACACTGAAACAACTCCTGGAGGAGGTGAGCACTCACAACTTGGAAGGAGGTGAGTGTGAGCAGGGACAGCACCAGCCTACTGGCTGAGCTCCGCTGATGGACAGCACACGGTCATGTTCTGCATTCAGAACTGGGTCTGCACACCTTTGTGATGAACACTGCTCTGCAGCTCTGAGAGTGTGCTCAAGTTCCACCCAGCCCAACTCTGAGCCTCAGTTTTCTTTTTCTGAAATAGAAATAGGGATATCTCCCTCATAAGCCCTTTGTGCACAGTGTATAAAACATACGAAGCACACAGCACAGCAAACCAGTATAGGAGAGTCCTTCTGATCCCTCCCGCCACTCACGAACCTTCTCCCACTTTCCTCCCACTTTCCCCATAGGCAGGGCAAATAAACAGGGCCCCTCCTGCCCAGAGACGCCCCACCCCATCTTTTACCCCAAACAAGATGCCAGAGAACAGCCACCCCTGTGGGAGGAACTGGGAAGCCAGTGTGGGAAAGGGCTCCAGGAGTGGGACGGATTTCCTGAATTTGGGGATGAGAAGCTGGTGACAGAGGAGGTCTGGGCTGGCTTCCTGTCCCCAGCCCCACTTCCCAGGGGAGCTTCAGTTTCTCCTGCTTGCCTATTTCTGGAACTGTGTTTCCAAATATTTCCCTTTGCTCTCAAAGACTCTGAATTGAAGTGTGTTAAATGACTGGGAGCTGAGAACCCAGCTGACTTCTTGCTGAAAGGTCACCTTAAGTTTTTTTTTTTTTTTTTTAAAGCAAAGAAATCGGGCTTTCCTCTGAATGTTGTGTCCCTACTAATAATAACACTTTGGGGCCACTGTCTCCATGTTGTGCTTTTCAAAATGCCTTCACTGACCTAACCGCATTTGATTCTCCCAAAACTCCACAAAGTGGCCAGAGCCCGTATCACCAGCTGGTCTTTACAGAGGAAGAAACTGCAGCTCAGAGAGTTTGTGTCTTGCAGAGACTGTCAGTGCAGAAATAAGGTCATTTCAGGGCTCATCCCTTCCACACAGAGCAGGATCTTGGCCCACACAGCCAGGGGGCAGTGGGAGACAAACCCCTTTTCGGGCATCCCAATAGTTGAAAAGAGTTCAGGGAGATCCAAGCCTGATTCTACAATGTGTGACCCTTGGCAAGATGCTGTCTAGGGCTTAGTTTTCTGTTCATAAATGGGGAATGATGCTTCATGCCTAAAAAACCAAATGATACCAATGAGAACACTTTTAGAAGACAGCATGCCAGCTCTATCAGGGATAGAGGATGAAGATGGTTTAGGTTGTTGGCAATGCTTCTATGAGGAAGAGCTGCTTTTCTGGCTGGTTAGACAATTAAATTTACAAAGAGAGCCTGCTACAGTGTCTGGCACACAATAGGTACTCAATTAAGTAACAGTTTTTCCACTGTGTGCTGCAACTTGGTTACTTCCCATTTGGCCTCCAGCTTTTTGACCCCAGGACTGAACGGAGATCCTGCACAACATCTGGGAATAACAAGGAGTGAATCTCACAGCCAAAGGGAGTTCTCTTAGTCTCAAAATTCATGTGGTGAGTCATGTGTGGTGGCGCATGCCTGTAATCCCAGTGGGCTCTGGAGGCTGAGGCAGGAGTATTACATGTTGAAGGCCAGCCTCAGCAACTAAGCAAGGCCCTGAGCAATTTGGCAAGACACTGTCTCAAAATAAATAGATCCTGGGATGTGGTTCAGTGTTAAGTACCCCTGATCTCAATCTCTAGTACAAAAAAAGAAAAAAGAAAAAAATTGATATGGTGAGATACCAAGGCCATTAATTTATGACAGACTTGTGGGAAATCTCTGTGCTCAGAGCTTCATCCTCCTTCTAGCCTCAAGGTGACTCTTTGGCCTCTGTGACTTGTAAATGAAAACCGGGAAGCAACTGAAACATAAATCCACCCCTCTGGCAGGAATAGCTTTACTATTTTGGGAGGCTTAAACGAGGCTCTGGATGTCTCTGGAATTTTTCCTACTCATGCCCTAATTAGCAGGGACAATAAAGAGTTGTTTCTGTTTGTTCCTCCTCATAGCCAAGCTGGAGGCCTCTGTAAACAAGCAGTGGTGAATTGTGGTCATGGTGATAGACCTGTTCTCTCTCCTTGGTCTTCAAGGTCTGGAATACATTCCTCTTTCTATGGATATTTATTGGGCTTTGCTTCAAGCTGGATTCTGGCAATACATGAAGAAGATTCCCTGACCTTAGGGAATTCATAGTCTATTGCGGCATGCCAATAATTAGCCAAGTGAGTATAATGCCCTGGGAAAGGCGCTTATAAATGGGAAAGCGGTGTTTTCCTCCAGTCTGGAGTGTGTCAGGATGTCTCGGTGAAGAATGAGGCAAGAGGAAGCTAAAGATGGAATATTTAAGGAACAAGCAGAGCTCAGAGAGCCATAGAGGAAACCGAGAAGCAGAAAAAAAATGAGGGACATGCAAGCAGGAGAGGAAGTCAGAGGGTGAAGCGGTCAATAGCTGCAAAGGGAAAAGTGTCTGCTGGATCTGGCCATCCGAGACACTTGAAAGCACAGCCTCACTGGAGTGGTGAGGGGGTTACGGACAGGGTGGGAAGTGAGCAGCGCTAGCTCTTCAAGACCCTGGATGGACATGTGGCACATCTTGAATCTGGGACATAAGTATACATGGTACTATTCTGTTTTCAATTTTTTAAAAAAAATATAATATTAATTGTATTGTGTTGGTTGAAAAAAGATAATAGGAATAGAGCTGTGGCTAAAAAGAATGTAAGTGTGGGCAGAGGGTGTTTATTCTAATGAAAGAAGTTTGAACATGTTTAAATCCTGTGAAGGAATGAGAATGATCAAGGGAGGAAGAGAGAGATTGGGGATGAATTGCAAACACAGGAGGAAATATTTGCCTTAATGAGCAGGAAAGAAACTTCTTTTGAGAGTAAAGAAAAGACAGGAGAAGGTTTGTCAAGCAGGAGGGTTTGTCAAGGTCAGGGACCAGAAATCTCTGAAGCTCACCCTTGATCTTTATCTTCTCTTATTAAATAGAGGTACATGGGGGCTGAGGATGTAGCTCAGTGGTAGAGTGTTTGCCTAGCATGTGTGAGGCCACACATGGGTTCAATCCCAGCACTACAAAAAAAATAAATAAATAAAAAGAAAAAATAATAAATAAATAAAGGTACATTATTTGGTGGAAATGATGGCCATAGGAAAGTTTTGGAACAGTTATTATGGAGACTAAGAGAGGCAAAGCAAATACAGGTATGTAGTTTGGAATTGCACAAAGATACTCTCCCAAAGCACTTGCAGCTCTGCACAGGGCCCTGAGTTCCACACAGCCTGGGATAGGGGTGATGGTGGCTCTGCCATTTGCACCAACACTTTCTGTGTAGTAGCTAAAAGTCTGGCACTGAGTTGCTGACCAAAGTCCCACAAAAGGCTTGCCAGATAGCACTGAAACCCCTCTGAATTTAGAGACCTTGTGTTCATTTGTGATGAACTCAATCTGCACATGCCTATGACAGTCTGAGCATAAGACTGAGCAAAATCTGAGCATAAGATTGGAGAAACAGATGGCTTAAAATCATTCAGAGTTGAGGGTTGGCCAGGTCAGTCCAAAAATGACATTAATGATATAAAGGAGTTGGAATTGTTACAAGGAAATTAGTGAAGGTCCACAGGATCTTGAAGATAGGCCGATAGATAGGGAGGTGAGGGAATAAAGGAATGATGGACAGAGAGATTTGGGTGAGGTCTGAGAAGGCATGAAGGGCATGCAAAAAAAGTGAAAGGTCAGGAAGAATAGAAGATTAGAATGAGATTGTCATGCTAGGAGAAGTCATATTTCTTTTGTAGAAGAGTTCCAGGTATAAAAAGGTCTAGGTGTGACCATGGAGTAAAGGCTAAAACGGGGTGGAGGTGAACAGTGATGAGATCATTAGAGTTGTGAACTGGAGATTGGATGTTCTGTCCACCATGACCCTGAACTTTTCTGCTGATAGGAGTGATGAGGAAGACCTGCAACCAGGAACAAAGTTTTCATAAATACATATGTGTCTTAAGACTATATAGAGGCTGAAGGCATTTTTTGATCTTTCCATGGCAAAATTATGCTACTTGAGGTCAGACTATAATTTCAGAAAAATGCAAAGTAGAAAACTCTTGCTCCACTGTTTTTCACACAGGGTTGGTTTTGACTATGGTCCTATTATCTGTGACTTTTTATTCAAGGTTAGGATGTGAACATTCAATTCACTATAGGAGGCACAGGCAGAAATTCAAGCATATGGTGGGATGAGTTTGATATTGACAGCTAGAAAGCAGGCCAGCTAGACACCTCTGAGAAAGCCTTCAGCCAGATTCATAGACCTGTCTGCAGCCACTCCTGACAGTTGCTAAGAACACCCAGGCCTGAATCATAATGGATATCTACCATGCATGCATCAGGCTCTATTGGCACCCAAGAGAGGATTCAGCTGCAACTTTGCAATTCTATGGCAGATCCTTCCAGATCCAGGTTCTGAGGTGGGTAAGGGTTTTGAGCAAATAATGAATAGGTTAATGGGGAAACTAATTGAAAGCAAACTGGAAAACAACTGTCTAAAAAGCTGAAAGCCCCTGTATTTGCTGTCGAAGTGGGGTGAGGCTCCTACATGAGGGATTTTGCCTGCAGGGAAGGTGCTGAGGACAGCTGGGTTTTTCTGCAGCTGTGAATACACCAGCAGCCCTGCTGGCTCCTCCGTCTGCAGTGCCCCCTAGCTGCATGAAAAGCATTAAGACTCCCCCACCTGGGGTGCTCCCTGATGCTGTTGACAGCAGCATTACCTGGGAACTTGATAGGAGTGGAAATTCCAGGCCAACTGAATCAAATCCTCTGGGGGGTGGGGCCCAGAAATTGGGGATAGAGCTGGCCCTGTGGTGATTCCAGTACCTTGTGTCCTGGTGGGATCACTAACATAGGGATCAAACATGTTTATGTTTGAATCCTGGCTCTCTCACCTGTGTGATTCTGGTTACATACCTAATGGAATCAGTGTGAGCTCTAGTGTTTTCATACGTAAAATAGCAATAGGTAATTTATAGGGTTTTTGAATTTAAAAGAGCAATATTTTTAAAAACTTCCCATAGTACCTGACCTGTAATAAGCACTCAACTTATTTTAATGATATTGAAAACAACAGCTATTGTGATTATGGCTTTAGGGCTGGGCCTTAGTCTCTTCCATACTGCCCCTGTCAGCCTAGGCTTCACCCAGAGGTTCCTGACTTCTTTATTCCCCTGGGGCTGTATCAGGTAAGGCTTCCTAGCTGATGCTCTACCTGACAATTCAATTCTGTTAGAAATTCAGCTCAACCAATTCTATCCAGAGTGGAAAGCAGTTGGCTTAAACTGACCCAATACATTAGTTGTGAAAAATTAGTTGAGTCATGTTCTCCTTGATCTTCTACAACCAGTATTGTGGGTAAAGAAAGGATAACCATCGGGGAGTCGAGCAAGGATGTCAGGCAATCAGAGTAGCCTCGTCTTCCTGCTACCAGATTTATTACTGCCTGTTTTTAACAACACTTTTTCTCTGAGTGACTCAAAGTGCTTGTAAAATCTGTTCTGTTTGATCACGGAGAACCTCTGTGCACATTTTGTTTCTTGTTTGATCATCATCCTGAGCACTGTGTGTCGCAAGCAGAGCGGGACATATTTTCTCCATTTTCCAGGAGGAAACTGAGTCCTTGGGAGGTTGACTTTGTCACACGGCTAGTCAGTGCCAGAACCAGAATCAGAACCCTCAGTTCCTGTCCCAGTGCTCCTTCAAGTGTGCCTCATAACTTCTTCCTAAACAGCCACCAAAGCTCCAGACCTGGTGACCTGAGTGCTAGAAAGTCCTCAGTTTTGTCTGAAACCCCCTTTTCTCTAATGGAAACCACCCTCTCTTGCTGCTATTTGACCTAATTTCCTGTGGCTTCAGTCTCGGTGGGGAAGAGGAAGCCCTCTGGGACAAGAAAACAAGAAAATTCTTTCCCTGGGCCTCAGGTCTGGGTCACCATCTGCATCTCTGACCTCATGGCCCTGACTCCCTGGAGAGCCCAGGAAGGGTCAGGCCAGCCACAGGACATGGAGTGAAAACCAGGAACTTCTTCTGCTGGTGGTCTGTTTGCTTTGCACAGAGCACCCAGGGCAGGGACCTCTGTGATATTTTGCATAAATTCAACATCTCCTCATGGATGAGAACTTTTTACTGGCTTCATATTATCTTCTCTTTAAAGTAAGCATGCTAACAACCTTTCTGACCTCCTCCTATCCCCCTGCACTGATGTGGGGACCGGGCTGGGTGGAGGTGCTGAGAAACTGGGTGTGGTAAGAGAGACGGACCCTAATTTTTCCTTGGAATAGATGTGGGCATCCAGCAATGTGCCCAACCTGCTTTTAAGATGATTAGCCTCCCCAGTGCACTGGCCAGCTGGACCATGGAGAGGGAAAGGCAGGAGTCAAAGGTGGCTGATGGTGTGTGCAACCTCTTCAATCTTCAATGCCGCCCAAACACAATCAATTTGCTCTTTGGCTCAAAAAGTCAAAGAACACCTGACTCTAGGTTGTCTCATAAGGAGGGCTGGGAGGCTAAGAGGCCTGGAGGCATCCGATGACTAGGTGCAGTCCTGAAGACTAACAGGGTCATGGCTGGCATGGGACAATCCCGGTTAGCAGGCATCCTGTGGCAGGACTAGGCAAATCTGTGTTCGGGGCATTGTGCTGCATGGCAGCCACTCCTGATAATTGCTAAGAACACCCAGGCCTGGTCTACATAAGCTGGGAGAAGAGTGGCTTCAGAGCTGGGCTGTGGGTCCCACCTGATCCATTTCCCTCACACCTTTTCTGAACTGCCCTAGTCCTTCCAGGTTAGGGAGTGAATGTGGTTGGGGAGACTTGTCCTCACCAATTCAAATTTGAAAATCACTAGGAACTTATTGAGAATGGTTTAGTAAATGTCTAAAAATGCCAACTCCAAAAATAAAACTGACCAGGCACAATGGCATATGCCTGTAATTCCAAAGGCTCAAGAAGCTGAGACAGGAGGATCACAAGTTCAAGACCAGCCTCAGCAACTTAGTGAGAACCTGTCCCCAAATAAAAAATAAAAAGGGCTGGGGGTGTAGATCACTGATAAAGTGCCCCTGGGTGAACCTTAGTACCAATAAATAAACAAACCAATAAAACTCAATTGTAGTCATTTTTTATTTTAAAATGTATAGCACATATCTTGATAGGAATCTGAATGAAAGAGAAAATGTTTCAGGTCTTAGATCAGACATATATCCTTTCTTGTAGAGGGAAGCTCTTTCCCCAAGGAAAAAGAAAGGCCCCCAACCTGGTCAAGCCAATTGACTACAGCTAATTTTTTTCCTCGCCTCCCTTCCTTCTGACAGTTCTGGCAGTGAGAGGCAAGTTGAATTACCCACGAAAAGAGGCAATTTGGCAGAAAATTGCACAGCCAGGAGATGTGGTGCAGTGATGGTGTTCACCTTGCATATGTGAAGCCCTGGGTTCCATCCCCACTGGATGTGTGTGGTGCACTCATATTAGGCCAATAGCAAAATTGTAACTAATGAGATTTCTCAGTCTGGGACCAGTGTACTTGAGGCTAGTTCAATCTTGCTCCTCCTCAGCCAGAGTTTTATTACCAATTAGCTGCCGCACCTTCCTGGGCTTTGGGATCTGTGACTCTGGCTGCTCCTTGGTAGGAGGGAACAAAAACAAGAAACTGCTGTGCACATGAAGGGTACCCTGCCTGCCCAGCCCCCCAGCAGGGCAGGCCCAGTTCAGGCCACAGGTCTACAGGCTGCTGTCCAACTGAACTGCACTCTGAGCCCAGGTAATCGACTATTCAACCAGGTAAAATGTCTCCTCTCTGTGCCAATGATTGACACATTCAACAAGCATTTCTTGAACATCTTTCATGCATCTATAAACATACACAAAGAGTTCACAATTTAGAGGAGAAAAGTCCATAGGCCATTTAGTACTATTCAGAAATACAAGGGAAGCAGCAACCAATCCAAGAGAAGGTTTCCAGGAAAAGGTGACACTGGACATAAATTTTCAAGATGGAGGGAAAGATATATCAGAAAGAACAGAGGTAATGTGGGGCACCGTGGTGCCCATCTGCAGTTTCAGTAACTCTGGAGCCTGAGGCAGGAGGATCATAAATTCAAGGTCAATTTAGTAAGATCCTGTTTCCAAAGAAAAAACAATCAAAAAGGAAGTGCAGAGAGAGGTAAGTAACATTATGGTATGTTCCTGTGGTGCATCTTAGAAGTACCACAAAACTGCTCCTTGAGAATGAATGAACTCTCTGAGGAATGAGAACAATATTAATTATATACAGTTGGCCTTTCATATGCCATGGGTTTGGCATCTGTGGATTCAATCCACTGCAAATCAAAATTATTTAGAAAAATATTGTTATACTAAAAACAATACAGGCTTTTTTGTCATTATTCCCTAACAATACAGTGTAATAATTATTCACAGAACATAATGATATTTGGTACAATAATATGATAATTTAGAGATGATAAAAAGCAAACAGAAAGATGTGCACATGTTATATGCAAAAAATGTCATTTAATAGAAAAGACTTTAATGCACAGATTTTCATAGATTTTGGTATCTGCAGTAGGCCCTGGATATGAAGGGTGTCTCAAAACCCCACACAGACACCGTAACCTGTGAGATGTTCCCAGAATGTGCTCCATAATGGAATGCTTAATTTGTTCAACCGAAAACATCCATGTTGACCAAGTGCCTAGGCTCATTCCAGTGCTTTGTCTCCGAGTCAGCCTCTCCTCCTGGGCACTTGACTTGCCCGTGCACTGTGCCCTCCACTCACCCCACTCACCTTGGCATTAAGTTCAGGTTAGGTCAGCCAGGTGCTTGCTTGCTCCTGGCTCTGCTCCCACTGGGCCTCACTTCCTAGACTGACTAGGTTACAGTGTTCTGTGTGATTGGTGCCCCCTGCAGGCACACATGGCAAGGCCCTAATTCCCCTGCCAGGCCATACTTACTATTTACTAACCTTCTCCCATTCATAACTGACAGCTCCAGGGGCCTTGCCTGGCACAGGACTAAAACATAACAGTACATCTCTGCTAATGATCTCTGTGTAGACTCCTTTGGCTTCTTCACAGCCTTGGGGCTGGGTTCCAAGGGTCAGTGTCCAGAGACAGAATGAGTAGAAACCATATCACTTTGCAGGACCCGACCTTGGAAGTTGTGCAGCATCACACAAACCACATACTGTTTGTCAAGGTAATTACAAGGGCCTTCCTCATTCCAGACTCACTTGATATGAATGTCAAGTCCTACATTCAAAAATATGCAGGACTGGTGTTATGGATTGGATCTAAAACGTCCATCAAAAGCTCATGTGCCCAAGGTTTGGTTCCTAATGCTATAGTGTTTGGATGTGGGGCCTAGTTGAAGGAAGTATGTCACTGGTGGGGGGCCATCCCTTTGATTAGTATATTTTGTCCCTGGCCCCTTCCTCTATTTTTCTTTGCTTCCAGCTGCCATGAGGTGAGCAACTTTCCTCTCCTGTCCCCTGTCATCAGGATGTTCTGCCTTACCTCAGGCCCAGAAATAGTGGAGCCAGCAACCATGAACTGAAATATCTGAACCCAAAAGTCAAAAATACATCCCCCCTTTTAAGTTGTTTATCTCAAGTGTTTTGTCACAGCAACAAAAAGCTGACTAATACAACTAGAAACATTGCTTTCACTATTTTTTGAAAACACAGTCTGTCATAATGATGAAAAGAATTTTCAAGTGGACTCTACAATAAAATTAACCTACATTCTCTGACTTCACCTAGCTAAGGGATCATAAGCTGGTCATCAGAGTTAGGCTTCTGCCTACATAGTCTGTATGAAAATCAAGATTTTAGATTATCTCAAAAAATCTGAAGTTCTAGTATTGTTGAACTGATTTTTTTTTTTTTTTTTTTGTGGTGGTGTTGGGGATTGAACCAGGGACTCTTTACCACTGAGCTAAATCCCCAGACCTTTAATTTTTTTATTTTGAGACAGAATCCCACTAAGTTGCCCAGCCTAGGCTCAAAGTTGTGACCCTCCTGCCTTAACCTGCCAAGTAGCTGGGATTCCAGGCTTGCATGATCACGCCCAACTTGAGCTGAAATTCTTGCAAGTCAACAATTTGTTTGAGTAGAGTATCAACTTCTCTTTTTAAACCAAGTATATATGCTTTCTCCTTGTCTGTTCACCACAGACTCTGTAACAAGATGATTTTCCATGCCTTTCAACTTCTGGTCCCCATGGATGTTAATTTTAGATCCTTGGCCTAGGGGATTTGGCTGTCCTTAGTGTAACCATCTATGGTAACTAGAAGATATCAGATCTGAAGCCAAACTAAGAAGGTGTGAATACAGATGAAATCATCATATTTAACACATCTTTGAATTGGTTACAGGACTCCTGGTTTTATCTCAAATTTGTCTCCCTGAAAGCTTAAATTAAGAACATGCTCTTAGCTCTAACTGTCTTTAATTTGAACAATGATCTGAGAAGGCTTTTGGGCCTGGGGATTGGCAAACTGACTTTAAAAACTCTGAGCTCCCAGAGGTGAAGGGAAAATTATTTGATGAAACTAGAGTAAGGATTTCTTATCAGGCCCAAGAATCAGGAAGTCCATGAGCACCTGAAATTATATACATAAATCTATATATGTGTTGCATATGTGCAGAAAGAGCACATACTTATACAGGTTTTTTAAACGGTTGCTGATCCCAAGCAGTTGAGAAATTTGGCAATATCTGACAGAAGATCAAGGCAGTGGCAAAAGAGTCCAAGAACATTGAGAGGCTTAGAGCCAGGAGAAGAGGCCAGAGGTCTAGGAGGCAGAGGGCTAGAACCCCAAAAGTTAGTATGGGAGAACATGGGCTCCAAGGCCAGAGCCAACTTGCCTGAAGTGCTCTTGTCAATGTCAATAGAAACTTTTAAGTTGCTAAACCTGACAGTCAGTTCTCAGTCCCTACCACACTTGACCTTTCAGCTGACTGGGAAAATTGATCATTCTGCCTTCTTGAAATGCTTTCAGGATTCCAGGTTCCAGACTTCCCTGCTTTATTGATTACTCCTTGATCTCTTTGGCTAGGTCCTCTTCCTTTCCCTGATGTCTACACTTTGGAAGGCCCTAGAACTCTTTGATCTCTTCTCCATAAATATTCACTTCCTTGATGACATCATCCAGTCTTATGGATTTAAGAAATTCTATAACCTGAAGGTTCTTGTGTGTGTGTGTGTGTGTGTGTGTGTGTGTGTACTCTGTAACTTTAACTTCTTCTTCTTCTTTTTTTTTTTTGTTTGAAACTACACATTTATATATGTATTCTCTGTATTTCCACTTGGATGGCTTGAAAGAGATCCCAAAGTTTCCCAAACTAAACTCTTTTTCCTCCTATTTTCTTTGTTCCCCCAGTTCTTAGTCTTAGTGAACTGATTTTCAGGCAGCATTTCCAGGAATCCTGCTCCTTCATTAGCCCCGTGTCACCACAGGTTTCCTTGCTTTTTCCTATATTAGAGTCAGGACTGCTGAATCTAATAACAGAGCACAAATGAAATGGCCTGGCCAGTTCAGTGCCTCCCAGTTATCACATGTGGGCAGAAAAACCCTGAGTTCCCTGCTCTTTCACAAAATAGGCTGCAAATAAGGTAACTGAAATGTGATTGACAGTCACCAGCTCTTGTTGCCAAGAGGAGTTTTGAAGGGACAAAAACACAAGTGATCTGAGCCCTTGGAGTGCCAGTATTTTAGGAGAAACCTAGTGAGGGAGGCTGTGAAGGCAGAATGTAAATAAATCAAAAGAATAACAAACACAGTTCAAAGCAGATTCAGGCTGAGCAGAACACAGGTGCAATTCCCCAGAAGCATGGAGTCAACATGCTTAATGGGGCATTGACACCTCCTGCAATTATTCTGCTAATGACCTGAAACAAAAGAATAGAAAGAGCCCTGATGCACTTCTCCTCATGCTCCAGAAAAGTAATCTTGTCAGAGATGGATGTTGTTTATAGAATGCTTAAGAGGGACAGATGACAGGCTTGAAGCAATCCTTGTTATTATTTCTGCTTCACTGTGTAATTCAGCCATTTGTACTTACAATGTGATTTGAGAAGCAGGTGGTTCCTGAATATTCTCCTAGGCCAACCTAAACAATTGTGATGCTCAATGTTTCTCCTTTTCAAAGGGCCTCTCACATGCATTAGCCTGAACCCTAGAGTGTGGCATTTACGAACCAAGTGAAAGCAATTTCTCCTTCTACTTTTCCTAGTATGTTATCCAGGCCTCAACTAAAACTTTCACAATTCTTAGGATAGATTGTGTGTGTGTGTGTGTGCGCGTGCGCTAGTACCTTCTCTCAGAGTTTGGTCTTGTAGAGGATAAGGACTATGGCTGACTTGTCTTCAATACTCTGGTATTTACATAGTACCTGACATTCACGGATACTCAATAAATGTTCATTGTGTAAATGAGAGTGAAGAGGAATAAATGGAGGCAGAGACTAACTTTTAACAGAGCTCCCACTAGAAATCACTACCATTTTCAAGTGTTTACTGCGTGTTACACTCTAGGTTAACCTAATTTTATAGCAGATTCCAAAGCTAGGCAGAACATCCACCATCCCAATATGATAGGAAAGGTCCTTAAACACTCAGCCAGACCAAAACACAGACTCCAAATTTTCAAAAAGGATATATGCATTGAAAGACAAAATTTCGAAGGTAAAAGAATCAATGGGAGACATATGTTAATGTTGACTTAAAACACACAACTGCCAAATCCCTGTACTAAGTGCTTCCCATGTAGCATTTAATTTTCACAATATTGCTATTGATACCACCATTTATCTGTGATGAGTTCTGCTTCCTCAAATGTTGAAGTTTGAACATTAGAGAAGCACACTGAGGCTAGTGTATAGAGCAGGTTTTATTTAAAAAGTAGTAACACAGACTTCTCCTGAGAGGGAAAAGGGGGACATAGCTGGTGTCTCATTTCTGATATCCCAAGAAATGAGAGCAACCTGCCCCTTTTATGCATTTTAGACTTTCTGTGGAGAGCCATTCTCACACGTGACTAGGCAACTCCCGGTTTGGGTCTGAGGCGTTCTGGCTGTGTCGGAGCTTTCCCGGCCCTCTCCTGATGAGAGAACCTGTCCATGTGGGGGTGTGACTGACCACTGACCCCGGGGGCCCAATCAGTGACCCTGACCTTGGAGTGCGGCCCCCCTTCAACCTTCATTGGATGGAATTCTCCCCTGAATTTCTTGCTCCCCAATAAAAGGCTACCCCCTGGTGTGCTCTCTCTCTCTCCTGCTAGCCCTGAGTAATCCTTGCTGCCCTACTGGGCGGTTAGACATGGGAACCAGAGAGGGGAGCCGTCTCGGACCTGGTCATAGAAAAAGGTAACTGAGTCTGTGTGTTTATTTCGATCTTACTAGTTAACTTTTATGCCAAGAACCTCATTAATGAAACCAACGCGCTGGCCGCATGGTGGAATTGGCGCCCACGAGGGGGGCATTCTAGATTAGCTAGATTGAGTGGGAGCGCACTATAAAGATAAAGAGAAAGATAAAGGAAGTGGTGACAATTTGGGTCACAAAAAGTACCTGGAGATATTGAAGGAAAGAGACGTTAAATTAATTAAAATGGGAAATTCAACTTCTACAGATAAGGAAATGTATCTGACTATTTTAGACAGTATAATTAATCAGAAAGGAAAACAGATAAAGAAAGCTCAGTTATTACAATTCTTAAACATTGTAGGCGAATATTGTCCTTGGTTTTGTGAACAAGAGTCTCCAAATTTACTTACTTGGGAGAAATTAGGAAGGAAGTTACAAAAAGTTTGTCTTTCTAATGAATTACCTGGAGGCATAGATAATATTCAGAAAACTTGGAGGGCTCTAGAAGTTTGTCTTTTTGAATATATGGGCCAGAGTCGTGGCCCCCTGAAGACCTGTTAAAAGGCATTCAGAGAGCTATTAAGTCTATTCAAATGGAAAATCCGCCTGAGGCTGTTAATTCCCTTTCCATTGAGCCATTTAAAAACAAAGGTGCTAGGGGCCAAACCAAAGGTTAAAGATGTGAACTTAAACTTGCAGGATCAGGCTAGCCCACAGCGAGATTATGGAGAGCAACATCATAGAGGAGAAGCCTCCGAAGTCCTAGAAAGTCCTCCTGAAGAGGTAGAAGATCTTCCTGGAGAGGAAAATTCGGAAGAGATTCCTAGAGGGGCTCAGAGTTCTTCTCCGCCACATGGCTTAGAAGCCCAATTTCAAAATGGCGACAGTGCAGAGTCTGTTCATGACTCGCAGTCAGAGGGAGAAGAATCAGACGTTGAAATTCAGGACTTACAGAGAAATTTTAACAGGCTGCGTTTAACACCGCCTGCCCAGGCTATTCGAATTCGGCCAGTACCTGCTAAAAGGACAAAATTTAACAGGTACACTGGATTAACAATGACTTTTCTTACCCCGTTCCAGCGAGGTATTAAGAAGGCTCAAGAATCAGGGGAAGATACTAGCGGTTTTCAACTTTTTCCAGTTTTTGAGCAAGTTAATGAGCAAGATCAGAGAGTTAGAGTTCATGCTGTAATCCCATTTAAAACCATTAAGGAACTAAAAAGTGCATGTGAGACGTATGGTCTGAATTCGCCTTTTGTGCAGAGACTGATAGATAATATTTGCTCCCAGCCCCTTCCTCCTAGCGATTGGATTTCTTTAGCTAGATCCTGTTTGAGTGGGGGAGATTTCTTGCTCTGGTGAACTTATTGGACTGATTTTTGTACTGAACAGGCAGAACAAAATAGAAGATGAAATTTAGAAACGCCGGTAGAAATGTTTCTAGGAACAGGTAAATTTACTGATTTAGAAAGACAGTTAAATTATGAATTTGTAGTATACAATCAAATAACTGATTGTGCGAAACGTGCCTGGAGGCAGATTGTCTCTAAAGACCAATCCAATTTAGTTCTTACCAAAATCAGGCAGGGTGCCAGTGAACCGTACTCAGATTTCGTAGCCCGATTGTACCAGGCTGCACACAGGTCGATCGGGGACCCGGGGGCAAGTGAGTTCATTGTTAGACAATTGGCATTTGAAAAAGCAAATAAGTATTGTCAAGACGTTCTTAGGCCGCACCGTAAAAAAGGGACAGTTTCTGAGTTTATCCGCTTATGTTCTGACATAGACTCTACCCATCTGCAGACGGTAGCCCTAGCTGCGGCCTAAAAGAAACTTTAAGACCACAAGATTTAGTACGAAAGCCCCGCGGGAAATGTTACGTTTGCGGGAAAAGTAATCATTTTGCGCGGGAGTGTCGCATGCACAATTTTAAGTTCAGGGCTGCTAGATAGTGATGATAGATATTGCAGGACTCAACCCCACGTGGCGGATCAAGATGGCGTGGATGAGCCCGCCTTCTTGTCATCATTTCCGCCTGGCCGGAACACAAACTTCTGGTCGGCCCTCCCCCAGGCAGAGAATGAGAAAGTAGGTGGTGGTCGCGTAATATGGCGTCATCCCGCCGACCATGGGGGCTGCCATCTTTAATTTTACCCGAGCGAAACAGTTTCTGTACAAACCCTTAATGATTTTCAAAAGCTATTAGGAGATATTAATTGGCTGAGGCCATCCTTAAAACTAACTACTTCTGAGTTAAGTCCTTTATTTCAGATATTACAAGGAAATCCTTCTCCAACCTCTCCACGTCAGCTAACCTTAGAGGCTAAAACAGCTTTAAGGAGAGTTGAACATGCAATTAAAAATGCACAGCTTACTAGAGTTGATCCTAAAGAAATAGTGTATTTATTAATATTTCCAACTAAACATACCCCAACAGGAGCCATATGGCAAAGATTAGGAGTTATTGAGTGGATTTATTTATCCCACTCCCCTCAAGAAACATAAATTCCTTTTCATGATTCTATAGCTCAATTAGTAATTAAGGGCAGAACTAGGATTTTACAATTAATTGGATCTGAGCCTGATATCATAATTATTCCATTTTCTGTTCAACAGACTAATTGGCTTTTTCAAACTTCTAGCTCATGACAGATAGCTTTTGCTGATTTTCCTGGCCAGATAGATAGCCATTATCCTCGTGATAAGATTATACAATTTGCATCATTAACGTCACTTATTTTTCCAAAAATTGTACGTGCACATCCTATAGATGAAGCTTTATCGGTGTTCACTGATGGATTGAGCTCAGGTAAAGCAGGTTTTTATAGTCGTGTTCACACAGAGGTAATACAAACTTCTTATACTTCTGCCCAAAGAGCAGAGCTTCAAGCTCTGATTTGTGCCTTAAATTACTTTTCTAATGAGCCTATTAATATTTATTCTGACAGCTTATATGCAGTCGGAGTTACTAAAAATATTGAAACTTCAGTTATTGGGTATACTTCATCACAGGAGTTATTTGAATTATTTCATAATTTACAAAAGGCAGTGCTAATGCGAAAATACCCATGTTTCATAGGACACATATGAGCTCATACTAATCTTCCAGGACCCTTAGTTTCAGGTAATGACAAAATTGATAAATTAGTAGCTTTTTGTCAACAGATGTCTTCATATGACTGTGCACTAGATTCCCATTCCTTGCATCATCAAAATGCTTCTAGCTTACGTAAAAAAATTCATATTACTAGATCTACCATGCGGCCAGCGCAATGGTTTCATTAATGAGGTTCTTGGCATAAAAGTTAGCTAGTGAGATCGAAATAAACACACAGACTCAGTTACCTTTTTCTATGACCAGGTCCGAGACGGCTCCCCTCTCTGGTTCCCTCCTCTAACCGCCCGGCAGGGCAGCAAGGATTACTCAGGGCTAGCAGGAGAGAGAGAGAGCGAGCACGCCAGGGAGTAGCCTTTTATTGGGGAGCAAGAAATTCAGGGGATAATTCCATCCAATGAAGGTTGAAGGGGGGCCGCACTCCAAGGTCAGGGTCAGTGATTGGGCCTCCGGGGTCAGTGGTCAGTTACACCCCCACACGGACAGGTTCTCTCATCAGGAGAGGGCCGGGAAAGCTCCGACACAGCCAGAGCGCCTCAGACCCTAACCGGGAGTCACCCAGTCACGTGTGAGAATGGCTTCCGACAACTAGAGAACAAGCTCATCAGATTGTAAGCCAATGCCCTAAGTGTGTTATTCACACTCCATCTCTGCCATCAGGGGTAAATCCCCGTGGATTAAAACCAAATCAAATATGGCAAATGGATGTAACTCATATTCCTCAATTTGGTAAGCAATGTTATGTGCATGTCATAGTGGATACTTCTCTAGATTCATTTTTGCCACAGCACGTACTAAGGAAAATACTCAACATGTAATTTCTCATTGCCTAGCAGCTTTCTCTGTTTTAGGGTGCCCTATGCAGATTAAAACAGATAATGCTCCAGCTTATGTAAGCTCTTCTTTTCAACAATTTTGCCAAGAGTTTCAAATTAATCATAAAACAGGAATTCCTTATAACCCCCAAGGTCAAGCCATTGTAGAATGAGCTCATTTATCTATTAAGCTTCAATTACAAAAATTAAAAGGGGGGAATAGGGTCATGACTCCCCAAAATAGCCTTAATCATGCCTTGTTCATTTTAAATTTTTTAAACTGTGACGTAGAAGGTCACACTGCTGCTGAGAGGCAAATGTCTCCCCAGTAACAGGCCCTTTAGGCAGAGTTTTGTGGAAAGATTTACAGACCGGTTAATGGAAAGGCCCAGATCCAGTGATTATGTGGGGCAGAGGTCATGCTTGTATTTTCCCAGAAGGTGCTTTTCGTCCTATTTGGGTGCCTGAACGTGCAATCAGATATGGAAGAGATAGAACCAAGATTCGACTGAAGATCGACCCGGAGAAGCCCCATCCAAAAGGAGGAGATATTGGAAAAGGATGAAGAAAGACCAGATTGACCCAGCCGAAAAGCTGATTTCATGGGACGACAACCCAGGCTTCCCGAATACTTCGACTCCTAGGAAAGATCAGGACCCCAGTGATGATGGTAGCAACAGTAATTGCCCTGCTGGGCTGTCAGGTAAAGGGGGATCAAGTAGACACTTACTGGACATATTTCCCAGATCCACCCCTGGTGCACCCAGCTGTGTGGACTGGAGAATCTATTCCAGTATTTACTAATGACTCATTCATGATGGGAGGATTTACAGATACTCATATTACTCCCAATCATGTGACTAGATTTAATTATTCTGGCTACAGTGCCCAATTACCTTTGTGTTGGTCACACGATAAACATGCTGGCTGTCTGAAGGTATCATTCCAAGAAAAGACAGCGATTGGTAGACCTAGACTGACAAATAATTCTATTTATGGGGACTTAAAACCTTATACTAGATCAGTAATTAAGATGGGACTTTCCCATAACAAGCCAGTCATTTCCGCAAAACCTCCACGGATACACCACTGTCCAAATAGTTCTACAATTGAGATTGGCACCTTTCCTAGATGGATGGATTGTGTAAATACCTTTCCTGTACAACGTATGGTGTCTAAAGATAGTGGGTATATTTTAGACTGGTCTCCAAAAATTGATAAGAGACAATTATGAAAAAATTCTGCTATGACACCTGCAGGATTTGTTACTAATATTTTGACTTATAGTGAAGGTGGTGTTCAAAAGGATTTTTGGCGTTTAATTGCTGCCTCAGAATTCTTACATTTTACAGACAAACCTTTACCAAAATTTGTCGGCAAGAACTGTAAATAGGGATCTTGCTATGGCTTACGAGCCTGTGTCCAATCTCCTTATGTTTTAATTATTGGAAATGTAAAAGTTAAATGGATAGATGACAGATATATTGTTACTTGTAATAAATGTAACCTAACCAATTGTATTACTAGGTATAATGGAGGAAAAGGAGTGCTGATACTTCATCAGCCCTCTTTCGTTTTATTACCTGCAAATATTTCAGAGCCATGGTATGCTGATGCTGGTTTACAAGTCTTGCAGCAAATTCATGCCCAGCTAGCAAGACCTAAACGTGCTATTGGAGTTATAATTGTTGGTGTTTTGGCGCTAGTCTCTTTTATTGCCTCAACTGTCTCTGCGTCTCTGACATTGTCTCAAAATATTCAGCATGCAAAATTTCTTAATAATTTAGCTCAAAATACTTCCAAGGCTCTGCATAATCAAGTAAATATTGATGAAAGGATTGAAACTAAATTAAACGCCTTAGAGGCGACTGTTATGGACATTGGTAATGAACTTTCAGCCTTAAGATTTAAAGAAAGGTTTAAATGCCATGCTAATTATAAGTATGTGTGTGTTATAGTTGCCAAGTACAATGCTTCTCTCTGGGATTGGGAGAAGGTTAAAAACCATTTGTTAGGTATTTGGCAAAATAGTAATAATAGCTTGGATATTCTGGAACTTCATCACCATATCTAAGACATTCAAAATAATAGAGGTGATTTTTCAGATCCTTCTTCTTTGTCTAACCAAATATTGAAGGAGTTGAATGGATTCAACCCTGGAAATATTCTTAAACACTCAGCCTGGTACATTATTGGATTATTCTCTTTGCTGTTAATTCTCTTTTGTGTTGTAATTATAGGATGGCGAGTCTTCAAAACAAGAATACAGAAACTCCAGAGAGTGAACCGCCGCCTCATTTTTAAGAAAATAAAGGGGGGAAATTTCTTTGTTCTTCTGCCCTCTTCCTCCTTCTCTCTCTCCTTCCTGAAAACTTGACTAGGCCTAGGAGATGCTGGGTGGGTTGGCCAAAAGGTGAGATGGGCAAGGGGAAGGGCCAAATGGAGTGATCCAGGCAGGAAGCAGCCCAGGAGGCATTAACTAACAACTGTCTGTCTGCAACATTTTGGGAGAGATAGTATAGGCAGGTGATCTTGGTAATCAAAGTGCTCTGGAGACATTAATATTCCAATCCCCCAGCAGGGGTCTCTAACTGCTCAGACACAAACCAGCTGGCTCCTCCTTTTGTTAGCTCATATGCATATGAAAAACCTTTTCTCTCCTCTTAATGTGTCTTTTGTCAGTTAATTTCCAGGTACTGCATCCAACCTGGTTACCTATCTATATTGATTGCATGTCTTTAATTCTTGCTTCACCATAATTGTTATAATTTTGTAAATGAAGAAACTGAGGCATAAACTTCTGTACTTTTTCCATCTTCTTGTAACTAGTAGGCAGTGAATCTGGGCTGGGAACCCAGGCAGTCTGGCTCCAGACTCTTAACTACTCCACTGCAGCAGCATTTTCTAGAGAAGGAATCCAAGTCCTCAGTAAATGGTACACAACATCTTGAACAATATGCAAAAAGTTAATTAATTAATTAATATTAGTAATAATAAAGAACTGTATGCAAAACAACCAAGTCCTGATGCTGAGGAGAGAGTGAAAGATATGATACATGAATTCTGATGAAGTGACTTCAAAGTTGGAGTCCCTGGCACATGGTTGGTGAGGTGCCACACGGGTGGCAGCCACTGAAGTGCCCCTTGGATCTCTTTTCAAGGGAAACTGCTGCAGGGAGGGTAGCTGGGGAGCAGTTTCCAGCTATGCCCATTCAGATCCATCCAAGTCTTCATAGTCATCCAGAGGCCAGGTCTCCAATGACTTCTCCCAGAAGATTCTCTATCCAAGGCTGACTGCTCTGCTGGAGAACCTTTGCTCTGGCTCTCCCCATTGGCCTGGTTGTCTAAGATTCTCAGAGTGCCCTGCAGGTAGGAGCTCCTGTTACACAGAACTCTTCCTGCCTGACTTGGCTCTCTCCTTTCATAGGTGACATATATACATCAGGAATTAAAGATGCTTCTTACCCCTCCTGCTCCCTGTCCCCAGGAAATCTCTTGCCTGTCTAATTGTTTCTTGGAGACAGATGACACAATAAGAGACATAAAGGAAGTAACAAAAATGGCTGGGCATGGTGGCACATGCCTGTAATCCCAGCAACTTGAAAAATGATTCTCCTTTTGTTTTGACTATAATCTATTTAAGAAGATTAAATGTACATAAGGAAACTGTTAGAAAATCATTCAAGGTGTCTTATAATCTTCTAAGTGTAAATATTCTAAATATAATCATCTAAATCTATTCTTTTTACCAGAAAGGATGTATGCTGCTTTATAAACTACACAGGACTCAAAAACAAGGGGGCAAAGGAAAAATAGTTCTATCAAAGAATCATACTGAGACGTGGGGTGCAGTTTCCAGGACCTGCTTGGAACCCCAGAGTTGCTATGAAGAGGCTTTAAGCTGAAGACATTTGAAACTCAGTAGCGTAGAAATAAGCTTCCTTTATCTGACTAACAGCTGCTACTTATAGGAAAAGAGGCTGACTTATAGTCACTCTTCAGAACGGATCTACTCCTAGGGACAAGAAATAGCACACTGAGCAAAAGTCACCAGGTGTTCTATGGCCCTAAGAAGACAGGAGGACCATTTGTTCCTGTATGGACAAACAGTATCACAGACGTTCTTATCTCTCTTAAGAATCTGTTTGTCTTTCTAAAGAAAACTGTTCTTCCCAGAGACACTTATTCTCCCACTACCAATTTAGGTCTGTAAATCTCTAACTTTAGCTGTGGACCAGGCTGGCTACTCCTTTTGTTAGCTCATATGCATATGAAAAACCTTTTCTCTCCTCTTAATGTGTCTTTTGACAGTTAATTTCTGAATCTTGGAGGGTAGAAGAGGTATTTTACCATCCCACACAGGGAATCTGCACAGATCTGTCTCAGAACTTCATGACTCACACAGGCTGTGATTTAAAACCAGTCCAGTTCCTCCAGTTGCCACAACCTGGCCCTGAGGAACGTTCCAGGGCTCCTGACTGAGAAGCCATATTGTGATGAAGTGTGAGGGGGATGGCCCTGCACAACACCCTACAAAAACCTCTCTATTCTGCCTCAAGCTGATTTCATGATGCTGGGGGTTTGGGACGGGGAACAATGGTACTCCAAGAGCAACTGTTCAGAGAACATGATTCCATGGGACTCAAACTCGTTAGTTCAAGAGTGTAGCTCTTTCATAATCCAGTATTACCCAGTGATAAAACTCAACATGCAGGCAAATAAAAAAACAAACAACGCATTTAATAGATGGGTGTATGAAATGAACAGACCCTTTTCAAAAGAAGTACTGTATTACCAGATTCCTGGGACTCCAATAGACCTTCAGGAGCCGAATCCAATGCAATCACACAAGAGTCTTTATTGCAAGCTTGAGCCTGGACTCACAACAGTTTCTGAAGCAGCGGTCCCAGGAAGTGAGCCCTGGTCCTACGTTCAATGAGATTTTATAGGTTTTTTGGGGGATACTCTATGAGTCACAACATCACACAGCAAATCATTCCACACCACAGGAAATTTAAACAACAACTCTTAGCATTGATTAGCACATTCACTGGTGGGAACAAGTTGGGTAGGGGTGATTGGTTAGTACAAGAGGGGATTTGTTTGGACGGATTGGTTTAATCCGTGAGGGGTGTACGTGCTAAACTACATGGTTTCCCAACATGTTATCAACCACCATAAACTACTGGGGGGTCATCTGGCATCCCAGGTATTTTCCCTGTTTCATGCTGATGGATGGTTGCTAGGAAGTTGCTATGGGTCCTCACCTAGCCTAACTGAGTCAGGGACACCTGGCGCCACAGATCTCTCCTGTTATTTGCAGTCAAACAACTCAGCAGGGTGGCTATCTGCCTCCTCAGGCTCTGTGGGTTTTTCCAAGGACAAGGGTCACACCCCCTTCCTTGGACAGACTTTGCTCTGAGGTAGAGATTGGGGTTTTTTTTTGTATTGAGAAACTGATGTGATGGAGTCACATCAGTTTCTCAATACAAATGGCCAACAATTATATGAAAATTACATGACATCTTTAGCTGTCCAGGAAATGCAAATCAAAACCACTCTAGGATTCCGTCTCACTCCAGTGAGAATCATCAAGAATACAAGCAACATGCTAGGTGCCTGTGATTCTACTCAGGAGGCTGAGGCAGGACAAACGCAGGTTCGAGGCCATCCTGGGCAACTTAGACCCTGCCTCAAAATAAAAAATCAAAATGACTGGAGATGTAAAGCATTCCTGGGTCAGGTCCCCAGTAGCAAACAAAACAACAAGCAACAATAAATGCTGGTGAAGATTCAAGGAAGAAAGAACTCTTACATACTATTGGTGGTGGGAATGTAAGTTAGTATAACCACTATGGAGGTCAGTATGGAGGGTCCTCAGAAACTTAAAAATGTGATCCAGCTATCCCTCTCCTTGGTATTTATCCAAAAGAATTAAAGTCAGCATACTTTCAAGATATATGCACACCCATGCTTATTGTGGCACAATTCACAATAGCCAAGTTAGGGGTTCATCCCAGGTGTCTGTCAACAGATGAATGGATAAAAAAGTGTGGTAAATCACACAATGGAGCTTTATCCAGCCATTAAGAAGAATAAAATCAGGTCATGTACAGGAAAATGGAAGAAAGCGTCACATTTAGTGAAAGAAGCCAGACAAAGAAAGACAAATATCCTATTTTCTCTCATATGTAGAAGGTAGAAGGAAAAAAATTAAAAATAAAGGATTTCATGTAAGTAGAAAGGAGACCATTGGGGTAGAGGAAGGAGAGTGAGGGGTGGGAGAAAGAGGGGGAAGGGGAGGCTTTATCCCTAATATTGACCAAATGTGTCAACATACCTTAGCTAACCCCTGTCACTGACCACAGACAATCATTGTCTCACTATTACCCCATTGTTTCAAATAAGGGCACAGCCACAGCACATGGCCAGAGTCACTCAGGCAGTAAGGGGCAGAGACATTATCTAAGCCAATGCTCTCTTATTAATTGGAACGTTAAGTTCAGGCACTCTAAGTAAAGCTATGATTGTGGTTATGCTACTGGCTCAAATTTCAGGACTAAATTAAGTCACCACAAAAATTTGGTCTAACTTGAGAACAGCACATTGAGTTTATTGGAGAACTCAGGTAAGGAAAACAATGGGATTGTGGGGCAATCAGCTTAATTTTGCATTTCTCTAAGGGTATGACTCATAATCTTATCATTTTTCCTGCTTCACAAGGCTTCGTTTCTCTGAACTGAGAGAATTAGAATGGAGAAATATTTTTCACAGGACATTATCCCCACATGAGCTATGGTAGTTACTAATCTCCCTCCATGCTTTAGCAATGGGAAACTGATAGCTCTTTTTCTCTGTAAGATCCAAAGTAGACCAAGGAGGGAGTTCTTTCTAACTCTGTTCTGAATGTGTTCATTGATTTCTCCCAACACACAACTTTGCCTTTTGACACCCTCTGCCCTCCTGTGTGCTCCTGCACACTCCTTCAGACCCTAGAAACATAGCCACAAAGAAGTACAAGGCACTTTGTGGACAGGAGAGGGAAGAAGGTGGGCAGGGACAGGGAGTACCAGTGACTATATTCCAGGCATCCTGCAAAGAGCTTTACATGTGTTACAACTTATCCTTATAAAAATGGAATCAGTTTCCCCATTTGGCAGATCCTCAAACAGATTCAGGAAGAAAAAATGACCAGACCAAAGTTGAGTAAGTGGTGGAGCTATGCTTTGAACCCACTTCTGTCTGATCCCAGACAGGCAGATAGCTGACAGAAGACCACACTGTCTTGGGTGCCTTTGAATCTCCAGTTCAGCATAGTGTTTTGCACATAGTGGACACCCAGATTCAGAGCACAATTTTAGATTGTCCTCTAAAAGCTGACTCGCTGTTATGAGCAAGCCACATTCCCACTCTATTTCTTCTACATTCTCCTCCTCCCCAGAAACTTTCCTCCCTTCCCCTCTCTCTGCTTCAAAACCACAACCATTTCCACATAAACGATCTTTCACTTTTCCTGGTATGCTGCTGGGCCTTGATGCTCTCAGGCTTCTGACAACCTACTAAGTAATTATGTTCTGTCTTCCTGTATTTATGAGCTCTTTCCAATGAGCCAGCTCAGGAGATAATGGGAGAATGGGTGCAGTTGTGTTTATCCAGGCCTGATGGATGTGTCTGCCAGCCTTTGGCAATTTTCAAATGAAAGGGAAAAAAAAAATGAAACTCAGGAGCAATTTAGATGGCCTCAAACAACACTCTTTCCCTTAGCCAGGCTAGAGTCCTAAGCTGTAGCATCACCTCCAGGCTGCACTGGACTAGAGGCCCTTTCAGCTGGTGACAAGAATGCCAGGATGACAGCCACTGACCCCACTCATCACCCACCTCTTCTCACTCTTGGCCAATGGAAAATGTGGTGAAGCACCAACTTCAAGCGTCACATTGCTCTCAGGGTTCACACCTGACTTATGTATCTAAGCAATATTTTATACCTTAAGTAGCAGCACATTCTCTTTGGAAACCCTATGAACTTTTCTTTTCCCCTAAATTGAGAATTTTTTTCCTCCAAAAAGAAAAAATTAAAAAAAAAAAAAGGAAGAAAGTGAGAGGCAAGAGGGGAGGAGGGAACTCACATGTTCTGAACGCTAAGGCCTTCTGCATAAAGAATACCATTTAAATCCCCAGAGTTCAATGTTCTGGGGCACATGCAAATGAAGAAATGACAGTGCTGCCCAAAGCCATGGTGCTGGTAAAAGGCAGAGATGGAGAGATGAGAGTTTCTCTTTTATAGATGTTTGTTGAATTTGAAGTGCTGTGGGCAGTTAAGCAGAGATGCTCAACAGAAGGGCAGAATTAAAGTGCTTTTGAATATAAACCTGGGCTGGAGACGCGGTTATAAAGATCAGTGGCATACAGCTTACAGCTCACTTTCTGGAAAAGCTTAAACTAAATGGAACAAACTTCCCACTTCCACTCAACATTTATATCACCCACAATTTTCCAAGCTGCAGAATTTTCAACGCCTAAGGGACACACTTTGTTGTTGTTCTCAGTGGAAATTGCTCAGAATGCCAAGGGTTGGGGAGACAGCTCAGGACAACAGACAGGAAGGGTTCAAATGGAGGAGACTATAAAGTGGAACAGCACCGTTGGACACCTTCACAGAAAGTGTCCACATAGGACATTCTCAAAATTGGGGCAGCCATCCTCACCTTTTTATGCCATACAAGGGAACAATCAGGTAGCTTCAGTTGTCATAAGAAGCCAGCTGTCTCTTCTTCTGCCCTTTCTGGACTCAGCTTCACTTTGGTGGAACTTCCCAAACCTCTTCAGTAGAGTATGCCTCCGATTTCCTTTAATGTGGGATGCAGTGGCTCATGCTTGTAATCCCAGTGACTCAAGAGGCTGAGGCAAGAGGATCACAAGTTCAAGGTCAGCCTCAGCAACTTGGAAGGCCCTAAACAACTCAGAGAGATCCTATCTCAAAATAAAAAGGGGTGGGAACATGGCTCAGTGGCAACCCTCCCATCCAAGGTTCAACTTTCCCAGTCCCTCCCCCCCAAAAAATCCCTTTGCATTTATGACAGTATTTTTTCATAGTTTCGGGTGAGGAACAGAAAAGAAATAGATAAGAGAAACAAAATGAACACTCAATCAACAGGTGATTGGTTGTACAAATTATTTTACACTTTCATCAGTGGTATGCTAGCTCTTTGTAAGAAATAATCAAGTGATCCCAGGGATGTAAGGTTGGTTCAACATATGGAAATCAATAAGTGTAATTCACCACATAAATAGAATCAAGATCAAGAATCACATAATTATCTCTATAGATGCAGAAAAAGTATTTAACAAAGTACAGCACCCAATTATGTTTAAAACATTAGAAAAACTAGGAACAGAAGGAATTACTTTAACATTGTAATGTTATATATGACAAACCCAAGGCCAATGTTATCCCAAATGGAGAAAAACTGAAAGCATTTCCTCTAAACACAGGTACAAGACAAGGATGCTCACTTTTATCACTCCTATTTAGTATAGTTCTTGAAAATTTTAGCCCGAGTAATCAAGCAAGAGGAAATTAAAGGGATACAAATGGGAAAAGAAGAGTTCAAATTATCTCTGTTTGCTGACGACATGATCCTATAATTAGAAGACTTCTAGAGCTCAAACATGAATTCAGCAAAGCAGCAATATACAAAATAAACACTCATAAATCAATCATGTTCCCATACCCCAAAGATGAATCTGCTAAAAAAGAAATTAGGAAAACTATCCCATTCACAATAGCCTAAAATAAAATACTTGGGAACCAATCTAACAAAAGAAATGAAAGACCTCTACAATGAAAACTATAGAACTCTAAAGAAAGAAATTGAAGAAGACCTTAGAAGATGGAAAGACCATCTATGTTCTTGAATAGGCAGAATTAATATTATCAAAATGGCCATACTACCAAAAGCGTCATAGAGAGTCAATGTAATTCCCATCAAAATTCCAAAGATATTCTTCACAGAAATATAAAAGGTTATTTAAAATTCACTTAGAAAAGTAAGAAATTCACTATAGCCAAAGCAAGAAGACAAAGCATGAGGCATCACAATACCAGACTTTAAATCATACCACAGAGCTATAGTAACAAAACCAGCATGGTACCAGGACCAAAACAGACAGGAAAACCGATGGAACAGGACTGGGGTTGTGGTTCAGTGGTACAGCACTTGCCTAGCATGTGTGAGGCACTGGATTAGGTTCTCAGCACTGCATATAAATAAATTAAATAAAGATTTATTGACAACTAAAAAAATATTTTTTAAAAAACCCAATGGAACAGAATAGAAGACACAGAGACAAACCCACATAAGTACAGTTATTTGATACTAGATAAAGGTGCCAAAATATTTGTTGGAGAAAAGGCCTTTTTAACAAAAGGTGCTGGAAAACTGGTAATCCATATGTATAAGAATGAAATTTAACCTCTAACTCTCACCCTCTACAAAAGTCAACTCAAAGTGGATCAAAGACATAGGAATTAGACCAGAAACCCTGCAACTGCTAGAAGAAAATATAGGCCTAACACTCCAATATTGCAGCACCAGGAACCAACTTCCTTAACAAGAATCCCAAAGCATAAGAAACGAAATAAAAAAAAAATCAATAAGTGGGATGACATCAAATTAAAAAGCTTCTGCACAGCAAAGAAAATAATAAAGACCACAAAGAAAGGACCTACCCAACGGGAGAAAATCTTTGCCAACTGCTTCTCAGATAGGGCATTCGTATCCAGAATATACAAAAAACTCAAAAAAAAAAAAAAAAAAAAAACCTAACTTCAAAAAAAACAAAAAACAGGGCTGGGGATGTGGCTCAAGTGGTAGCGCGCTCTCCTGGCATGCGTGCAGCCCGGGTTAGCTCCTCAGCACCACATACAAACAAAGATGTTGTGTCTGCTGAAAACTAAAAAATAAATATTAAAATTCTCTCTCTCTCTCTCTCTCTCTCTCTCTCTTAAAAAACAAAAAAAAAAAACAAACAAACAAAAAAAAAAAAAAAAAAACAAGAAACAAAGAACCCAATCAATATATGGGCAAAAGAAGTAAGTAGACATTTCTGAAAAGAAGAAATACAAATGGTCAGCAAATGTATGAAAAAAATGTTCAACATCTCTATAGCAATTAGAAAAATGCAAATCACAACTACATTGACATTTCATCTCATTCCAATCAGAATTATCAAGAATGTGAACAATAATAAATGCTGGTGAGGATGTAGGGGAAGAGATACACTCATACATTTTTGGTGCAAATCAGTGCCACAACTCAGGAAAGTAGTATGGAGATTCCTCAAAGTAGGAACAGAACCACCATTTGACCCAGCTATCCTACTCTTCAATATACACCCCAAAGACTTAAAATCAGCATAGTACAGTGAAGCAACCACATTAATGTTTATAGCAGTGCAATTCATAGATTAAATCTAGGTGCCATTCAACAGATGAATAGATAAAGCAAATGTGTTATATATACACAATGGAGTATTATTCAGTCATAAAGAAGAATGACATTATGGCATTTGCTGGTAAATGGATGGAACTAGAGACTATGATGCTAAGTAAAATAAGCCAGTCTCCAAAAGTTCTGAATGTTTTCTCTGATACATGGAAGCTGATCCAAAATAAGACAGAGGAAGACAGAGGAGGAAGGAAGGAAAGAGAGAGAGAGAGAGAGAAGAAAATTTTATCCAAATAGAGGAAAGATCAGTAGAGTAGACAAAGGGGATTAAGGAGGAGACCAAAGGAAGGGAAAAAGGAAGAACAGTGGAATGAACTGACTAAACTTTCATATATGCATGCATGGTTGTGGCAGGGTGGGTCCTGGCATCCAATGTACCTACAGCAAACTAATTTTTAAAAAAAGTAAGCTGAAAATGAATGAAGAGGGATCAGGAGAGTGGAGGGAAGGAACTGGGGATAGGAGAGCTCTGGGGACTGAATTGAAGCAGGTGTGTTCCATGATTTTGTGATTATGTCAGGTTGTATGCTGGTGTTGTATATAACTAAAAAGAATTTTTAAAAAGAAAGAAAGAAAGAAATGAAAGTGATGATCTGTAGTGTTTCCAATTTCCATGTTGTAGATTCTCCCACCGGAGATGATGTCTAGCTAGTCATGGGTTAATATCTAGATCATAAAACTATGGAATACTTAATAACCACCTTTTAGGAGGCAATTATTAAATACTAGATGATTGTTTTAGCCAGCTCTTTCACTGCCATGATTAAAGAACCCAACCAGAACAACTGTAGTGGAAGAAAAGATTATTTAAGAGCTCACTGTTTCAGAGGTTTAGTCCACAGAAGGCTTGCTCCATGCCTTGGGGCTCAAGGTGAGGCAGAACATCATGGAGGAAGAGTGTGGCAGAGGGAAGAAGCTCACATGATCAGAAAGCAGAAAGAGAGGTCTGTCTCCACTTGCCAGATACAAATATATACCCCAAAGCCCTGCCCCAATTCTCACCTCCTCCAGCCACACCCCACCACTTCAGTTACCACTTAGTTAATCCCTATCAGGGGATTAATTCACTGATTGGGTTAAGACTCTTACAACCCAGGCATTTCTCCTCTGAACCTTGTTGCAATGTCTTACACGTGAGCTTTTTGGGGGACACCCTGTCTAAACCTTGACAATGATTCCAGAATGCCTTGGAGTTTTGCCATCAATAAGAATGAATTAAAACGATACCAGATATTTCTGTAAACTTCTGAATGCTGTTAAGAACTATGAAACAGGATTATGTGTGTGTGATAGAGAGAGAGTGGGGGGGTTAGGTACATGTTAAGTTACCTGTAGGAGGCTAAAGCAAGAGGAGTAGGAGAAGACAAAAAAGGGAGAGGCAAGAAACAAAATAAAAGGAAAATACTCTATATCTTAGCCTGTTGGGGCTGCTATAGCAGAATACTATATATTGGCTATCTTATAAACAACAGCATTTTTTTTTCTCACAGTTCTGGAAGCTGGGCAGTCCAAGTCCAAGGTGTCGGCGGCGGCAGGTTTTGTGTCTGAACCTCCTCTTCACAGGAGGCCAGCTTTTTTTCTGTGTCCTCACATGAAGGAAGAAGCAAGGCAGCTCTGGGATCTCTTTTTTAAGGGCTCTAATTCCATTCATGAGGGTGCTGCTTTTGATTCAATGACCTTCCAAAAGACCCACCTCCTAAGACCATTACATTTAGAATCAGGTTTCAACTCATGAATGTTTTTTTTCTTTCCTGCAGTCCTGGGTTACTCTACTACGACCTACATCCCCTGCCCTTTTTATTTTTTACTTGGAGACAAGGTCTCAATAAATTGTTCAGGTGGGCCTCAAACTTGTTATCCTCCTGCTTCAGCCTCCTGAATTGCAGGAATTATAAATGAACACCACCATGACCAGCTTTAACTCATGAATTTTGAGGAACACAAAGATTCAGACCATAGCATGGGTATTTTATATTTTATTTCTTTAAGCATGCATAATTTTGGATATTATTATATTTTATATGAGATTAAACATAGGTATCCAAAAATTCAAAAATTTTAAAATTGAATTGAGGCAAAGTAAGGCAAATGCAATTAAATGTAAATATAGTCGATAGTGAACAGTATGTATCAATTAACTTAGAGAAGATTCTGGGAAAGAGAGGACTTGACCGTATCTCATGTAATGTAATAATGTTATAATTTTTTTCTTTGAGTGAAGATAAATAAATGAAGAAATTACAAAAAGAAAAGGGGGAGAGTAGGACATATGGTTTACACCCAGTTTTTCCGGAGGTTGAGGTAGGAGGTTTGCAAGTTTAAGGTCAGCCTGAGCAACTTCATGAGTGACTATCTCAAAACAAAAATTAAAAAGTTCTGAGGATGTAGCTCAGTGGTGGAGCACCTTCCTACATGCAGGGGAAACCGTGGGTTGAGTCCCCAGTACCAGAAACAAACAGACAGAATAAAAATCAGAAATTCTAAGGAAAAAAAAAAAAAACAAGAAAGAAAATTGAATCAGAGCATTGGTGTTTAAAATTCTTTGATGTATAACATCTTTTTATTTACAAATTTGTTTTTGTTTTTGCAGTACTGAGAAATTGAACCCAGAGGTGGTTTACCACTGAGCTACATCCCTACTCATTATTTTAATTTTGAGACAGGGTCTCTCTACGTTGCCTGATCTGGCCTCCAACTTTCTGTCTTCCTTCCTCAGCCACACAAATCCCTGGGATAATAGGTGCATACCATCCTGCCTGGCTATTTAATCAACTTACCTGGTTGGTTATGATATCTGCTGAGAAAGACCATCCCAGCTCAAAATTAAACACACATTTGCCTGTATTTTTCTTTTAGTATATTTTTGTTTTTCTGGTTCTAATTCTTTCAACCACATGAAACTTATTCTGGAGAACTTGTGAGGTAGCTATATCATGAGACAGCTCTGGACTGACACCTATGACCTTATAAGTATTTCTGTAGACCATGCAGGCAAGACATGACCTCAAGAGGACCTGAGTCTTTTCAGAATGTCTTGTGACCCTCTGGGATGGCAAATGGAATTCTTGTGAGGAGCTGCTACAAGAGTACTTGTTACTTCTCTTTTATCTCTTGGTTCTGATACCTAGGGGGGCTTTCGGCCTCACTGCCTTAGGGTGGATCTGGGAACAGCTGAAGCAGGACCATGGCTTCTCTAGGGTGTCCAATCATTGGCATTGCTACCATTCTATTACCTGGTCCTTTTGTGTCATTACCTTGCTGCTGGGCACAGAGGCTACACTTTTGGCCACTTCCTTTACTATGTAAGTACTGAGCTGTCTGGATCTAAAATGGGTTTGCCGTTTTTGTACTGGTTGGATAGTAAATGTAGATTTTCCTAACTTTTTTACTGAGTAACTTATTTTTTCCCTATAGATATTTTTCTTTTTGAAAAATTATGTTCAAGATTCTTTTGACTTTGTTTCCAAACTTTATAGTATTCAATTTCCTCCCGTTCTTCTATTTTGGGTCTGGAACCAATAATAATAATAATCTGTTTTAAATCTGTTTTAAAAGTGGTAGGGAAAACCTTGCTTGTTATCTTGCTTCCCAGATTATTTTCTGAATGTTCTTATAAATTTTTAAGTTAATTTGGTCAAATTATAAATAAATAAATCTAAAACCACTGGGATTTTATTGATTTCTGTTGGGTAGAGAATTGATATTTTCACACCCTGTGTCTTCCCATCCAGGAGTAGGTCTTGTCTTCAGCTGCGATCAGGCCAAAGGACAGACAGCATAGATAATGATCGGGAAGATGTAGGCTGACTCAAAGAAAAGGAAATGAAACGCTAACACCTCCAGAGCACTTTCCCTCCTCAAGGTAGGACACCTCCACCTCATTCCAACACAAAGAGTTGCTAGTGTGTGCCCCTGGGAGGCTCTTTCCCTGCCTTTTGCTCATGCAGTGGGGAGGTGGGTGGTGAGAGGAAAAGAAACCTAAAATCTATAAAGGGTCAAGACACCCTCATTCTCATGGGCACTAGCTCTAGGTCCCAGGTGCCTCTTCTCTCACCCACCCCCTTATTCTGTTCTGTCTCTTAAATAAAATCTGCTTCCTACACTTGACTTAACTTTTCTCAGGTGTTTAATCTTCAACACTTGTGGATTGAGGACTCGATCCTGGTTTTTCAAGACTGGTATCACCCCCACTCTTAAAAGCCTTTTTTTTTTTTTTTCCCCCTCCCATTACCGGAGATCCAACTCAAGAGTCTTACACATACTAGGAAAGGGCTCTACCATGATACTACATCTCTAGTCACATCCCCTGTCTGGGTCCCCTACTCCTTTTTAATTTTTCTTTTGAGACATGGTCACACTAAGTTGCTAAGACTGGCTAAATCGTAATCCTCCTGCCTCAGCCTCCCAAGTGGCTGGAATTACAGGCATGAGTCACCACACCTGACTGTTAAAGTCTTTTTGAATGCCCACAATAGAGTATCACAGTTTTCAAAGAGGTTCCACACATTTTTTTTGTTGTTGTTGTTGTTGAAGTTATGACTGTTTTACATTTTTTTGTAGCTATTGTGAATGGAATAGTTTTCCCATCATATTTCCTAAATTGTGGTTGTTTACTGAAGGGTTTATGCAGGGAAATGGCATAGGAAGCTCTGCTGGAGCAGTGGGTGGGATGGCCTGGTGGGAGGCGTGGAGCCTGGTTAGGAACTTTGGAGCCTGCAGGGATTAAAACCACAGGGAACGGCCTTTGATGCTGTGCAAGCTTTGACACTTCTCTTATCCCAGTTGTCCTCCCTTGTGGCTTCTTTGAAGTATTCTTCAAGAGAGTGTCTCAACCCCCAGTTCTTATTCCACATACCTTCTGGAAAGAGCCCCCTCAGACTGAGTGCATCAGGACATCTCCAGATGGTATTAGATGTCTCTTCTCAGAAAAAGCAAAGTTACTCAAGTTCCCACCCTCTCTCCCCTGCCTCGGGCTCTCTCATGCATACAGATGGCTGAGCTCCCAGGAAGCTGCTTCCAATTAGTCTAGGACCTTCAGCAAACATTTCCCCACTTACTTGTCAAAAGGGAGACTCTTTGAAATTATGGTAGGATGAAAAGATGACTCTGGAGAGGAAACCTGGTGGATGGTTCTCCCAGTAGTGTGAATACAACAGTTTTCTTCTTCCTCCTCCCGCTCCTTTCTACAGTGCTTCTGAGAGTTAGGTCGGGTGAGAGTAGGACATTTTAAAAATGAAAAATTCCTAAAGAGCTTTCATGTAAAAAAAAAAAAAAAATTAGAAGCTAGGATGTCTGGAGGGTCAGTGAGATTCTCTGGGAGTGATTTAGGAAAGGGATGACACCATCCATGACAACACTACTACAAATAACAATAGCAACAACACACACACACACACACACACACACACACAATGACACCTCGTGTTTGCTGAAAGGTGATGCCAAGGTGGATCCCGGGTTTTCTTTGTTCTGAACTTGGCTCTCAAGAAGGAATGTGGGCCAAAATTTACTGAGAAACTGATGTGACTCCATTTTTGAGAAACCAGCCTCTACCTCAGAGCTCCCTGGTGCTGGTGCTTTCAGGATCCAGAAGGAAATTAACCCACTGTGGACTGTTCCTAGCAGGACTCCCTCTCTCTAGGTCTCTCTTTAGGTTCCCTGCATCTGGATGGGTGTTTAACCCTTCTGTGTCTGACCCAGGCCTGCAGAAGGGAACCTGCACCTGTCCAAGGAAGTGGGCGTGACCCTTGTCCTTGGAAAAACCCACAGAGCACTCCTAAGCACATACCCACCCTGCTGAGTTGTTTGTCTGAAAATAACAGGAGAGATCTGTGGCGCCAGGTGTCCCTGGCTCAGTTAAGCTAGGTGAGGACCTATAGCAACCCCCTAGCAACCACCAATCAGCATGAGACAGGGAAAATACCTGGGATGCCAGATGACCCCCCAGTAATTTATGGTGGTTGATAACATGTTGGAAAGCCATGTAGTTCAGCACGTACACCCCTTGTGGCTTAAACCAATCAGTTCAAAGGAAACCCTCTCGTATACTAACTAATCACCCCTACCCAACTTGTTCCCGCCAGTGAATGTGTTAATCAATGTTAAGAGTTGTTGTTTGACTTTCCCGCGGTGTGAAATGATTTGCTGTGTGATGTTGTGACGCATAGAGTATCCCCCAAAACCTATAAAATCTCACTGAACAAAGGACACACTCCCTGGACCGCTGCATCAGGAACGGTTGTGAGTCCAGGCTTGAGCTTGCAATAAAGATTCTTGTGTGATTGCATTGGATTCGACTCCTGGAGGTCTATTGGGGTCCCAGGAATCTGGCATTACAGTACCTTTCAGAAGCTCCAGCTGTCATCTTGCCCTTTCACTTGCCCCATCTTCTCCCTTCTGGATTGGGTCAGTCCAGGAAGGTCTAAGAAGGTTCACTACAGACAGGGCCAGCCCTACCTTGCTCCCTGGTGCTGGTGCTTCCAGATCTAAAAGGAAACTAACCCATTATGGACTGTTCCTGGCAGGACTCCCTCTCTCTAGTTCTCTCTTTAGGCTCCCTGTGTCTTGATGGATGTTTAACCCTCTGTGTCTGGGCCCAGGCCTGCAGAAGGAAACCTGCACCGGGACCTCCTCATATGAGCCAAGGCTCTAAGCCCCAGGGTCATGCTCCATTGTTCCATCACAGTTCATTTATACCACACACACATTAAAAGATAAAATAATCAATCCAGGCATGGTGGCGCATGCCTGTAATCTCAGTTACTTGGACGATAAGCCTGGAGGATCAATTGTTCAAGGCTAGCCTAGGCAACTTAGTGTGGCTGTCTCAAAACAAAATTTTAAAAAGGGTCTGGGAATGTAGTTCAGTATTAGCATCTCTTCATTCACACCTCAGTTAAAAAAAAAAAAAGAAAAGTAAAGTAAAAAAGAAAAGATAAATGATCAACAATTTAGAGATAGCAACGGTCAGCATTACACCTTGAAAGTGGGCCCTTCTTAGCATTGGTCTGTGCAACTGCCCTGGAGCCAGGAGACTGGCTCAGATCTTTAGTTAACATGTTTCCTTTATTTTTTACCTGATCGGAAATTTAGGAGAGGAGGACAAGGGAATAATTATCACATCTTCCCAAGACCCTCTGACAGTTCTGTGAACCAGCCACACACTTATATCACCTCTAATCTTTAGTGTTGCCACAAGTATTGTTATTATTACTGTACAAAGGAGGAAACTAAACCTCAGAGACTTAAATAATTAGTTAAAGTCAAAAAGCTAGTAAATACCAGGACTAAAATTCAACCTAGTTTTTTTGAGTTACCATTATGATTTGAAGATAGTTTGTTCCCCAACTCATGTAGGAATTTAATCCCCAGTCTTATGTTGATTGTATTAAAAGGGTGGCAATTTAATCCAACCACAGTGTTTAGAGGTGGAGCCTCTAAGAAGTGATTAGATTAGGCCATTATGGTGGAGCTCCCATGATTGAATCCTGATGGTTTTATAAGAAGGGAGAACTCACTCTCTCTCTCTCTCTCTCTCTCTCTCTCTCTCTCTCTCTCACACACACACACACACACACACACACACACACACACAGTGATGCTATGAGATGCTGTATGATGCTTTGAACTGCATTGGCATTCTGCCAGCAAGAAGGACGTCTGCTACAAAATGACAAGACAATGGGGGCAATTTTCATAGCCTGTACTATGCTGTTTGGACTTTCAGCTTCAGAAATTGTACATTAAATAAAACTCTTTTCTTCATAAGTATCCTGCCTCTAGTATTTGAAGTAAGAAAAAGTTAATATGATTTTCCTGTGCTCTTTCTATCCCATAATGCTTCTTTCAAAAGAGCAAACATCTGCCAGGTGTGGTGTATAAGGCTGTAATCTCAGCAACTCTGGAGGCTGAGCAGGAGAATTGCAAGTTTAAAGCCAGCCTCAGCAACTTAGTGAGACCCTGTATCGAAATAAAAAATAAAAAGGGCTGGGGGTGTAACTCACTGGTTAAGTTCCCCTGGGTTCAATCCCTGGTACAAACAAGACAAAATATATAAACCACCCAATCCAAGCCACCCAGTATTTAGAAAGGCCTTACTATTTATCCACCATGGTGCTAGATCCTGTGTGGAAGAGACAGGCGACACCCCTTGGATACAGCTGTGACATTTTTGATTTGCAGGTTTTATCTACTATGTATAGTTGAGTATCTCAAGCCATGTCTGTACAAGATAGAATACTGTCAGCATCTACCTGTCCTTGCTACAGGGGTTCTAGGCAAAAAGGTTCCTGGCCACTAATCACTGGACTACCTTTGTCTCAGGATGTGGAGGTTCTGTAGGCTAGCAGCCCTTTAATATCATGATCCTCTTCAAGGGAAGCTAGGGGCAGGAGTAGGTGATCTCCAGTTTTACAGTACAGAAAACAAATCTTTCAGAGGAAGTAGGGCGGATGAATAGGGAAGCTGAAAAAAACCTGGACAGAGGAGGTCTTTGAAATATTCTTAAGATCTACTTCTACTGAGTTTCCGTGACTGGATTTTTAATCCTAGCAAACAAACAATGCCTGTCTAGGCCATACTTAGGACCCAACTCAAGCCCTATGAAGTCAGCAACACTTTTAATTCAGAATTAAACTTTCATGATAGAAAAAAAAATAGAATTTTGTGTTTTTAGCTAGCCCCAACTATATGCTATTAGAGGTAGGTAGGAAGTAAACATGTATGAAGCCCTGTGTCTGCCAGACGTTCGAACCTTAAATTATTATTTAATCCTCACAAACTCCCTCAAGAATGTCTTATTATTATTTCATAAGAGATAAAAAATGAAGGAGGGCTATTTCACATGAAGAAGCAGTCAAGCATAATAAAGATGATGAGCAGTGAGTATTCTAAGTTTGAATCTCAGACCTCCTTCTTAAAAGTTTGACTTTTTAAAAACTTTTAAACTTCTCTTACAAACATCATTTGTATCTATGAAATGCTGAAAATATTAATGCCTTCCTTATAGTGAGTAGTGTCAAATAGATGAGTACAGAACAAGTGCACTTGGTGAATATTCAACAAATGTTCCTCTAGTAAAGCTCAAAGTGACAAAGCTGGGCCATACACCTGGGCCCATCTGGCTTCAAAGCCCTGGCTCTTTCCACTCAGTATATGTCCTTGAAGGGATAGACTGATCCCTCAAATACTCCAAAGTAAGGTATTTTGCAAAGAGGATGCAAGGCATTTTATTTAAGTAGACTGAAACCTGTGCCATAAATCTGATAGCTGACACATTTATGTGTGCTCTGAATATGCAACTCATAATATATGATGCTATTCTACACTGAAAAATCATAGGGAAAGGAAGGGAAAAAATCACCAAAATTAGTTTTACTCTGATTCTTCCAAAACCAATGCTCAAATAGGGAATCTGAAGTAAGTGGATGTTGGGGGTAATGATACTGCTGGGTATGAATTATATACCTTTTAGATGCCAAAAAAAGAAAACAAGAATGAAAGTTTGGGAAACCCAGTAATGCTGCTCACACCTGTGAGCACATTTTATGTAATTTTAAGGTGTTCATACACCAGCCATCGCATATTAACCTGATCAAGTCACTTGGCTTGAGCTTTAATTTTCTTAACATTGAATTTTCAAACATAGTACTTTCTAACAGTGTTGCTAGGAAGATGATAGAATAAGAATGTACAGGTAATTTATAAATGGTACAGTTGAAGATAAAAATAAGGTTTCAAAATCACTATTAAAGCTTTTTAAAAATATACTAGCCAAGGATTAGGAATGTAGTTCAGTGGTACAGCATTTACCTAGCGTGTACAAGGCCCTGAATTTGATCTCCAACACCACAAAAAAACACCACTAGCCAATGTACGTGAAATTTTGTGTAAATAGCTCTGTTTGAGAAATGCAGAGCACATATGTGAAGTTAAGACCTATCCTCCATTCCCAATTCTATTCCTGACTCAAGCTATATAAAAAAACCTGTATCCAAATTTCCACTGGGAAAATGCTGGAGGAATTAATAGGGCTTTAAAGAAAAGTATTTAAATAAATAGCAAGTGGTATTTTGCTTTAAAGTTTTATCAAACTAAACATCATTCATGAATGAGGAATCCTATGAAAGGGTCTCTACCTTGTGTATACTAGAAAAAGTAGGCCCAACTCTCCATCATACTGGCTCAAGAACAGACTTCCTCAATAAGAGTCCTAAAGCACAAGAAATAAAATAAAAAATCAATAAATGGGATGACATCAAACTAAAAAGCTGCTTCATAACAAAGGAAACAATGAAGAACATGAACAGAGAGCCTACAGAATGGGAGAAAATCTTTATCACCTGCACCTCAGATAGAGCATTCATTTCCAGAATAAACAAAAACTCTTTAACACCAAAAACCCCAAATAACCCAATCAATAAATGGGCAAAGGAACTGAACAGACACTTCACAGAAGAAATACAAATTGTCAAAACATATATGAAAAAATGTTCAACATCTCTAGCAATTAGAGAAATGCAGATTAAAACTACACTAAGATTCCATCCCACTCCAGTCAGAAGGGCAGTTATCAAGAATACAAGTAATAATAAATGTTGTTGAGGATATGGGGAAAAAGGTACACTCATACATTGCTGGTGAGACTGCAAACTGGTGCAACCACTGTGGAAAGCAGTATGGAGGCTCCTTAGAAAACTTGTAATGGAACCACCATTTGACCCAGTTATCCCACTCCTCAACTTATAACAAAAGGACTTAAAATCAGCATACTACAGTGATGCAGCCACATGTTTTTTGCAGCTCAATTCACAGTAGCCAAGCTATGGAACCAACTTAGGTGCCCTTCAACAGATGAATGGATAAAGAAAATATTACTCAGCTCTGAAGAAGAATGAATCATGGCATTTGCTAGTAAATGGATGAAACTGGAGAATATCACGCTAAGTGAAATAAGTCAGTCCCCAAAAACCTAAAGGCTGAATGTTCTCTCTGATATATGGATGCTGACACATAACAAGGGAGGATAGGTAGGGGAAGTATAGAAGGTCACTGGATTAGACAAAAGGGGAATGAAGGGAAGGGCAGGGGGATGGGAATAGGAAAGACAATAGAATGAATCAGACATAACTTTTCTATGTTCACATATGAATACACAACTAGTATAATTCTACATCAAGTTAAACCACAAGAATGGGATCAAAATTGTAATAGGTTCCACTCCATGTATGTATAATATATCAAAATACACTCTACTGTCATGCATAAACAACAAACAATTTTTAAAAATTAACAATGGACATTTAGATGGAATTGCTTAGATGTTATTATTATACTTTATTTTAAATTTCAAATGGCACATGTTTATCACACACGTTTTGTTAATATTGTTTCTGAGAATGGAAGGGTTTTTTTTAATATTTATTTATTTTTGTTTTTGGCGGACACAACATCTTTGTTTGTATGTGGTGCTCAGGATCCAACCCCGGCCGCACGCATGCCAGGCGAGTGCACTACCACTTGAGCCACATCCCCAGCCCCGGAAGTTTTTTTTTTTAATTTAATAAATCATATTTGGTGTTATATGGAAAAATATAATGGTTCTTAAATAAGTGGGGAAAAATAAGTTAATTTATAAAATATTTTAAATAGTTGCCATAAGTTCTAATTTTACCTACAAAGGAGACATTTGAAAGTTTAGTATAATGTCAATATTATTCTGGCAAGTTAATATGAATTAAAGTACATTTAACAAATATTTTGGTGTACATTGTGAAACACACACTCATTCAGCACAGGATGGCCCCTTCCAGTGCTGAACTAAAAAAAGAAAGAAAAAAATAAGACAATCCCCAAAAACCAGAGGTTGAATAATTTTCTCTGATACATGGGTGCTAACACACAAGTGGAGGGAGGGTGAACAGAAGTGCAGTGGATTAGACAAAGGTGAATGAAGGAAAGAGGGGTGGATAGGAATAGGAAAGAGAGTGGAATGAATCAGACAGAACTTCCCTATGCTCATATATGAATATACCACAGTGAAACTCCATATCACAGATAACTACAATAATGGAATCCTAATTAGAATAAGATACACTCTATGTATAAATGTCAAAATATACTCTGTATTCATATATATCTAAAAAGAATACAAAATTTAAAAAAATCTTTAAAAAGTAAGCTAAACCCAAGCCCAGCATCATTCTAAATGGAGAAAAATTGAAAGCATTCCCGCTAAAAACTGGAACAAGGATGTCAATCTTTCACCACTTCTATTCAACATCATCCTTGAAACTCTAGCCAGAGCAATTAGACAAAAATAAATAAATAAATAAAATAAACAGATACAAATAAGTAAAAAAGAACTAAATCTATCACTATTTGCTGATGACATGATTCTAAATCTAGAAGATCCAAAAATTCCACCAGAAAACTTCCAGAACTAATAAGTCAATTCAGCAAAGTAGCAGAATATAAAATCAACACTCAGCTCCAGCACAGGATGGCCCCTTCCAACCAGTGGGAGGTCAAGCCCAGCCAGATTCACCCAGACTGGCCTGCGCAGGACCCAGGCTCACAGTAGGCCCAGGTTTACCCCTCCACCAGCAGGCACCCACCCGAGCCCAGCCTCCAGAATAGGACCACCCTTTCCAACCAGGAAAGGAGGTCAAGCCCAGCAGCCCAGGTCTCCCAACACTAGCCTGCTCATGACCCTGGCTCACAAGTACTGTGGGAACCCAGGCCCAGCGCAGATCTGCCCACATCGAATTGTGCAGGACCCAGGTCCAGGGTAGGTCTGAGTCCAGGCCCCCCACCTGGGAGCCTAAGCCTAAACCTAAACCACTTCCATCTTGGGACATTGCAGTCAGCGCCATAGCCTTCCCCATGCAGTGTCCCCTATCTTTTGACAACAGTGTGTAGAAACAGTTGCATCTCAGAGCACGCATCTCAAAGAGAGTGTGAAGCCCACTCTTTCAGCCCCATCTCTGTAAAACATTGCTTCAATTTTGGGGCACCTCAATATTATCTTGAGTTACCTCAGCTATTGCCATCACCATTTTTAAATGCAGTAGCATATATTGAGGGTCACCAGCAAGGTCTGGAAATCCAATATCAAGGTGAAATACAGACAATCTGCACAAGTACTACAAGAATATAGGGTAAAAACTGTAATATCTCAGATCCATGCTGCAAGAAAGGAAGACACGGAGACAAAATGAAAAAACAAGGGAGGAAAGTGCCCCAAACAAACCAGGACACTATAATAACAGAACCCATGGATGGCAAAGTTGATGAAATGTCAGAGAATGAGTTCAGAAGGCTCATAATTAAAATGATCTGTGAATTAAAGACTGACCTAAATGAGCAAATACAGGGAAAAATTGATCACTCCAACAAAGAGATAAGATTAGCAAAAGATTACTTCAAGAAAGAGATAGACATTCTGGAAAAAAAAAGTAAGAAATTCTTGAAATGAAGGATACAATAAACCAAATAAAAAACTCAATAGAAAGCATAACCAACAGACTAGATTAGATCACTTGGAAGAAAGAATGTCAGACAATGAAGACAAAGTGTACAATCTGGAAAACAAAGTTGATCACACAGTGAAGATAGTAAGAAACCATGAACAGAACATCCAAGAATTATGAAACAGCATCAAAAATCCAAATCTAAGAGTTATTGGGATAGAGGAAGGTGCAGGGTTTCAAACAAAAGGAATGCACAATCTCTTCAATAGGATAATATCAGAAAATTTCCCAAGCATAAAGAACAAATTGGAAAACCAAATACAAGAGGCTTACAGGACACCAAATGTACAAAATTACAACAGATCTACACCAAGGCACATTATAATGAAAATGCCTAGCATGCAGAATAAGAATAGAATCTTAAAAGCTGCAAGAGAGAGGAATCAGATTACATATAGGGGGAGACCAATTTGTATATCAGCAGATTTTTCTTTTTTTTTTCTTTTTTTTTATTGGTTGTTCAAAACCTTACAAAGCTCTTGACATATCATATTTCATACATTAGCATACATTAGCTTCAAGTGAGTTATGAACTCCCATTTTTACCCCAAATACATATTGCAGAATCATATTTGTTACACATCCACATTTTTACATAATGCCATACTAGTAACTGTTGTATTCTGCTACCTTTCCTATCTTCTACTATCCCCCTTCCCCTCCCCTCCCATCTTCTCTCTCTATCCCATCTACTGTAATTCATTTCTCACCTTATTTTCCCATTTCCCTCACAACCTCTTATATGTAATTTAGTATTACAATGAGGGTCTCCCTCCATTTCCATGCAATACCCCTTTTCTCTCCCTTTCCCTCCCACCTCATGTCTCTGTTTAATGTTAATCTTTTCTTTCTGCTCTTCCTCCCTGCGCTATTCTTAGTTGCTCTCATTATATCAAAGAAGACATTTGGTATTTGTTTTTTAGGGATGGGCTAGCTTCACTAAGCATAATCTGCTCTAGTGCCATCCATTTCCCAGTGAATTCCATGATTTTGTCATTTTTTAGTGCTGCGTAATACTCCATGGTGTATAGATGCCACATTTTTTTAATCCATTCATCCATTGAAGGGCATCTGGGTTGGTTCCACAGTCTAGCTATTGTGAATTGTGCTGCTATGATAATTGATGTGGCAGTATCCCTATAGTATGCTCTTTTAAGGTGCTCAGGGAATAGTCCGAGGAGGGTGATAGCTGGGTCAAATGGTGGTTCCATTCCCAGCTTTCCCAGGAATCTCCATACTGCTTTCCATATTGGCCTCACCAATTTGCAGTCCCACCAGCAATGTACAAGAGTACCCTTTTCCCCACATCCTCACCAGCACTTGTTGTTGTTTGACTTCATAATGGCTGCCAATCTGACTGGAGTGAGATGGTATCTTAGGGTGGTTTTGATTTGCATTTCTCTGACTGCTAGAGATGGTGAGCATTTTTTCATCTACTTGTTGATTGATTGTATGTCCTCCTCTGAGAAGTGTCTGTTCAGGTCCTTGGCCCATTTGTTGATTGGGTTATTTGTTATCTTATTGTCTAATTTTTTGAGTTCTTTGTATATTCTGGATATTAGGGCTCTATCTGAAGTGTGAGGAGTAAATATTTGTTCCCATGGTGTAGGCTCCCTATTTACCTCTCTTATTGTTTCTCTTGCTGTGAAAAAGCTTTTAAGTTTAAGTAAGTCCCATTTGTTGATTCTTGTTATTAACTCTTGTGCTATGGGTGTCCTATTGAGGAATTTGGAGCCCGACCCCACAATATGTAGATCGGAGCCAACTTTTTCTTCTATCAGACGCAGAGTCTCTGATTTGATATCAAGGTCCTTGATCCATTTTGAGTTAACTTTTGTGCATGGTGAGAGGAGGGGGTTCAGTTTCATTTCGTTGCATATGGATTTCCAGTTTACCCAACACCATTTGTTGAAGATGCTATCCTTCCTCCATTGCATGCTTTTAGCCCCTTTATCAAAATAAGATAGTTGTAACTTTGTGGATTAGTCTCTGTGTCCTCTATTCTGTACCATTGGTCCACCCACCTGTTTTGGTACAAGTACCATGCTGTTTTTGTTACTATTGCTCTGTAATATAGTTTGAAATCTGGTATCGCTATACCGCCTGATTCACACTTCCTGCTTAGAATTGCTTTTGCTATTCTGGGTCTTTTATTTTTCCATATGAATTTCATGATTGCTTTATCTATTTCTACAAGCAATGCCTTTGGGACTTTGATTGGCATCGCATTAAACCTATAGAGAACTTTTGGTAATATAGCCATTTTGATGATGTTGTTTCTGCCTATCCATGAACAGGGTATATTTTTCCATCTTCTAAGATCTTCTTCTACTTCTCTCTTTAGGGTTCTGTAGTTTTCATTGTATAAATCTTTCACCTCTTTTGTTAGGTTGATTCCCAAGTATTTTATTTTTTTTGAGGACATTGTGAATGGAGTGTTTTTCCTCATTTCCGTTTCAGAAGTTTTGTCACTGATATACAGAAATGCCTTTGATTTATGCGTGTTGATTATATATCCTGCCACTTTGCTGAATTCATTTATTAGTTCTAGTAGTTTTTTTGTAGACCCTTTTGGGTCTTCTAGGTATATAATCATGTCATTCGCAAATAGTGATAATTTAAGTTCTTCTTTTCCATTTTTTATGCCTTTAATTTCTTTCGTTTGTCTAATTGCTCTGGCCAGTGTTTTGAGAACTATATTGAATAGAAGTGGTGATAGAGGGCATCCCTGTCTTGTTCCAGATTTTAGAGGGAATGCCTTCAATTTTTCTCCATTCAGAATGATGCTGGCCTGAGGCTTAGCATAGATAGCTTTTGCAATGTCAAGGTAAGTTCCTGTTATCCCTAGTTTTTCTAATGTTTTGAACATAAAGGGATGCTGTACTTTGTTGAATGCTTTTTCTGCATCTATCGAGATGATCATATGGTTCTTATCTTTAAGTCTATTGATGTGGTGAATAACATTTATTGATTTCCGTATATTGAACCATCCTTGCATCCCAGGGATGAATCCTACTTGATCATGGTGCACAATTTTTTTGATGTGCCTTTGTATCCGATTCGCCAGAATTTTATTGAGGATTTTTGCATCTAGGTTCATCAGAGATATTGGTCTGTAGTTTTCTTTCTTTGAGGTGTCTTTGTCTGGTTTCGGAATCAACGTGAGGTTGGCCTCATAGAATGAATTTGGAAGAGCTCCCTCTTTTTCTATTTCCTGAAAAAACTTGAAAAGTATTGGTATTAATTCTTCTTTAAAGGTTTTGTAAAACTCTGCTGTATACCCATCCAGTCCTGGGCTTTTCTTGGTTGATAGTCTTTTGATTGCTTCTTCAATTTCATCCATTGATATTGGTCTGTTCAAATTGTGTGTATCCTCCTGACTCACTCTGGGCAAATCATATGTCTTAAGAAATTTATCGGTGTCTTCACTATCTTCTATTTTATTGGAATATAGGTTTTCAAAATAATTTCTAATTGTCTTCTGTATTTCTGTAGCATCTGTTGTGATATTGCCGTTTTCATCCCGTATGTTAGTAATTTGAGTTCTCTCTCTTCTTCTCTTCGTTAGCATGGCTAAGGGTCTGTCAATCTTATTTATTTTTTCGAAGAACCAACTTTTAGTTTTGTTAATTTTTTCAATAGTTTCTTTTGTTTCAATTTCCTTGATTTCTGCTCTGATTTTAATTATTTCTTGCCTTCTACTACATTTGCTGTTGTTTTGTTCTTCCTTTTCTAGGGGTTTGAGTTGAAGTGTGAGCTCATTTATTTGTTGGTTTTTCCTTTTTTTGAGGAATGACCTCCAGGCGATGAATTTCCCTCTTAAAACTGCTTTCATTGTGTCCCATAGATTCCGATAAGTTGTGTCTGTATTTTCATTTATCTCTAAGAATTTTTTGATTTCCTCCTTTATGTCTTCTGTAACCCCTTGATCATTCAATAACATATTGTTCATTCTCCATGTGATATAGGATTTTCCCATCCTTCTTTTATCATTGATTTCCATTTTCATTCCATTATGATCGAGTAAAATGCATGGAATTATCTTTATATTTACTGAGGGTTGCCCTATGGCATAATATATGGTCTATTTTTGAGAAGGATCCATGTGCTGCTGAGAAAAAAGTATATCCACTTGATAATGGTTGATATATTCTATATATGTCAGTTAAGTCTAGGTTATTGATTGTGGTATTGAGTTCTATAGTTTCTTTATTCAACTTTTGTTTGAAGGATCTGTCCAATGGTGAGAGAGGTGTGTTGACGTCACCCATAATTATTGTGTTGTGGTCTATTTGATTCTTGAACTTGAGGAGAATTTGTTTTATGAACGTCACAGCACCATTATTTGGTGCATAAATATTGATAATTGTTATCTCTTGTTGGTGAATGGTTCCTTTTAACAATATATAATGTCCTTCCTTATCCCTTTGGATTGCCTTAGTCTTGAAGTCGATTTTATTCGATATGAGGATGGCCACCCCTGCTTGCTTGCGAGGACCGTGTGCGTGGTATATTTTTTCCCAACCTTTCACCTTCAGCCTGTGTATGTCTTTTCCAGTCAGATGTGTCTCCTGGAGGCAGCATATTGTTGGATTTGTTTTTTTAATCCATGTTACCAGTCTATGTCGCTTTATTGGAGAGTTTAAACCATTAATGTTTAGAGTTATTATTGATATATGGTTTGTACTTCCAGCCATGTTTGATTATTTATCTTTTTTTTTTTTTAATTTAGTTTGTTTCTCCATGATTAGCTTTTCCCCTCCGTCTGTCTTTACCGAGGTACTTCCCACTGTTGGCTTTGGTTATTGTTTTTCATTTCTTCCTTGTGTAGTGTTTTGCTCAAGATGCTTTGCAATGCTGGTTTTCTGGCTGCAAATTCTTTTAGCTTTTGTTTATCATGAAAGATTTTTATTTCGTTGTCATACCTGAAGCTTAATTTTGCTGGATACAGAATTCTTGGTTGGCATCCATTGTCTTTCAGTGTTTGAAATACGTTGTTCCAGGGTCTTCTCGCTTTCAGCGTCTGTGATAAAAAATCCGTTGTTAACCTTATTGGTTTACCCCTGAATGTAATCTGCCTCCTTTCTCTTGTAGCTTTTAATATTTTCTCTTTGTTCTGTATATTGGATATCTTCATAACAATGTGTCTTGGCATTGGTCTACTTTGATTTTGTATGCTTGGTGTCCTGTATGCATCTACAATTTGTATATCTGTTTCCTTTATTATTTCTGGAAAGTTTTCTGTAATTATTTCATGTAGCAGGTTACTCATTCCCTTGGTTTGAATCTCTATACCTTCCTCTACCCCAATGACTCTTAAATTTGGTTTTTTAATGTTATCATATATCTCTTGGATGTTTCTCTCGTGATTTTTAACCAGCCTATCTGAGTTGGCTAGACTCTTTTCAAGATGATATATTTTGTCTTCATTATCTGACGTTCTGGCTTCTACTTGCTCCACTCTATTAGTGATACTCTCATTTGAGATTTTAATTTGGTTTATAATTTCCTTCATTTCTAAGATTATTGTTTGATTCTTTTTTATAATCTCTATCTCCTGATAAAGATGCTTAACTTCTTCTTTTATCTGTTTATGTAATTCATTCTCAATGTGTTCTTTTGTTGCTTGAATTTGCTGTCTCGTATCCTCTTTAAGGTTCCATTCCATCTGTCTAAGGTATTCCTTGAGTTCTTTATGTGACCATTTTTCTGATGAATCTATATCCTCCTGAATATTTAGGCTGTCCTTCATTGTTTGTACTCCTTTTCTTCCATGCTTTTTCATGTTGCTCATGTTGGTTCTAGTTCTGTTTGACTGCTGAGTTACTGTTTACTCCTATAAATTTATTTGATGCTTGGGAGGAAAGGTATTATAAGGGAAGGGAAGAAGTCACCAAAGAGAATGAGAGTAAGCAGGTAGAATTCAAGGAAGGGGGAATAAGAGAATTGAAAAGAAATGAAAAGACAGAAGAAAAGAAGAAAGAGAGAAAAGAAATAGAAAATTAAAAAGAATAAAAAGAAATAATAATAGTAATAATGAAAATGAAAATTAATATTAAAAAAATAAAATGAATTTTAAAAAAATTAAGAAAAAAAACAACATCAACAACAACAACAAAACCAAAACAAAACAAAAACAAAAACAAAAACAAACAAAAAAAATTTTTTTTAATAAATGCAGTCTTAGAGTTCGATTCACTATTCTTCCAGTAGGTGGAGCTGTGTCCACCGGGCCAAGCTTCTCCTCTCAGTAGGCGGGAGCCAGTCACTGTGCAGCAGCTCTTCCTCCCGGACTGGGCGGGTCTCCAATCCTGAGTGCACTGGTGACCACGCTCACCACACTACTGGCTACATGCCAGGTCTGCTGCTCCTGTGAGCCCTGTTTTCATGAACGCCTGGGCACATTCTCCCTGTTTGCCATTCCCTTGGACCCTAAGTTTGTAGAGCTTGGGGCTGAGAGCCCCCAGTGAATTTGCTTGCCCTCTGGTAGCCACACCCCCAGCAGCTGGTGCAAGAGACCTCAGTTGTCAGCACTGGTGGTAGTAGTAGCCAGGAGTTCCGCGCCGCGGGTCCTGGGCCACTCCTGATTTCCCCGTGCGGGCAGGGCTGTTCGAAGAGCCGGGCCGGTGGGAGCTGTTCACACGATGGGGGGGGGTTGTCGTTTGCAGCGCCAAACCGGTGGGGGTGGGGTGGGATGGGGTGGTCGTTTGCAGCGCCGAGCTGCCAGAGACGGTTCACAGAGGCGGTTCACAGAGGCGGGTGTCAGGGGCCCAGGCAGTCCGCGGCAGTCCACAGGTTCGCTGCAATGTGTGGGCAGCGGCAGATCGGCAGTGGCCGGCGGGACTGTGTCCCTGCTCTGCGTTGCCGAGATTCACTCGTCTGGGACAAAGTGACCCCTCCAATAGACTTACTAATTCCTGGCAGGTCTCCTTTCAGCAGAATTTTGCTGGAAGTTTCTCAGAAGGTCGCATGTAGGTGTATTAATGGGACTCTCTGATCCCGTTACTACGGAGGCATTGAGGGTGCTGTCTCCTCGCCGGCCGCTATGTTGGGTCCTCTGTCTCAGCAGATTTTTCAACCCAGACCCTCAAAGCCAGGAGATCGCAGAACAACGTATACCAAGCTCTGAAAGAAAATGGATGCCAACCAAGGATTTTATATCCAGCAAAACTAAGCTTTAGCTTTGGTGATGAAATAAAAATCTTCCATGATAAACAAAAGTTAAAAGAATTTACAACTAGAAAGCCTACACTACACAATATCCTCAAAGTATTCCAAGAAGAGGAAATGAAAAAACAATAATGAAAATCAGCAGAGGGAGGTATTACACTAAAGGAAAATCTAATCAGAGGAGAAACCAAGTCACATTAAATACCAAATATGTCTGGGAATACAAATCATGTCTCAATAATAACCCTGAATGTTAATGGTCTAAACTCACCAATGAAAAGACATAGACTAGCAGATTAGATTAAAGAAAAAACAAACAAAAAACAACAACAACAATATGCTGCCTCCAAGAAACTCATCTCATAGGAAAAGACATCCACAGACTGAAGGTGAAGGATTGGGAAAAATCATATCACTCACATGGACTATGGAAGCAAGCAGGGGTTTCCATCCTCATATCCAATAAAGTAGATTTCAAGCTAAAGTCAATCAGAAAGGTTAAAGAAGGACACTACATACTGCTCAAGGGAACCATACACCAACAAGACTTGACAATTATAAATATATATGCCCCAAACAATGGAGCATTTACGTTCATCAAACAAACTCCTCTCAAGTTCAAGAGTCAAACAGACCACAACACAATAATTTTTGGTGACTTTAACATACCTCTTTCACCACTGGATAGATATTCCAAACAAAAGCTGATCAAAGAAACTATAAAACTCAATAACACAATCAATAACTTAGTCTGACATATATAGAATAATTTCATCCTTCAATGAGAGAATACGCTTTCTTCCAGCAGCACATAAATCCTTCTCTAAAATAGACCATATATTATGTTAAAAAGCAAACCTTAGCAAATATAAAAAAGTAGAGATACTATCCTGCATTCTATCAGATCAAATGGAATGAAATTAAAAGCAAACCTTAGCAAATATAAAAAAGTAGAGATACTATCCTGCATTCTATCAGATCAAATGGAATGAAATTAGAAATCAATGATATAATAAGAAAAGGTACTCCAACACCTGGAGACTAAATAATATGCTACTGAATGAACAATGGGTTGCAGAAGACATCAAGGAAGAGAATAAAAAAATTTTAGAGGTGAACGAGAACACAGATACTGTGGCATTTTGCCCACCCAGGGACTCCATTTGCTGGGTTGATCACGACTAAAACACTCAGGGGTCACTCCAGGGGAACTAGGCTAATTGCGCTGTGCGAAATAACCACACAAGAGACAGAAATACCTTTTCTTTGGGGGTGCTGTGATGGCTCTTCTGACTTAAGGGTCTGCAGAAAGAGAGAGAGAGAACACACACACACACACACATACACACACACACACATACACGTGCTGATCCCTTTTATTGAGGAGAAGCTATTCAAATGAGGCAAGGGGTCAGGTTTCAAGGGGCTAAGTCTAGCTTCATGATGTCTGCTGTCAGCAGGTTGATTGACATCTAGGTAGGCCACACCCAAGGGCACAGTAAGAAAAGGGGATACACAAAAGGTGTTTCCATGGAACATTCTATCCCAAACAGGGCAAGTGGTAATATTACAAAGGAACAGGTGAGCATAGCTCCACCCATGGGGCTGTAGGAAGGCATGCCCATACATGAAGACAGTCACTTGCACCCTAAAGATTGGGGCAACTGTCAGAGTGACCAACAATGCCGCATAGGTCAGAAGGGGAGACAGACACAGTCACGTGCTAGTAGTCAGCCTCCCACAAGACACAACATATCAAAATCTCTGTGATACTACGAAAGCAGTTCTAAGAGGAAAGTTCATTGCATGGAGTTCATTCCTTAAAAGAAGAAAAAGTCAGCAAATAAATGACTTAATCTTACATCTCAAAGCCCTAGAAAAAGAACAAAACAACACCAAAAGTAGCAGAAGACAGAAAATAATTAAAATCAGAGCTGAAATCAATGAAACTGAAACAAAAGAAACAATTGAAAAAATTTACAGAACAAAAAGTTGGTTCTTTGAAAAAATAAATAAAATTGACAGACCCTTAGCCACACTAATGAAGAGAAGGAAGGGAAAACTCAAATTACTAACATATGTGATGAAAAAAGAAATACCATGACAGACACTACAGAAATACAGAAGACAATTAGAAATTAATGAAAACTTGTACTCCAATAAAATAGAAAATATCAAAGCATCAACAAATTTCTAGAGTCATATAATTTGTCATATAATAAGTCATATAATTGAATCAGGATGATATACATGATTTAAACAGATCAATTTCAAGTGACGAAATAGCATATGCCACCAGAAGTCTACCAACCAAGAAAATCCCAGGACCAGATAAATATATGACTGAGTTCTACCAGACCTTTAAAGAAGAACTCATACCAATACTCTTCAATTTATTTCAGGAAATAGAAAAGAAGGGAGCACTTCTAAACTCATTCTATGAGGCCAATATAACTCTGATTCCAAAACCAGGCAAAGACATTCAAAAAAGAAAAGTTCAGACCAATATCTCTAATGAACATAGGTACAAAAATTCTCAACAAAATTCTGGAAAATCAAATACAAAAGCATATTAAAAACATCGTGCACCGTGATCAAGTGGGATTCATCCCAGGGATGCAAGTTTGGTTCACCATAAGGAAATCAATAAATGTGACTCATCACATCAATAGACTTAAAGATAAGAATCATATGATCATCTCAATAGATGCAGAAAAAGCATTTGATAAAATACAGCCCCCCTTCATGTTCAAAACACTAGAAAAATTAGGGATAACAGGAATATATCTCAACATCACAAAGGCTATATATGCTAAGTCATAGACCAACATCATTCTAAATGGAGAAAAATTGAAGGCAATTTCTAAATACTAGAATAAGACAGGGATGCCCTCTTTCACCACTTCTATTTAACATAATTCTTGAAACACTGGCCAGGGCAATTAGACAGATGAAATAAATTAAAGGGATTCACATAGGAAAAGAAGAACTCAAATCGGCACTATTTGCTTATGATATGATTCTATAACTAGAAGACCCTAAAAGTTCCACCAGAAAACTTCTAGAACTAATAAATGAATTAAGCAAAGCAGCAGGATATAAAATCAACACACATAAATCAAAGGCATTTCTGTATACCAGTGACAAATCCTCAGAAAGGAAAACTACCACATTTACAATAGCCTCAAAAAATAAAATAAAATACTTGGGAATCAACTTAACAAAAGAGGTGAAAGATGTATATAATAAAAATTACAGAACCCTAAAGAAAAAAATCAAAAAAGACCTTAGAAGATGAAGAGATCTACTTTGCTCTTGGATAGGCAGAATTAATATTACCAAAATACCCATACTACCAAAAGCACTATACAAATTTACTTTAATTCTGATTAAAATCCCAAAGACATTCTTCATAGAAGTAGAAAAAGCAATCATAAAATTCATCTGGAAAAATAAGAGACCCAGAATAGCTAAAGCAATCCTTAGCAGGAAAAGTGAAGCAGGTGGCATCACTATACCAGATCTTAAACTATACTACAGAGCAATAACAAAAACAGCACGGTATCAGCACCAAAACAGACTGGTAGACCAATGGTACAGAATAGAGGACACAGAGTCTAACCAACAAAATTACAATGATCTTATATTAGACAAAGGCATCAAAAATATGCACTGATGAAAAGATAGCCTCTTTAACAAATGATGCTGGGAAAACTGGAAAAAAAATGAAATTAAACCCCTATCTCTCATCATGCACAAAACAATTCAAAATGAATCAAGGACCTAGGAATAAAACCAGAGACCTGCATCTAACAGAATAAAAAGTAGGCCCTGATCTCCATCATGTGGAATTAGGCCCCAACTTTCTTAATAAAACTCCTTTAGCATAAGAATTAAAATCAAGAATCAAAAAATGGGATGGACTCAAACTAGAAAGTTTCTTCTCATCAAAAGAAACAATCTGTGAGGTGTATAGAGAGCCTACATCTTGGGAGCAAATCTTTATCCCTCACACATCAGATAGAGCACTCATCTCTAGGGTATATAAAGAACTCAAAAAGCTAAGCACCAACCCCACCCCCCCAAAAAATAAACCCAAAACAAATAACCCAATCAATAAATGGGCTAAGGACCTGAAAAGACACTTCTCAGATGATATACAATCAATCAACAAACATGAAAAAATGTTGATCATCTCTAGCAATTAGAGAAATGCAAATCAAACTATTCTAAGATTTTATCTCAGTCCAGTCAGAATGGCAGCTATTATGAATATAAACAACAGTAAGTGTTGAGGATGTGAGGAAAAAGGTATACTCATACATTGCTGTGGGACTGCAAATTGATGCAACCACTATGGAAAGCAGTATGGAGATTCCTCAGAAAATTGGGAATGGGACCATTTGACCCAGGTATCCCAATCTTTGTTTATACTCAAAGGACTTAAAATCAGCATACTATAGTGACACAGCCACATCGATGTTTACAGCAGCTCAATTCACAATAGCTAGACTATAGAACCAATCTAGGTGTCCCTCAATAGATGAATGGATAAAGAAAATGTGGTACATATACTCAGTGGAATATCACTCAGCTTTAAAGAAGAGTAAAAATTATGGCATTAGCCAGTAAATGGTTGGAGAATATCATGGTAAGTGAAATAAGCCAATCCCACAAGACCAAAGGCCAAATGTTTTCTCTAATATGCGGATGCTAATTCACAATAAGGCGGGGGTGGGGCACTAGGGAAGAATAACTTTACCTTAGGTTAGGTAGAGGTAAGTGATAGGAGGGAAGGAGAGGGGATGTGGGGATAGGAAAGATATTACATTCTATCTATGTTTATCAAAGTGCATAAATGCATTCTACTGTCATTTTTAACTAATTAAAACAAATTTAAAAACTTTATAAAGTAAATAATTCTAAAAAAATAAAGCTGAGATGTTCTGGTTGGATATAAAATAGCATCTCATGATTTTAATTTCCCTGATGAATAGTGATGTTGATATCTTTTCATATACATAATAGCCATTTGGATATTCTTTTGTTCCCATTCTTTAAAAATATTTTTTTTTTGTCTTAATTGGTTTATAATATGATCTTTATACCTTCTGGATAGAACTCCTTTGTCAGATGGATGGACAGATATTTATATTATCCTTGCCTGCAACTTTCTTTATTTTCCTATTGATATTTTTTAATAAGTTCTTAATTTCTATAAAGTCCAATTCCACCTCCCCCCAAAAAGGGGGGTCATCTCTATCTGTGTGAGGCTCAATTTCTGGTTCTAAATTTCTATCAAAGTGGCACCTTTCAACATAGCTCGGGTTTAGGAAAAATTCATTTTCTAGGAGTAATGCTTTTAGTAAGGACTAGCTATCTCTCTCTCCCACTTCTACAGATATGGCCTCCAACATAACAAATTCTATTTTCAAAAGTTTTATGTTTGATTTGAAACTCCTCATCTTTGCATAAACTATACATCCAAACTCTTAGCTCATTCAAGAGAAACACAGCAGTTCAGCATCTAGGACAAAGTGAGTGCCATATGCTTTTCTTGGAATATTTAGACCTCCTGTCATGGCCAAAAGAAAAGAAATGAGTACCTGCACAAGTGAGGTACTTTGTGCCTTCCTAGATGTAAACCTGGGGTGCCACTTACTAATTGACGACACTTCTATTCCAACATGTGGTCCAAAATGGAATCCCTTTAATCTTTCATCATACTCTTAAAAACACATGTCAAAAATATTAAGAACTCCTAAATGATTAAGAATTAACTTTTTTCTCTGGTGAAAGAATCTTGAGTTACAGAGCAGAAACACATAGATTTTAAACCAGTGAAGAGAATAAAGGAAAAATTTAATGCATAAAGAAACAACATATAACTTTTTTGAAAAACGTGATGCAACATTTTATAAGCTGCATACATCACAATGAAAAGCTGGGGACACAGATTCAGTTATTTAGATTAAAATCATTTATTACAAGCAGGTTCTTTTTCCCCATATTAAAAAAAAAAAAATGATTGAAATTCAGAGAATAGAAATGGAGTTAAATCTATTCCCAAGTCCATTATCAATAAGGTCTCAATAAAGGAAAAGATACTTTGGAACTTAAAATTAGGGAAATCTATTATATACCATTTAGATGGCGGAAAAGGAAAAAAAAAAAAACATCAAAATGATCCTTAACATTTTACAGTCTTTAATTAAGCACATAAAACTGTACTACTTAATATATTTCTCCATGAATTTTTTGTGAAATTCAGATCGCAGTGTATCGTTTACAAATCTTTTGTCTTTCTTTTGATCATCTACACCTTTTGCGCAGTTCTTGAACACAACATCGTCATCCCACCTGAAAGGAAAAATGAAAATAAAATGCCTTATAATGTTTTTATTAGGAGACAAGAATACCATGTGCATTGTAAAGCTTAGTCATTATACAGAAAGATGTTCAACGTGCACATCATTTGACACAACAAAAGAACAAAGTAATACTTAATTCATAAGTCCTGCAATCCCAGTGGCTCGGGAGGCTGAGACAGGAGAATAATGAGTTCAAAGCCAGCCTCAGCAAAAGCGAGATGCTAAGCAACTCAGCAAGATCCTGTCTCTAAATAAAATAAATATAAAATAGGGCTGGGGATGTGGCTCAGTGGTCCAGTGCCCCTAAGTTTAATCCTTAGTACCAAATACAAAAACAAACAAAAAACCAACCTGGTTTCATATCTTTTCTATGTTAGCCATGAATATAATTATAAGCTAAGTCCCCTGAATCCTTCTAGTGAATATCTGAATGTGAAGAGCAGTCTTGGGGACCAAGGACACACGTACCTAATATACATAAGCTTTGTAAGGTTCCCAAGACTGATTGGTCCATTACTCTTACCCTAGTGTTTAGATCATTATTTGATATGTAGCTGGTTATAAGTATCTGCTGAAAATTTTATTTTCTTTCTTTTATTACTCGAAAATTAGAGAGAGAAAAATATCAGTGGAAGGTGGAGTTTTAGAAGCATTACATAATATACTTTGCTGTCCAACTCATAATCTGTATATAGAATTCTAACCCATTACTTATAGTACCTTCTTTTAACTTTGAAGTTGGCCTGAGGCTGGGAAGGGCCAGTGAGATTAAGAAGAGGGTTTCCACTCAGAATGTTCTCCATACGAATTCTCTCTTCTTCAGCTTTTTGTTCTTGTTCCTGGCAATGAAAGAGGAAGATGCAATTTTTTTATATTAGCTCATTAAAGAAAAAAAGAGAGAGACTGTTAGCACTGTTTAAAGAGGAAAGATATGTATCAAGGTAGTTTTCTTTCTATTTTGATTCTTAAGATAACAGAAAAGCTCATGAAAAAAAACCAATCTGGCATCTTTATTATAAATATTTCATACTTGCTATCATACAGTCATTAGTATCTCCCAATTCTGAAAAGCTTTGTGATGCATATTTAAGTCTGTTTTCTTTTGAAGAACATATAAAACGAATTACTTTAAATTTTGTTTTACATTTATAATTTAAGAACATATTAAACATAAAAAAGACATTTAGCAAAGCTATTTAAAGGGCCACAGACAAACTGATAAAAATACTTCCATTTTAAATTACTAACAATGTAAGCTTACATCTCTAGGATTAATGATAAAATTATTATTAATATCTAAGGAGTAACTCCTAAAATAAGATAAACAACCATGTACAACATTCCTGAAGTATATCCACTTTGTTTTTAGGATTTATTGTCATCCACTTTCTATTTTTATACCTCTTATCCTTCACTAGTTATAACATTGTTTTCATTTTATTTTAGCTTCAAACTCAAATCACCTGCAGATTCATTTTCAGAACCAGGAACATAAAATGTCCAAATCTTTAGCTGCAACTTCTAGATTTGCCTGAAACATATTATCTTAAACCAAATAAAAATCCCATTTTGTTGTATTTTGAGGATGACAGAAATTGTTAACTTACTAGATCAAGGGAAAAAAAAAACAATTGCTCAGAAGTTACTTTAAAATTAATCCAATTTTCCATACAAGTTACTGATTGTTCATTTTAATATGCAAATATAAACAATGCATTTCATTTTTATCAGGACAAATAACTGGCAGGTGAGATTTTTAGGAAAATAAACAAAGAAACTGCTTTGGGCCAGATTTTAAGCAAGTCAGGAACCATCCCCTGGAAGATTAGAACATAAATAGCTTTCTAAAAATTACCTATTTATTTTTAACAAATTACATGGATGCTAAAAGTGAAAAGACATTTCTTTGAGATGCTATAAAAATTAGGAGCTCAAGTATACAATGTGTGAAATTTATAATAATAATGTGTTAACATATAAGATTCCAGTCTTTTAATATCTGCAATATTATTTCCTTTGGTTACTTGATTGTCACAGCACTGGAGGGGAAAAAGCACCAACTTCTTCCATCAAACATTAGGCATAAAAGGTAGCAGTAAGATAGCCTGCAGGGCTGTGGATGTGGCTCAAGTGGTAGCGCGCTCGCCTGGCATGCGTGCGGCCTGGGTTCGATCCTCAGCACCACATATAAACAAAGATATTGTGTCTGCCGATAACTAAAAAATAAATATTAAAATTCTCTCACTCTCTTAAAAAAAAAATCTTAACATCAAAAAAAAAAAGTAAGATAGCCTGCAGATCAAATCTAAACAATCCCTTTCCTGCTATTTATGAGAATGAAATTTTATTGGAGCATAGGCTGCTTTTGTGCTACAACAGCAGAGCAGTTGCAACAGAGGATGCACAGGCTGATGACAAGGCAGTTCAAAATACTTAGTATCTGACCTTTTACACAAAGTGTACTAACCCTGACATAGGTTAATTAGTTTGAAGATGTTACTTTGAGATACTTCAAAAAACAGTTTATAGAATGGAAAAACAGGGACTTAGGGGAATAAAATTGTCATGTGACTTCAAGAAATACCAGCACATTTTTCACAGAGATTAGATGAATCTCCCATATCTTTCATCTAAAATATTTATCCTGCCTAAACATCAACCAAAAGCATTTAAAGTTCTTTCAGTCTAGCTACAGAGAATAGTGAACCTCAAAGAATTTGGAACAACTGCCCTCTAGTGGCAGACGAGTGATATTGGTAATGTTCTTGATATTTATTTTTAAACATTAGATAAAAACTGTAAGCTATTAATAGGAATTATGCTTTCCTATGTCAAACTTTAATGAGAAGTTTATTTGCAAATAATTTTCTTAGGACTGGAAGTAGAGTGCTTGTCTAGCATGTATGAGGCCCTGGGTTCAATTCGTAGCATTCAAACAAACAAAAGAACCCACAAAACTACCACTGTCATCATCAACAAAAAAAATCTTTTCTTCTTCCAATCTGAATTCTAAGACTATCTCATATTATTTTTTTTTCCTGAAAATTTCCCTGACCCTTCTGACTAACATGGACTTTACAAATCTACTTCCCAAGATTCTTATCATTAACCTTTATCAGTGTCTTCTCTCCCCCCAACTCACCTGCCCCCTTGCTTTTTATTTTTAAAAACATAACCCACGGCTCAAATGAAATCTACGCTGACATCCATAAAAAAAGCTGTACTACTCTGGCTGAAAATGGGTGCAGACATCTTTACTTGAATGTCTTCTAATGTATCAAATTCACCATGTTCAAAATAGAATTCATGTTTTTTTCCCTCTGCCTAAACATATCCATTTTTCTGCTTTCCTGTATTACTATATGGCACCAATATATACTAAGACTGTGTGTGTGGTGGGTGTCATCTTTGCTTCCACAACCAATCACTCACTTTATTTGGTCAATTCTCCTCCTTGAGAGCTTTCCCAGCACCTGTTTATTTCTACCAATTCCAACTTCTAACATGTAAGTTAAGATTCTCTTCATTATCCATAAGGAGTATTGAAATAACCTCCTCACTCAGTTATTTCCAATCCATCTTCTATACTTTTGCCAGAGTAATCTTTCCAAAATGCATATGCACTCTTACCAATCTACTGCTAAACTCTACTGGCTTCTCATCCTTTAGAACAAAATTCAATTCCTTTAACACTGGTTTACAAACTGCCAATGCTTGGACTCCTGCTTGCCTCCTCAGTTTCATCTCTTAATTTTTGAGGTAAGCATTATTTTCTCCCACTGTATAACTGGAAAGACTGGGTATACAAGAGTATGATAACTTGGCATAGATTGTGTATAAAATCTATTGACAGGTTGCCTCACAAGTGTCTAGGCAGGAGACAAGAGAGAGAAATTTGTAGACTAATCTTAATCATGTTGGTTCTTCTGACACTTAACACTAACTAAATGTCTATTGAACAAAGAACAAACAAGTAAATATGAGCAAGTTGAGGAGTATTATTCAGCATGCCTGAACTGTTTAGAATTTCCAACATAACCAGGATCCTTAAAATGTCATAAAAATAATCAGATTTGTAGGACTTCAGGTGCCATAATATTTAGACATGGTAAGAAAAATTTCTAATATAAGAAGATATTATTTGAATAAAAAATATTCCTATTTTAGCATGTGAAGATGGGATATATAAATAATTAGCCCTTAGATTTTTACCTTCCTGGCCTGCTCTTCTGCTCTTTCTTTTTTAATTTTTTCTAGTTCTGCAAGGAGAGCTGCAGTATCATCATCATCACTCTCCTCTTCAAAATCTTCATCTTCCTCCTAAAAACAGTAAAAAGCAGTAATTATTCATGATGTTGGAGGGAAAATGCACAATGTTAATTTTTGTCCCTTAAAAACTATATTTACCATATTTTTGGGACATAATTAATTTTCCTATTGGGAAAATAACTGCACTTGAATATTATGATTAAAATAAAAAAACAACCAAATAAATAAAAATCTCACAAAAAACTTAGAATACTTCCTAAAATGTCAACTCCTAATAAAGTACCTTTCAAATTTACATGGCTAAAATTAGAAAAAGGAACACCTCATAATGAAATACAGTAGGTATGTACAGGGTTCACTCTAGGAGAGACAAAATGATAGTATGTAACTTATAGCAATTTTAAGCTATTAAGTAAGGATGATCAGACATGCAAAAAAGAGCATTAAATTCCACAATAAAATAATTTCAAATGAATAATAATTAAATCACACTTATAACTGAGCTTCTTGTTTTAATGACTATAACTTCATCAGTCAGCTCTAGAATTAATTGCTGACATATGTGTATGATTACATCTCATCTATGAAAGGCCACTAATTTTTTCACGTTTTGTAGAAAAGCACAAACTACTGACTACGGAGTCCCACTGAATTTTAATTGATATGCTAACTTCTAAAAAATTCTGCTTAGATTACTTTCCTCCCTAAACACAGAGGGAACCAGCATGTGCATAATACATCTGATCATAGTTAATGAGGAAAGGCCCTAGGGTATAACTACAGGGAATGTTTCCAGAGAGCCTAATGTGTGCCCTGTGTATATAAAAATAGAAGCTCAACTCTAGGGTTTAATATAAAGAATTCTTCTGGAGGAAGGCATGTTCTTTAATAGACTGCTTTCATAGTGAGTTCTCTAGATATCAAACTTGTTCTTGAACCCTCAGCAAAGAAAAATACTCAAATGAAAGGAAACAAAACTTACATCTGTTAGAGGATCATCCGCATCCAGGTTGGCAGCAGGAATCTGATCTAGCCGAGGCTTCTTTGACACTGAAGAGGAGGTTGTATGTTCTGGTGGAAAACACACATTATTTAACTTAGTGAAACAAGTGCTGCATTTCTTATAATGTTTTAGGGACCTATAGGTATGAAGAATCCATATTCAAAGCATCATGCCATCAGGGATCACCTATTGTGACTGGCAAATAAGTCTTTGGTAAATATTGCTGGTACATATTAAATATATTAATAAAAGGACTGATTTTAATATTAGAACTGCAACCTCAGGAAATTCAGGGTGAAGTTTATATAAACTGAAAACATTAAATCTCTTTTTTTGGGGGGATGAGGGTGGTGGTACTGGGAATCTAACTCAGGGCCCTTTACCACTGAGTTATATTCCCAGCCCTTTTTGTTATTTTGCTGAGGCTGGCCTGAAACTTGCAATTCACCTGCCTCAGCCTCCAGAGTTGCTAGGAATACAGGCACGCATCACTACCTGTCTGAAAACATAAAATCTCTCAGACAGAAATCCTGGGGCCTGGCTGCTCTAATGAGTTAAAACTTTTGGTTTGAAATAAAATGATGGCTGCTGAATATCTCCAGATCACCCTGTTCCTTCTATTATAGAAGGATAAAAAGATGAAATTGGAATAAACCTCATTATCTCTCATTATTTAAGGAAGTAAAGCTCACAAAAATACGAACTCTTTCTAATTACTACATGAAAGAAAAACCACGGACAATATAATTTTAGGAGACAAATGTTTGGGACAGGGTTGATACCTCGGGTTGGACGATCTCTATTTTTTTCTCGTGCAGCAGCTCTCTCTCTTTCTTCCAACTCCCTCCTGAAGTCACGGTTACGAACCTCTTCAGGGGCATCCTGAGTAGTTTGTCTAAAGTGGAAACAAATCAGGACAAAATGTTACCACCCGTCCAACCCCAAGAAAACAAATCACATGTGAATGGAAGACAATTCAATTCACAAGTACAATTTTGTCCCTCAAACATAAAACAAAGAAGAGGACAAGATAATAACCTAATCTGAAGGTTACTAACTAGCACTTGTGATATTTCCAATATTTTAAGAAGCCCCAAACAAATCACATACTTTCCTTAATATGGTTGCAGATTAAAATGTCCTTAATTTTTGTTCCCATTATATAGACTCAAGAACTTTTACAGTATAACATTTATCCCACTAACTTGTGCTGAAAGTGCATAGTTTCTCTGCGGTAATATTAGGTACTCTTCCCTCCACATATGGAAATTCCTGGTTAATAGCAATTTCTGCTGAAGGAATGTTAGTAGCACCTTAAAAATCATATGGCATAATTTTATTTTTAAGCCCTCTGTTGCATTCTATTCTAGGTTATCTATTTAAAAATAGATAACCTAAGTTACGTGGGTAACTCAAACTTGATCATATATCATGATCATGCCATTTAACAGATGTGGTCTTTGGAAAGTCTTTATTACCTGTATTTTATCTTTGTATGAGAGGGAAGATCTCTGCTTGAATACTGCTTTGAGAGTTGGCTCAAATCACCTTCTCCTTTTCCTCTTCCACCTCTTGCAGGTTCAAAAGTCGGCCTGGCTGCTGTTGTCATCTTTTATGCTCTGAAGAAAAACAGTATTAAGTTATTCCCAATAGAATTCTTGCTTCATAAATTTATTCATCAATATCTACCCTTGTGAAATAATTTCAAAACTCATCCCTCCAAAATTGCATAATCTTTCTATACACAAGTTCGAAGGAAACAAACTATGGCCTAAGGGGTAAACAAGGAATATAGCTTTGCAGATAGTTACTACTACAAAAAATTCTGTCATGAGGATCTAAGTTTGTGATCCTGTTGTTCTCCTGGTTGCCTGGTCTTGGGCAAGTCCCCTAACTTGTTTCTGTCATCGGTGGAATGGGGATATTCCTTTTAGGATTATTGGAATTATGGGACATGACATGCTCAATTTCTTGTAATATACAGTTTCACCTCTTAAGTTTTAAGAATTCTCAACCACATTCCCCCAAGCTTCCAAGATTTGCATTTTTTCTAAACTTCATAGAACAACAAGTAAGTTAATCAAAACAAAACTTAAAAATCACTGACAAACTTAGTGTCCGGGAGGTAAGTGTGCTAAAATTCAATGACAGTTAAATGGGCAAAATTTTAACAACCATTTGTTGATTTTCTCCTGTAAGTCATCACAATATAAATCAGCCCTTTTAAGGTTATAATTTAAGAGACGCTCAGAAGACAGGAAACTCACTCCCAAAGGATTCTAATAACCAAAAAATCAGGAACACATTCTGTATGTTACGTTCAGCTCTGGGTAAACAAGAGTACCTACCACCTGGCACAATCGCTAAATCCCATTAGCGTCGGAAAAACAATGGTCTCCCACTCCTATCAAAAGAACAAGGAAATAGAAAGATTTTGAGGGGTATACCTCTGTTGATTTTCATAAAGGGTAAAGGCGTGTGTCCAGAGAGGGAGAAACAGGGTTGTCTGCTGCTAGGTGCCTCCGCGTCCTGCACACCTCGCGATTTGGTATCCCGGGAGCGTGCCCTTGGGGTGTCACCAGGAACTCGCTGTCTTTTCACCCGTGGGGGAAGGCGGTGGGAGTACCCCGGGCCCACCTAAGCCATAGGCAAAGCTGCCTTGGCGCCGCTTTTTCTGCTGTGGGCCCAAGAGCTCCGCACGCACCAGCCCTGACTACTGCTCCGGAGCTCCTCCGCCCGCCGCCGACTCCGACCCCACCTTTCCTTTCCCACCCGCAGAAGAAACACCTTGGCCTGCAGCTCACCTTGGCCGAGGTCTGACCACCTCCGCAGATCACACAGATACCATTGCCACTCTCGGCCCCCAGAATCCTCTGCTATCAGGGCCAAAGCCTAAGACCCGGAAGCAAAACCCAAGCGCTTTAACCACCAATCAGCAGAGGCCCGGGTGGAAGTCGGCGTGACGACAGCAGGGGGTGAGGCTGAGACAGCCCAGGGGGCGGGCGTTTGAAATCTGTGCCTTAGAGTAGACCCTAAATATCATTTTTATACCTTGGAGAACCAATTACTTAATGTCTTTTCCGTCTTTTCCTTCCCGACCCCCTCCCAGACTTTTTCATTCCGGTACTGCGTGGACGGAAAGCCCCGGTAGGCGACACCACGTCCCCAACTAGCGGGAGAGAGAGTGGAAAAGGATTATATCAAACTGTTAAAATCCAACGGCTCCTGCTTCCGTCCTGCTCCTGAGCTAGACCCAACCAGCCTAGGGAGTTGGGCTACGGAAAGACTAGTATTTTCACTTAATTGGATATGAAGAAAGAACAAATATGTACGGGGGCAACCACGATCTTTATAAAGGTACCATTCCTCAAAAACCTTAGACTTCAAAGCAAAGGTTGTAGTCGTATTGTTGGTTAACATTTTTATCTCTTTTTTTTTTAAGCGCTAAGTTCTAATGGGAGGGGAGATGTCAGTTTTAGCGTTTACGACGTTGAACGTTTAGAACGGTGGGCCCAACTGTCAGAAGCGCGAGATGGAATTAAGATGGCTACTCAAGCGTTAGGTGAAGTTTAAATAAGAAAACGAAAACCTGGGGGAAATAATCACCAATGGTCTCCCACTGCTATCAAAAGAAAAAAAAAAAAAAAAAAAAGACCGCGAGCAGAGATCTTTTTTTTGCTTTGTTTGCTTTACTATTTTCATCACAGATCTTGGAGCACAGTAAATGCTCAATAAGTCATTGTTCAACAAATGAAAATTCAGCTCCCCCAATTTAGTTTCAAATGTCAAAATTTTACGTAATTGGATGCTTAAACCCTCTCTCCATGGATTCTTTCTTCAGAAAACTTTCAAATGAAGAAAGAAAAAACCCTCTTCGCCCATAAAGTTCTAGATAAAAATCTTGACCCACCCCCACCCCAGCACAGGGGTAGGGTGGGGGGCGGGTTAACTCTCATACTAGAGCAAGTGCTCCTACACCAAACTATTGAGGAATAGATGTCAGGAAACTCTGGAAAAAATAAAAAATCTTCATTTTTATCTTACTTGAAGGTATTCCTTAACCAGTCTCACATCCAGAATCCTGGAAGACCTTAAATTGCTTTTCCTTCATTCTTCATATCCTATTCATTTGCAAATCTAACCAGTTTTTAAAAAACTTACCCAACATTTCAATTCACTGCTACTGCCCTAATCCAAGCAAGCCACCATCATCTTCCACTTGGATTGTGACTACCTCCTAGTGGATCTTCCTGCCTCCTCTTTAGCTACAATTTTACACATAGCAGCAAGAGTTATGTTTTAAAATTATTAGATAGCATTATTCTCCTGCATAAAAGTCTATTGCACTTAAAAATTAATAATATCTCCTGAGGCTCCATGAAGCCTGACTCTTGCATACCTCCCTGATTTCTGGTTCATTCAGTCAATTATATACTAAGCTCAAGACGTAGCCAAGTGGACATTTATTTCACAAAACAAGGAAAGATTCTTTGTTTTTGCACTAGATTTTCTGTTATCTCAGTCCCAATGTAACAACTGCTATTCTTCAACTTTCAGCTCAGATGCCACCTCCTTGGTGAGGTTTTTCCTGACATCTACATCAACACCTCACCCCTCCAATGAACACACACTCTCATATAACCCTGTTTTACTTTTCATAAAACCGAACACTTCCTGAATTTATTGTTTGTTGTATTGCTTTTATTTTTATCCGAGAGGCTGTATCACAAAGGCATGGAGAGTAAAGATCTAATCTAGGTTCTGCCCTTTCCTAGTTTTGTAACCTTAGGCAAGTCATTTTCCCTTTCTGTGCCCTCAATTTCCTCATGCAAAAGTGGGGATGATTCTAGTTCCTACCTCATAATGTTACTGAAAGTATTAAGTAAATTAATACTTGTCAAGTTCTTAGAACTGTCTCAGCAAACAGTACTTGCTAAATAATGTTAGCTATTATTATTATTAATATTATTTTTTTATTATTATTGTCTATTTTCCTATATTAGAACATAAGTTCCAGGAAATCAGGAACCTTGTCTCTCTTGTTCACTGGTGTATCCTCTGCATATAGAACAGTGCCTGGCACATAATAGGTGCTGAGTAAGTATTTGTTGAATGAATGAATGAATGAATCATGTACTATGAAATAGGGGAATGAAGTAACAATGACAAGATGGTGACACAGTTTTAGAAAATACCCACACTTTTTATATTCTAACTGCCTTTATCAACCGTGAGTGAGTAACCCCAATCCAATTAATTCACGGCCTACTACCCATTCTTTTAACTGCTAACTTTAATTTAATAAGCATGCCATGATTTCATTAATATCAATGTACATTATAATCAATCCATTCACAAAATTAAAAGATTCTAACTAAAATGGTCTAAAAGTATTAATAAGAAAAATACTAAAAAAATTTATACATAAATGATCTGAAAATACTTATCAGAAAATTGAACTATAAAACTTTGACATAAGCAGTTTTGAAAATATTAAGAAAAAGAAACTAAAAGTTGGAAAATTCAGTAAAAGCTTAAAATTTACCCTATCTGCTAAGTTAACCAGAAGAAATCATATAACCTCTCTACAATTCTTAATTTAAACCTGTTATCACAAAAATCTACTTGGGTCCTTAATTCTGCCTAACAATCTTCCTCTATTTTTCTAATTGTGTATTTTTCTACTCAATAACATTTCCCTCTTTCTTTAAATCTACGTGCCTCTTCCATTTCCTTTTCCTTTCTCATCTTCTTTCTTGAGAGTGGAAGATCTTTTGATTTATCTGGTAAAATAGAAACTTTTAAACAAGGACTTCTTATCTTACCTCTGGGCATATCTATCAAGTTGCCTTTGGCTATGCCCATATCCTCAGCTTTCCATGTGTAACTAGAAAGGAGGTGACCTCAAACCCACTTGTGCTTTGGATCCTAATCCTCTGGACTTCTTAATAACTGCTTTATTTCTTGTTTCTCATAATCTACAATGCCATCCTTTTCAAATCATACTTTATAGCTTTTGGACATAGTATGGTATATCTTAACTGTAAAAATTCTCCAGATATGACAGAGGTAGTGTTTTATAGTGTAAAAAGGGTGTTGTATTTAATAATTATGATTGCAAAACTGGCTATTCTTAAGGCAGGAAGTAATGAATGAATTCTAGCTTCAAAGCTAATACAAAAACAATACCCCAAAGGGGAAAAAAGACCATAATAATCTAAAAAGAAAATTTTAAGAAATTATAGTACCTAGTGCTTGAAAAGACATTTTAATCAAGGTAGACCCTCTAAGAGCTTTAAAATATATGATTTTTAAAAAGTCATGTATATGATAAAAATTAGTTTTATAGCCAATATGCCAAATACAAAGTCAATTGCTAACTACTAGATTAGCAGATAAATTTCATATCTATAACAGAAAGGGTTGCTACAACTACTGTTAATACTAATATAATATGTACACTAATATACATAATATAAAAATACAAACAACCCAATTAAAATTAACAAAGATATAAACAGGCTATTCAGGAAGAATAATTCCAAATCAACAATAGACAATAAACATGAAAGACACTGAATCTCCCAATGAGAAAAATGAACATAACTAACAACAAAGTATCACATTGCAGCATTAATTAGCAACAGTTAAGCAAATTTAATAGAATTGGATATGATTGAGAGAAAAGGATATTAAGTCAGACAGAGGGGAGGTATTGTTACCTTCATAGTTAAATTCAAAAGTGCCCCAGGGTCCCCCCAGGTGTTCTGTAGTCATTTTGACTCTTTGACTCCTCATATTCATTTGCCTTTCTAGTCTATGATACTTGAACTCACACAGCTGCTTCTGCTTTGAGGCCCTCAAACTAGCTATTTCTCTGCCAAGATAGTCTTCCTTCTCCTGTTGGTCTTTGCTCAAATTAAACCAACCAACCCTGATATTTTGTTTAAAATGACAACTGTACTTCCCTTCTGTCTCCTAAAATCCTGTATACTGTGTATCTCCCTTACTCTGCTCTTCTTTTTCTATGCAGCATGAACTTTCTTCCATGATCCTATTTAATTTAATTATGTTACATTTGTTTCTATCTCCACCTTTTCCATTCTGAATATAATTTCTACAAGGGCAAGGATCTTTGTTTTGCTCAGTGATAAAGTCCACGCATCTAAAGCAATGCCTGACACCAATAGTTGCCCAGTAATAATTTTCCAAACAAGAAGATAAATGAGTGAATGGATGGATGGATGATTGAACAAGTTTTAAAAGGAAAAAATCATGTTCTTATGTAAAAAGTTACTGTCTTAATCTTTTTATATTTTAAAGGAGAAAAAAGTAACTTACATTCCACTAGTCTGAAATCCTGATTTGAAATGAAGATATGACAAGACCCAGAGAAATGATTTCCATTCAGGAGAGAATCTCTAAGTGAAAATTCATGTGCTGATCAGGCTCAATATATACCATCAAAATTCTAATTAAGTCATTCCCTACCCCAAGTCCAATCATGGCTGATTCAATCTCTCTCCAATTCTACCAATTGAATCACTTCCTCCCAATTCTAGTAAATCCTTTCATATACAAAGTTGAAATTTGTGCTTAAAAATGTTGTATGTTTGATAAGAAACACAAAACCCAATGCACATGAGTCAAAAATTGCATTAATGAATAATATAAATAATGGAATCTTCTTTGAAGTTTAGACCTAATTCTATACGAAAAGTTAGTGCTTTAATTTGTTTTGACAAGTAAGGAGGTTTTTAAAAAGTGGCTTGCCTTCTATCCCCAAATTCTGATTTTAAATGAAGACACTTAGGTTCAGAGGGGTGGTTTCCTGGATATAACCTCAGTGTGAAATTTTCTTTGCTGATAGTCCAGGTAGATTACTGGAGAATATTATAATCTAACTACTACTTGTCTAATTACATTGTTATTTTATACTAATTAGCAAGCCAGACAATTATTACTAAGACAATTAAGAATAAAACTGACTAAAAATAGTTAAAATATCTAAACTATAGAAAATAATAGAAAAATACATGCCAGGCAATATAAACAATAACAACCAGACTTTATGGAGTGATATTAATTATTATTAATTATTATTATTTTTATTAAGTAACATTAATAGGGACAAAGATGTGCATCTTATTATATTACAAAGAAAAATCCACTAGGATATAATGTAATCATGTACATGTATGCAACTAACCACATAGCTGGAAAAGTGTGAAGCAAAAAGAATTTCAAAGAAAAGCTGACAAATCTGCAATCATGGTGGAAATCTTTTTTTAACAAATTGTTCTCATCTTGGTAGATCATGCAGACTAACAATATTGATCTAATATATATGTTATATGTGTGTGAATATATGTGTATTATATATGTATGCTTATTGTATTTATATATGTATATAAATTCTTATAACAAAAACAGAATACACATTATTTTCAATAAACATTGAATATCTTTTCCAAATTAATTAAGTATAAAGCCCCAAAATCAATTTCAATAAATGCCTGTGTGTGCATTTCTAAATTGTGTTAGTCTTGCCAATTTTTGAACTTTATATAAATATTTCAAATGTTTATATAAATGAATTATATGTACTCTTTTGTGTTTTGCTTTTTTTCTCCCACTTAATGTGTGTTATATGTAGCTGTGGTGTATTATATAGAATTTGATTTGTGAAAATACATAATATAATTTATTCAGTTATGTTTTCATAAATTATTCAGTTATGTTTGATTGAAAAGTCATACTGATATTTTCAGATAATCTTTTCTAAATATTTCTTAGGACTTTCTTAAGTCTGCTAGAAATTCATTTTTGCACAAGGTATGATGGAAGGGTCTTGAAACATGGTCAAACAAGTCTTCTTATTTCTTTTTATGAGTATCTTTGCTATGCTTGACTTTTTTGACTTTACCATAAAATTTAGGAGCCAATTGTCAAGTTTTAAAAAAATACTTTAATTAAATAACATCAATTCTGTGGATTAATTTAAGAAAAATTGACATTTTTACAATATCAAGTCTTCAAATGTATTAACAGGCTTATCTTTCCCATAATTTAGGTCATCTTTAAATACTCTATACTTCTCTAAGTATATTTATATTATTGTCTTAATAGAAATCTTGCAAATCTTTTGTTTGTTAGCCTCAGGTGCTACTTAATATTTAATGCTATTGTAAATGGCATCTTTCTTAGATTTTGATTACTGTGGCTGGAGTATACAGAGAAAATTGCTCTTTATATACAGCTATTTTAAATGCAAGTAGTTTACTCAGAGATCTTTTGCATTTTTCACATATCCAATCATATCATCTGCCAATAATGACAACTATGTTTCTTCCTTTACAGTCTCTTTCCCTTCTTTCTTTTTTCCTTGTCATATGTTGGTTAGGACTTCCAGGATAATGTTGAATAAAAATGCTGTATCCTGTCTTTTTCTTGATTTGCAAGGGAAAACTTTCAACTTTTTTCTGTTAACTATGATTTTGCAGAAGTTTAGAGGTAGATACATTTTATGCTACTAAAATTTTTCTTACTATTTTTAGTTTGATGAAAAGTGATTTTTAAAAATTATATATATATATATATATATATATATATATATATATATATGATGGTAGAGTGTATTTTGAAATATTATACATACATGGAGTGTAACTTATTCTAATTAGGATCCCATTATCAAACACTTACTGCATCTGGGATTAAGTTTCACCTCATCTTTCATTACTGAAATAGATGGATCATGATGTATGTATTTCTGGAATCAGTATGCTCAGATTTTAAGATTTTTGAATCTATGTTCATAGGAGAGATTGGCTTATTTATTTTCCTTTCTCATAGTGTTGAAGATTTGTTTCAGAAAATTTATGCCATAATATGAATCAGAAGAGTTTTTCTTTTTCTGTTCTCCAGGAAAATATGTCAATGATTGGTATTACATTTTCCTTTGGATGTTTGGTAAAATTTGCTGGGATAGTTCCTTGAGCCTGGATTTCTTTCTGGAAGGAGTTGAACTACTGTTTCAGTTTCTTCCATGATTATGAATATATTTAATGTTCTAATTCTTCTTGTGTCAATTTTGCTGTTTTATTTTTCTAATAATTAATTAATTTCACTTAAATTTTAAAATTTACTGGCATAAAGTCTATATTATTTTTCTTTGTCTCTTTATTTTTTAAATGTCTGTAATAGCTAGAGACTTCTTTATAATATTTCTTTCCTAATATTATTTATATCTTATATTTTTATTCTCCACTATTTTCAGCAAAGAGTTTTTAATTTTTCTAGACAATTTTTTAAAAATTTTGTTCATTCTCTTATATTGACTTTGTATTTCATCAACTTCTGGTCTCATTTTTATTTCTCGCTCTTTCTCTTTCTCTCTCTCTCTCTCTTGATATAGTACAGGGGATTGAACTCAGAAGCCCCTTACATCTGAGCTACACCCCCAGACATTTTTAATTTTGTTATTTTGAGACAGGGTCTCACTAAATTGTTGAGATTGGCTTCCAACTTGCTCATCCATCTGCTTCAGCCTCCTGAGTTGATGGGTTTACAAGCATACTATCTCCTAGTTTTTTTTTTTTTGTTGTTGTTGTTGTTCTCTTGATTTCCTCAGGTAGATAGATATTTAGTTCATTTAATTTTTCTAGATTTCTTCCTTTTCTTAAGGCTTTAAATCTTTATTTGAATACTATTTACCAATATCTCATAGTGTTTGAAATGTAGTATATTCATTCTCATTTAGATCAAAGTATTCCAAATTTTCATTGTTTTGTTTTATTCTCATTAAAGGTTTATTTAGACATGTATTTTAATTTTAAATAAAATTAGGAATTTTCTTTTGATTATTAATTTCTAACTTTATTGTTTTATGGTGAGAGAACATGTCCTGTGTGCTTTTAGCCCTTTGACATTTGTAAAAACTTGGTTTATAGACACAAATTTATGACCAACTTTGTAAAGCTTTTATAGTACTTGAAAAATATTCTGAAGTTTGGGAGTCCAGAGTTTTATGTGTCTATTGCTTTTAAACTGCTTTTTGTATGAGTATAGCATTGCAGTTTATGCCTGTCATTTCTGGTTTCCTTTAATTTCAAAGGAATGTAAGATTTGGTGATAAATGATAGGATGTAACCTGATGTTAAAGTTTAGAACCACTTACTAAAATCTAAAAAGAGTGTAGAATTTTTACTCAGTCAATATTCAACATTTTTCTAAAGATCACATTTAGTTATTTAAGGTCCCCCTTCCTGCCCAGCTCTAAAGTAAAAGAATAAGAAATATGAATAAAGGAAAAATAAAGAGATTATCCCCCCTAAATATGATAATTTATATGGAAAAATATAGAATCTATGGTCAAACTAGTAAAACTAATAGAAGATAGTAAATATAAGGTTTAAAAAGGAATGTAAGATCAATACATAATGAGAAAATTAATAGAAAAACTTTTAATTTATAATACACTATAATTTTAGTGTGATTCTAATTCAACCAGCAAGACTTTTATAGAACTTGACATATTTACTCTAAAATGAAAGCTAAAGTTTATAAATCTAGCTAAATTAATTCTAAAAGAAGATTAGGATAAGGATACGGAGATTTCCTTTACCAACTATCAGTGGTAAGTATAATGTAATAATTAAAGCAGCATAACATTAGCACAAAAGTGTACAAATGAATCAGTGGACCAGATGGAGAGTTTAGAAAGAGGTCTTTGCTTAGATTGTAACTTAGCATACGAGAGGAAGATTCCAACTCAAGGGAAAAAATGGTTCTAGACATTTGGACTCCTAAAAACAAAAACAAACAAATCAAAAAACCCCCAAACAAGCCCAAACCAAAAATATAGATTCCTGCCTCCTAACAACAATATAGTGTTTTAAATGAGTGAAACAAATTAAAAATAAAGTAAAACAATTACAAGATATGACCTCAAAGAGATGGATTACTTAAACAAGACTTAAAGGAATAAAATATAATGAAACAAATTAATAAATTTTATTACATTTATTTTTTTCAAAATATGACATTATAAGAAATTTAAGTGGAAGTAGAGAGCTGGAGCAAAACATTTGTTAGAGTACAAAGCAGAATTATTGTCTCAAATATTTAAAGAACTTTTGTAAATCAATAGAAAAAGAAAAGGAATCTAACTGAAAAAAATGAGTACAATATATGATTGAGAACTGACAGAACTGAAACCCACAAAGGTTAGTAAATCAATGAAAAAGTATTTGACTTCATCAGTAAGTAGGTCACACAGTTATTCATAATAAAGAGGATATGAATCATTCAAATTGCTCTAGTATAAGAAACTGACATTATCAAGCATACTTGGAGATGTAGAGAATCAGAAACTGTCTTTCTCAATTAGTTGATATGATGTCTGGTACGGCAATTTGACTAATTAGGATGATTTGACATTTCCTAGTAAAATACAAAATGTAGGTTCTATATCATTTAGAAATAATGCCTCAAAATATTCACCTTAGATAAATGATTGCATATAAGCACAAGGCACAAATGAAAATTTCCATGCACCATTGTTTATAATACAAAGCATTGGAAGTATTGTAAATGCCCAATAATAGGGAAATGCATTAGTAAAATACATTCTTATTAACAGGCCATGGATAACATATGTATGTGTGTATATACACTTATATGTATGTATATGATATATTATCATGTCTTAAATTTGAATTTAAAAATTATTGGAAATGATTATATAATATCTTTTGTATAAAGTAAAAATGGCAGATATCCATATAATATTCTTATTAATGGGGACATACACACACAGAAATAAAAAGATATCCAAATTCATGATTGTAGTTACCTGTGGGGAGAGAAAGAAGAAGAGGCTTTGGAATTTGGAACAGAAGGGGACCTCTACTTAATCTGAAACATATTTCTTTTGCTTTGAAGCATTTGAAAGAGGAAAAAGATCCTTAAAGATGTCTGTATTCACTATTTCTATTCAATATCTAGTCAGGGCAATTAGGCAAGGGAATGCATTGAAAAGGCATCCAGATTGGAAGGGAAAAATAAAACTTTTGCCAGAGAACATGATCTTATATATGGAGAATCATAAGGAACCAAAAAACTACTAGAACAAAAAGTTAGCAAGGTTTCAGGGTATAAGATCAGTTAAAAAAAACAGTTGATTTCTATATACTAGCAATAAACAATTAAGGAAAGTTTTATTTACAATATTTTTAAAAAGAAATGTTTAGGAATAAGTTTAGTAAAAGAAATGCAGAACTTATACACTAGAAACTACAAACATTATTCAATTAAAAGTTAAATGAAAGACATTCCATGTTCACAGAGCAGAAGATTTAAATGTGTTAAGATGGTAATGTTCCCTAAATTGATCTGCTTTGTCAGTGCAATCTCTATCATTATTTATGCTTGTTCTTTGTCCTTTGAAATTAAGGGTTGATACTAAAATTTGGAAACAAAGGACACAGTATAGACATAAAACAATCTTGAAAAAGAACAACATGGAGCCACAGAGCTATAATAATATTTAAGGCTTTGGTGTAAGCATAGTGATAGGTTTGATGGGATACAATTGAAAGTAATAAACTCTCACATTTATGATCATTGATGTTCAACAGATTTCTAAGATAATTCAATGCTGGGAGTGGGAAGAATAATCTTCAACAAATGGTGCTGGAACAACGAATATCCACATACAAAAACAATGAATTTGGATCTCTTTAAAAAAATTAAGTCAAGATTGATCATAGACTTAAATGGAAGCTAAAATTTAAAAAATCTTAGAAGAAATCATGAAACTCTTCATGACCTTGGGCTGGGTAATAATTTTTTAGATACAACACCAAAAAGTACAAGCAATAATGTGGAAAATTGATAAGGTGGACTTTATTATAATTCAAAACTTGTACACTTCAAAAGACATAGTCAAGAAAGTGAAAAGAAAATCCACAGATTTGGATAAAATACATGCAAGTCATGTATCTGGTAAGGACTTTTGACCAGAACATATAAAGATCTCTTGCAACTCATTTATAAGAAGACAAATCAAAAAATGAGCAAAATTTGAATAGAATTTTCTCCAAAAAAGATATGTGAATGGCCAATAGGCTTATGAAAAGATGCTCAATTAGTCATTAAGGAAATGCAAATGAAAGCCTACAATGACCATTAATTCATCCTTACTAGAACTGCTATAATTAAAAGACTGATGATAACAAGTATTGGTAAGGATGTTAGAAATTGGAACTCTCATATATTATTTGTGGGAATATAAAAAGTTGTAGTTACTTTGGAAAACAGCATATGAATTTCTCAAAATGTTAAAACACAGTGTTGTGATATGACCCAACAATCTCACTTCTGTGTATCTATCCTAGATAAATAAAAACATATCTACAATACAGACTTATACACAAATATTCATAATAACTTAAAAATGAAAACAGTCCAAATATCCATTAACCAAAGAATTGATCTGTAAAATATGGTCTATCCAGAACACTATAAAATATTATTCAGCCATCAAAGGAATCAAAATACTGATACTACAACATGAATGAGCCTCAAAAACATGCTGAATGAAAGAAGACAGACACAAAAGACCACATATATTATATGATTTTGTTTATGTTAAATATCAAGAGTAGGCAAATTGATAAGAGATTAAAAAGCAGATTAGTGGCTACCTTGGAGGGGTGGAGTGTATATGGGCTGTGACTGAAGATGGGAACAAAGATTCTTTTTTTTTTGGAGTGATGGAAATGTTCTAATATTAGATTGCAGTGATGGTTGAGCAGTTTTGTAAATATACTAAAAACACTGAAATGTACACTTAAATGGGTGAATTTTGTGTTGTGTAAATTCTAAATAAACTACATTAAGCAAATCTGAAGGTGTCAATTTTCGCTGGTTGGAATGCAGGTTTTTGTTATAGATTGTCTCTATTTTTTTCTGTTTTTAATATTTCTCAAAATCAAAAACTCAGACACCATAAGTTCTGGGATATCAATTTCAAATTAGATAAATGTGTAATTTTAGAAGCTTTTTATTAGACATTTACCTTCAGTACTGACAGGTATTCCCATCCCAAAGGAAATGACAAGGTCCCTGTTAGAAACTATGAAACTCACTAGTATACATTGTAAATGCAACTCTTTAATACCCTGTTCTTAAATACAAGACATATAAACATGTATGTGAGGAATACATTTAACATGCAAGATAGAACCCAAAACTTCCTGGAAATGTGAATGCAGAGAAAACAGATACAATGTAGAGCGTAAATGAAACTTTTAAAAATCCCTGTAATTAATACTCCTAGAGAAGAGAAAATGGGTAGCCATGCAAAATCTTAAAAATCTATGATAGAAATAATATTCAAAGAACAACATTTCTGGAAATTAAAAATAACCAAGAAGTTTGGTAAATATAAAACAAAATGTTAAAATGTAAGAGGAAAAGTATGAAAATTAGAGCACAGTCAAGAGGTTTTATGTCCAACTAATTGTATGTACAAGGAGAGAAAAGACTGAAAATAAAGTGGGGAAAAATACATTAAAGAAATGATCTAAGACAATTTCACAGTGATGAAGAATGTGAGTTTCTATATCGGACACAACAATAGTTGACAAGAAAGATCTACAAATCATGTCTAAGTGAAATCTTTGAAAATGAAGATCAAAGGAGTATCCTAAAAGTGTTCTTTATAAAAAAAGAATCCAAAAGATTGGTTTGGGATTTTGAGAAGCTAAAATTAAATGGAAGAGTGTTTTCAGAATTCTGAAAGAAAAGCATGAGGGTAGAATGAAAACATTTTCAGGTGTGCAAACTCTGGTAAACAATTTTCAGCCACCCAATAACTTTAAAATTCCTTTGTATTGGGAGATATTTCATATTGGGATTCCTGCCTCACCAAAGTTGAAGCCAGAATTCAACTGCCCAGCATCTATTGCAGCAAAGACATAGACCTGTAACTAGGCTGTATCCAACACTTCCATGCAGGGCTTTAATTTGAAGAAATGTAAAGAGGCAGATTTTGCAAAGGATGCATTTCTGGAAGAATATGCTAAGAGACTTAGCTTTCAGAGGCAGCAATGACATCAATTCTAGTTGGAAATTTCTCTTTCTGATTTTGGTTCCTTTGACAAGAAGAGGAACATGAATACCTCAAAACAGTTTGGTAGATAATTTGGGTATTATTCCTGGATTCAGTCTTCAAACCCAAATCTGTAGTCCTCCCAGAGATGCTTTTGAGCTACTTAATCTCTCTTCCACGGGTGCTCTTGGTGGATACAGTATACCAACACAAGTGAGTAAACTAGGAATGAGACCAAGATGGAGGAGGATCAGGGCTCTAACATAACAGAGAGGGAAAAGCAATCCCTTGTACCTGGTATGTTGTATGCATTTAAAATAAATTTGTGGAAATGATCTGGGAATGAATATATACAAAGTAAAGCAAATCAAATGAAATAATGAGACATTTTCAAATACAAGATAACAAATTTGTACTTCAATTGTAATGCAATCGAAATACCTTACATGAATCATCTGTCTGATCTTACATAGAAAAAATTCAGGCCTTTAATTTAACCAAAAAATTTGATACAGCTACATGAGAGTTATGATGACAGGTTATGGAACAGTCATAAAAGAATAAAATTCATGTCTTTGTACCAGTGTCTGCAATATCTAAAATTGAAAAGTCCAAAAACATAAGTAAAAATAACAAACCCAGAATAAACAGCTATAATATATGATAATTGCCTTTGAAGAGTAGGAATGAGGGAGGGGAAAAATGCATTGATCAGGATTCTTTTAGCTGCATACTATAGAAATCACTCTATTTTGTTTAAGCCAAAGGAGATTGTTCTTTGAAGCATTGAGTAGTTTATAGAGTCTCTGGAGGAACCCAAGAACCAGGCTTAAATGCTACTCAAGAAATGTATTTAAAGTATTAATAATTCAAAGAAGCATGTATTAGTATTGGCCTCATTGAATCTATCCTTCAAGATAGATTCAAAAAGACTTCTCGGGGCTGGGGCTGGGGCTCAGTGGTAGAGCGCTCGCCTAGCATGCATGAGGCACTGGGTTCGATCCTTAGCACCATATAAAAACAAAATAATGTGTCCGCCTAAAACTAAAGATACATAAATAAATGTTAAAAAAAGACTTCTCACTCCTGTTTCTCTCTGCTCCCAGATTCTATAGCACTATTACTGCTATGGAATCCATACAACAGATGAAAGCAAATAGAGATGTCTTTAATGCGGTCAATAATCTCATCCTCAAATTATTATGTCACAATAGAATTTTTAAAGTGACACTTAAATAGCTGAATTTAAAGGCCAAATATCAATCTTCAGGTTTTATGTACAATTTAATCTTGTTCTTCATGCCTGATAATTCTACTATGGGTCTTTTTCTCTATATTCATACTCCTTCTGATATTCCTAAATAGGAGGCCCACACCAAATATTTCATGTATAGACACTTTAAAAGGGTACAGGAAAAGTCACCTTTTTACTTTTCCTTTCCTGGGCAGCTTATTAATACAGGCTTCTGAGTCCAGAGACATACAGATATTTTAAAGAGAGAAGCAAATGCATCTCAAAGAAGTAAGATTCATTACCTAAGATCAATGCCCATTAGATGAAAGATGCCTTTCAAGTAAAATGCATTCTGGAGGACTCCCACATCAACAATTTGTATTAAGCACCAAATAAATAGCCCAGCCAAATAGTGCTCATGGAGTATAGAGGACAAAATCCTCATCAAAGTCTAGGAATGATTAATAAAGATTCCTTATGTAGCAGGGCTTAGATTGGTCTGAAAGTAAGGGTTGATAACTTAAAAGAAGGGAGAAAGAAGTCAAGTGAGGAAGGAAGAACATAGTGTCATGAGCAGTGACTAAAACTATTTGACTGGAACCAAGAGTTTGTATAGGAAAGTATGGTGAGATACATTTAAGAAAATGAAAATCAATAAAGATAGTGGTTTGAACCCAATTATTCCTTACTCTTTCCAAAAAACCCACAAAGTGACAAGAATAAGATTTGTGTTTTAAGAAATAAACTTACAGAAACAAAGTGATAAAGAAGACAAGATCATGGTAAAATCTGGATGTTGGAAAGTCAATGAAGAAGTATAAACTGATTTGTTAAACCCTGGAAAGCTGGGTCCTAAATTTGCAGGGAGAAAAGTCAAGAAGCATCACAATTGTCTCTACAGAGTCCAAAAGGCTTAGGATCCCATGGTGTTAGGCACCAATGGAAGTGGCAATTGAAATGAGACCAAGGAGGATTTGTTGAAAGTTAAGTAGCAGTTTGTGTCCCAGATCCCCACTCTTCCTCTGAAAGCCAGGTAAATTGCTATTCTCTGAACCAAGCAGAAGATTAATTTTCTAGGTAAAAAGGTGGTCTCTGGAGTGGAAATTTCCAGGAACCATTAAAAGTTTGGTTGTCATGGAAAAAGCAAGTAAATTTTATGAGCTGGATGCTGGAACTTTTAGGCCTATTTTTCATTCTGTTGGGGAAGACCTGTTGCCTTCAGGAGAAATGTCAAAGGATCCTTCACATGGTATCTGACTAGACTTGGAGGGAGTAGCATCAAGCTTCACCCAGAAAACAGCCAGGTTGCCAGGCAGGAAGCATGAACCTCAAACCTGTCCCCATGCTCAGGTTTCTTGAGTTTGCTTTTATATGAAGCAACTATTAAGGACATTTTGAGGACCTTTGAGGACAGCCTTAAATGTGAAAGATAAAGACCCAAAATTATAAAAAAGGACAAAAAGCAATGTCAAAGAAACAATATAAGAGAACAAAATAAAACTTCAAAAACCACAGATATTTTAGTATTTTCAAAGAAATAGAAGAAATACATCCATAAAACAAGAACAAGACAATAATAAAGAAAACAAAGGTAATCTACATATTAAAAAACAAAATAAAAACAAGGGAGCAGAAATGATTTAAATTTTGGAAATTTAAATTTTGATGAGAGAAATGAAAAAAACAAATAGAAAGTTTAGAAGATGAAAAGAAGGAAATTTTTCAGAAGATATGGTGTAATGATAAAATGGATAGAAAATTTGGAGAAAAAGAATAATATGAAAACTGGAGGTCTAATACATGAGTGATCCAGTATCCAATTAACAGGAATTATGTACAGATAAAATGCATTAAAGTCATTTAAAGGAGTCATTAAAGAAGTTACTAAAAAATGCCTAACATTAAAGAAACCAATTTTTGTGATTTATAAAATTTAAGAATATTGGAACAAAAATTTTGAGAGAAAACAAATCAAACAACAAAAATAAGCCCATTAGGACTGGGGTTGTAGCTCAGTGGCAGAGCGCATGCCATGAGGCACTGGGTTCAATCCTCAGCACTACATAAAAACAAAACAAAACAAAACAAAGGCATTCTGTTCATCTACACCTACAAAACAATTTTTTTAAAAGAAGCCCATCAAAACAAGAATAACAAGCACATACAATGAACAAGAGACAGATTTATATCCTCCTAATACCCATACTCATTCTTGTGCCAATATCCACAAAGCAATTAAAAACTCCCTAAAAGAAAAACAGAATTAAAGGCACAATTAGCATGTAGAAAGGAAAAGAAACCCTAGAAAATATTTATGTACCTCTTTATGGGGAAGTAGATTCAACAATATAAAAAAATTGAAATTAAAGAAATACCAAATTTGGAAAAATCATTAACATATCTAACAAAGAGTTTAATATGTTAAGTAATAAGTAAAATGTTCATAAAATAGATAAGAAAACACACTAGATAAAAATGGACAAGAGATATGAACCAATACATATGATGAAATCTAGATGGCTAATATTCTTTTAAAAAAAATAACCTAGTGGCAACCCCGAAAATGTAAATTACAACTTGAGCTACAGTATGTCACTTCCCAAATTTGTAAAAAAAAATTTCCATAATAAGTTTGCTTAATAGTGATGATATAAAATTATAGATTCTTGCTGGAAAGTTTTGGCACTGTGTTAAAGATCTTAAAGATATTTAATCCTATACTAAATTCTTTTTATCAATATCTAAGGAATTTCATTCATTCAACCTTTATTTTACTGGGTATACCATTCTGGACAATGAATTTGGAATAAATACATAAGTAATTACCTAATAGAATTTATTCACCTATAAGATATTATGGTTATAAATTATTTTCAGTGAATAGTAAATAGACTTTCTAATTTAATAAGAAAATGTTAAGTACAGCATTTGGATATTACTGTCAGAAGAAACTCTGACCAATGTCTAAGGCATTTTGCCAAAACCCCCCATTTGAAGTAATAAATTTGAAATATGTATGCATCTGGAAAGATGAAAGACTCATCCTACAATTTGGGCAAGGATTGCAGTAAAGGGGTTGTTAAACTGATTAGTCTTCAGTCTTCACCTTTTCCAGTTTAAACACACACACATACACACACACACACATACACACACACACACACACACACACACCCGGAGAGTCTTAGAAGGCAATATTTTTAAGAGACGTAAAGGAAAAACTTCCTAATTTCCAGAAATTCTTCAGGTTTAAGGGACCAAGAATCATTTTCCTAAATTTTTTATTTATTTATTTTTATGTGGTGCTAAGGATCAAATCCAGTGCCTCACATGCTAGGCAAGCACTCTCCACTGAACCAACCACAACCCAGCCCCGCAAGAATAATTTTTTAAATCATTCTGATAAGAAGGAAATGCTTTTCTTTTATTGTCAGAACTATCAAATTTCCTTAGATGAGGATTTTTTCTTACTGTAGTTACTATGGGTAAGGATAAAATGGAAAACTATCCGAGAAGGCAGGGTAATTATTTTTTACTGGTGTCATATGGTTTCACTTGACAGAAGCAAGAAGGCAGTTTAACACTAAAACTGAACATACAAGACTTAGTGAGAAGTGACACATTTGGCTAGAGTACAGAAGGCTTACTCTGTCATTTTTCCTGGCAAATTCTGAGCAGTTTTGTTGTGAGCACAGAATTACTCAGGAAAACCAGAGTATTTCCTTTTGATGTGCAATATCTGAAGACTATACATTTAAGGAAACATAGCCTCATTCTTCTTAAAATCCTTACAAATGTAGAAATAACGTAATTATAAACAAATACTCAAAGCTTATAAACAAAGACAAATACTCAAAGCTTATTTTAATAGTATATTCAATACAAAATGGGAGCTTGTATGATACTATACTTTGTATTTGTTATTTCTTGGAGGAAAGCCCCTTAGCATGGTATTTAAGTTTCTGATATTGAACTCTCCTCCTAAATTATTTCACACTCCTCTTTTCTTGTTTTTAGAGCAAGTATTCAAATAGAATGAACTAGTTGGTTATATATTCTGAAATGTTTGATTATATATTCCAAAAATATGATAATATTATTTTAGAATAATTTTTTAAATTAAAAATTAGGGTATGATGGGGACATTATCACATGATACATATAGAACCTTTAAGTCTAGCTTGAGTTGTGATGATTGTAAACAGGAGAGAAGCCAAACTGGATCCCGGGGTTCATGTTCTCATTTCCTTTTTTTTTTTTTTTTAAATCCAGAGTAGACTTAATAGTCCATCATTATAATCATTCTCTTAGTCACCCATCCCTTCCACCAACATCCATGTCCTCCTCTCTCTGTATTATAGTTGCCAGGAAAAACCCTAATTCTGACTGAACATGCACTATTTGCTTTTCTCATATCTTTTGGATGACCCTCCTCTATGGGGAATAATTCTGTTGTGCTAGATTGGTTTGTGTAGGGTTGCTATCACTTGTCTAGGACTTGGGGGGACAAATGCCACAAAGCCACACAATATGAATTATGGAAACAAATTATTGTTATTTGTGGTATTTCTTTACTATCACTCCTTTTTCCTTCAAATTCTAATTTTCTAGCCTCTTCAATAGAATGTTTAGTTCATTTATTTTCAGTCATTTTTTTCCATTTAAATATAATGAAATATACTTCTTAGTTGTCATTAGTGGGTTTTTGATCTAAACTCTATTTTAAATACATATAAAAGTTTGTGGAAATAGTAATAGTTAGATGAGTTATCACAATTAAAATTTTTTTGTTCTTTTTAGTTATACATGACAGTAGAAAGTATTTTGACATACATATATGGAATATAACTTCACATTCTTGTGGTTGCATATAATATAGTTACATTGGTCATGTATTCATATATGAACATAGGATTCATTCTACTGCATTACTAAATTAGCTATTCTGATGGGTATATATGTAACACCCTGGTTCAGAGCATATTAACATTACTTTAGAGACTCCATTAGCCCCAACTCACAGCAACCTCTCTTTTTCCCAAATGTAACCATTACTTTAACCTTGAGCATAGATTACTTTGTCTCCTTTGACCTTTATGTAAATGAGATCATGTAATAGATATTCTCTTGAATCTAACCATTTTGCTCAATATTATCTTTATAAAATCTATTTCTGTAGTTTTTGTCTTCATTGTTATATGGTATTCCATTATAGGAATAATATACTACACTTATCCATTTCGTTGGTGACATTTTTGTTGTTTAAAGTATTTGGTACTAGAAGTACGTTGTTATGAACATTCTCAGATGTGAGTTTCAGTGCAGAGCCTTACACATTTCCTGAGCATGTATAACACTTGGATCATAAAAAATGCACGTATTCTATTTTAGAAGTCACTGTCCAAATAGTTTTCTAAAGTGATTATAGTGTTTCATATTCCCTCTAGTAGTAGGGTATGAGAATTCCTAGCGTTTTCTTCCACATTGACATTATCACTGTACTGACAATATTATTATAAAATTTTAGTCTCTCTGTAATGGTAATATTCCATTATGGTGTTTAATTTGTAGTTTGCTAATAATTTTTGACATATTAATTTTCAATATTTCTATATTCTTTCCTTCAGATTTTGTTTTATACACTGCCCTAAAGACACACTGCTACAATTGAGTCACTCACCCAAGCCTTGGTAATTTGGAAGACCTCAAGAGGACAGAACCAGGCACCAACTGAGGAGAATAACAGAGCTGCTGACTAAGCCACTATCATTATCTGGATAAAGCTAAATTGCCTGCAGTGCAGTCCTCTTGGTCAACAAAAAAGCCCAAGAAAGACTTATCATCTCATTTGAAAAATAGTTGTCTGATGGATCTTGCAGCCTCATAATACAGCTATTTGATTACTAAAAAGTAGCATTTTTCTCACCTCATCTATTTAGAATATATCTAAATATTGGGATTTTGCTGCTTATTAAATCAAAACTATGAAGTCTAAGCCCAACTGTGCTCAGAGTCCAAACTATAGCATAATGATATTTCATCCAACCAAAGAAGAGTTTAATGATTTTGATAAGTATATTGCCTACATGGAATCCCAAGGGGCACATAGAGCTGGCCTGGCCAAGGTAATTCCACCCAAGGAATGGAGAGCCAGGCAGTCCTATGATGATGTCAGTGACATCTTAATAGCCACTCCCCTGCAGCAGGTGGTCTCTGGGAAGGCAGGAATGTTCACTCAATACCACAAGAAGAAGAAAGCCATGACGGTGGGAGAGTATCACCTCCTGGCAAACAGTGAAAAGTATAGAACTCCCCCACACCTGAATTTTGAAGATCTGGAGAGAAAGTACTGGAAGAACCGCCTCTATGACTCACCAATTTATGGTGCTGACATCAGTGGCTCCTTATTTGATGAGAACACTAAAGAGTGGAACCTGGGACACCTGGGAACCATTCAGGACCTGTTGGAGCAGGAATGTGGAGTTGTCATTGAGGGTGTCAACACGCCCTACCTGTACTTTGGCATGTGGAAGACCACTTTTGCGTGGCACACGGAGGACATGGACCTTTACAGCATCAACTACTTGCACTTTGGGGAGCCCAAAACGTGGTACGCAGTGCCCCCTGAACACGGGCAGCGCCTGGAGCGCCTGGCCAGGGAGCTTTTCCCGGGCAGTTCCCAGGGCTGTGAGGCCTTCCTGAGGCACAAGGTGGCCCTCATCTCCCCCACAGTCCTCAAGGAGAATGGCATTCCCTTCAACCGCGTGACTCAGGAGGCTGGTGAGTTCATGGTGACATTTCCCTATGGCTACCACGCTGGCTTCAACCATGGCTTCAACTGTGCGGAGGCCATCAATTTCGCCACTCCGCGGTGGATTGATTATGGCAAAGTGGCGTCTCAGTGCAGCTGTGGGGAGGCCAGGGTCAGCTTCTCCATGGACGCCTTTGTGCGCATCCTGCAACCTGAGCGCTATGAGCTGTGGAAATGCGGGCAAGACAGGGCGGTAGTGGACCACACTGAGCCTACAGCGCCTGGTAGACAGGCGATGACCACCTGGAGGGACGTCCTTTCACGTAGGGAAGCTTCCCCCAGCCTGAAACATCTCCCACTCCGCCAGGCCTCACAATCTGCTCTGCCGGTGTCCGCCACTGGTGAGACCCACTGCAGTGCTCAGGTGTGCTCGATGCCCAACCTACCATCGGCAGCCAGAAGTGCTGCAGTTCAGCCTAGGGCCACAGCCCACAAATCCCAGGGGCCTGAAACAGCCCGGCCACCGACCCTGCATCCGTCAGTTCTGACTGGCAGACGTGGTCGTGGTCGTCGTCCTCGGGAAGTAAGGGTTCAGGAACAGACTTCTCAGGTTCCAGCCAAGAGACGCCTGGCTGCTGGCACAGCCAGCATAGCTCTGGACCCAGAGCTTCGGCTCAAAACTGCTCATGGAGATTTGATGATCAACCCTGAACCTGTAAGCCCTGGGCTGCAGCACCCTGCTATGACCCCTAAGCCCTGAGACTGCCTTTATAGCCTAGTGCTCTGCTGCATGGAAGTTTGCTGAGACAGGTCAAATGTACATCTTAGAACTCTGAGTTTGGGGAACACTGGTCCTGACGTGAGGGAGCCCTTGCTGCAATGCCCCTCCTGCACTGCTGAGACCCTGATAGTTATAAAATTTGGCATACTTTGTTCTTCCTCACTGATCTTGGACTATAGCAATTTCTGGATCTCCAGCTTAAGTATCATCCACTGGATACCTCTGGTGTCTTTGAGAACTAGGATCCACTGAGGTTGCTGAAACCTGATTTTCCCTAATCTCTCATCCTCCAAACCCATTGTGGATGATGATGCACTTGTGAAGAATCCAGAGCTCTGGTTCTCCTTCAGTTCTCTTCCCTTTCCCCACTCACACTTACCTTTCATGGAAAATGAGGCACTTTTGACCAATTAGGTTAATAGAGCACTGAAAAGAAGGTGATAAACCTTTTAAAATTTTGATGTATTTAAAATGTATTCTCATCCAGTATTTGTTCACAAGTATATTAAAGGTAATGGAACCAAAATGTTAAAATTTGACCTTATTTCTAATACTATAGTTTCAAACAATGGGGGCAGGTAGTGGAGTATATTCTTTTATGTGTGTTTCTTAATTGTTTCAAAACATTTTTTTTTTGTAGGCTAGTTACATTGTGTGGTGATGGTGAGTGGGTTTGGAGATGCACACTGAATTCTGGCTATCTTTTTGAGAGTTTTTTGTTTGCAACCATGTTTGAGGATGATATGCAGGGCAATGGAAGTTAAGTTGCTGGGAGAGATGATCAAGCATAGGAAAAACATTCTGTCACTTTACTGTGTTCTCTTCAAGTTTCTACTGACTTTTGAAAACTTTTATTATTTTTAAAAATGTTGTCCTAATTAGTTATACATGACAATAGTATATTTCACATTTCCCTTATTCAGCCCAATAAAAAAGTACACAAATCAATAAATGAGACAATTTCAGTTACTATTATGTGTTATGAGCTCCTGGTCAGGGAGAGCTTCACAGAGCAGAAGATATTTTTGAGGCCCAAATGAGAAAAAGGGAAGGTCCAGAGCAGCATTTTCCACTTTCACAGACCAACAAATGCAATAGACCTAATGTGGAGCTGGGTGATTCAGGTTTCTTAGGAACAGAGAGGAAGCTCATTTGTGTCTGGGGCATAGAAAGGAAGAAGAGGCAGGGCCAGAGTATGTGGGCCTTAAATGGTAAGTGTTTGATTCTTTCGCAACTTGAAAGGAGAAGGCATTCGAAGTTGAAAACAGCAGTTGACATGATATGATTTCTAAATTTCAATAATCAGCTTAGTCTTGTGAAAAATGTGCGGCTGGAATAGCAGCTAGACCATGTAGATAATACAAGTGAGAGTAATGCTGACTTAGACTTTATTGGTAGTATTGAAAATGCACACAGTGGACAAAAGCAGAATGTATTTTTGAAGTTGAAAGTGCTAGTTTTGATAGAGAAAAAAATATTTCAGAGAAGCAAGCCCCGCTCTACTCAGTAAAGGCATCCTCACTCCTCCCCACAGAATTTCAGTAAGGCTGTGGAACTGGAAGTACCAGGTAAAATAGAAGACAAGAGTTATAAAAAGTTGTTACATGTTTGAGGTCCCGAGTAAAGGCAGCAAAAGCCCATATCTTCATCCCTATCTCATCCAGGTGAGCAATTCTGTCTTTTCTAATGTTACAAGAGATGGAAAACCAGGCTGAGAGACTGAACTCAGGAACTCCAGGAACAGAGGAGAATGGGAGTGACATGCCTGACCTATAGGAGCATATTTTCTAGGGTTTCATGTGTGCTTAGGTTTATAAGAAATTGACAGTTTTCCAAAAAAACAGAAAGTCAATATTGAGATGGCGGGACCACAAGATTGAAGCTCACTGTATTTCCTTGAAAGGGAGCAGCCGTAGCGGGCTGCTGGGCCCCCAGTAGATCTCACATGAGAAACGATTGGATTTGTATCTGGTAAGGACTGAGAGATGGAGGTTTTTATTCCTTCCAATGAAGTTTTATTGCCCCTGGTGTGCAGGGACACAGGTTTCAGCTCCCAGTTCCTACAGCTGTGGAGAGATGCCTCACCCAAGGCCATGGCTCTTCTTAGGGAAGCCCATGTCCCATGACTGCTCCATGCTGAGGCATGAAAGTTTGGCCACCCTGCTCCACCTGGGACAACTCTGAAGGACCAGTTCAGATCACAGTTCCTTGTAGGATTGGCTGAGACTGTCTTTGAGCCTGAACCTGAGCTCTGCTTTTCCTTCTGCTTAACCCTGCCTCAGTCCCCTCCCTTTCCCCTGGCCATGTGTACCCCAAGGGCTCTTCTAAATAAATGCCCCTGGTGCTGAGCTCTTGAAGTCTGCTCCTAGGCAAGAAACTAGAACACCACTCTAGGTCTTGATTGAGAATGTGAAGGTCTGTGCCCCTGCTGACATCATCCTTCATTGCAAGGTTGTTCAGGGATGTGAGGAATTAGAAAATGCCAGATGATAATCTCTGCTTCCAATTCATGAACTTTTGTTTAACTCCTGGAGAAAACAGATGCCTCTGAGTACTAAAAGTCACAAGGATATGAGGCAAGTGTTGTGCCCTTGGCATGAGAAATCATTCCAATACCTACCCCTAGATTTAGTGGAAGTACTTCTCTTGAGAGGAACAATACCATATTTGGGGCAATCAACATGTGTGTCACAAGCTTGTGGCAATTGACAGTCACACAACCTCTTTGAAAAAACTGGCAATTTCTTATATACCTAAGCACACATGTAACACTAGAAAATATGCTCCTATAGATATTTACCAAATTCAGAAAATCAATTCAAATTCTGTGAACAATTCAAATGTCTCTGAACAGATGGATGGGAAAAATAAGAATTTATTGAAATATTATTCATCAGATGAATGGATAAAGAAAAGGTGGTATATATACACAATGAAGTACTACTCAGCTATAAAGAAGAATGGCTTTGTGCATGTACTGGTAAGTGGATAGAACTGGAGACTATCATGCTAAGTGAAATAAACCAATACCCCAAATCAAGGGTGAAATGTTTTCTCTAAGAAATGGAAGCTAACCCAAAATAATAAAAACAGAAGAAACATTAGTGGAGTAGGCAAAGGGTAATGAAGGGAAGAAAGGAAAGATGAGATAGGGAAAGGAAATGATTTTGACCTGATTTTTCTATGTACATGTATGAATATACCACAGTGAATGTCACCATCAATGTAAATACACAAAACACTAATTTTAAAAAATTAGTAAATAGCAGAAAGATTAGGGAAGGAAACAGGGGAGGGATGAGGGGACAGGAAGAGGAAGTACTGGGGACTGAATTAGAACAAATTATATTTCATGCACTTATGTCAAAATGAATTCTATTATGTATAACTAAAAAGAACCAGTAAAAAATTTTTAAAAAAATGATAAAAAAGAAATATGACTTAACAATCTAAAGGAATGAACCATGGCTCATGCTATAATAAATAGACATCAGAAACATGAGGTTGGGCTAAAAAAGTCATTTCCAAGAGAAAACAAGATTATGATTCTAGGGCTCAGGTTGTAGCTTGGTAGTTGAGCACTTGTTTGGCACATGTGAGGTAATGGATTAAATTCTCAGCACCACATATAAATAAATAAAGATTCATTGACGACTAAATATATATTTTAAAGATTATGATTCTATTTATATTCCTTTCAAGAATTGGCCAAACTGATCTGCAGTCATAGAAGCTAGCCAGTGGTTGTTTCTAATGGGGAGTGGGGACCGACTAGGAAGTCCAAGGAGGAAAGAATATTATAGGGTACTTGCCGAATCATCCTACATCATTTTTGGGTGATAACTGCATGGTTGTACTCATTTTGGATACTCACTGAAGACCTAAGATTTATGCATTTATTGTATTCTGAAGCAAACTGAGTAGTAGAAAGGATAATAGCAGAGAAAAAGTGAGAACTGTCTCAACAAACTTCATAAATCTGAGTTCCTAGGTTAGTGGAAGAAAAAATAGAAAGCAGCCCAATCCACAAAATCAAATGGGGATGAGAATTTACTACACCTAGTATGCCACTGGAGTGGGGAGTAAATTTGAGAAGTGCAAGAGGTTTTGTTGAAAATTTATTTGAGATGTTAGTAGTTGGTGGGTCAGCTCCATCAAATGATCATCCCAGCAAGTCCTTTACACCAATCTCAGTAGAAGTCCAGATGTTCTTGTTTTCCAAGTGAGAAATGGTAATTTTAAAATTTATTGGTAGAATTAGATGGTGGATATGGCAATGCAGAGAAATTTGGGAATTCCGAAAAGTGTCTTAAGACAGTAGCCTTGGCTAGCCTTCCTGTTTTGAACAACAGGTGCTGATTTCTTCTCATCATCTTTCAGTAATATCACACTTTCTTCCCAGATAGATAGATGCTGTGAGAAGTCTTTGCTTTTAAAAAAAATTTGGGGGAGGGGGGCTCTGAAAGACAAAAAAACATACGCACACAACTCATTTTTTGAAAATACTGTTTCCAATGCACTCCTATATTTTTACTCTGTAGCATTCATTAGTGTTCATTCCCAGTCTTTGCCCTATAAGTGCAAAGAAAGGCATATTAAACCAATTTCTAAATTAGTCTTCTGGAGATTCAAGAAGTGGAGGAGATCCTTCAAGAAATGTTATTCAGAATTATATGTTACTTGCTGTTGCCACACTCAATCTGAACACACTCATTCTTCTGAGTAAAACACACCTATATCTACCTGGTATGGCTTGGATGTAAGGTGTCCCCCAAAAGCACATGTGTGAGACAATGCAAGAAGGTGGGAGGAGAAATGACCAAATATAGCTTTCACCTACTAATCAGTGAATTAATCCCCTGGTAGAGATTAACTGACTGGTAACTGAAGTGGTAGGATGTGGCTGGAGGTGGTGGGAATTAGGGCGTGGCTTTGGTGTACATATCTGAATCTGGAGAGTGGAGTCTCTCTCTGCTTCTGGATCACTATGATGTGAACTGCTTCCCTCTGCCACACTAATCCACTATGATGTTTAGCCTCACCTTGAGCCCCAAGGAATGGAGCCCACCTTCTATGGACTAAGACCTCTGAAATTGTGAGCCCTCAAATAAATTCTTCCTTTTCTAGAATTGTTCTGGTTGGGTCATTTAGCAGCAAAAAAGCTGAGTCAATCACTACCTATTTGTACATATTCAATAAGTTTTTTCTATTTTGTAAAATCAAGAGGCATTGATTATGGGGCTGGGGATGTGGCTCAAGAGGTAGCGTCCTCGCCTGGCATGCGTGCAGCCCGTGTTCGATCCTCAGCACCACATACAAACAAAGTGATTAAAAAAATTATATATAGATAAGTGTAGAACTCTCTGTTATTTCTGCAAGATCTCTATTTTTAGGCTTTTCTTCACTTCTAAGAAATAATAAGCCCATTTTGTGGGTCAAACAGAAGCTGAACACCTGGGTTCATCAGAGACTCAAGCCTCTGCCAAGCTGGACCACCCTCTTCTCTCTTCTGGGTCTGTTTCCATGGGGGTTGTGGCCTCAGGGCTTGAGACTTGTCCCTGCTCCCCCCTCCCCTGCCCATGCATCCCCAGAGTACCAGGCACAGCAGCCTGTCTCCGGGCTACAGAAGTGCTTGTTATCCAGCCCAGAGATGCTGCTCCCCAGAGTTCCAAAGAAAGTTCCCAAGAACCCCCCACCCCCTCCTTCTTGAGTCTGTGTGGCCTAATTACATGGCAGATGTGTGAGTGGTGGATGACTTAGGAAAACTTTAAGCTCAGAAGGTGACCCTTCAGACTTCAGCTAAGAGGTGCCTGTTGATGGGCTTAAAGAGTATAGTTCTGGGCTCCCCAGCTCATCCCCTGTCTGAGGAGGGTGGCTTGTTGCACATGTCTACACTTCTGAGCCCTGATGGAAGGGCTCTGGCTGCTCCTGTGCGTCCATCTTAAAATCTTGGGGACTTCTAGTGAAAGACCCACCGATTCCCTGTCCAGGAAAGACGCACGAGGCACTGGCTGCAAACACATGAGGTTTATTCAGACACAGACGCCTGTGGGTGCTCAGCAAAACCTCAGCCGGAGCTTCGGTGAGCTGGCACACCGGGCTTTGGGGTACAGGTCTTTTATAGGGTCAAGGGGCAGGTTTCGCGCGCGCGGTAAGCAACAGGTTTCTTATTGGCTATTTTGAACCCAGCATATAGGTTACCTAAAGGGTAAAGTTATTTTTCATTTTATGTTTCTGGAATTACACCACATGACAGTTACATATGAGCACTCTGATTTTTCTGTTCCTGCTTATTAGCCCCTGTTTATTCAGGCATGCCCTGGAATCTGTTTTTCTGCTCTTTCCCAACCATCCTGTTTTTCCCTTTTCAATCGGTCACACTTAACTGATTATCTGAAAAACACATTGTCTGCAGGTTTGTGACGTGCCCTAATAATTTTGTAACTAAGCCTAAGGTTGCTGGGCTGGGGTCTTTCACTAGATGCTGATAATCTGATGCACCCTTGCAAGTACTTGCTGTCCCTGGACAACAGCATGGGAAATCTCCCTGGCAGTGTCTGACTAACTGTTTCCAATATTCTGACCTTAGAGATTTTCCAGGGGGTGCTGATGGGAATTGCACCCCCACCCTGAACCTAATTAAGGTTGTAGCAATGGATTATTTATGCCTATAGAATACTGTCCCCAAATGAGTTTTCCAGTATTTGTGGCACCTCTTTCTGATATACTGGGGTTAAAGTTAGATGGACTTGCATCTATGAATTCTGAATTATTTGCCATCAATCAATGGCCTGAAACTTCTAACTGTGGCTATTGGATATGCTGCCAAATGTGGCTGTGCCTCTTCCCTCAATCCTCAGAACCATAGAATTTCCCAACCAAGTGACAAGTCCCTAGTAATAATGACATAACAAAGTGAGGTGCACTAGCAATGAGAAAATAACAATTTGGAGCCATGAATAATCTGGCAACAATAGGATTGTATTGAGGCTGATTGAATAAAATTGTTCTTTCATTCATATCTCTCTCCACTATTATTTCTTCACTGAATGATCAATAAAGAAATATTTGCTGAGAGCCATAGCCAAGTAGGAATGACGCATGGCATTTTTGGTTGAAAGTTGACCCCAGCAAGTCATTGAGATGATAATGATTATGTTAAGATGCGCATTCAATTGGAGATTAGACCCCTGCTGTCTGCCTAGGCCTGCTACTTTGGAGCTCTGCAGGACTCCAGGAGAGTTCCCATTGGTTGGGAAAATGCGGTAGGAGGGAATTCCAGAGGAGGGGTTTCCTGTTGGAGTAGTGTGTGCTGGGAGAAGCTGTGTGCATGGTTCGCGGGAGAATTCCCGGGGAGCGTGTGTGGAGTGTGCTGGTGAAGTTCAGAAATAAAGTTTGTTCCTGCTTCAGTGGCTCGTGATTCTGTGCCCAGCCAGACTGCGGCAAATCTTTCATTTCCTTGGTGCAAAAACACCTGAATCCAGTATTCAGTTCTTGAATGAACTGGCAAGCTTGCAGATATTTATAATCTTACCTGAATGGCTCAAGTTAGAATTAGTGGTGGTATGTGACAGACACTGTAGCCCATATTTTGTTGTTACTGCAGTTATTGTTTTTTAGGATAGTGTTTTCATATATGTATCTCAACTTTATCTATATCCAGAGCAGACCCTAGGACTTAGGAGTTTCGTGCTTATCAATAGTACCACATCATCTGTGGAAAGGGGTGTTCAAAATCTAAGTTTTACAATAATGGCATTTTTTATGGTCATGAAAAAACTTTAAAACATTTTTAGAAAATTAAATCTCACCCATGCACAAAACTCAACTCAAAGTGGATCCAAGGACCTAGGAATTAAATCAGATACCTTGCACCTAATGGAAAAAAAAGTAGGCCCAAGTCTCCATTATGTTGGATTAGGTCCCAACTTTCTTAATAAGATTCCTATAGAACAAAAATTAAAATCAAGAATCAATAAATGAAATGGATTCAAACTAAAAAGCTTCTTCTCAGCAAAAGACATAATCAGTGAGATGAATAGAGGGCCTACAGAATGGGAGCAAATATTTACCACAAGCACATCAGATAGAGCACTAATCTCTAGGATATATAAAGAACTCAAAAACACAAAAAAACCCCAATCAATAAATGGGCCAAGAAACTGAAAAGACTCTTCTCAGAGGAGGATATCCAATTAATCAACAAACATATGAAAAAAATCTTCAACATCTCTAGCAATTAGAGAAATGCAAATCAAAAACTACTGTAAGATTTCATCTTGCTCCAATTACAATGGCAGCTATCAGAATACAAACAACAATAAGTTTTGGCAAGGATGTGGGGGAAAAGGCACACTCATACATTGTTGGTGGGACTGCATATTGGTGCAACCAATCTGGAAAGAAGTGTGGAGATTCCTTGAAAAACTTGGAATAGAACTACCATTTGACCCAGCTATCCCACTCCTCAGTTTATATCCAAAGGACTTGAAAACAGCATACTACAAGGACACAGCCATATTTAATGTTTATAGCAGCACAATTCATAATAGCTAAATTGAGGAACCAACTTAAATGCCCTTTAGTAGATGAATGGACAGGGAAACTTTGGTATATACACATAATGGAACATCATGCTGACATTAAAAGAGAATAAATATCATAGCATTTGTATGTAAAAGGATGGAGTTGGAGAATATAATGCTAAGTGAAGCATGCCAATCCCCCCAAAAAACAAATGCTGAATGTTTTCTTTGATATGAGGATGCTTACTCATAATGGTGTTGATGGGGGGAAGCATGGAGGAATGGAAGAACTTTAGATAGGGCAAAGGGGAGTGAGGTGAAGGGAGGAGGTAAAGGGGGTAGGAATGATGGTGGAATGAGTTAGACATCATTACCCTAAGTACATGTATGAAACACGAATGATGTTCAACCAGTGGAAAAACTGTGATCTATATGTGTAATATGAAATAAATTGCATTCTGCCATCATGTGTAACAAATCAGAATAAATAGATAATCAACAAACAAACAAAAATCTTTATCAAATACAAAGGCTCACACAAGGTAGGCCTATCTAAGAAAGAGGAAATCAGTTATGGTCATGACATTGTAGTAGCTTTTCCTGTGCAGCAGGTGAGAAAGGAAGGGGCAGTTTATTTCTAGATAATTTGGTGGAGAAATGCTGGAGGTGGAGGAGTATGGACAATTTGAGGAGGAAGTCTCAGATGAAGCCATAGCTAGAGTTTGATTTGGAAGAAAAATGTTTGACAAACTGCTTGCACATATAACCAAAATATAGCATTAAAATCAGTAGCTCCTTCACTTCCAAATTCATTCTCTGAAGCCAATATCACCCTGATTCCAAAACTAGATAAAGACACTTCAAAGAAAGAAAACTTCAGACCAATATCTCTAATGAACACAGATGCAAAAGTTCTCAATAAAAATTCTCAATAATATTGAATACAAAAACATATCAAAAAGATTGTGTGCCATGATCAAGTGGGATTCATCCCAGGGATGCAAGATTGGTTCACCATAAGGAAATCAATAAATGTAATTCATCACATCAATAGTCTTAAAGATAAGAATCATATGATCATCTTGATAGATGCAGAAAAAACATTTGACAAAATACAGCGCCCCTTTATGTTCAAAACACTAGAAAAACTAGGGATAACAGGAACATATCTAAATATCATAAAGGCTATCTATGCTAAGCCTCAGGCCAACATCATTCTAAAAGTGGAGAAAAACTAAAGGCATTCCCTCTAAAATCTGGAATAAGACAGGGATGCCCTCTTTCACCACTTCTATTCAACATAGTTCTTGAAACATTGGCCATAGCAATTAGACAGATGAAAGAAATAAAAGGAATATGTATAGGAAAAGAAGAACTTAAATTAATTCTATTTCGTGATGATATGATACTATACCTAGAAGACCCAAAAAAAACTCCACCAGAAAACTTCTAGAACTAGTAAAGAATTCAGCAAAGTAGCAGGATATAAAATCAACACCCATAAATCAAAGGCATTTCTGTATATCAATGACAAATCCTCTGAGAAGGAAATGAGGAAAACTACCCCATTCACAATAGCCTCAAAAAAAAAAAAAAAAAAAAAAGGTACTTGGGAATCAACTTAACAAAAGAGGTGAAAGAGCTATATAATGAAAACTACAGAACTCTAAAGAAAGAAATCAAGTCAAAGATGACCTTAGAAGATGGAAGGATCTACCTTGCTCTTGGATAGGCAGAATTAATATTATCAAAATGACCATACTACCAAAAGTACTATACAGATTTAATGCAATTAAAATCAAAATCCCAATGGCATTTCTCGTAGAAATAGAAAAAGCAATCATGAAATTCATCTGGAAAAATAAGAGACCCAGAATAGCTAAAGAAATCCTTAGCAGGAAGAGTGAAGCAGGTGGTATCACTATATCAGACCTTACTATGCTACAGAGCAGGAGTAACAATATAGCAATGGTATTGGCACCAAAACAGGCTGGTAGACCAATGGTACAGAATAGAGGACACAGAGACTAACCCAAAAAATTCCAATTATCTTATATTAGACAAAAGTACCAAAAACATGCATTGGAGAAAAGATAGCATCTTAAACAAATGGTGCTGGGAAAAGTTGAAACCCACATGCAACAAAATGAAATTAAACCTCTATCTCTCACCATGCACAAAACTTAACTCAAAATGGATCAAGGACCTATGAAATAAACCAGAGACTCTGTGTCTAAGGGAAGAAAAAGTAGACCCTAGTTTTCATCATGTGGGATTAGGCTCCAACTTCCTTAATAAGATACCTATAGTGCAAGAATTAAAACCAAGGATTAATAAATGGAATGGAATCAAACTAAAAAGTTTCTTCTTAGCAAAATAAACAATCTGTGAGGTGAACAGAGAGCCTACATCCTGGGAGCAAATTTTTACTCCTCACGCATCAGATAGAGCACTAATCTCTAGGGTATATAAAGAACTCAAAAAGATAAATACCAAAAAAAAAATATATATATATATAACCCAATCAACAAATGGGCTAAGGACCTGAACAGACACTTCTCAGAAGAGGATATACAATCAATCAACAAATATTTAAAAAACATGCTCATCATCTCTAGCAATCAGGGAAATGCATACCAAAACCACTCTAAGATATCATCTCACTCCAGTCAGAATGGCAGCTATTATGAAGACAAACAACAATAAGTGTTGGCGAGAATGTGGGGGAAAAGGTACACTCATACATTCCTGGTGGGACTGAAAATTGGTGCAGCCAATTTGGAAAGCAGTATGGAGATTCCTTGGAAAACTGGGTATGGAACCAACATTTGACCCAGCTATTCTGCTCCTCGGACTATACCCAAAGGACTTAAAAACAGCATACTACAGGGACACAGTCACATCAATGTTTATAGCAGCACAATTCACAATAGCTAAACTGTGAATTGTGCTAGATGCCCTTCAATAGATGAATGGATTAAAAAATGTGGCATATATACAGAATGGAATATTACTCAGCAATAAAAGAGAATAAAATCATGGCATTTGCAGATAAATGGGTGGAGTTAGAGAAGATAATGTTAAATTAAGTTAGCCAATCCCCCCAAACCAAATGCTGAATGTTTTCTCTGATATAAGGAGGCTGATTCATTGTGGGATAGGGAGAGGGAGCATGGGAGAAGTAGAGGAACTCTAGATAGGGCAGAGGGGAAGGATGGAAAGGGAGGAAGCATGGGGTTAGAAATGAAGGTGGAATGTGATGTATATCACTGTCCAAAGTACATGTATGAAGACATGAAATGATGTGAATATACTTTGTATACAACCAGAGATATGAAAAATTGTGCTCAATATATGTAATAAGAATTGTAATACATTCTGCTGTTATACATCATAAAAAAATAATTAAAAAGAAAGAAAATCTAAACATTTGCGACCAAAAAATGTACTTATCTACTCCTCAGCTCTGTAGCTTTGTGTTATTAAATATTTATTTAATGTTATTAAATATTTATTAACCTTGATTTTTAAACTATAAAATCAAATAAACTATATTTAAATGACTGATAAATGAGTATAAAAAATAAATAAAAGGAAAGCATCAAACAGGGTTAAACACTTGGGGGGGATTCTCTATTAGGTAAAATATTTCAGGGTACTATTGTACTCAAACTAAAAGGGAACAGGATTTTTAAGATCAATATTTTTAAATGGGTGAATTGAAAGAGGGAACTAAGTTGGAGTGCAGGGGGAAAAAATCATTCAAAGCCAGGAGTTTTGGTACAAGCCTGTAATGCCAGTGGCTCAGGAGGCTGAGAAAGGAGGATTGAAAGTTCCAAGCCAGGCTCAGCAAAAGCGAGATACTAAGCAACTCAGTGAGACCCAGTCTCTAAATAAAATACAATAATGGGCAGGACATGTGGCTCAGTGTTTGAATGCCCCTGAGTTAAATCCCCAGTATCCATCCCCCCAAAAATCATTCAAGTCACAGTAGGAGGATCATGAGTTCAAAGTCAGTCTCAGCAACTTAGCAAGGCCCTAAGCAATTTAGCAAGATTCTTTCTCAAAGTAAAATCTAAAAAAAAAAAAAAAAAAAAAAAAAAAGAATATCCAAAAGATCAATTAACATAAAAAATTGCCTATTCTTATCAATAATCAAGGAAATTCAAATCTTGATGAGATACTTTCCCTGACTGACTGAAACTAAAAAGGTTGATATTTACTAAGGTTTGCAAAAGTAAAGAGCAAGAAACAGCCTCACATAAAGTTAGTAAGTGTGCATATTGGTGAAAACCGTTGAAAACAGTGTACATGATAGATTGCATTCACATATTCTATGATCAAGAGATCTAAAGTATGAGTACATAAGACCTCTAATATACAACATGTTACACTTAATAATGGAGATACGATCTGAGAAATGTGTTATCAGGTGATTTTGTCATTGTGCAATATCACAGTGTACTTATACAAACCTAGATGAGCAAAATATTAAGAGGTGTATTATTCTCTGAACAATACTTTTCCATTTTGACAGCACAGCAATTCAGCAGGGCATCTTGGAAGAGGAAGCTGGGTAATCTCTGACTTCTTATTGCTCCTGTACTTTTCGGGCCTGTGCAGTTAGTGATATGGTTGAAGACCTGGGTTTCTTGCTCTGTCAGGTTTCAATTTGTTGCTTGCAACATTGCTTTCAAGGAAGGCTATCCCTAAAAGTCTTGAAACCTGACATTGAATTGGCCTCAGTATGGATGAAAATCCTTTCAGACATCTGTTTCCAGAATTGGAAAAGTTTGTCCATGTTGAAGATACACTCTGGTTAGCCATGTCCCCAACCCCCCACACATATAGCTTTTCTAGAATTTCCCAATATCCTCCATCTGCTTCATATCAGCATTCACAGAAACTCTACTCCCATTCATATTATGTAATTAATAAAAATTCTTGAATAGTTTAAACCACTTAGAGCCAGCAGTAAATTCAACATTGTAATCGGATTCAGTTTTTTCTTTAGACATCACAAACTTTTTGCTTTGGCTGGGATTGTCATGGTGCTGAGAAGGTCCCACTGCTATCTGGTCTTTAATCCAGTCATTAGAAGTTTCTGCATATCTGACAGACCTGTCTCCAATTTTGATTAGTCTCCTTGCCTTTGATGAAGTAGATCCTTCAGCAGGTTTTCTCACTTTGTTACTGTTTCAGTTCAAAGCCACAGTGGAGTTGGACATGCCTGAATGCCCAGAAAAAAAACATCATGGATTTTCTTCCTTGGTAGTCCTCAATCACTTCTGATTTCATTTCCAGGTCCATCTCTTGATATGGCCTTTTCCTGGCAATGCTAGCAGTACATTTTGTATGCTCAGGGTTCATGACGGAAAGGATCATATGAGATTAGGTCAAAGATGAGAGAAATATTGCAATCAATAAATGTGGTAAATGTGAGATACAAGGCTTCAGCCAGCACAGTGTTTCACAGTAACTTTTTGTAAGTAGAATAGGACACTCTAAAGCAACAATAAATAATACAGTATAGAAAACATTATAATCCTCAAGCATAGTCATTTATTTTTATTATCAAATATCATGTGCTGTATGTAATTGTATATGCTACATTTTTAACCAACTGGCAGCACAATGCGTTTGTTTCCACCAGCTTCAAAATAAACACACAAGTAATTCCTTGCTTTATAATATTAGGAAGGCTCTGAGGTCAGTAGATGATAGGGATTTTTCAACTCCATCTCAACAGACCAGGGCTCCATCATTACATCCCAAAACCCTAGAAAAAGAAGACAAACCAACACCAAAAGTAGTAGAAGAAAGGAAATAATTAAAATCAGGGCAGAAATCAATGAATTTGAAACAAAAAAAATTCAAAGAATTGTCAAAACAAAACTTTTCACTGAAAAAAAAATTGATAAACCCTTAGCCACCCTAACAAAAAGGAGAGAGAAAACTCAAATTACTAAAATTCAGGAGGAAAAAGGAAATACCTCAACAGACATTATTGAAATGTGGAAGACAAATAGAAACTATTTTGAAAATTTATACTTCAGTAAAATATAAAATCTCGAAGACAACGACAAATTTTTAGAGGCATATGATCAACCTAAACTGAGTCAAGAGGCCATACACAATTTAAACAGATCAATTTCAAGCAAGGAAATAGAAGATGCCATCAAAAACCTACCAACCAAGAAAAGCCCAGGACCAAATGGATTCACAGCTGAGTTCTACAAGATTTATGAAGAAGAATTAATATCAATACTCCTCAAATTATTGTATGAACTAGAAAAGGAAGGAACCCTTTCAAACTCATTCTATGAAGCTGGTATCATCCTGAGACCAAAACCAGGCAAAGACACATCAAGGAAAGAAAATTTCAGACCAACATACCTGATGAACACTTATGCAAAAATCCTCAATATGGTGACTTATGACTGAAATGTCTATATATTGAACATGTCTGAGATTGTTCAGAGCAGTGTTGTTCGGAAGGGGTCAAAAGTGGGAACAACCCAAAAGCCCATCAAGAGCAGAAATACTTAGTCTGCTGAATGTTATGGTAGGAAAGCAGAAACAAGTATAGCTACACAAAGCAATATCAAGATGTATACAATACATTACTATATATAATTATGTTTTATATAAAACTGTGCAATGCTATAAAATAGTCAAAATTTTAATTTTGCACTGCTAAGGAAAATTAAGCCCTTGAAGTTAGACCAGGGTGAGTCTAGGAGAGAGACGGGGCAGTGATCTGTGGAAGAAAAGAACAGTCAGGTGCAGGGCAAGTTTTGCTTCTTGACCTGGAATGGGGTCTCATTTTGTTCACTGTGTTATTTGTTAATGGTTCATATGTATTTTGTAAATAGCCAATAAATATGTTACATTGCACAATTTTAAAAATATATCAAGCCGTTTCTGTTCTAAAGCATGTAAGAGGCTTAGAATCATTAACAGAGTCGTTTGATTTATGTTACATTTTATTGTTTTGTAAACTTTTAAAAACCCTGATTGTATTTCTAAACTTCCTTCCTAATATTGTTTTGGAAAAATATTGCATTTTTAAGTGTTTCAGATTTACATAAAGTTTAAGCATAGAACAGAGACTGCCATACAACACCCCTTCCATATCCCTACAGCTTCCTTATTTGTTTGTTTGTTTATTGGTACTGGGGATCTAACCCAGGGATGCTGTATTACTGAGCTACATCCCAGCCCACTTTTATCTTTTCTTTCGAGTCAAGGTCTCATTAAATTACTGAGGCTGGCCTGGAACTTGCAATGCTTCTGTCAACCTCTGGAATCCATGAGATTATAGGTGTTTGCCACCCTGCCTGGCAACTCCCCTCAATATTAACATCTTGCATTCGTGTGGTACATTTGTTGTGAATAAATAACCAAAATCAATGAATTCTTGATAATTCAAAGCCTTTTTTTTTTTTTTTTTTAGAATTTTAATACTTATTTTTTAGGTTTTGGCGGACACAACATCTTTCTTTGTATGTGGTGCTGAGGATGGAACCCGGGCCGCATGCATGCCAGGCGAGCGTGCTTCCGCTTGAGCCACATCCCCAGCCCCAATTAAAAGCCTTTGTTATTCATATATCAGATTTCCCTTGGTTCAGACTGGAGAGTCCTTGCCTAACATATTTCCCTATTCTTGAGCCTAGCGTCTGTTTTCTGTTGCAGCATCCTGACTAAAGCACCACATTACATCTAGTTTTCACCTCTCCTTAGTTCTCTTTTGGCTCTGAGTTTCTCAGGCTCTGCCTGGTCTTGAGGATGAGGATTTTGAGGGAATCTGGTCTGGCATACTATAGGATGTCCCTCAATTGAACTCTCATGACTTTCCCATGATCAGCTGGGGTAGTTGTGTTTCTGCTCTGTTCATCACATCACATCACATCCCATCCCATCCCATCACATCACACCAAGGGTACAACCTATCAGCATGACTCAGGACTCAACGTTGACCTGGCCAGAACAGTCATTTTCAGGTTTCTCCACTGTGGAGTTTCTATCATGCACTCCCCACCCCCTCCCTTGAAAGCCATATGCACCTCTGGAAGGAAGTCACTGTTCAATGACAAGAGTAAGGACAGGGACAATGCTCCCCTCTTCAGGGCAGAGCCTCTGTGGAATTTATTTGAATTCTTCTGCAGGAGAAATTTGTCTCTTCTCCCCCTTTTTTCAATGTATTCTATCATTTATGTGTATCTATATCAACTTATAGACACCGATTTTATACCATGGATTATAATTGTACACTGTCTTCATTTTGCTCCGGGTCATTCAAGCTGTGATCACTGGGGCCATTTTCATTAATGGTTTGTGCTTCCCTTTGATATTCCTGCCCATGTTTATGTTTGTATTTGGCACATTCTCATTTTCAGGCAATGCAAAAAGCTTCAGTCTCATGTATTTCCTTTCCCAGACCTAGAAACTTCTTGTTCATCAGTGTTGTCACTTCTTCATTTTATTTTTCTTTAAAAATATCAGATTGCAGTTTTATTAATCACCTCAATATCATGTACCGTTTCCCCTTTATCATTTTATCAGTATTTTTATACTTCATTGACTTTTGCTTGGTTTGTTTTTCATTTGTTTTCCCTCAGTTTAACAAAGATGAATAGATTTTTTTAAAGAAATGTGGATATTAAATTTTAAGGAAATATGTACTTTTATAGTTTCAATGTTATTTAATTGTGATCAACTGCTCAATATTGTCTGAAATTTTTATAGATTTTTTTGTGGTTCTGCATGGTAAAGTTTTGCAAACATTTTATATATTTTTTTTATTTTTTAATATTTTAAACAGAGAGAAGAGAAGAGAGAGAGAAGATTTTTAAATATTTATTTTTCAATTTTTGGTGGACACAACATCTTTTTTTTATGTGGTGCTGAGGATGGAACCCAGCGCCCTGCGCATACCAGGCGAGCGCCTTACTGCTTAAGCCACATCCCCAGCCCAAACATTTTATATATATTAAAAAGTATTTTTCTTTCATTGGTTTTGTGTTTGTTGCAGGTGATGTTTAGTTGTTCATACTTGATGACATTGTTTCTTTCCTTTTCTACTCTGTCAGCTTCTGAGGGAGTGGTGTCAAAATAAAGCACTATTCCAAGCCTGGTAGAAGGTTGGTCAGTTTTTCCTTGTGGCTCTCAGACTTGGTTCTCTAGGTTTGGCTGCTGGCTGGTTAGCTGCCAAAGTTCACCACTGCAGTATGCTTCTTCGGAGTTTTTCTTTCCAATAGCTATGAAAATCTCTCTTTGATCCCACGGATCTATCTGACATTAGTATTGCTATGCCAGGTTTGTTTTGTTTCTGCTCCTTTCTTTCTTCCTTTCTTTCTGTTTTTTCTTTCTTTCTTTTCTTTTTTTTTTTTTGTACTGGTGATTTGACCCAGGAAAGTCTTATCACTGAGCTTTATTCCCAAGCTTTTTCTTTTTTATTTGGAGACAGGGTATTCCTACATAGACAAAGCTGGCCTCAAACTTGCAATCTGGCTTCAGCTTCCCGCTTAAGGGGCTGGGCTAAGAGGCAAGTGCTACTGCAGTTTGCTATGTCAGGTTCCTTTGCTTAATTCTAGCCTGTTTGTCTTTTCCCATCCTTGATGTTCAATCTCTTCATTGGATTGGATTTGATTGAATTAAGAAAGGAGGAGGGTGGATGGGATTGGATTGGGTGGGGTGGTGATCCTAGAACCCAGCTCTGTGATTACATTAGGTGGGTGTGGATTGGATTGAAGCTGAGCGCAGGTATAAAACCAGGTCCTCAGGGTCTGGGCTTCCTGTGGACAGTAGGTGTGCAGAGGAAGCCTTCTCTGTGTGCTGGAGTGTCTCCACCTAACTCTAGAATTTGCTGGGGAAGGTAGGTCCCTCTGTTTCTCTGGTGGGCCTTCTTGGATGTTTGTACTTTTGAGGAAATGTTACCACCATGTTGTTGGTAAGATTCAACAATACTTTTAAAACCAAGGACCTCTGATAAATTTATGGCAGTGTCTCCTATTTTATCACTGATTTATTTCGTAGTCTTTTCATAGAAATCATTTTTTTCTTTTTTGTTGTCATCTATATTAGGTGTTCGGTTTTTTGTTGTGTATGGTTCATTTTATGCCCTGATTTAAAAAAGAATTTTTTAATATTAATTCTTTGAATTTCCTTTTTAACTCTATCTAATTTTATTAAAGATATTTAATTTTTTTTTTGGTACTAGGGATTGAATCCAGTGTCATTTACCCTCTAAGCTACCTGCCCAACCCGACTTTTTTTTTTTTTTTTTTCATTTAGAGACAGGTCTTGCTAAGTTGCTTAGGGCCACGCCAAGTTGGAGAGACTGGCTTTAAACTTGCAATCATCCTGCCTCAGCTTCCTAAACTGCTGGGATTGTAGACATGTGCCATCATGCCTGGCTGTTAAAGATATTTTTTAAATAAACAAATTGGTACTAAAGGCAGGACATGGCAGACCATCATTAATAGTACACAACAATGGTAAAACTCCTTCTTGGAGGGGATACTAAAATCAGAAAGTCATAAGACCCAATGATTTATTCATGAGATGCCCTGAATAGGGAGAGTTTAGAGTGAGGGTTGGTATTTCAGCTTTAGCATGATGTTTAACAGCTTTTCACAAGCCAACCCTGACTTGCAGGAAATGGAAAGAAAATGGCCCAGTTAGAGAAGAGGTCCAGTCTAGAGAAGGAATTGCTGTTCTTTTGAGAGCACTATGTCAAAAAGGTCACTAGAAAGTCCAGATTGGCTGACATGGGTAGAAAGGATTCTGGGGGTCAGGTCCCAGTAAGTCTCTAGATTTAGGGAGTCAAGTGAATACAGACAGCAGAGAGGGAGAGAACATAAAGATGAATTTGAGTTTTCCCCCACTCACCACAAGGTGTTTGTGCCAAGTGGCTGTGTGTGCCAAGTCAGGGAATCCCTCCTTCTGGGAGCCAAGAGGAAGTCTCAAAGCTAGCAGGGAAAGGTGTTTTTCCCACAGCAATCTAGCTTTGGAGACATTCTACTAATGATCTGCTCCTTTCCCCCAAAGCAGCAATGAAGTGCCTCATGTGAAAACAACTTAGCGTTTTTAAAAAGTAAAACAGAGTTCTGCATTTTTATGAACTTGATAAAAGTAGTATTTCAGACTGTGAAGTGGCCAGGAGCACCCTGTTATCAACAGTGCACAGTCCCTTGGCATCTCCAGCACCTTCAACTCCCTGTGTTTTTGGCATCTCCATTTTTACAGGGTTATTCACACCCAGGTGAGTTCAACTTTCCCCTTTAGTACTTTCCCTTTTTTGCAGGGACTGTTTAGGTTTGGGCTCTGGCTTCAGAGGAGCAGGGATCCTTATCCCCACCACTTTTTTTATACTGAGGATTGACTCAGGGGTGCCCTTTTTATTTTTGATTTTTAGACAGGTTATTCCTAAGTTACTTAGGGCCTTACAAAGTTTCTGAGGCTGGACTTTCGAACCTCCTGTCTATTCTCCCGGAGTTACAGGTGGGATCATAGTTGTAAACTACCCTGACCAGCAACTCCCCTTAATATTAACATCTTGTATTCGTGTGGTATATTTGTTACAACTAAAGAACCCAATTCAGTGAGTTCTTGATAATTAAAAATCTTTGTTCATTCATATAGTAGATTTCCCTCAGTTTGGGCTGGGGATGTAGCTCAGTGTAGAATCCTTGCCTAACATATCTCCCTATTCTTGAGCCTAGAGTCTGTTTTCTATTGCAGCATCCCGATGAAAGCACCACATGACATCTAGTTTTCACCTCTCCTTAGCTCTCTCTTGGCTCTGACAGTTTCTCAGGCTCTCCCTGGTCTTGAGGAAACATTTGCACAGAAACTTGAGGTTTTGGGGGAGAGCTGGTCTGACACACTGTAGGATACCCCTTGATTGAACTCTGATGTCTTTCCTATGATCCAATGGGGTAGCTGTGTTTCTGCCCTTTTTATCACATCATATCATTTCCAGGGTACACATTATCAACATGACTCGGGATTCCACATTGACCTGGCCAAAACAGTGGTTGTCAGGTTTCTCCACTGTGGAGTTACTATCAGGCACTCCCCACCCCTTTCCCTGCTAGCCATATGCACCTCTGGAAGGAAGTCACTGTTCAAGGACAAGAGTAAGGACAGGGACAATGCTCTCTTCTTCAGGGCAGAGCTTCTGTGGAATTTATTTGAATTCTTTTGCAGGAGAAATTTGTCTCTTCTCTCCCTTTTTTTCAAGTTATTCTATCATTTATGTATATCTATATGAAGTTAGAGATATTTATTTTGTACCTTGGCTGGAATTGTATACTATTTTAGCTTGAAGTGGTGGTACACACCTGTAATCCCAGCAACTCAGGAGGCGGAGGGAGTCAATGGGATTATAGATGTGTGCCACCATGCCCAGCAACTCCCCTTAATATTAACGTGTTGCATTTGTATGGGACATTGTTACAATTAAAGAACCAAAATGGTGAGTTCTTGTCAATTAAAAACCTTTATTCATTCATATAGTAGATTTGGTTTCCCTCAGTTTGGGCTGGGGAAGGAGGATAGCGAGTTCAGTCAGCCACTTCATAAGACCCTAAGCAACTTAGAGAGACCCTGTCTCAAAATAAAAAGTAATAAGGGCTCCAGATGTGACTCATTGATTATGTGCCTCCAGGTTCAATTCCCATTACTACCCTTCCCTCCAAAATTGTTTTAATTTGGTCAACTCATTTGAACTCTGGTCATTGAGAGCCATTTCTAATGGTTTCTGTTTCTCTTTGGATTCTCCCTTCAATACTTTTGTTTGTATTTAGCATATTCTTATTTTCCAGCAATACAGGATGCTCCTCTTTCATTGGATATATTTTCTGCTCAGTTCTAGATAGTTCTTTTATATTCTTTAAAGGTGTCTGATTTCAGTTTTATTAACCATCTCAACTTTTGCATTGGTTTGTTTTCCCTTTTGCTTATTTATCATTCTATCATTAATTTAACTTCCATTTTCCTTTGTGTAACAATTTTATATTGTTTGGTTGGTTTAATTGAGTGTACATAAAGTGAGTGAATATTTAAAAATACAGATACTGATTTTCAATAAATATGACTGGGTTCATTGCTTTTATTGTTGATTTCAGTTTTATTTCATTGTTTTTGATGATGCATAATATATAGATTGCATGAAATTTTAATTGATATTTATTTTGTAGGCTTGTAATTGGTATGTACTTATAATTGTTTTGTGTTTATTGAAAAGGATTTTCCAATTGTCATGTATTTGTCATTGGCTATGTTTGATGTTGTTAGGTTTGTTGTTTAAATATTTTTTATAGCACAATTCATTTTATCGTCTACTCTGTATAGGATTCTAAGGAATGTATTAAAACAAAACAAAACAAAAAAAAACAAACCAATACAAAAAATTCCCAGCAGCACTGATGATTTTTACCTTTAATTTTTGACTTTCTGTCTGTTTTCTGTGTCTCAGGACTGTGTTAGGTGCATAAATTTCATCATTGTGTATATTCCTATTTCTTTTATATTTTTAAAGTTCTTCTTTGATCCTCTTTTTTTTTTTTTTTTTTTTTGTGGATGGTACCAGAAATTGAATCCAGGGGCACTCATCCAGTGAGCCACATCCCCAGTCCTTTAAAAATTTTTATTTTGAGCAGGGTCTCTCTAAGTTGTTAGGGCCTTGCTAAGTTGCTGAACTGGTTTTGAACTTGCAATCCTCCTGTCTCAGTCTTTGGAATATCTGGGATTGCATGCACTTACAGTCTATATTTCTTCATTGGAACCTTGAGTTTCTCTTGTTAAAAAACTTGAAATCAGGACAAGGGTGAGATTCAGTGGTAGAGCATGTGTTTGGAACATTAAGGACCTTGCTCATTATCCAGCATTAAATAAAAAAAAAAGAAAGAATTGAAGTGTTTTTGTTATTCCATTTTGTAATTGATTATTAACTGGTGGGCAGAATGGTATAGATTTCTATATGGTGACCTTGAATCTAGAAACTTTGCTAAGCGCAGTGTTTCTAATAACTTTTGTTTCTTAATCCTAAGCAGTGATTGAATTTTAATTAGAATGCTACTAATAATAATGATTCTTGGACCTGTATAAGTAAGTACATGTTTTGTGATTGTTTGCCTGCTTACTGCTTTGCAAAAGTACTCTTTAAAAAAAAAATAGAGCTTTATATTTATACATAGTAATTGGGTTCATCCAGACAAACTCCTAGATGCATGGAAATCTATGTCAGTATATAACCTCCCTCTTCTCCACTTTGCCCTCCTATCCTCCCTCCCCCTCACATTCTTCTTCTAATCTGCTAGACTTCCTTTTGCTCCTCTATTAATTTCTGAATTGTACTGCTATAAACATTGATATGGCTATGTCATTGTATTATGCTGATTTTAGCTCTTTTGGGAAAATACCAAGGAGTGAGACTGCTGAGTCATATGGTGGTTTCATCCCTAGTTATTTGAGGAATCTCCTTTCTGCTTTCCAGAGTGGTTGTCCTAGTATGCAGTCCCACCAACCATGTGTAAGTGTTCCTTTTCCCCTACAACTTGCCAGCATTTATTAATGTTCATGTTCTTGATCATTGTCAATTTTCTGGAGTAAGATGAAATCTTAGTGTAGGTTTTATTTGCATTTCCCTAAGTGCAAGAGATGTTGAACATTTTTTTCCCCATACATTTGTTGGCCATTTGTGTTTCTTCTTTTGAGAAGTTTCTTTTTAGTTTTTTTTTTTTTTTTGCCCATTTACTCATTGAGTTATTTTTTGGCGTTAAGTTTTTTGAGTTCTTTGTATATTCTGCATATTAATACCCCTTCAAAGGAATAGATAGCCAAGATTTTCTCCCATTCTGTAGGTTCTTTCTTCATGCTCTTCATCATTTCCTTTGCTATGCAGAAAATTTTTAGTGTGATGGCATCCCACTTAGATTCTTGGTTTTATTTCTTGTGGTTTGGAATCTTGTTAAGGAAGTCAGTGCCAGCAAATACAAAATGAAGTGCTGACCCTATGTTTTCTTCTTGTAAAGTTTCTGGACTAATTTCTAAGTTGATCCATTTTGATATAAGTTTTGTAAAGGTGAGAGAGAGGGTTCTAGTTTAATTTTTCTACATTTCTAGTTTTCCCAGCACCATTTGTTAAAATGGCCGTCTTTCAAAAAATATTTTTAGCACCGTTGTCAAATATCAGATAGCTAGAAGTGTGTGGATTTGTCTCTGTGTCTTTTATTCTGTTTCATTGGTCTTCCTGTCTATTTTCACACCAACTCCATGCTGTTTTTATCACTACATCTCTGTCGTAAAATTCCAAATCAGGCATTGTGGTGCCTCCTTCTTCACTATTCCTGCTTAGTATTTATTGGCTCTTCTGGGTCTCTTATTCTTCCAAATGAATTTAGGAATTTTTGTTTTCTAATTCTGTGAAGAATGTCATTAGTATTTTGATGGGGATTGCACTGAATGTGTACATTGCTTTTGGTAGTATGGACTTTTGGACAATTTGATTCTGCCTATCCATGGAATGTCTTTCCATCTTCTAAGGTCTTCTTTAGTTTCTTTCTTCAGTGTTCTATGATTTTCATAGTAGTGCTCTTTTATGTCCTGAAGTTAGTTTAATTTCCAAGTTTTCTGTTTCTTTTTTTTTTTTTTTTTTGGAGGAGGAGACTATTGTGAATGAAATGGTTTTCTTGATTTCTTCCTCAGATGAATTACTGTTGTAGTATAGGAAACCTATTGTTTTGTGGGTGTTGAGTTTGTATCTTGCTACTTTGCTAAATTTATTTATAAGCTATAGGAGTCTTCTAGTTGAGTTATTTTGGGTCTTGTAGATATAAGATCATGTGGTCAGCAAACAGAGATTGTTTGATTTCTTCTTTTCCTGTTTGTCTCCCTTTGATTTCCTTTTCTTGCCTGATTGCTCTGATTAATGTTTCAAGGGCTGTATTGAGTAAAAGTGGTGAGAGTGGACAGCCTTGTATGTTTCCTGATTTTAGAGGAAATTCTTTCCGGTTTTCTTCCATTTAGTATGATGTTGGCTGTGGGTTTGTCATAAATGGTCTTTGGGCTGGGGTTGTGGCAGTAGTACAGCGCTTGCCTAGCATGTATGAGGCACTGGATTAGATTCTCAGCACTGCGTATAAGTAAATAAAAAATAAATAAAGGTCCACTTATAACTAAAACATATTTTTTTAAAATGGCCTTTATGATGTTGCGTGTAAGTTCCTTGGATCCCAAGCTTCTCCAATGTTTTTAACATGAATGGGTGTTGAATTTCATCAAAGGCCATTTCTGGGTCTATTGAGATGATCATGTGATTTTTGTCCTGAATTATGTTTAAGAGGTGAATTATATTTATTGATTTGTATACGGTGAACCAAACTTGCATCCTTGGGATGAAACCCACTTATGTCTTCTATGTGCTGTTACAATTTTATTGCTTAATATTGGTCTGTTTTGGTTTTCTTCATCTTTATGATTCAATTTGGGCAGCATATGAAATTTGTCAATGCGTTCCAGATTTCCCAGTTCCTTGGAGTAAAAATTTTCAATATAGGTTCTGGTAATCAGAACATGGATTTCAGAAGAGTTTGTGGTAATATCTCCTTTTCTATCTCTGATCTTGTTGATTTGCACCTTCTCACCCTTTCTTTTGCTTAATTTGGCTAAAGGTTTGTTCATCTTACTCATCTTTTCACAGAACCAACTCTTTGTTGTGTTGATCCTCTGCATTTTTTTATACTCAATTTCTTGATTTTGACTCTGATCTTAGTTATCCTGTCTTCTACTGGTTTTGAAGTTAGTTTGTTCTTCTTTTTCTAAGACCTTGAGCTGGAATATAAGGTTATTTATTTGGAATATCTCTTATTTTTTTTTTCTTTTTGTGGCACTAGGGATCAAACCCAGGGCCTCATGCATGCCAGGCAGGCACTCTACCAATGAGCTATATCCCTAGCCCTCTCTAATTTTTTAATGTAGGCACTCCATGCTACAAATTTTTCTTGAACTGCTTTCATACTGTCTTAGAGATTTTAATATTTTATATCTCTGTTCTCATGTATTTTTTAAAAAATATTTTTTTGTTGTAGATGGACTTTTATTTTATTTATTTATTTTTATGTGTTGCTGAGACTTTCTTGATTTCTATCCTCATTTTTTCTTCTATCACTTCTTCCTTTAAAAGTTTTGTGTAATCTCCATGTGTTTATGCAGTTTTTATTATTTTTATTGCTCTTGATTTCTAACTTCATTCCATCATGATCTAATAGGATACATGTGGTTATATAGATTTTTTTTGTATTTGCTAAGATTTACTTTGTGGCCAGAATATGGGCTATTTTGGAAAAAGTGCCATGTACAGCTGAGAAGAAAGTAAATTTAGCTGTTTTGTGGTGGAATATTCTATAGATGTCCATTATGTTCATTAGATTTATAATGTTAATTAGGTTGGAGATATCTTAATTGATTTTAGGTTTTTGATGTCCTGTTTATTGGTGATAAAGGTATACTGAAAGCACTCACTATTATGATGTGGGGTCTATGTGGGACTTAATATCATGGGGTATCTTTTTTCCATGTAATTGGGTGGGTTGACATCTGGGACATGAATATTTACTAATGTTTTATATTTTTATTGGGTTGTTCCCTTGTCTAAGTTATAGGGACCTTCTCTGTCTCTTCTGATTAATTTCTGTTTGAAATCTGCTACAAAGTAGTCTTCATGAAGGGAATTTTTACCTCTTTTTAAAAATTAAGAGTTAAAAACATACATAATGTATGTCAAATAATTATTAGAGATTAAGTTATTTTAATTATATTTCTCATGAAATAATATCCTTTTTTCAACTATTTGTGTAAACAGGTATACTACTAGATTTTTTTCTTAATATGTACTATTTCTTTTTATTGTTACTGTTAAATTTGTTCTAATTAGTTATACATGACAGTAGTATGCATTTTGACATATTGTATACAAATGGAGCACAATTTCTTCCTCTGGCTGAACATGATGTAGAGTCACGTGGGTAGTGTAATCATACATGTTTATAGAATAATAATGTCCATTCTACCACTTTTCCCACCCCACACCCCCTCCTCTCTCTGCACTCCCCTCTGCCCAATTTAAACTTCCTTCATTCTTCCCTACCCCGACTCCTAATTATGGATCAGCATCTGCTCATCACAGAGAACCTCTGGCCTTTGGTTTTTTGGTTAGGCTTATTTCACTTAGCATGATACTCTCCAGCTCCATCCATGTACCTGCAAATGCCATAATTTTATCCTCTTTATTGCTGAGTAATATTGCATTGTGATATATACCAAATTTCTTTATCCATTCATCTATTGAAGGTCATCTAGGTTGCTTCCACAGCTTAGCTATTGTGAATTGAGTTGCTATAAACATTGATGTGCCTGCATCACTATAGTATGCTGATTTTAAGTCCTCTGGGTATAGACCAAGGAGTGGGATAGCTGGGTCAAATGGTGGTTCCATTCCACGTTTTCTGAGGAATCTCCATACTGCTTTCCATTACACTGCTGGATTTTTAAATCATCCTGAAAACCATGAAGTATGATTAATCTTCTATTTATTTATTTTTTCTTGATAGTATATTTTCATTTAAATCATACATAACTCAAGTTTTGTACAAAGCTATATAGTGAAAAATTGGGGTTTCCCTCTAAAGCCTTAAGTATCCAAAGTTTAAAAGGTTAATTTTAAAATAATCAAACAAATAAAACAACAAAAACTTCGTGGTGTATTATTCTTTTAATACCTAGCTGCATTACAGATTTCATTTATTTCTTTTTTAATATTTTTGTAAATTTGCCATTAGATAAACTTGAGCCTATGGGATTTCCAGTGGGGCTTGTTCTGGTTTTGGCATCAAGGTTATGCTCATGGCCTCATAAACCCAAATCATTCTAAAAACGATTATAGAAAAGAAAGTAAGAGAATCTACTTACAAAATGCTATGAGTTTAGCGTTTGAGGATTCGCTTTTTTCCCGATAATTTCATTGTGACATTATACTTCTACATGATTGTTGGATTTATTTTGGAGGGGTACTAGAGATTGAACCCAGGGGTGCTTTATCACTGAGCTACATTCCCAAGCCGTTTTCATTTTTTATTTTGAAATATGGTCTCACTAAGTTGCTCAGGCATCTTCCTAAGTTGCTGAGGCTGGCCTTGAAATTGTGGTCCTTCTACCCCAGCCTCCTGAGTTGCTGGGATTACTGGAATGGGCCACAATGCTATGCTATAATGGTTGCATTTGTTACATATTTCTACATACACAGAATATAAGTATAATTTGATCATTGTCATTCCTTACAGACCCAACAAAGGGAAACTCGCTGAGCTGCAGGCTGAGCCAGTTCTTGCATTGTGGTACCTGCTCCACTGGAAAATACTCAGTTTTATTTGAGTAAAATATCCACTGATCAGAATAGAGTACATTTGGTGAATCAGCAAAACTGGAAAAGATATGTCATTGAATTGGAGGCTCAAGACTGGGTTACTGCCTCAGAGATAAACAAACATACTTAAAAGAAGAAAGGAAGGAAGGAGTAAAGAAGGAAGGACAGAAAATAAGGAGGAAGAAGACAAGAAGAAGAAATAATTCCCAAACATTCTCAGGAATCTATAATTCATCTAAGGTTTTAGAATTTGTTGCCGAAAATATTGCACCATGAAGTCTGCTCACTCTGGTACCCAGACAAGAAGTTCCACCATTCTGACATTCCACCCAACCATGGAAGAATTCTCAGATTTCAACAATTATATTGCCTACATGGAATCCCAAGGGGCACACAGAGCTGGCCTGGCCAAGGTAATTCCACCCAAGGAATGGAGAGCCAGGCAGTCCTATGATGATGTCAGTGACATCTTAATAGCCACTCCCCTGCAGCAGGTGGTCTCTGGGAAGGCAGGAATGTTCACTCAATACCACAAGAAGAAGAAAGCCATGACGGTGAGAGAGTATCACCTCCTGGCAGAAAGCGAAAAGTATAGAACTCCCCTTCACCTGAATTTTGAAGATCTGGAGAGAAAGTACTGGAAGAGCCGCCTCTATGACTCACCAATTTATGGTGCTGACATCAGTGGCTCCTTATTTGATGAGAACACTAAAGAGTGGAACCTGGGACACCTGGGAACCATTCTGGACCTGTTGGAGCAGGAATGTGGAGTTGTCATTGAGGGTGTCAACACGCCCTACCTGTACTTTGGCATGTGGAAGACCACTTTTGCGTGGCACACGGAGGACATGGACCTTTACAGCATCAACTACTTGCACTTTGGGGAGCCCAAAACGTGGTACGCAGTGCCCCCTGAACACGGGCAGCGCCTGGAGCGCCTGGCCAGGGAGCTTTTCCCGGGCAGTTCCCAGGGCTGTGAGGCCTTCCTGAGGCACAAGGTGGCCCTCATCTCGCCCACAGTCCTCAAGGAGAATGGCATTCCCTTCAACCGCGTGACTCAGGAGGCTGGTGAGTTCATGGTGACATTTCCCTATGGCTACCACGCTGGCTTCAACCATGGCTTCAACTGTGCGGAGGCCATCAATTTCGCCACTCCGCGGTGGATTGATTATGGCAAAGTGGCGTCTCAGTGCAGCTGTGGGGAGGCCAGGGTCAGCTTCTCCATGGACGCCTTTGTGCGCATCCTGCAACCCGAGCGCTATGAGCTGTGGAAATGCGGGCAAGACAGGGCGGTAGTGGACCACACTGAGCCTACAGCGCCTGGTAGACAGGCGATGACCACCTGGAGGGATGTCCTTTCACGTAGGAAAGCTTCCTCCAGCCTGAGACAGTTCCCACTCTGGCAAGACCCAGCAGCTCTGGACCACACCAAGCCCACCGCATCAGCAAAACAGAAACAGGTTCCTGGGAGACTGACCCCTAGCCTGAGACACCACCGAGGCCAGGGAAAAAGATGCCTCAAATGTCCTGTAGCCACAGGCTGTGGGAGCCGTGGCTGCACCCCAATATGTCCTGCGTCCTGTAGCATGTCATCCCCAAATAGTTATATGCAGCCCAGGGCTACAGTTAAGGGCTGCTTCCCAAAGTCTGGAAGGATCCGGGCGCGAACCAAAACTGTTAATCGTTTTTGTTCTTGGGAATTGGAGGCTCCTGAGCCTACTGTCTTGACACAGACCAAAGGACTCCTAATGGTGGCCACAGGGAACACAGCTTCAGGTTCTGAGCATCAGCCCTTGCCTGAGGATAGAGCTTTGATGAACGATTCTGTATCTGTGAGAGCTGGGCCCTATTTTCCTGCCAAGGCCTCAGGATGTCACTGTGCCCCTGATCTTCAACCCTTGGGTCCCCCACTGGATCCTGACGAACCAATGCACCCTGGTCCATGCTTGTAGTCTCTGGATAACTTCACTCTGAATCTCCCTGAAATTGTCCCAGTGACTGCTTCTGACATCATTCCACCTGTAAGAGTTACTAAGGATGCTACTGGGGACTGCATGACACCTGCTGAGGTTGTAGGCTTGGACCACTTTTATTCCTCTATGTTTCTGGATCCAGCGGAGGTCTCTAGGATCTTCTTGCCACTAGAGGGATTTGAACCTTTGAGTTTGGAGAAGGCCACCAATGGATGCTGTTAATCTTGTAAATGTGACTGTGTTTGACCCCTAATCCTAGTGTTTTGGTTCAGATATAAATTGTCCCCCTGAACTCATTCATATGAATTAGTCCTTTATGAGTGCTATTGTTTACCTAGGATGTGTCCAATAAAAGCTCAAGTGTTAAAACATGGAATCATTTTCATAAGAGAAATGATTAGATCACAATAGGTATGGCCTAATCATTGAATTAATCTAGTGATATGGATTAACTGGGTCAAAACTGTGGGCTCATAAGGTGTGGCTACAGAAAAGTAGATTGCTGGGGGCCTTTTGAGGAGTGTTGATTTTTCTCTCTCTGCTTCCTGGTTTCCGTGTTCTGAGCTGCTTTTCTCTGCCACACTCTTCAACTGCACTGTTCTGCCTCCTGAGGCCCAGAGCTATGGAGCTGACCAACCATGGAACCTATGAAACCCTGAGCCAAATAAATGTTCCCTAAGTTATTCTTGCTGGGTCTTTTGTTACAGTGATGAAACTTGATTAAAACAATGAGTCTTATGTTAATGGTTTTAAGAGTATGGAGAGTTAATCTGTGTATAGTGTTTAAGGGTGGGACCTTTAGAATGTGATTAGTTTAGATTAGGTCCTTAGGGTCCAGCTGTCATGACAGAATCCTAGTGACATTATAAGGAACAGGAAAGAGACCATATATACACAGAGGTATGTACACGCTCTCCCTACCATATGATGCAGCCAGTAGACACCCTTACAGGTGACTGCATCAACCTGTTTGGACTTTCATTCTCCAAAATCATGAGTCAAAAGAAATTTCTATGTTTGCCAAGTAGTCTGCCTCAGATATTTCATTATAGCAACAAAGTACTGACAAATCCACTCAGGAAACTTGGAAAGAACCATTGAAGTTCTCAGCCATACAGCAATTCTGGCATGGGCCTGTCTCTAGTACCTGTTCCCTGTTACTTTCAAGAATTGACATTTCTGAGGATGCCTGATGCTTTCTCCCACTATAACAACTAGGGCTCACTGTAGCCTAGGAAGTGGATCTCTCCACCCTATAAGCCGCCACAGCAAGTTGTAGCATCTCTCAGGGACTGTCAGACCACTCCTGAACATGGCTGTGCCTGTGGCCCCTACCATGGTCTAGATGCCATGCCTACCTCTTGTTTCTTATGTCCTTGTTTCCTCCTCTATGGTATATGCTTCTAGCCCCCACAATCATGGGTCAACATTGGATGATGCAGAGAATCTGACTGAACTTCTTTACTTTATCCCCAATTTCCATCAGGGTGTCTGTCCTTAATCAGACTTCCCCTGGATCTTGCCACTGCCAAAGTGAGGCCCAGTAGCACCTCACAGCCTGACAAGTATAACATGCTCTGCTTCCCAGGTTACCACCAACCACTGTTCCTGAAGAAACTAAACCTTTTGACCAACTGAGTCTGGTAGTTCTGGCCCCAGGCAGGTTTTGTAACATTATCGCTGTTTAATAAATTTGTTATTTCTAATGTGTACCCACAAAACAAAGAGAGGGAACCCTTAAAATATATTCTTCATATAAAAATTGTATGAAAGAGATATATCTAAACAGTGTTTCAGGTAAATATAAAACAATATAATTGGCGAAACTGTACAAAGGAAAATGCAAACAAACAAACCTCACTGGAGTCATGGATCTTAGTATCAGACAAACAAAATGAGATCAAAGTTATGTACAGGAAGTGTGTGTGTGTGTGTGTGTGTGTGTGTGTGTGTGTGTGTTTGTGTGTGTGTGTGATTTTTCTAGTTGTAAATGTCTTTATTTTCTAGTTGTAAAATAACTTTATTTATTTTTATGTGGTGCTGGGGATTGAACCCAGTGCCTCACACATGCGAGGCAAGCACTTTACCATTGGGCTACAGCCTTGGCCCTAGAAAAAGGGCACTTTAAAAAAATTGCAATTATTAACATATATTAATTGTGCAAATTAATGAGTTTTACTGTGACCTCTCCCGACATGAATATATCATGCTTTGATCATATCCACTGTCTAGAAGATTCTTCATAATACTAAAGAATTCTTTAAACACACTTTGCAATGAAAGTAAAGCAGTTATGAATGTCCATGAAACTTTTTCTTTCATTAAATATCAAAATATTTTTGTTGTGGTTGAGTATATGTAACATATAATTTATAACCATTTTAGTGACTATAAAAGACATTCTAATTATACAACCATCACAACCACTATCCATCTGCAGAACCTTTCCTCACCACAAAGTGGTACTCTACACATTAGGCAATACTTCTTAGTACACACTGCTCCAGCTGCCATAATCCATTATTCTAGTTCATTTGTGTGTTAATTTGACTATTATGGCACCTACAACAAGTGGAATGATACATTATGTGTTGTTTTGTATCTGGTTTGTTTCACTTAGTATAATGTGCACATTCACGTTGTAATATGTATCAGAATTTTCTTCATCTTCAACACTAGTCACTGTCCTAGTCTGTATGTACACAACATTTTGAGTATCTATTCGTCCATTGATGGAATCTGTTTTTTTTTTTTCCACCTTTTGGCTATTGTGAATAGTGCTGAATGAGCGCTGATGTACAAAAATATTTTACAGACCTTTTTTAAAGCCATTTTTATCACCTTTTAGATTCAGTTCTATAGTCTTTATTAAAATCATGCATGTATTGACCATTTTTCTTACTAAATAACTACACTATATTACTTTTATATAATTATTTCTTAATTAAAAAATACATACGGTTATTATTTTAGATTTAAAATAAACTGTGGCATTCCCCATGGGCATTGAGAGTCTGTGGAAAGCTACAGATCTTCCCCTTTCACAACTCTACACACGTGAAAATCTATAAACATTTCAGGGAACTCGTGGGTCCCTTCAGTTTTATCCTAGGTGACAGGTTTATAATTCTAGTTTCTTTCCATATTTACTCATTGTGAGGGTCTGAGTGTTGGAGGGACACATTTATTCTTCCCTTCATTTGTACAGCCTGGATATAGGTATGCTCCATGTCTTATTCTTACTGGTAGTCTCTCTACACTCCATGTGGCTTTCCTGGGTGTGGTGGACAGGAGGCTGTACAGTGCCAAGAATCTCTTCCCAAGCTTCACACACTCAAGCGTGTGGGATCCCATTGCAAGGTGTGGGCTGGACAGTGTAATGCATCCCACTTGTGCTCTCAGAGGTCGCCAAGGTTCTGACTGTATCCAGAGCAAGTGGGGGGTGCTTGTAGGAGAATGCAGTCAGGAATGTCTCAGAATCATGCACAGGGATCAGTCTGTGCTTGGTTAAAGGGTATTCCTCATAATTTTCATGCTAAGCTTGTGTTGAGCAGTAAGTGTTGCCTTTGTGACCTAGAGGGAATTGTATGGCGCAAATGCAGAGGATTGTTCTGGAGAAAACAGAAATGTCATTGCTTTTTTCTCACTGGGATGCAAGTGACCCAAATGGGACACTTGGTCACGGAATGCTTCACAGAGCAGAAGACATTTTTGAGTCCCTTAAGGTCCAGAGCAGCATTTTCCACTTTCAGGAATCAGTATGTGCCACAGGCGTAATGTAGAGGAGGGTGATTGTGTTTCTTTAGGAATAGAAAGGAAGCTCATTTGTGCCTGGGGCATAGAAAGGAAAAAGAGGCCTTGTATCTCATGGTAAGTGTTTGATTCTTTTGTAACTTGAAAGGAGAAGGCATTAGAAGTTGAAAACAGCAGTTGACATGATGTGATTCTAAATTTCAATAATCAGCTTAGTCTTGTGAAAAATGTGGGGCTGGAGTAGCAGCTAGACCATGTAGATAATACAAGTGAGAGTAATGCTGACTTAGACTTTATTGGTAGTGTTGAAAATGCACACAGTGGACAAATGCAGAATGTATTTTTGAAGTTGAAAGTGCGAGTTTTGATAGAGAAAGAAAGATTTCAGAGAAGCAAGCTCCCCTCTCCTCAGTAACAGCCATCCTTACTCCTTCCCACAGAATTTCAGTAAGGCTCTAGAATTGAAGACAAGAGTAATAAAAAGTTGATACTTGTTAGAGATCCTGAGTAAAGGCAGCAAAAGCCTATATCTTAACCCTATCTCATCCAGGTGGGCAATTCTGTAGATCCTAATGTTACAAAAGATGGCATACCAGGCTGAGAGACTGAACTCAGGAAATCTGCGAACAGAGGAGGATGGGAGTGAAATGCCCGACTGAGAGGGAGAGTAAGTCAATATTGAGATGGAGGGATCACAAGATGGAAGCTCACTGTATTTACTTGGCAGGGAGCAGCCCTATGGGGGCTGCTGGGCCTATAGCAGATCTTACATGGACTTATATCTGGTAAGGACTGAGAGATGGAGGCGTTTATTCCTTCAGATGAAGTTTTATTGCCCCTGGTGTTCAGGGACACAGGTTTCAGCTGCCAGTTCCTACAGCTGTGGAGAGATGCCTCACCCAAGGCCATGGCTCTTCTCAGGGAAGCCCATGTCCCATGACTGCTCCATGCTGAGGCATGAAAGTTTGGCCACACTGCTCCACCTGGGAACATTCTGAAGGGCCAGTTCAGCTCCAGAGTTCCTTACAGACTGTCTTTGAGCCTGAACCTAAGCTCAACTTTTCCGGCTGCTCAACCCTGCCTCAGTCCCCTCCCTTTCCCCTGGCCATGTGTACCCCAAGGGCTCTTCTAAATAAATGCCCCTGGTGCTGAGCTCTTGAAGTCTGCTCCTAGGCAAGAAACTAGAACACCACTCTAGGTCTTGATTGAGAAAGTGAAGGTCTGTGCCCCCCGCTGACATCATCCTTCATTGCAAGGTTGTTCAGGGATGTGAGGAATTAGAAAATGCCAGATATAATCTCTGCTTCCAATTCATGAACTTTTGTTGTAACTCCTGGAGAAAACAGATGCCTCTGGGTACTGAAAGTCACAAGTATATGAGGCAAGTGTTGTGCTCTGGGAAATATAAATCATTCCAATATCTACCCCTAGATTTAGTGGAAGTACTTCTCTGAGAGGAACAATACCATATTTGGGGCAATGGACACACTTGTGTGTCAGAAGTTTGTGGCAATTGACAGTCACACAACCTCTTTGAAAAACTGTCAATTTCTTATAAACCTAAGTACACATGTGACCCTAGAAAATACATTCCTATAGTTATTTACCTAATTCAGAAAATTGAGAGCTGTGTGAAAAATTCAAATGTCTCCGAACAGATGAATGGGAAAAATAATAGTTCATTGAAATATTCTTCATTAGATGAATGGATAAAGAAAAGGTGGTATACATACACCGCCATCAAGCACTACTCAGCCATAAAGAAGAATGACTTTTTGTATGAGAAGTGGAAGCTACTCCATAATAAGTGGGGGGCGGAATAATAAAAACATAATAGAAGGATCAGTGAAGTAGACAAAGGATAATGAAGAGAAGAGAGGAAGGATGGGGTATGGAAAGACAATGAAATGATTTTGACCTAATTTTCTATGTACATGTCTGAATATACAACAGTGAATGTCACCATCATGTACATCCACAAGACACTAATTTAAAAAAATCAGTAAGTAGCAAAAAGATTAGTAGAGAACCGGAAGGGAATGGAGGAGGGACGAGGGTACAGGAAGAGGAAGTACTAGGGATTGAAGTAGAACAAATTATATTTAATGCACTTATAAGTATGTCAAGATAAATTCTATTATTATGTATAACTCAAAAGAACCAGTAAAAATAAAAACATGATAAAAAGAAATATGACTTATCAATCTAATAGAATGAAGTGTGGTTTATGCTGCAATCAATAGAAGCCATTTCCAAGAGAACAAAAGATTATGATTCTAGGGCTCAGGTTGTGGCTCAGTGGTTGAGCGCTTCCTTGGCACGTGTGAGACACTGGGTTTGGTTCTCAGCACCACATATAAATAAATGAATAAGTAAAGATTTATTGACAATTAAATATATATATATAATATATATATATATATATAATATGTATTATATATATATTTTAAAAGATTATGATTCCATTCATATTCCTTCCAAGAATGGGCCAAACTGATCTGCAGTCATAGAAGCTAGTCAGTGGTTGCTTCTATTGGGGAGTGGGGACTGATTAGGAAGGTCTAGGGAGGAGAGAATAGTATAGGGTGGTTGCTGAATCATCCTACATCGTTTTGGGGTGACGACTGCATACTGTACTCATTTTTGATACTCACTGAAGACCTAAGATTCATGCATTTATTGTATTCTGAGGCAAACTGAGTAGTAGAAAGGATAATAGCAGAGAAAAAGTGAGAACTGTCTCAAAAACTTCATAAAGCTGAGTTCCTAGATTAGTGGAAGAAAAAATAGAAAGCAGCTCAATCCACAAAACTGAATGGGGATGAGAATTTACTACACCTAGTATGCCACTGGAGTTGGGAGTGAAATTGAGAAGTGCAAGAGGTTTTGTTGAAAATTTATTTGCAAAGTTAGTAGTTGGTCGGTCAGCTCCATCAAATGATCATCTCAGGTAGTCCTTTACAGTGATCTTGGTAGAAGGGCAGATGTTCTTGTTTTCCAAGTGAGAAACGGTAATTTAGTGGTAGAATTAGATGGTGGATATGGCAATGCAGAGAAATTTGGGAATTCTGGAAAGTGTCTCTTAAGGCAGTAGCCTTGGCTGGCCTTCCTGTTTTGAACAACAGATGCTGATTTCTTCTCATCATCTTTCAGTAATATTATACTTTCTTCCCAGATGGATAGATGCTGTGAGAAGTCTTTGCTTTAAAAAAATTTGCGGGTGTGGGAGGGCTCTGAAGGACAAAAACATAAGCACACAACTCATTTTTTGAAAACACTGTTTCCATGGCACTCCTATACTTTTACTCTGTAGCATTCATTAGTGTTTATTCTCTTGCCCTATAAGTACAAAGAAAGGCATATTAAACCAATTTCTAAATTAGTCTTCTGGAGATTCAAGAAGTGGAGGAGATCCTTCAAGAAATGTTATTCAGAATTTTCTGTTACTTGTAGTTGCCACACTCAATCTGAACACACTCAATTTGGAGCATTCTTCTGAGTAAAACACACCCATATCTACCTGGTATGGTTTGGATGTAAAGTGTCCCCCAAAAGCACATGTGTGAGACAATGCAAGAAGGTGGGAGGAGAAATGACCAAATATAGCTTTCACCTACTAATCAGTGAATTAATCCCCTGATAGGGATTAACTGACTAGTAACTGAAGTGGTAGGATGTGGCTTGAGGTGGTAGGAATTAAGGCATCACTTTGGTGTATATATCTGAATCTGGAGAGTGGAGTCTCTCTCTGCTTCTGGATCACCATGATGTGAGCTGCTTCCCTCTGCCATATCCAACAAAAAGCTATATTATCAAGTATATAAAGAGCTATTACAGTTGACTCTCTGTATTCATGGGTTCCACTGCATCTACAGATTTCAAGCAATCATGGAATAAAAATATTTTTAAAAAATTAAATCTGTATTGAACACGTATAGACATATACTCTTGACACTCCCTAAACAATAGAGTATAACAACTGCCTCCATTGGATTTACATTGTATTAGGTATTATAAATAATCTAGACATGATTTAAAGTATATCAGAAGACACATGTAAGTTATATGAAAATACTATACCATTGTTTATAAGGACATGGGCATTCATGGATGTCCATATCTTCAGGGAGTTCCTGGAACCAGTTCCCTACACCCCAGATACTAAGAGATAACTGTACAAAAAAGAGAACCCAGATTCCTGATATTTACCTATGATTTTCAGAGGTGAAAAGCAATGAGCACCCTCATACAGAGCTAGTGGGTGTGTAATATGGTAAAAAACTGTTGAAAAGCAGTTTGAATGATAGTTTGCATTCATGCTCTATGACCAAGAGATCTATTCATTATTATGAGTCCACATGAACACCTGTACATAGTGTACAAAGTCCAAAAATGATCCTTTTTATTGGTTCTTTTTTAGTAATCCATAACATCAGGATTTATTTTGACATAAATATAAGCACATTGAATATAATTTGTTCTTATCCAGCTCTGGTACTTCCCCTTTCTCTTCCCTCCCCTCTCCTCTTCTTCTCTTCCCTCTACTCTACTGAGCCTTCTGCTCTATACATATAGGGATTTTTTAAAAAAAATTATCATCTTATGGATATATATGATGGTGAGATTTACTGTGGTGTATTCATATGTGTACACAGGAAAGCTATGTCAGATCCACTCCACTGTCTTTCCCTACAAGGATCCCTCTTCCCTTCCTTTCATTCTCCTTTGTCTATTCCATTGAATTTTTTTCTATTCTTTTTTTTAACCCTCTCTCTCTTTATTTTGGATTAGCTTCTACTTATCAAAGTAGAAAATAAACTACCCCCACAAACTTTAAAAAGTGGAAGCTCATCAAACTTTGACTTTCTGAGACTGGCTTATTTCACTTAGCATAATATTCTTCAGTTCCATCCATTCTCTGGCAAATATCATAAATTCCTTCTTTTTTTTTACAATGGAGTGATATTCCATTGTGCAAATGAAACAATTCATCTGTTGAAGGTCACCTACTCTGCCTTCAGAGCTTTGCTATTGTGAATTATGGTGCTATAAACACTGATGTGGCTAGGTCACTGTAGGTACTATGCTGATTATAAATCTTCTGGATATACCGAGGAGTGGGATAGCTAAGTCATATGGTGGTTCCATTCCTAGTTTTTGGAGGAATCTCCATACTGCATTCCACAAGTGGTCCTACCAGTTTGCAGTCCCATCAATAATGTATGAGTGTACCCTTTTCCCACATCCTCGCTAACATTTACTGTCACTTGTATGCTTAATAATTACCATTCGGACTAGAGAAGAAATATCAGTATAGTTTTTATTTGCATTCTCTAATTGCTAGAGATGTTGAATATTTTTTGATATATTTGCTGACTTTTCAAATTTCTTCTTTTGAGAAATATCTACTTAGTTCCTTTGCCCATTTATTGGTTGGGTTATTTTTTTTTTTTGGTATTAACTTTTTTGAATATATTCTGGATATGAATTCTCCAAGGAGAAGGTGGCAAAGATTTTCTCCCATTCTGTACACTCTCTCTTCACACTCTTAATTGTTTCTTTTGCTGTGAAGAAGATTTTTAATTTGATAGCATTATCCTACTTATTGATTTTACTTCTTGCACTTTAGGAGTCTTGTGAAGAAAGTCAGTTCCTGAGCCAACATGTTGGAGTTCTGGGCATACATTTTTTCCTAGCAGGTGCAGGGGTTCTAGTCCTAGGTCTTTGATCCATGTTCAGTTGACTTTTGTGCAGGGTGAGAGATAAGGAATAAATTTCATTTTTTCTACCTATGGATTTTCAGTTTTCCCAGCACGACTTGTTAAAAAGGCTATCTTTCTCCAACATATGTTTTTGGCACCTTTGTCTAATATCAGGTAACTTATTTTCTATTCTGTATTTTCTTTAGTTTTAGAGTTTAAAACTACTTGACAATACCTGGTACAGTGGAGCCAGCAGCTATTCATGCATGCAGGCCTGAGAATTAGAAGACATATCCAAGACAGTGAAAGCCCCTATTGAAGACACTCATCTATCTGCAAGCTGAACCAGTACTTGGATTGGAGTACCTGCTCAATTGGAGATACTCTGTGTTCTTTGGGCAGAAAACTCTGAACAGGATGGAGTTACTGTAGTGTTAGCAAGTCCGGGAAATTACTTAAAAATCAAGTCTGCCTTCACCTATAAGTCAAAACATTCAAAAAAAGAAAAAGAATAAAAGGGGAAAGGTATAACTCACAAACATTCTCAGTAATCTGTAATATACTTGAGGTCTTCAAGTTTGTGGCTGAGTATATTGCAGACATGAAGTCTGCTCACTCTGGTACCCAGACAAGAAGTTCCACCATTATGACATTCCACCCAACCATGGAAGAATTCTCAGATTTCAACAATTATATTGCCTACATGGAATCCCAAGGGGCACACAGAGCTGGCCTGGCCAAGGTAATTCCACCCAAGGAATGGAGAGCCAGGCAGTCCTATGATGATGTCAGTGACATCTTAATAGCCACTCCCCTGCAGCAGGTGGTCTCTGGGAAGGCAGGAATGTTCACTCAATACCACAAGAAGAAGAAAGCCATGACGGTGGGAGAGTATCACCTCCTGGCAAACAGTGAAAAGTATAGAACTCCCCCACACCTGGAGAGAAACTACTGGAAGAACTGCCTCTATGACTCACTCACCAATTTATGGTGCTGACATCAGTGGCTCCTTATTTGATGAGAACACTAAAGAGTGGAACCTGGGGCACCTGGGAACCATTCAGGACCTGTTGGAGCAGGAATGTGGAGTTGTCATTGAGGGTGTCAACACGCCCTACCTGTACTTTGGCATGTGGAAGACCACTTTTGCGTGGCACACGGAGGACATGGACCTTTACAGCATCAACTACTTGCACTTTGGGGAGCCCAAAACGTGGTACGCAGTGCCCCCTGAACACGGGCAGCGCCTGGAGCGCCTGGCCAGGGAGCTTTTCTGGGGCAGTTCCCAGGGCTGCGAGGCCTTCCTGAGGCACAAGGTGGCCCTCATCTCGCCCACAGTCCTCCATGAGAATGGCATTCCCTTCAACCGCGTGACTCAGGAGGCTGGTGAGTTCATGGTGACATTTCCCTGTGGTCACCATGCTGGCTTCAACCCTGGCTTCAACTGTGCAGAGGCCATCAATTTCGCCACTCCGCGATGATTGATTATGGCAAAGCAGTGTCTCAGTGCAGCTGTGGAGAGGTTAGCTTCTCCATGGATGCCTTTTTGCACATCCTGCAACCTGAGCGCTATGAGCTGTGGAAATGCAGGCAAGACAGGGCGGTAGTGGACCACACTGAGTCCAAGAAGTGACTAAGCCAGAGTTGCTGACCACAGAGAGGACTGGATGCTCTTGAGAGATACCTAGATGCATATTGTTTCTGGAGAACTGTGCTGGCTGGCAGCTCTTGAGTGTACTCATAAGTCCAGGGTCCAGATGCCCCTCCTAAGGCTACAGAGCTGATGCAAAGCCTGGTACAGTCATTAATTTCACGTGTTGCCTATTGTGACTCTATCAAGAAATGCTGTCCATCCATTGTAACTCTATCAACTGGTAGATGTGATAGTCATGGTGGTGGTCTTTGCAAAGTGGGACTCACTTTGTGAGACAACTTTCCAGACTCCAACCAAGAGTCACCATTTCATCTGCAACAAGAGAATAGCTTGCAACCCAGAGCCTCAGTGCCTGCCTTTGGATGGCATTTACACAGTCTGTAAGACATGGGTCTCATTTTTCTGCCATGGTTCCTGGATTCTGCTGAACCCCTGATCTTCAACCCTTGGGACCCCCCCTGGTTCCTAATGCACCCTGGCCCATGCTTGCTATCCCTGTACCACGTTGTCTCCCTGAAATTATCCTGCTGACTGCTTCCAATGTTATTATGCCTTTTAGAAGGCTCTTCAGGGCCACTATTGGGTACTAAATGACCCCTGTGAACCTGGCAGAAGGTGTAGTGTTGAACCACTCTTCCTCTAGGAATTTAGACTCAACTAAGGTTGCCAAAATCCCTTATGTCTCTGGGTGGGATTCCTCCCAGCTGAAGCTAGATGGTGCTGCACTTTTGAGGCCTAAAATAACTTTATTAATGGTTGCTCTCAACTTCTGAATCCATGGCTATTTAATATATTGCCAAATGCTGTGCCTCTGACTCTTAACACTTGGAACCACAGAATATCCTCATCAGCAACAATTCAGGCCTGAATCTTTCACCTGTGGAGACCCAAGAGTGGACACCAGTGAGATGTTTGTGCTTCCTCCTGCTATGACAACCAGGGTCCACTGTGCCACAGATGTGGACCTTCCCTCCCCATAAGCTGCCACAGGAGGTTGTGGTATTTCTCAAGGACTCTTAGCCCAGTCCTAAACATGGCTGTGCCTTTGGCCCCTACCATGGCCTGGATATCATGACCACCTCTTGCTTCTTATGTCACCCTCAGGATATCTTCCTTGTGGTGTTCCCCTCTGGCCCCCACAATCATTTGAGCCAATATAGGATGACTGAGCCTCACTTCATCCCATGTTGCCTCTGGACCTCTAAGCCACTGACTTTAGCTTCCATCACTAAGCTTCAGTGAAGTCCAGGGCTTATCAAAATTCTTTAAACACTGACATGCTTTACCTCCCAGGCCACCAGCAACCATTGTTCATGCAGAAACTAGAACTTCTGACCTTTTGGAGTAGGCCTAAGTGTTCTGACACTAGGTGTTTTGTACTTTTGTGATATTTAACAAATGAAATGGTTATTTCTTGTTTGTTTAATAAATAAATTTGTTATTTCTTCTTGTACCTGCAAAGATAGTTGAATTAAAAAATATAAATGTGTATATATAATATAAATCTGTATACACACGTGTGTGGTGTGTATGATTTTTTTTTTTGTACTCTGTTTCAATCTCAGGGCCTCACATATTATAGGGAAGCACTGAACCACATTCCCACCCCTTTTCTTTTTTCTATTGAGACTGGGTCTTGCTAAGTTGCTAAGGCTGACCTCAAACTTGCAATTTGCCTGCCTCAGCCTCCCCAGTAGCTGGAGTTACAGATGGTTACCACCACACCCAGCTCTTAAAATGTGTTGTAGAACTCAGAATTAGAGTAAAGAGATAGAGCTAAAATAAAAAGGCTGAACACAAAAGAATGGGCGGTGCTATCAAAGATAATGCAAACAAAAATAGAGCCAGAAACATTAATATTAGAAAAACTGTAATTGAGACCACAAATACATAGAAGGGCTTTTAATTATTCCAAAGGCTAAAGTTCACACTGAAAATAAAGCAATCATGAACATTCATGCAGCTTGGATAAATATAAATCATACTAGATAAAATTCAAGTTGAAACAAACATTAAAAGTAGAATCTAATTCATCTCAGTCCAAACAAAAAAACAAATGGACAAACATAAAGATATAAATAATTCACATTAACAATAAGGTAGAATTTATGTACCTGGCAATAAAGATACTTGCTTTTTTCAAGTGCCAGAGGATCAAATTTGACAATATATTAGGGTGGGAAGAAAACATAAATACATTTTTAAACCAAAGTAAAAAAAAATGTGAACATTCTAAAATACAGTGTAATAAGACTACGAACACATTTAAAAATCAGAGAATCTGGAAGGACTTTTCTCAAAGTTAAAAATTGTCTATTGAATTAGAGAGAAACAAAAGCCAGAAAAAACCAAGTTGTCAGAAATCAGAATAAATAACAGTATGAACTCTGGGTCAGACAGCCTGAGTTTGAAACTTAGTTCCATCTCTTACCAGCATGTGTGGCCTTGAAATTTACTTGTTGATGACAGATTCCTCAACTCAAAAAAGAAATGACATCTACCTCACGTGTCTGGTCCAATAGTTCTATGAGTTAACACCCATAAAGTGTTAAGATCAATGCCTAGGACACAACATGTATTACTGGAGGGTTTTTAGATTTCAAAATTAGCACACATATGTGCAGAAATATATGAGATTCAGTGAAGACAGCGTTGAAGAGGATTTGCAGTGTTGGATATTTTTTTCTGTCAAATTGATAGGATGAAATTAAATGGATCAAGGTTCTGATTCAAAAAGTTAGGAACAAATAATGACTAGCAGGAAGGAATTGATAGAGGAAACACACAGGAATTAATGATTAAGAATAAAATCAGGGCTAGGAATATAGCTCAGTTGGTAAGGTGTTTGCCTTGCACACACAAGGCCCTGCGTTCAATCACCATGGACTTCCAGATAATAAAATTAAAAAAAAAATAATTAGAATCATAATAAATCAACTGAAAGCTTGAATAATATGTACACTTTTCTGGAAAATTAGCTTACTAAAACTAATTTAATTAGAAAATCTAAACCATAAATTCCTATGTAGAAATATAAAAAAGCTGGTGCATGCCTATAATCCCAGCCTATAATCCCTGCAGAGGCAGGATTGCAAGTTCAAAGTCAGCCTCAACAAATTAGCAAAGCCCTGAGTAATTAGTGAGACCCTGATTAAGTGGCCATAGATTACATCCCTGGCACACACACACACACACAAAAAAAAAAAAAAAAAAAAAAAAGAAAGAAAGAAAAAAAGAAAGAAAAAAGAAAAGAAAAAGAAAAAGAAAGAAAGAAATATACAAAAGCCAGGTGTCGTAGCTCATGTCTGTTAAGCCTAGCAATGCAGGAGGCTGAGGCAGGAGGCAGGAAGCAGGAGAATGTGAGTTCAAGGCCAACCTGGGAAACATAGTGAGATTTCCCCATTGAAAGAAAAAAAAAAAAAAAAGAAATAAAGAAAGATGTCAAAAGATTTACTATTTAAAAATTCCCCAAACCAAATAATATTACAGAGTTATTATGAGATACCTCTTTCCAAATCATTTTGGGCATTTAAAAGGAAGAAACTCCAAGTTGTAAAGTCAACACAATATTGGTAAAAAATCATGATAATATTACATAATGATAAAATTATAAATAAAACTTATTTATGAAGATTGATGCAAAAATATCAAGTTAAATATTAGTTAAGAGATATTAAGCCCATTAAAAGAATAATTATATAATGACTAATGGAGATCATTGCCTGAAGGCAATAATAGTTCTGTTAGATAAAATGTGTAGACTGTTGGTATGGACTGGGATTCACACTAGGCCCAACAGACCAAACTAATGTGGAGTTACATCACAGTAGCTGAACAGTAGCTAATTGTAGGAAATTCTGCAAATAGTTAACCAGTTAAGCACTAACCAATTAATTTGTCTCTATACCTCACTTTTATTTTTGTGTAAATGCTGTCATATCACATTGTTGATTGAAGTTCTCTAAACGTGTTTTATTTCTGAGGCCTGTGAGATTTGTGAATCATTTTTGGTTTAATTTTTTATTTCATTGATTTATGGTACTGGTGATGGAAGCCAGGGCCTCATACATGCTAGGCAAGTACTCTACCACTGAGTTACATCCCAACCTCTCATTTTTGCTTTGTTTTGTTTTTAATTGCTCAATTAAATAAGAATTTCATTAGCATGAGGGCTGCTTCTTTTAACGGTTTGAATAAGAAAATTTAAGAGCTGGGGATGTAGCTCAGTGGTAGAGTGCTTGCCTAGCATGCATGTTGCCCTGGGTTCAATTCCTAATACTATAAATAAGTTAAATGTAAGAATCCTATAAATGGATACAAGAGTAAGAAGTATGTGATCATTTTTATCATTGTTGACAGGAATTTGAAAAATATCAACCCTTGGTCTCCTCTCATTTTAAATATACACCAATAAACAAGCAATGGATAGTCCTTAAAATAAAAATGGTTTCTCTGATTGTCTACTTAGCTCTCTTAGCTTCAACACCAGTATTTTCCCCAATGTAAAACATGTGAGACATTGATGCTAATAATTTATTTATAAAAATTATAGGTACTAACCAATGCAAAAATTAGAACAATAAGTGATGCAAGGGAAGAGACCAATGTTACTTTGCTACATTGCAGTTGAGATGACTGAATGCCTGGAAAACAGTAGGGGGAGGGTAGTCATTCCTATCTTTTTTCTCTGATTCTTCAAGCTAGCAGGTCTTCTGTATCACCTACGCTTCACTTCTCTGCCTTCTTCGGTAAGTGCAAAGGTAAGCGCCTTTCTGCAACAGATGATACCCAGAGGACGTAAAAAGAGCATACTCCAGGGACACAGCCACATTAATGGTTATAGCAGCATAATTCACAATAGATAAAATGTGGAACAACCTAGATGCCCTTCAACAGATGAATGGATTAAAAATGTGGCATATATACATAATGGAATATTACTCAGCAATAAAAGAATAAAATCATGGCATTTTCAGGTAAATGGATGGAGTTAGAGAAGATAATGTTAAATTAAGTCAGCCAATCCCCCAAAACCAAATGCTGAATGTTTTCTCTGATATAAGGAGGCTGATTCATAGTGGGATAGGGAGAGGGAGCATGAGAGGAGTATAGGAACTCTAGATAGGGCAGAGGGGTAGGAGGAGAAGGGAGGGAGCATGGGGTTAGAAATGATGGTGGAATGTGATGGACATCATTATTCAAAGCACATGTATGAAGATATGAATTGGTGTGAATATACTTTGTATACAACCATAGATATGAAAAATTGTGCTCTGTATGTGTAATAAGAATTGGAATACATTCTGCTGTCATACATACATAAAAAAAAACATTTAAAAAAATTTAAATATTTCCAACCCCAAAAAATATACTTATCTACTCCTCAGCTCTGTAGCTTTGTGTTATTAAATATTTATTTAATGTTATTAAATATTATGAACCTCGATTTTTAAACTATAAAATCAAATAAACTATATTTAAGTGACTGATAAATGATTATTAAAAAATAAATAAAAGGAAAGCATCAAACAGGGCTGAACATTTGGGGATTCTCTATTAGGTAAAATATTTCAGGGTACTATTGTATTAAAACTAAAAGTGAACAGGATTTTTAAGATCAATATTTTAAAATGAGTGAATTGAAGGAGGGAACTAAGTTGGAGACAGGGGGAAAAAATCATTCAAAGCCAGGCGTTGTGGTGCTCGCCTATAATGCCAGTGGCTCAGGAGGCTGAGAAAGGAGGATTGAGAGTTCCAAGGCAGCCTCAGCAAAAGCGAGGTGCTAAACAACTCAGTGAGACCCAGTCTCTAAATAAAATACAATAATGGGCAGGACATGTGGCTCAGTGTTTGAATGCCCCTGAGTTAAATCCCCAGTATCCATCTCCCCCAAAATCATTCAAGTCACAGTAGGAGGATCATGAGTTCAAAGTCAGTCTCAGCAACTTAGCAAGGCCCTAAGCAACTTAGCAAGATCCTTTCCCAAAGTAAAATCTAAAAAGAGAAAGAATATCCAAAAGATCAATAAACATAAAAAGTTGCCTATTCTTATCAATAATCAAGGAAATTCAAATCCTGATGACATACTTTCCCTGACTTACTAAAACTAAAAAGGTTGATATTTACCTAAGGTTTGCAAAAGTAAAGAGGAAGGAACAGCCTCACATAAAGTTAGTAAGTGTGCATATGGGTGAAAATCATTGAAAAACAGTGTACATGATAGATTGCATTTACATATTCTATGATCAAGAGATCTAAAGTATGAGTACATAAGACCTCTAATATACAACCATGTGACACTTAATAATGGAGAATGCTGAGAAATGTGTCATCAGGTGATTTTGTCATTGTGCAATATCACAGTGTACTTATACAAACCTAGATGAGCAAAATCTTAAAAGGTGTATTATTCTCTGAACATTACTTTCCCCTTTTGACAGCACAGCAATTCAGCAGGGCATCTTGAAAGAGGAGCTGGGTAATCTCTGACTTCTTATTGCTCCTGTACTTTGCGGGCCTGTGCAGTTAGTGATATGCCTGAAGACCTAGGTTTCTTGCTCTGTCAGGTTTCAATTTGTTGCTTGCAACATTGCTCTCAAGGAAGGTATAATCCTATCCCTAAAAGCCTTGAAACCTGACATTGAATTGGCCTCAGTATGGATGAAAGTCCTTTCAGACATCTGTTTCCAGAAATGGAAGAGCTTGTCAATATTGAAGATACACTCTGGTTAGCCATGTCCCCAACGCCCCCCACACATCAGCTTTTCTAAAATTTCCCAATATCCTCCATCTGCTTCATATCAGCATTCACAGAAACTCTACTCCCATTCATATTATGTAATTAATAAAAATTCTTGAATAGTTTAAACCACTTAGAGCCAGCAGTAAATTCAACATTGTAATCGGATTCAGTTTTTTCTTTAGTCATCACAAACTTTTTGCTTTGGCTGGGATTGTCATGGTGCTGAGAAGGTCCCACTGCTATCTGGTCTTTAATCCAGTCATTAGAAGTTTCTGCATATCTGACAGACCTGTCTCCAATTTTGATTAGTCTCCTTGCCTTTGATGAAGTAGATCCTTCAGCAGGTTTTCTCACTTTGTTACTGTTTCAGTTCAAAGCCACAGTGGAGTTGGACATGCCTGAATGGCCAGAAAAAAACATCATGGATTTTCTTCCTTGGTAGTCCTCAATCACTTCTAATTTCATTTCCAGGTCCATCTCTTGATATGGCCTTTTCCTGGCAATGCTAGCAGTACATTTTGTATGCTCAGGGTTCATGATGGTCAGAATCATATGAGATTAGGTCAAAGATGAGAGAAATATTGCAATCAATAAATGTGGTAAATGTGAGATACAAGGCTTCAGCCAGCACAGTGTTTCACAGTAACTTTTTGTAAGTAGAATAGGACACTCTAAAGCAACAATAAATAATACAGTATAGAAAACATTATAATCCTTGAGCATAGTCATTTATTTTTATTATCAAATATTATGTAGTGTATGTAATTGTATATGCTACATTTTTAACCAACTGGCAGCACAATGGGTTTGTTTCCAACCAGCTTCAAAATAAACACACAAGTAATTCCTTGCTTTATAATATTAGGAAGGCTCTGAGGTCAGTAGATGATAGGGATTTTTCAACTCCATCTCAACAGACCAGGGCTCCATCATTACATCCCAAAACCCTAGAAAAAGAAGACAAACCAACACCAAAAGTAGTAGAAGAAAGGAAATAATTAAAATCAGGGCAGAAATCAATGAATTTGAAACAAAAAAAAATTCAAAAAATTGTCAAAACAAAACTTTTCACTGAAAAAAAATTGATAAACCCTTAGGCACCCTAACAAAAAGGAGAGAGAAAACTCAAATTACTAAAATTCAGGAGGAAAAAGGAAATACCTCAACAGACATTATTGAAATGTGGAAGACAAGTAGAAACTATTTTGAAAATTTATACTTCAGTAAAATATAAAATCTCGAAGACAACGACAAATTTTTAGAGGCATATGATCAACCTAAACTGAGTCAAGAGGCCATACACAATTTAAACAGATCAATTTCAAGCAAGGAAATAGAAGATGCCATCAAAAACCTACCAACCAAGAAAAGCCCAGGACCAAATGGATTCACAGCTGAGTTCTACAAGATTTATGAAGAGAATTAATATCAATACTCCTCAAATTATTGTATGAACTAGAAAAGGAAGGAACCCTTTCAAACTCATTCTATGAAGCTGGTATCATCCTGAGACCAAAACCAGGCAAAGACACATCAAGGAAAGAAAATTTCAGACCAACATACCTGATGAACACTTATGCAAAAATCCTCAATATGGTGACTTATGACTGAAATGTCTATATATTGAACATGTCTGAGATTGTTCAGAGCAGTGTTGTTCGGAAGGGGTCAAAAGTGGGAACAACTCAAAAGCCCATCAAGAGCAGAAATACTTAGTCTGCTGAATGTTATGGTAGGAAAGCAGAAACAAGTATAGCTACACAAAGCAATATCAAGATGTATACAATACATTACTATATATAATTATGTTATATATAAAACTATGCAATGCTATAAAATAGTCAAAATTTTAATTTTGCACTGCTAAGGAAAATTAAGCCCTTGAAGTTAGACCAGGGTGAGTCTAGGAGAGAGACGGGGCTGTGATCTGTGGAAGAAGAGAACAGTCAGGTGCAGGGCAAGTTTTGCTCTTGACCTCGAATGTGGTCTCATTTTGTTCACTGTGTTATTTGTTAATGGTTCATATGTATTTTGTAAATAGCCAGTAAATATGTTACATTGCACAATTAAAAAAAAATATCAAGTTGTTTCCGTTCTAAAGCATGTAAGAGGCTTAGAATCATTAACAGAGTCGTTTGATTTATGTTACATTTTATTGTTTTGTAAACTTTTAAAAACCCTGATTGTATTTCTAAACTTCCTTCCTAATATTGTTTTGGAAAAATATTGCATTTTTAAGTGTTTCAGATTTACATAAAGTTTAAGCATAGAACAGAGACTGCCATACAACACCCCTTCCATATCCCTACAGCTTCCTTATTTGTTTGTTTGTTTATTGGTACTGGGGATCTAACCCAGGGATGCTGTATTACTGAGCTACATCCCAGCCCACTTTTATCTTTTCTTTTGAGATAAGGTCTCATTAAATTACTGAGGCTGGCCTGGAACTTGCAATGCTTCTGTCAACCTCTGGAATCCATGAGATTATAAGGTGTTTGCCACCCTGCCTGGCAACTCCCCTCAATATTAACATCTTGCATTTGTTGCGAATAAATAACCAAAATCAATGAATTTTTGATAATTAAAAGCCTTTATTCATTCATATATCAGATTTCCCTTGTGTTATCATGAAGAGTCCTTGCCTAACATATTTCCCTATTCTTGAGCCTAGCGTCTGTTTTCTGTTGCAGCATCCTGACTAAAGCACCACATTACATCTAGTTTTCACCTCTCCTTAGTTCTCTTTGGGCTCTGAGTTTCTCAGGCTCTGCCTGGTCTTGAGGAAACTTGAGGATTTTGAGGGAATCTGGTCTGGCATACTATAGGATGTCCCTCAATTGGACTCTGATGTCTTTCCCATGATCAGCTGGGGTAGTTGTGTTTCTGCTCTGTTCATCACATCACATCACATCCCATCCCATCCCATCCCATCACATCAAAGGTACAACCTATCAACATGACTCAGGACTCAAGGTTGACCTGACCAGAACAGTCATTTTCAGGTTTCTCCACTGTGGAGTTTCTATCATGCACTCCCCACCCCCTCCCTTGAAAGCCATATGCACCTCTGGAAGGAAGTCACTGTTCAATGACAAGAGTAAGGACAGGGACAATGCTCCCCTCTTCAGGGCAGAGCCTCTGTGGAATTTATTTGAATTCTTCTGCAGGAGAAATTTGTCTCTTCTCCCCCTTTTTTCAATGTATTCTATCATTTATGTGTATCTATATCATCTTAGAGACACTGATTTTGTATCATGGATTATAATTGTACACTGTCTTCATTTTGCTCCGGGTCATTCAAGCTGTGATCACTGGGGCCATTTTCATTAATGGTTTATGCTTCCCTTTGATATTCCTGCCCATGTTTATGTTTGTATTTGGCACATTCTCATTTTCAGGCAATGCAAAAAGCTTCAGTCTCATGTATTTCCTTGCCCAGACCTAAAAACTTCTTGTTCATCAGTGTTGTTGCTTCTTCATTTTATTTTTCTTTAAAAATATCAGATTGCATATGGCAATATGTAAATCAATGGATGTGTAACTGATGTGATTCTGCAATCTGTATACGGGGTAAAAATGGGAGTTCATATCCCACTTGAATCAAAGTGTGAAATATGATATATCAAGAACTATGTAATGTTTGAACAACCAACAATAAAAAAAAATTAAAAAAAATATCAGATTGCATTTTTATTAACCATCTCAATTTCATATATGTTTTCCCCTTTATCATTTTATCAGTATTTTTATACTTTATTGACTTTTGCTTATTTTCGTTTTCATTTGTTTTCACTCAGTTTAAGAAAGATGAATTGATTTTTTAAAGAAATGTGGATATTAAATTTTAAGTAAATATGCACTTTTATAATTTCAATGTTATTCAATTGTGATCAACTGCTCAATATTTTCTGAAATTTTTATAGATGTTTTTTGTAGTTCTGCATGGTTAAGTTTTGCAAACATTTTATGTATATTTTTTATTTTTTTAAAGAGAGAGAGAGAGAAGAGAAGAGAAGAGAAGAGAAGAGAAGGGAAGAGAAGATTTTTTAATATTTATTTTTCAGTTTTCGGTGGACACAGCATCTTTATTTTTATGTGGTGCTGAGGATGGAACCCAGCGCCCTGCGCATGCCAGGCAAGCACCTTACTGCTTGAGCCACATCCCCGGCCCAAACATTTTATGTATATTAAAAAGTATTTTTCATTCATTGGATTTGTGTTTGTTGCAGGTGATGTGATGAAACTTGTTTAGTTGTTCATACTTGATGACATTGTTTCTTTCCTTTTCTACTCTGTCAGCTTCTGAGGGAGTGGCGTCAAAATAAAGCACTATTCCAAGCCTGGCAGAAGGTTGGTCAGTTTTACCTTGTGGCTCTCAGACTTGGTTCTCTAGGTTTGGCTGCTGGCTGGTTAGCTGCCAAAGGTCACCACTGCAGTATGCTTCTTCGGAGTTTTTCTTTCCAATAGCTATGAAAATCTCTCTTTGATCCCACGGATCTATCTGACATTAGTATTGCTATGCCAGGTTTGTTTTGTTTCTGCTCCTTTCTTTCTTCCTTTCTTCTTTCTTTCTGTTTTCTTTCTTTCTTTCTTTCTTTTCTTTTCTTTTCTTTTTTTTTTTTTTTTTTTGTACTGGTGATTTGACCCAGGAAAGTCTTACCACTGAGCTTTATTCCCAAGCTTTTTCTTTTTTATTTGGAGAGAGGTTATTCCTACATAGACAAAGCTGGCCTCAAACTTGCAATCTGGCTTCAGCTTCCCGCTTAAGGGGCTGGGCTACAGGCAAGTGCTACTGCAGTTTGCTATGTCAGGTTCCTTTGCTTAATTCTAGCCTGTTTGTCTTTTCCCATCCTTGATGTTCAATCTCTTCATTGGATTGGATTTGATTGAATTAAGAAAGGAGGAGGGTGGATGGGATTAGATTAGGTGGGGTGGTGATCCTAGAACCCAGCTCTGTGATTACATCAGGTGGGTGTGGATTGGATTGAAGCTGAGCTCAGGTATAAAACCAGGTCCTCAGGGTCTGGGCTTCCTGTGGACAGTAGGTGTGCAGAGGAAGCCTTCTCTGTGTGCTGGAGTGTCTCCACCTAACTCTAGAATTTGCTGGGGAAGGTAGGTCCCTCTGTTTCTCTGGTGGGCCTTCTTGGATATTTTACTTTTGAGGAAATGTTATCACCATGTTGTTCCTAAGATTGAACAATACTTTTAAAACCAAGAACCTCTGATAAATTTATGGCAGTGTATCCTATTTTATCACTGATTTATTTCGTAGTCTTTTCAAAGAAATCATTTTTTTCTTTTTTGTTGTCATCTATATTAGGTGTTCGGTTTTTTGTTGTGTATGGTTCATTTTATGCCCTGATTTTTTAAATTTTTTTTTAAAATATGAATTCTTTGAATTTTCTTTTTAACTGTATCTACTCTTATTAAAGATATTTATATATATTTTTTGGTACCGGGGATTGAATCCAGTGTCATTTACCCTCTAAGCTACCACCCCTACGCCCCTTACCCCCCCCCCCCCCCCCCGCCTTTTTCATTAAGAGACAGGTCTTGCTAAGTTGCTTAGGGCTACCCAAATTGGTAAGATTGGCTTTAAAGTTGCAATCATCCTGCCTCATCTTCCTAAACTGCTGGGATTATAGGCGTGTGCCATCATGCCTGGCTGTTAAAGATATTTTGTTTTTTATAAAATTGGTACTGGGGAAGGACATGGCAGACGATCATTAATAGTATACAACAATGTCAAAACTCCTTTTTGAGGGGCTGGGGATGTGGCTCAAGCGGTAACGCGTTCGCCTGGCATGTGCGCAGCGCTGGGTTCTATCCTCAGCACCACATACAAATAAAGATGTTGTGTCCGCTGAAAATTAAAAAATAGATATTAAAAAATTCTCTCTCTCTCTCTCTCTCTCTCTCTCTCTCTCTCTGTCTTTAAAAAAAACTCCTTCTTGGAGGGGATACTCAAATCAGAAATCATAAGACCCAATGATTTGGATACCCTTGGATTGAACTCTGATGTCTTTCCTATGATCCGAAGGGGTAGCTGTGTTTCTGCCCTTTTTATCACATCATATCATTTCCAGGGTACACATTATCAACATAACTCAGGACTCCACATTGACCTGGCCAAAACAGTGGTTGTCAGGTTTCTCCACTGTGGAGTTACTATCATGCACTCCCCACCCCTTCCCCTGCTAGCCATATGCAGCTCTGGAAGGAAGTCACTGTTCAAGGGCAAGAGTAAGGACAGGGACAATGCTCTCTTCTTCAGGGCAGAGCTTCTGTGGAATTTATTTGAATTCTTTTGCAGCAGAAATTTGTCTCTTCTTTCCCTTTTTTTCAAGTTATTCTATCATTTATGTATATCTATATGAAGTTAGAGATATTTATTTTGTACCTCGGCTGGAATAGCATATTATTTTAGCTTGAAGTGGTGATACACACTGGTAATCCCAGCAACTCAGGAGGCTGAGAGAGTCAATGGGATTATAGATGTGTGCCACCATGCCCAGCAACTCCCCTTAATATTAACATCTTGCATTTGTGTGGGACATTTGTTACAATTAAAGAACCAAAATTGGTGAGTTCTTGATAATTAAAAACCTTTGTTCATTCATATAGTAGATTTCCCTCAGTTTGGGCTGGGGATGGAGGATAGTGAGTTCAAAGCCAGCATTGGCCACTTAGTAAAACCCTAAGCAACTTAGGGAGACCCTGTCTCAAAATAAAAAGTAATAAGGGCTCCAGATGTGGCTCATTGATTATGTGCCTCCGGGTTCAATTTTCCCATTACTACCCCCCAAAAAAATTGTTTTAAATTGGTCAACTCATTTGAACTCTGGTCACTGAGAGCCATTTCCAATGGCTTCCGTTTCTCTTCGGATTCTCCCTTCAATGCTTCTTATTTTCTAGCAATACAGGATCCTCCTCTTTCATTGGATATATTTTCTACTCAGTTCTAGATACTTCTTTTATTTTCTTTAAAGGTGTCTGATTTCAATTTTATTAACCATCTCAACTTTTGTATCAGTTTGTTTTCCCTTTTGCTTATTTATCATTCTATCATTATTTTTAACTTTCATTTTCCTTTGTGTAATTTTATATTGTTCGGTTTGTTTAATTGAGTGTACATAAAGATGAGTGAATATTTAAAAATACAGATACTAATTTTCAAATAAATATGGTTGGGTTCATTACTTTTATTGTTGATTTCAGTTTTATTTCATTGTTTTTGAGGATGCCTAATATATTGATTGCATGAAATTTTAATTGATATTTATTTTGTAGGCCTGTAATTGGTATATACTTATAATTGTTTTATGTTTATTGAAAAGGATTTTCCAACTGTCATGTATTTGTGGTTGGCTATGTTTGAAGTTGTTAGGTTTGTTGTTTAAACATTTTTATAGCACAATTAATTTTATTGTCCACTCTGTATAGGATTCAGAGGAATGTGTTAGAAAAAAACAAAAAATCACAACCAAAACAAAAAATTACCAGCATCACTGATGATTTTTTCCTTTAATTTATGACTTTCAGTCTGTTTTCTGTGCCTCAGCACTGTGTTAGGTGCATAAATTTCATTACTCTATATATTCCTAGTTCTTTTTTATTTTTATTTTTTAAAGTTCTTCTTTGGTTCTTTTTTTTGGGGGGGGTTGGTGGGGGATACCAGAGAATGAGGCCAGGGGCACTCAGCCAGTGAGCTACATCCCCAGAGTTTTTTTGTATTTTATTTCGATACAAGGTCTCACTGAGTTGCTTAGTGCCTCACTATTGCTGAGGCTGGTTTTGAACTCAAGATCCTCCTTTTTCAACCTTCCCTCAGCCCCTAGGATTATAGGCGTGTGCCACCTCACCTGGCTCTTACTTTGATCTTATAAATACATTTATATTGATATTGCTACCTCAGGTTTCTTTTGCTTAATATTTGTCTGAATTATATTTTTCCATCATCTGATGTTTCAACCTCGTAGCTTTAAGATTGATTAAGGATATTTTTTAGAGGGGGTGGGTATATATTAAGTGGGATGTCAAACCAGAGCCTAACTCTGTGATTATATTAGTTGGGAGCTAATAAGATTAAAACATTGCTCAGGTGGGACTCCAGGATCCTTGGTACTTGAGTTTTGTTTACAGTGTAGCTACAAAGAGGGAACCTTCCTCTGGGTCCTGGAGTATTTCTGTAGGAAATTCAGATTTTGTTGGTGGAAGGTAAGTTGCTTTATTTCTCTTCTTTCTGAGATAGAGATACCATCATTTGGAAGTAGCAGAAAGTAAACACTCTTGTGTTTCACTTTTCCTTAAGTAATAAAATATTAAAATGATGAATTTTACTTTAGAAAGTACTTCCTGGTTTTAAAAAATCATCTTCTTTATTCATACAGTGAGAAAATATTAAGTGCATGTCATTTCTGTTCTTTTTATTTTGGGTACCAGGGATTGAACCCAGAGTTACTTAACCTCTGAGACACATCCCCAGTCCTTTTAAAATTTTTATTTTGAGACAGGGTCTCTCTAAGTTGCTAGGGCCTTGCTAAGTTGCTGAACTGGGTTTGAACTTGCAATCCTCCTGTCTCAGCCTTTGGAATATCTGGGATTGCATGAACCTACAGTCTATATTTCTTCATTGGAAACTTGAGTTTCTCATGTTAAATAACTTGAAATCAGGACAGGGGTGAGGTTCAGTGGTAGAGCATGTGTTTGGAACATATAAGTACCTGGCTTAATTATCCAGCATCAAATAAAAAAAAAAAAGAGAGAAGTGAAGAGTTTTTGTTATTCCATTTTGTAATTGATTATTAACTGGTGTACAGAATGCTGTAGATTTCTATATGCTGACCTTGAATCTAGAAACTTTGCTGAGCCCAGTGTTTCTAATAACTTTTTTCCTTAATCCTAACCAGTGATTGAATTTTAATTAGAATGCTCCTAAAAATAATGATTATTGGGCCTGTATAAGTAAGTACATGTTTTGTGACTGTTTACATGCTTACTGCTTTACAAAAAAAAATACTCTTTTTTTTTTAAAAAAATAGAGCTTTATATTTATACATAGTTATTGGGTTCATCCAGACAATCTCCAAGATGCATGGAAATCTATGTCAGTACATGACCTCCCCTTTCTCCCCGACTTTGCCCTCCCATCCCCCTCCCCTCTCCCATTCTTCTTCTAATCTGCTAGACTTCCTTTTGCTCCTCTATTAATTTCTATTTGATTGGTTCTTTATGTTATCCTTCCATCCCCCATTTCTTTTATTTTACTCTAGCCTTCACAAATGAGAGAAAACATTTAACCTTGAAGTTTCTGAGTCTGGCCTATTTCACTTAGCATGATATTCTACATTTCCATTCATTTGCTGGAAATGCCATAATTCCATTCTTTTTTCATGGCTGTGTAGAACTCCCTTGCATGTATACACCACAATTTCTTAATTCATTAATCTATTGACAGTCATTTTGGTTGATTTCATTTTTAGCTATTGTGAATTGTACTGCTACTGACATTGATGTGGCTATGTCACTATATTATGCTGATTTTAGATCTTTTGGGAAAACACAAAGGAGTGGGAGTCATATGGTGGTTCATCCCTAATTATTTGATGAATCTCCTTTCTGATTTACAAAATGGTTGTCCTAGTATGCAGTCCTACCAACCATGTATAAGTGTTCCTTTCCTCCCACAACCTTGCCAGCATTTATTATTGTTCACATTCTTGGTCATTGTCATTTTGCCTGGAGTGAGATGAAATCTTAGTGTAGGTTTGATCTGCATTTCCCTAAGTGCTAGAGATGTTGAACATTTTTTCCCCCATACATTTGTTGGTCATTGTGTTTCTTCTTTTGAGAAGTTTCTGTTTAGTTTTTTTTTCCCATTTATCGATTGAATTATTTTTTGGTGTTAAGTTTTTTCAGTTCTTTGTACATTCTGCATATTAATACCCCAGCAAAGGAATAGATAGCCAAGATTTTCTCCCATTCTGCAGGTTCTCTCTTCATGCTCTTCATCATTTCCTTTGTTATGCAGAAAACTTTTAGTGTGATGGCATCCCTCTTAGATTCTTGGTTTTATTTCTTGTGCTTTGGAATCTTGTTAAGGAAGTCAGTGCCAGCAAATACAAAATGAAGTGTTGACCCTATGTTTTCTTCTTGTAAAGGTTCTTGACTAATTCCTAAGTCTGATCCATTTTGATTTGAGTTTTGTACAGGATGAAAGAGAGGGTTCTAGTTTAATTTTTCTACATTTCTAGTTTTCCCAGCACCATTTGTTAAAAAGGCCGTCTTTCAAAATACATTTTTAGCACCTTTGTCAAATATCAGACAGCTAGAAGTGTATGGATTTGTCTCTGTGTCTTTTATTCTGTGTCGTTGGTCTTCCTGTCTATTTTCACACCAATTCCATGCTGTTTTTATCATTACATCTCTGTCGTAAAATTCCAAATCAGGCATTGTGGTGCCTCTTTCTTTACTTTTCTTACTTATTATTGCTTTGGCTGTTCTGGGTCTCTTATTCTTCCAAATGAATTTAAGAATTGTTGTTTTCTAATTCTGTGAAGAATGTCATTAGTATTTTGATGGGGATTGCACTGAATATGTATATTGCTTTTGGTAGTATGGACATTTGGACAATTTTGATTCTCCCTATCCATGGGATGTCTTTCTATCTTCTAAGGTCTTCTTTAGTTCCTTTCTTCAGTGTTCTATGATTTTCATTGAAGTGCTCTTTTATGTCCTTAAGTTTTCTTTTTTGGGGGGTGAGGGAGGCTATTGCGAATGAAATGGTTTTCTTGATTTCTTCCTCAGATGAATTACTGTTGTAGTATAGGAAAGCTATTGATTTGTGGGTGTTGAGTTTGTATCCTGCTACTTTGCTAAATTTATTTATAAGCTATAGGAGTCTTCTAGTTGAGTTATTTTGGGTCTTGTAGATATAAGATCATGTGGTCAGCAAACAGAGATTGTTTGATTTCTTCTTTTCCTGTTTGTCTCCCTTTGATTTCCTTTTTTTGCCTGATTGCTCTGATTAATGTTTCAAGGGCTGTATTGAGTAAGAGTGGTGAGAGTGGACAGCCTTGTATCTTTCCTGATTTTAGAGGGAATTCTTTCAGTTTTTCTTCCATTTAGTATGATGTTGGCTTTGGGTTTGTCATAAATGGTCTTTGGGCTGGGGTTGTGGCAGTAGTAGAGCGCCTGCCTAGCATGTATGACACACTGGATTTGATTCTCAGCACTGAGAATAATTAAATAAAAAATAAATAAAGGTCCATTTTTAACTAAAACATATTTTTTAAAATGGCCCTTATGATGTTGAGTGTAAGATCCTTCGATCCCAAGCTTCTCCAATGTTTTTAACATGGATGGGTGTTGAATTTCATCAAAGGCCTTTTCTGGGTCTATTGAGATGATCATGTGATTTTTGTCCTGAATTATGTTTAAGAGGTGAATTACATTTATTGATTTGCATATGTTGAACCAAACTTGCATCCTTGGGAAGAAACCCACTTGATCGTGGAGTATTATTTTTGATGTGTTTTTGAATGCACCTTTCTAATATTTTAGTAAGGATTTTTGTCTCTATGTACATCAAGGATATTGGTCTGTAGTTTTCTTTCCTTGATGCATATTTCTCTGGTTTTGGTATCAAGGTTATACTGGCTTCATAAAACGTATTTTTGAGTGTTCTCTCCCTTTCATATTCATGTAATAATTTGAGAAAGCCTGATAAAGTGTCTGCTAGGACTCAGATGAGAAGATATCATATCCTAGGCTTTTCTTTCTTTCTTTTTTAATTAAAAAAATTGATGAAACTTCATTTTATTCAGTTATTTATATGCAGTACTGAGAATCAAACTCAGTGCCTCACACATGCTAGGCAAGTACTCTACCACTGAGCCACAACCCTAGCCCCTTTTCTTTCTTTTTTCTTTTCTTTTTTAAGTCTTTTATGTGCTGCTTTAATTTTATTACTTAATATTGGTGTGTTTTGGTTTTCTTCATTTTCCTGATTCAATTTGGGCAGCATATGGAATTTGTCAATGTGTTCCAGATTTCCCAGTTCCTTGGAGTAAAAATTTTCAAAATAGGTTCTGATAATCAGAACATGGATTTCAGAAGAGTTTGTGGTAATATCTCCTTTTCCATCTCTGATCTTGTTGATTTGCACCTTCTCATCCTTTCTTTTGCTTAATTTGGCTATGTTTTTTTTTTCATCTTACTCATCTTTTCACAAAACCAACTCTTTGTTGTGTTGATCCTCTGCAATTTTCTTATACTCAATTTAATTGATTTTGATTCTGATCTTAGTTATCCTGTCTCCTGGTTTGAGGTTAGTTTGTTCTTCTTTTTCTAAGACCTTGAGCTGGAATATAAGGTTATTTATTTGGAAGATCTCTTATTTTTTTTTTTCTTTTTGTGGTACTAGGGATCAAACCCAGGGCCTCATGCATGCCAGGCAGGCACTCTACCAATGAGCTATATCCCTAGCCCTCTAATTTTTTAATGTAGGCACTCAATGCTACAAATTTTCCTCTTAGAACTGCTTTCATACTGTCTTAGAGATTTTGCTATTTTATATGTCTGTTCTCGTGCATTTTTTAAAAAATTTTTTTGTTGTAGATGGACTTTTATTTTATTTATTTATTTTCATGTGTTGCTGAGAATTTCTTGATTTCTATCCTCATTTTTAATTCTATCCCTTCTTCATTTAAAAGAGTTTTGAGTCTTATCCATGTGATTATGCAGTTTTTATTATTTTTCTTGCTCTTGATATCTAGCTTCATTCCATCATGATCTAATAGGATACGTGGGGTTATATTGATTTTTTTGTATTTGTTAAAGTTTACTTTGTTGCCTAGAATATGAACTATTTTGGAAAAAGTGCTATGTACAGCTGAGAAGAAGGTAAATTTAGCTGTTTTGTGGTGGAATATTCTATAGATGTCCATTATTTTCATTAGATTTATAATGTTAATTAGGTTGGAGATATCTTAATTGATTTTAGGTTTTTGATGCCCTGTTTATTGGTGATAAAGGTATACTGAAAGCACTCACTATTATGATGTTGGGGTCTATGTGGGACTTAATATCATGGGGATCTTTTTTCCATGTAATTGGGTGGGTTGACATCTGGGACATGAATATTTACTATTGTTTTATATTTTTATTGGGTTGTTCCCTTGTCTAAGATATAGTGACCTTCTTTGGCTCTTCTGATTACTTTCTGTTTGAAATTGGCTACAAAGTATTCTTCATGAAGGGAATTTCTACCTCTTTTTAAAAATTAAGAGTTAAAACATACATAATGTATATTCAAATAATTATTAGAGATTAAGTTATTTTAATTATATTTCTCATGAAATAATATCCTTTTTTCAACTATTTGTGTAAACAGTTACACTACTGGATTTTTTTCTTAATATGTACTATTTCTTTTTATTTTTTACTTTTAAATTTGTTCTAATTAGTTATACATGACAGTAGTATGCATTTTGACATATTGTATACAAATGGAGCACAATTTCTTCCTCTGGCTGAACATGATGTAGAGTCACGTGGGTAGTGTAATCATACATGTTTATAGAATAATAATGTCCATTCTACCACTTTTCCCACCCCACACCCCCTCCTCTCTCTGCACTCCACTCTGCCCAATTTAAACTTCCTTCATTCTTCCCTACCCCCACTCCTAATTATGGATCAGCATCTGCTTATCACAGAGAACATTTGGCCTTTGTATTGTTGGTTTGGCTTATTTCACTTAGCATGATACTCTCCAGCTCCATCCATGTACCTGCAAATGCCATAATTTATCCTCTTAATGCTGAGTAATATTGTAGTGTGTGTATATATACCAAATTTCTTTATCCATTCATCTATTGAAGGTCATCTAGGTTGCTTCCACAGCTTAGCTATTGTGAATTGAGCTGCTATAAACATTGATGTGCCTGCATCACTATAGTATGCTGATTTTAAATCCTCTGGGTATAGACCAAGGAATGGGATAGCTGGGTCAAATGGTGGTTCCATTCCATGTTTTCTGAGGAATCTCCATACTGCTTTCCATTACACTGCTGTATTTTTAAATCATCCTGAAAACCATGAAGTATTTTTAATCTTCTATTTATTTATTTTTTCTTGATAGTATATTTTCATTTAAATCTTACATAACTCAAGTTTTGTACAAAGCTATATAGTGAAAAATTGGGGTTTCCCTCTAAAGCCTTAAGTATCCAAAGTTTAAAAGGTGAATTAAAATATCCAAACAAATAAAACAACAAAACCTTTGTGGTGTATTATTCTTTTAATACCCAGCTACATTAAAGATTTCATTTATTTCTTTTTTAATATTTTCGTAAGTTTGCTATTAGATAAAGTTGACCTATGGGATTTCCAGTGGGGCTTGTTCTTGTTTTGGCATCAAGGTTATGCTAATGGCCTCATAAACCCAAATCATTCTAAAAAAGATTATAGAAAAGAAAGTAAGAGAATCTGCTTACAAAATGATATGAGTGTAGTGTTTGGGGATTAGCTTTTCCCCCCAATATTTTTATAGGTACATTATAATTCCACATGATTGTTGGATTTAATTTTGAGGGGGTGCTAGAAATTGAACCCAGGGGTGCGTTATCACTGAGCTACATTTCCAAGCTCTTTTCATTTTTTATTTTGAGACTGGTCTCTCGAAGTTCTTCAGGCATCTTCCTAAGTTGCTGAGGTGGGCCTCGAAATTGTGATCCTTCTACTCAGCCTCCCAAGTTGCTGGGATTACAGGAGTGGGCCACAATGCTCTGCTATAATGGTTGCATTTGTTACATATTTGTACCTGCTCACAATATAAGTATAATTTGATAATTATCATTCCTTACAGACCCAACAAAGGGAAACTCGCTGAGCTGTAGGCTGAGCCAGTTCTTGCATTGTGGTACCTACTCCGCTGGAAAATACTATATTTTATTTGAGTAAAATACCCGCTGATCAGAATAGAGTACGTTTGGTGAACCAGCAAAGCTGGAAAAGATATATCATTGAATTGGAGGCTCAAGACTGGGTTACTGCCTCATAGGTAAACAAACATACTTAAAAGAAGAAAGGAAGGAGGGAGTAAAGAAGGAAGGACAGAAAATAAGGAGGAAGAAGACAAGAAGAAGAAATAATTCCCAAACATTCTCAGGAATCTATAATACATCTAAGGTTTTAGAATTTGTTGCCGAAAATATTGCACCATGAAGTCTGCTCACTCTGGTACCCAGACAAGAAGTTCCACCATTCTGACATTCCACCCAACCATGGAAGAATTCTCAGATTTCAACAATTATATTGCCTACATGGAATCCCAAGGGGCACACAGAGCTGGCCTGGCCAAGGTAATTCCACCAAAGGAATGGAGAGCCAGGCAGTCCTATGATGATGTCAGTGACATCTTAATAGCCACTCCCCTGCAGCAGGTGGTCTCTGGGAAAGCAGGTATGTTCACTCAATACCACAAAAAGAAGAAAGCCATGACGGTGGGAGAGTATCACCTCCTGGCAGAAAGCGAAAAGTATAGAACTCCCCTTCACCTGAATTTTGAAGATCTGGAGAGAAAGTACTGGAAGAGCCGCCTCTATGACTCACCAATTTATGGTGCTGACATCAGTGGCTCCTTATTTGATGAGAACACTAAAGAGTGGAACCTGGGACACCTGGGAACCATTCTGGACCTGTTGGAGCAGGAATGTGGAGTTGTCATTGAGGGTGTCAACACGCCCTACCTGTACTTTGGCATGTGGAAGACCACTTTTGCGTGGCACACGGAGGACATGGACCTTTACAGCATCAACTACTTGCACTTTGGGGAGCCCAAAACGTGGTACGCAGTGCCCCCTGAACACGGGCAGCGCCTGGAGCGCCTGGCCAGGGAGCTTTTCCCGGGCAGTTCCCAGGGCTGTGAGGCCTTCCTGAGGCACAAGGTGGCCCTCATCTCGCCCACAGTCCTCCATGAGAATGGCATTCCCTTCAACCGCGTGACTCAGGAGGCTGGTGAGTTCATGGTGACATTTCCCTATGGCTACCACGCTGGCTTCAACCATGGCTTCAACTGTGCGGAGGCCATCAATTTCGCCACTCCGCGGTGGATTGATTATGGCAAAGTGGCGTCTCAGTGCAGCTGTGGGGAGGCCAGGGTCAGCTTCTCCATGGACCCTTTTGTGCGCATCCTGCAACCTGAGCGCTATGAGCTGTGGAAATGCGGGCAAGACAGGGCGGTAGTAGACCACACTGAGCCTACAGCGCCTGGTAGACAGGCGATGACCACCTGGAGGGATGTCCTTTCACGTAGGAAAGCTTCCCCCAGCCTGAGACAGTTCCCAGTCTGGCAAGACCCAGCAGCTCTGGACCACACCAAAACCACCGCATCAGCAAAACAGAAACAGGTTCCTGGGAGACTGACCCCTAGCCTGAGACACCACCGAGGCCAGGGAAAAAGATGCCTCAAATGTCCTGTAGCCACAGGCTGTGGGAGCCGTGGCTGCACCCCAATATGTCCTGCGTCCTGTAGCATGTCATCCCCCAATAGTTATATGCAGCCCAGGGCTACAGTTAAGGGCTGCTTCCCAAAGTCTGGAAGGATCCGAGGGCGAACCAAAACTGTTAATCATCTTTGTTCTTGGGAATTGGAGGCTCCTGAGCCTACTGTCTTGACACAGACCAAAGGACTCCTAATGGTGGCTACAGGGAACACAGCTTCAGGTTCTGAGCATCAGCCCTTGCCTGAGGATAGAGCTTTGATGAACGATTCTGTATCTGTGAGAGCTGGGCCCTATTTTCCTGCCAAGGCCTCAGGATGTCGCTGTGCCCCTGATCTTCAACCCTTGGGTCCCCCACTGGATCCTGACGAACCAATGCACCCTGGCCCATGCTTGTAGTCTCTGGATAACATCACGCTGAATCTCCCTGAAATTGTCCCACTGACTCCTCCTGATTTCATTCCATCTTTAAGAGTTGCCAATGATGCTACTGGGGACTGCATGACACCTGCTGAGGTTGTAGGCTTGGACCACTCTTATTCCTCTAAGATTCTGGATCCAGTGGAGGTCTCCATATTCTTCTTGCCACTAGAGGGATTTGATCCTTTGACTTTGGAGAAGCCTTGGCCACCAATGGATGCTCTTAATCTTGGCTACTGAGTATATTGTAAATGTGACTGTGTCTTAGACCCCTAGTCCTCGTGTTTTGGTTTAAATATAAATTGTCCCCCTGAACTCATTCAGAAGAATTATTCCTGTATGAGTGTTATTGTTTATCTAGGATAAACAAGTGTTAAACATGCAATAATTTCCATAAGAGAAATGATTAGATCACAATAGGTATGGCCTAATCATTGAATTAATCTAGTGATACAGATTAACTGGGTCAAAACTGGGCTCATAAGGTGTGGCTACAGAAAAGTAGATCACTGGGGGCCTTGGGGGTTTATATTTTGCTTTTGATGAGTATTGATTTTTCTCTCTCTGCTTCCTGGTTACCTTGTTCTGAGCTGCTTTTCTCTGCCACACTCTTCCACTGCAATGTTCTGCCTCACTGAGGCCCATAGCTGTGGAGCTGACCAACCACAGAACCTATGAAACCCTGAGCCAAATAAATGTTTCCTAAGTTGCTCTTGCTGGGTCTTTTGTTCACAGTGATGAAACTTGATTAAAACAATGAGTCTTATAATGGTTTTACGAGAATGGAGAGTTAATCTGTGTATAGTGTTTAAGGTTGGGACCTTTAAAATGTGATTAGTTTAGATAAGGTCCTTAGGGTTCAGCTGTCATGATAGAATCCTAGTGATATTATAAGGAGAGGGAAAGAGACCATATATACACAGAGATATGTACACGTTCTCCCTACCATATGATGCAGCCAGTAGACACCCTTACAGGTGACTGCATCATCCTGTTTGGACTTTCATTCTCCAAAATCATGAGTCAAAATAAATTCGTATGTTTGCCAAGTAGTCTGCCTCGGATAGTCATTATAGCAATGAAGTGCGGGCAAATCCACTCAGGAAACTTGGAAGGAATCATTGAAGTTCTCAGCCATACAGCAATTCTGGCATGGGCCTGTCTCTAGTACCTGTTCCCTGTTACTTTCAAGAATTGACATTTCTGAGGATGCCTGATGCTTTCTCCCCGTATAACAACTAGGGCTCACTGTGACCTAGGAAGTGGATCTCCCCACCCTATAAGATGCCACAGGAAGCTGTAGCATCTCTCAGAGACTCTCAGACCACTCCTGAACATGGCTGTGCCTGTGGCCCCTACCATGGTCTAGATGCCATGCCTATTTCCTCCTCTATGATATATTCTTCTAGCCCCCACAATCATGGGTCAACATTGGATGATGCAGAGAATCTGAGTGAGCTTCTTTTCTTTATCCTCAAATTCCATCAGGGTGTCTGTCCTTAATCAGACTTCCCCTGGACCTTGCCACTGCCAAAGTGAGGCCCAGTAGCACTTCACAGCCCGACAAATGTAACATGCATGCTCCTCTTCCCAGGCTACCACCAACCACTGCTCCTGAAGAAACTAAACCTTTTGACCAATTGAGTCTGATAGTTCTACTCCAGGCAGATTTTGTAACATTATTGTTTAATAAATTTGTTATTTATAATGTATACCCTCAAAACAAAGAGGAGGAACCCTTAAAATATATTCTTCATATCAAAATCGTATGAAAGAGATATATCTAAACAGTGTTTCAAGTAGATAAGAAAAAAAATATAATGCCAAAACTGTACCAAGGAAAATGCAAACAAAGAAACCTCACTGGAGTCATGGATCTTAGTATCAGACTAACAAAATGAGACCAAAGCTATATAGAGGAAGGGTGTGTGTGTGTGTGTGTGTGTGTGTGTGTACTTTTTTTCTAGTTGTAGATGGACACAAAATACCTTTATTTAGTTTTATGTGGTGCTGAGGATGGAACCCAGTGCCTCACACATGCGAGGCAAGCATTTTAGCATTGGGTTACAGACCTGGCCTAGAAAAAGGGCACTTAAAAAAAAACGAATTGTAATTATTAACATATATGAATTGTGCAAATTAATGAGTTTTACTGTGATCTCTCCCGACATGAATATATCATGCTTTGATCATGTCCACAGTCTAGAAGTTTCTTCATAATACAAAGAACTCTTTTAAACACACTTTTCAATGAAAGTAAAGCAGTTATAAACGTCCATGCAACATTGTCTTTCATTAAATTTCAAATATTTTTGTTGCGGTTAAGTATATGTAATATATGATTTATTTTATTAATAATTTTAGTGACTATAAAAGACATTCTAATTATACAACCATCACAACCACCAACCATCTGCAGAGCCTTTCCTCACCACAAAGTGGTACTCTACCCATTAGGCAGTACTTCATATTACACTGTGCTCCAGCTGCCAGAATCCATTATTCTCCTTCATTTCAGTATTAATTTGACTCTTATGGCACCTACAACAAGTGGAATGATATAGTATGTGTTGTTTGGTATCTGGTTTGTTTCACTTAGTATAATGTGAGCATTCACGTTGTAACATGTATCAGACTCAACTAAGGTTGCCAAAATCCCTTATGTCTCTGGGTGGGATTCCTCCCAGCTGAAGCTAGATGGTGCTGCACTTTTGAGGCCTAAAATAACTTTATTAATGGTTGCTCTCAACTTCTGAATCCATGGCTATTTAATATATTGCCAAATGCTGTGCCTCTGACTCCTAACACTTGGAACCACAGAATATCCTCATCAGCAACAATTCAGGCCTGAATCTTTCACCCGTGGAGACCCAAGAGTGGACACCAGTGAGATGTTTGTGCTTCCTCCTGCTATGACAACCAGGGTCCACTGTGCCACAGATGTGGACCTTCCCTCCCCATAAGCTGCCACAGGAGGTTGTGGTATTTCTCAAGGACTCTTAGCCTAGTCCTAAACATGGCTGTGCCTTTGGCCCCTACCGTGGCCTGGATATCATGACCACCTCTTGCTTCTTATGTCACCCTCAGGATATCTCCCCTGTGGTGTTCCCCTCTGGCCCCCACAATCATTTTTGCCAATATAGGATGACTGAGCCTCACTTCATCCCAAGTTGTATGTGGGCCTCTAAGCCACTGACTTTAGCTTCCCCTGGACATTGCTACAGCCTCAATGAAGCCCAGGGCTTATAAAAGTTCTTTAAACTGTGACATGCTTTACCTCCCAGGCCACCAGCAATCATTGTTCATGCAGAAACTAGAACTTCTGACCTTTTGGAGTAGGCCTGAGTGTACTGACACTACGTGTTTTGTATTTTTGTGATATTTAACAAATTAATTTGTTATTTCTTATTTGTTTAGTAAATAAATTTGGTATTTCTTCTTGTACCTGCAAAGATATGTGAATTAAAAAATATAAATGTGTATATGTAATACAAATCTCTATACACACCTGTGTGTTGTGTTTGATTTTTTTTTTTTTTTTTGTACTCTGTTTCAATCTCAGGGCCTCACATATTATAGGGAAGCACTGAACCACATTCCCACCCCTTTTCTTTTTTCTATTGAGACTGGGTCTTGCTAAGTTGCTAAGGCTGACCTCAAACTTGCAATTTCCCTGCCTCAGCCTCCCCAGTAGCTGGAGTTACAGAAGGTTACCACCACACCCAGCTCTTAAAATGTGTTTTAGAACTCAGAATTAGAGTAAAGAGATAGAGCTAAAATAAAAAGTCTGAACACAAAAGAATGGGTGGTGCTATCAAAGATAATGCAAACAAAACTAGAGCCACAAACATTAATATTAGAAAATCTGTAATTGAGACCAAAAATACTTACAAGGGCTTTTAATTATGCTAAAGGCTAATGTTCACATTGTAAATAAAAATCATGAACATCCATGCAGCTTGGATAAATATAAATTATACTAGATAAAATTCAAGTTAAAACAAACATTAAAAGTAGAATCTAATTCATCTCAGTCCAAGACAAAAAAACAAATGGACTAACATAAAGATATAAATAATTCACATTAACAATAAGGTGGAATTTATGTACCCGGCAAGTGTACATAATTTTTTTCAAGTGCCAGAGGATCAAATTTGACAATATATTAGGGTGGAAAGAAAACATAAATACATTCTTAAACCAAAGTAAAAAAAAAACGTGAACATTCTCAAATACAGTGCAATAAGACTAGGAATACATTTAAAAATCAGAGAATCTGGAAGTCCTTTTCTGGAAAGTTAAAAATTCTCTATTGAATTAGAGAGAAACAAAATGCAGAAAAAGCCAAGTTGTCAGAAATCAGAATAAATAACAGTATGAATTCTGGGTCAAACAGCCTCAGTTTGAAACTTAGTTCCATCTCTTACCAGCATGTGTGGCCTTGAAAATTACTTGTTGATGACAGATTCCTCAATTTAAAAAAGAGATGACATCTACCTCATGTGCCTGGTCCAATAGTTCTATGAGGTAATACCCTAAAGTGTTAAGATCAATGCCTAGGACACAACATGTATTACTGGAGAGTTTCCAGATTTCAAAATTAGTACACATATGTGCAGAAATATATGAAATTCAGTGAAGACAGCATTGATGAGGATTTGCAGTGTTGGATTTCTTTTTCAGTCAAATTGATAGAATGAAATTAAATGGATCAATATTCTGATTCATAAAGTTAAGAAAAAATAACCAGCAGCAGGAAGGAATTGATAGAGGAAACACACACGAATTAATGATAAAGAATAACTAAAATCGGGGTTGGGATATAGCTCAGTTGGTAGGGTGCTTGCCTTGCACGCACAAGGCCCTGCATTCAATCACCACGGACCTTCAGAAAATAAAATTTAAAAAAATAATATTTAAAATCACAATGAATCAACAGAAAGCTTGAATAATGTACACTTTTCTAGAAAATTAATGTACTAAAACTAATTTAATTAGAAAATCTAAACCATAAATTTCTATGTCAGAAATATAGAAAAGCTGGTGCATGCCTATAATCCCAGACTATAATCCCTGTAGAGGCAGGATTGCAAATTCATACCCAGGCTCAACAAATTAGCAAAGCCCTGAGTAATTTAGTGAGACCCTGATTAAGTGGCCATAGGTTAAATCTCTGGTAGAAAAAAAAAAAAGAAAAAGAAATATACAAAAGTCAGGTGTGGTAGCTCATGCCTGTTAAGCCCAGCAATGCAGGAGGCTGAGGCAGGAAGTAGAAAGCACATGAATGTGAGTTCAAGGATAGCCTTGGAAATAAAGTGACATTTCCCCCATTTAAAGAAAAAAAAAGAGATAGAGTGAAAGAAATACAGAAAGATGTCAAAAGATCTACTATTTAAAAATTCCCCAAACCAAATAATATTATAGAGTAATTATGTGACACCTCATTTACAAATCAATTTGGGCATTTAAAAAGAAGAAACTCCAAGTTATAAAGTGAGCACAATATTGGTAAGAAAATCATGACAATCTTGCTTAATGAGAAAATTATTTATGAAGATTGATGCAAAAATATCAAGTTAAATATTAGTTAAGAGATATTAACCACATTAAAAGAATAATTATATAATGACTAATGGGGATCATTGCCTGAAGGCAATAATAGTTCTGTTAGATAAAACTTGTAGACTGTTGGTATGGACTGGGATTCACACTAGGCCCAACAGACCAAACTAATGTGGAGTTACATCACAGTAGCTGAACAGTAGCTAATTGTAGGAGGCTCTACAAATAGTTAACCAGTTAAGCAGTAACCTGTTGAGGACCACAACCAAATTAAGATGGCGCCTGGCAGTTTGCCAAGAGGAGTGGTTTGTGAGCCAACTGAGCCAATGCCACCGAGCCATTAAGATGGTGGAGATTCCTTATTGGTTGATTGCTGTATCTGGATGATGCTAATTGAATCAAGCTGTGTGTAATCAGTTAGGTATATATACCTCTGCTGTCTCACAATAAAGCCACTCTCGCTACCTTGAGTGCCCGCTCAGTTTCCACTGAGCTTCTCTGCAATAAGGCAGTTCCCACTTCAACCTTCAAGTTGCTTGCCACCTCCTGGTTATTTTGCCCAGTCTGACTGCATCAGTAACCAATTAATTTGTCTCTATACCTCACTTTTATTTTTTTGTAAATGCTGTCATATCACATTGTTGATTGAAGTTCTCTAAACTTGTTTTATTTCTGAGGCCTGTGAGATTTGTGAATCATTTTCGGTTTAATTTTTATTTCATTGTTTTGTGGTACTGGTGATAGAAGCCAGGGCATCACACATGCTAGGCAAGTACTCTACCACTGAGTTATGTCCCAAGCCCTCTTTTTTGCTTTGTTTTGTTTTTAATTGCTCAATTAAATAAAAATTTCATTAGCATGAGGGTTGCTTCTTTTAACAGTTTGAATAAGAAAATTTAAGACTGGGCATGTAGCTCAATGGTAGGGTGCTTGCCTAGCATGCATGAAGCCCTGGCTTCAATCTGGTATACTATAAATAAATTAAATGTAAGAATCCTATAAGTGGATCCAAGAGTAAGAAGTATGTGATCATTTTTATCATTGTTGACAGGCATTTGAAAAAAATCAACTCTTGGTCTCGTCTCATTTTAAATATACACCAATAAGCAAGCAATGGATACTCCTTAAAATGAAAATGGTTTCTCTAATTGTCTACTTAGCTCTCTTAGCCCCAAGACCAGTATTTTTCCCAATGTAAAACACGTGAGATATTGATGCTAATAATTTATTTATAAAAATTAGAGGTATTAACCAATGCAAAAACTAGAACAATAAGTGATGGAAGGGAAGAGACAAATACTACTTTGCTACATTGCAGTTGAGATGACTGAATGCCTGGAAAACCCAAGAAGAGGGAGGCTAGTCATTCCTATCTTTTTTCTCTGATTCTTCAAGCCAGCAGGCCTTCTTTACCACCTACATTTTACTTCTCTGCCTACTTCAGTAAGTGCGAAAGTCAAGAGCCTTTCTGCAACAGACAGTGCCCAAAGGATGTAAAAACAGCATACTTCAGGGACACAGCCACATCAATGTTTATAGGAGCACAACTCACAATAGCTAAACTGTGGAACAACCTAGATACCCTTCAATAGATGAATGGATTAAAAATGTGGCATATATACACAATGGAATATTAATCATCAATAAAAGAGAATAAAACCATGGCATTTGCAGGTAAATGGATGAAGTTAGAGAAGATAATGTTAAATTAAGTTAGTCAATCCCCCAAAACCAAATGCTGAATGTTTTCTCTGATATAAGGAGGCTGATTCATAGTGGGATAGGGAGAGGGAGCATGGGAGGGGTAGAGGAACTCTAGATAGGACAGAGGGGTAGGAGGGGAAGGGAGGGAGCATGGGATTAGAAATGATGGTGGAATGTGATGGACATCATTATCCAAAGTACGTGTATGAAAACACGAATTGGTGTGAATATACTTTGTATACAACCATAGATATGAAAAATTGTGCTCTGTATGTGTAATAAGAATTGTAATACATTCTGCTGTCATGCATAAATAAATAATTAATTAAAGAAGAAAATCTAAATATTTTCAACCAAAAAATGTACTTATCTACTCCTCAGCTCTGTAGTTTTGTGTTATTAAATATTTATTTAATGTTTTTAAATATTCATGAACCTTGACTTTTAAACTATAAAATCAAATAAACTATATTTAAGTGACTGATAAATGACTATTAAAAAATAAATAAAAGGAAAGCATCAAACAGGGCTAAACATTTGGGGATTCTCTATTAGGTAAAATATTTCAGGTACTTTGTACTCAAACTAAAAGGGAACAGAATTTTTAAGATCAATATTTTAAAATGGGTGAATTGAAAGAGGGAACTAAGTTGTAGAGCAGGGGAAAAATATCATTCAAAGCCAGGCGTTGTGGTGCTCGCCTATAATGCCAGTGGCTCAGGAGGCTGAGAAAGGAGGATTGAGAGTTCCAAGGCAGTCTCAGCAAAAGTGAGGTGCTAAGCAACTCAGTGAGACCCAGTCTCTAAATAAAATACAATAATGGGCAGAAGATGTGGCTCAGTGTTTGAATGCCCTTAGTTAAATCCCAGTACCCACCCCCCAAAAATCATTCAAGTCACAGTAGGAGGATCATGAGTTCAAAGTCAGTCTTAGTAACTTAACAAGGCCCTAAGCAATTTAGCAAGATCCTTTCTCAAAGTAAAATCTAAAAAAGAAAGAATATCCAAAAGATCAATTAACATAAAAAATTGCCTATTCTCATCAATAATCAAAGAAATTCAAATCCTGATGAGATACTTTCCCTGATTGACTAATACTAAAAAGATTGGTATTTACCTGAGGTTGCAAAAGTAAAGAGCAAGGAACAGCCTCACACAAACTTAGAAAATGTGCATATTGGTGAAACCGTTGAAAAACAGTGTACATGATAGATTGCATTCACATATTCTTTTTTTTTTTTTTTTTAAGAGAGAGAGAGACAGAGAGAGAATTTTAATATTTATTTTTTAGTTTTCAGCGGACACAACATCTTGGTTTGTATGTGGTGCTAAGGATCGAACCCCGGGCCGCACGCATGCCAGGCAAGTTCGCTATGGTTTGAGCTACATCCCCAGCCCTTGCATTCACATATTCTATGATCAAGAGATCTAAAGTATGAGTACATAAGACCTCTAATATACAACTTAATAATGACACTTAGTAATGGAGATACATTCTGAGAAATATGTCATCAGGTGATTTTGTCATTGTGCAAATATCACAGTGTACAAACCTAGATGAGCAAAATCTTAAGTGGTGTATTATTCTCTGAACAGTACTTTTCCATTTTGACAGCACAGTAATTCAGCAGGGCATCTTGGAAGAGGACCTGGGTAATCTCTGACTTCTTATTGCTCCTGTACTTTGCAGGCATGTGCAGTTAGTGATATGCTTGAAGGCCTGGGTTTCTTGCTGTGCCAGGTTTCAATTTGTTACTTGCAACATTGCTGTCAAGCAAGGCCATAATCCTATCCCTAAAGCCTTGAAACCTGACATTGAATTGGCCTCAGTATGGATGAAAGTCCTTTCAGACATCTGTTTCCAGAAATGGAAGGGCTTGTCCACATTGAAGATACACTCTGGTTAGCCATGTCCCCAACCTCCCCCACACATCAGCTTTTCTAGAATTTCCCAATATCCTCTATCTGTATCATATTAGCATTCACAGACACTCTACTCCCTTTCATATTATGTAATCAATAAAAATTCTTGAATAGTTTAAACCACTTAGAGCCAGCAGTAAATTCAACATTGTAATCGGATTCAGTTTTTCTTTAGACATCACAAACTTTTTGCTTTGGCTGGGATTGTCATGGTGCTGAGAAGGTCCCACTGCTATCTGGTCTTTAATCCAGTCATTAGAAGTTTCTGCATATCAGACAGACCTGTCTCCAATTTTGATTTGTCTCGTTGCCTTCAATGAAGTAGATCCTTCAGCAGGTTTTCCCACTTTGTTACTGTTTCAGTTCAAAGCCACAGTGGAGTTGGACATGCCAGAATGGCCAGAAAAAAACATCACGGATTTTCTGCCTTGGTAGTCCCCAATCACTTCTAATATCATTTCCAGGTCCATCTCTTGATATGGCCTTTTCCTGGCAATGCTAGCAGTACTTTTTGTATGCTCAGGGGTCATGATGGTCAGAATCATATGAGATTAGGTCAAAGATGAGAGAAATATTGCAATCAATAAATGTGGTAAATGTGAGATACAAGGCTTCAGCCAGCACAGTGTTCACAGTAACTTTTTGTAAGTAGAAGGAGGACACTCTAAAGCAACAATAAATAATACAGTATAGAAAACACATAAACCTGGAGCATAGTCATTTATTTTTATTATCAAATATTATGTCCTGTATGTAATTATATATGCTACATTTTTATCCAACTGGCAGCACAATGCATTTGTTTCCACCAACTTCAAAATAAACACACAAGTAATTCATTGCTCCATAATATTAGGAAGGCTCTGAGGTCAGTAGATGATAGGGATTTTTCAACTCCATCTCAACAGACCAGGGCTCCATCATTACATCCCAAAACCCTAGAAAAAGAAGACAAACCAACATCAAACGTAGTTGAAGAAAGGAAATAATTAAAATTAGTGTAGAAATCAATGAATTTGAAACAAAAAAATTCAAAAAATTGGCAAAACAAAGCTGGTTCTTTGAAAAAATAAAATAAAATTGATAAACGCTTAGCCACCCTAACAAAAAGGAGGGAGAAAACTCAGATTACTAAAATTCATGATGAAAAAGGAAATACCTCAACAGACATATTGAAATACGAAAGAAAATTAGAAACTATTTTGAAAATTTATACTTCAGTAAAATAGAAAACCTAGAAGACAACGACAAATTTTTAGAGGCATATGATCAACCCAAAGTGAGTCAAGAAGCCATACACAATTTAGACAGATCAATTTCAATCAAGGAAATAGAATATGCCATCAAAAACCTACCAAACAAGAAAAGCCCAGGACCAGACAGATTCACAGCTGAGTTCTACAAGATTTACGAGGAAGAATTAATATCAATACTCCTCAAATTAGTCTATGAACTAGAAAAGGAAGGAACCCTTTCAAACTCATTCTATGAAGCTAGTATTATCCTGAGACCAAAACCAGGCAGAGACACATCAAGGAAAGAAAATATCAGACCAATATTCCTGATGAACACTTATGCAAAAATCCTCAATATGGTGACTTGTTGACTGAAATGTCTATATATTGAACATGTCTGAGATTGTTCAGAGCAGTGTTGTTTGGAAGGGGTCAAAAGTGGGAAGAATCCAAATGCCCATCAAGAGCAGAAATACTTAGTTTGCTGAACACCTTATGGTAGGAAAGCAGAACCAAGTATACCCACATAAAGCAATATCAAGATATATAAAATATAAAATTAGAATATATAATTATGTTTTATATAAAACTGTGCAATGCTATAAAATAGTCAAAATTTTAATTTTGCACTGCTAAGGAAAATTAAGCCCTTGAAGTTAGACCAGAGTGAGTCTAGGAGAGAGATGGGGCTGTGATCTGTGGAAGAAAAGAACAGTCATGTGCAGGGCAAGTTTTGCTTCTTGACGTGGGATGGGGCCCCACTTTGGTTCACTGTGTTATTTGTTAATGGTACATATGTATTTTGTAAATATCCAATAAATATGTTACATTGCACAATGTTAAAAAATATCAATTTGTTTCTGTTCTAAAGCATGTAAGAAGCAAATAATCATTGACAGAATCATTTGATTTATGTTGCATTTTATTGTTTTGTAGACTTTTAAATACCCTGATTGTATTTCTAAACTTCCTTCCTAATATTGTTTTGGAAAAATATTGAATTTTTAAGTGTTTCAGATTTACATAAATATTAAGCATAGAACAGAGACTGCCATACAACACCCCTTCCATATCCATAAAACTTCCTTATTTGTTTGTTTATTGGTACTGGGGATCTAACCCAGGGATGCTGTATTACTGAGCTACATCCCAGCCCACTTTTATCTTTTCTTTGGAGACAAGGTCTCACTAAATTACTGAGGCTGGCCTCGAACTTGCAATGCTTCTGTCAACCTCTGGAATTGATGGGATTATAGGTGTGTGCCACCCCGCCTGGCAACTCCCCTTAATATGAACATCTTGCATTCGTGTGGTACATTTATTGCAAATAAATAACCAAAATCAATGAATTCTTGATAATTAAAAGCCTTTGTTCATTCATATATCAGATTTCCCTTGTGTCATACTGAAGAGTCCTTGCCTAACATATTTCCCTATTCTTGAGCCTAGCGTCTGTTTTCTGTTGCAGCATCCTGACTAAAGCACCACATTACATCTAGTTTTCACCTCTCCTTAGTTCTCTTTTGGCTCTGAGTTTCTCAGGCTCTGCCTGGTCTTGAGGAAACTTGAGGATTTTGAGGGAATCTGGTCTGGCATACTATAGGATGTCCCTCAATTGAACTCATGTCTTTCCCATGATCAGCTGGGGTAGTTGTGTTTCTGCTCTGTTCATCACATCACATCACATCACATCACATCACATCACACCAAGGGTACAACCTATCAACATGACTCAGGACTCAAGGTTGACCTGGCCAGTACAGTCATTTTCAGGTTTCTCCACTGTGGAGTTACTAGTATGCACTCCCCACCCCCTTCCTTGCTAGCCATATGCACCTCTGGAAGTAAGTCACTGTTCAATGACAAGAGTAAGGACAGGGACAATGCTCCCCTCTTCAGGGCAGAGCCTCTGTGGAATTTATTTGAATTCTTTTGCAGGAGAAATTTGTCTCTTCTCCCCCTTTTTTCAATGTATTCTATCATTTATGTGTATCTATATCAACTTAGAGACACTGATTTTGTACCATGGATTATAATTGTACACTGTCTTCATTTTGCTCCTGGTCATTCCAGCTGTGATCACTGGGGCCATTTTCATTAATGGTTTGTGCTTCCCTTTGATATTCCTGCCCATGTTTTTGTTTGCATTTGGCACATTCTCATTTTCAGGCAATGCAAAAAGCTTCAGTCTCTTGTATTTCCTTGCGCAGACCTAGAAACTTCTTGTTCATCAGTGTTGTTGCTTCTTCATTTTATTTTTCTTTAAAAATATCAGATTGCAGTTTTATTAATCACCTCAATATCATGTATTGTTTCCCCTTTATCATTTTATCAGTATTTTTATACTTCATTGACTTTTGCTTGGTTTGTTTTTCATTTATTTTCACTCAGTTTAACAAAGATGAATAATTTTTTTAAGAAATGTGGATATTAAATTTTAAGTAAATATGCACTTTTATAGTTTCAATGTTATTTAATTGTGATCAACTGCTCAATATTGTCTGAAATTTTTATAGATTTTTTTTGTAGTTCTGCATGGTAAAGTTTTGCAAACATTTTATATATATTAAAAAGTATTTTTCATTCATTGCTTTTTGTGTTTGTTGCAGATGATGTGATGAAACTTGTTTAGTTGTTCATACTTGATGACATTGTTTCTTTCCTTTTCTACTCTGTCAGCTTCTGAGGGAGTGGTGTCAAAATAAAGCACTATTCCAAGCCTGGCAGAAGGTTGGTCAGTTTTACCTTGTGGCTCTCAGACTTGGTTCTCTAGGTTTGGCTGCTGGCTGTTTAGCTGCCAAAGTTCACCACTGCAGTATGCTTCTTTGGAGTTTTTCTTTCCAATAGCTATGAAAATCTCTCTTTGATCCCACGGATCTATTTGACATTAGTATTGCTATGCCAGGTTTGTTTTGTTTCTGCCCCTTTCTTTCTACCTTTCTGTTTCTTTTCTTTTCTTTTTTCTTTTTCTTTTTTTTTCTTTCTTTCTTTTTTCTTTTTTTTGGACTGGTGATTTGACCCAGGAAAGTCTTAGCACTGAGCTTTATTCCCAAGCTTTTTCTTTTTTATTTGGAGACTGGGTTTTCCTACAAAGCCAAAGCTGGAATCAAACCTGCAATCCTGCTTCAGCCTCCCGCCTGAGGGGCTGCGCTAAGAAGTGAGTGTTACTGCAGTTTGCTATGTCAGGTTCCTTTGCTTAATTCTAGCCTGTTTGTCTTTTCCCATCCTTGATGTTCAATCTCTTCATTGGATTTGATTTGATTGTATTAAGAAAAAAAGGAGGGTGGATGGGATTGGATTAAGTGGGATGGTGATTCTAGAACTCAGCTCTGTGATAACATCAGGTGGGCATTGAAAGAATTAGAGCAGAGCTCAGGTATAAAACCAGGTCCTCAGGGTCTGGGCTTTCTGTGGACAGTAGGTATGCAGAGGAAGCCTTCTCTGTGTGCTGGAGTGTCTCCACCTAACTCTAGAATTTGCTGGGGAAGGTAGGTCCCTCTGTTTCTCTGGTGGGCCTTCTTGGATGTTTGTACTTTTGAGGAAATGTTACCACCATGTTGTTGGTAAGATTCAACAATACTTTTAAAACCAAGGACCTCTGATAAATTTATGGCAGTGTCTCCTATTTTATCACTGATTTATTTCGTAGTCTTTTCAAAGAAATCATTTTCTTCTTTTTTGTTGTCATCTATATTAGGTGTTGGGTTTTTTTTATTGTTTATGGTTCATTTTATGCCCTGATTTAAAAAAGACTTTTTAAATTAATTTTTTGAATTTCCTTTTAAACTGTATCTAATTTTATTAAAGATACTTAATTCTTTTTTTTTGGTACTAGGGATTGAATCCAGTGTCATTTACCCTCTAAGCTACCTCCCCATCCCCCCCCCTCCTTTTTTTTCATTTAGAGACAGGTCTTGCTAAGTTGCTTAGGGCCACACCAAATTGGTGAGATTGGCTTTAAACTTGCAATCATCCTGCCTCAGCTTCCTAAACTGCTGGGATTATAGGCGTGTGCCATCATGCCTGGCTGTTAAAAATATTTTGTTTTTTATAAATTGGTACTGTGGGCAGGACATGGCAGACCATCATTATTAGTATACAACAATGTTAAAACTCCTTCTTGGGGGGCTGGGGATGTGGCTCAAGTGGTAGCGCATTTGCCTGGAATGCGCTGCAGCGCTGGGTTGGATCCTCAGCACCACATACAAATAAAGATGTTGTGTCCTCCGAAAACTAAAAAATAAATATTAAAAAATTCTCTCTCTCTCTCTCTCTCTCTCTCTCTCTCTCTCTCTCTCTCTTAAAAAAAAAACAAGAAACAACAAATTCCTGCTTGGAGGGAATACTAAAATCAGAATGTCATAAGACCAAATGATTTATTTATGAGATGTGCTGAATAGGGAGAGTGAGGATTGGTATTTCAGCTTTAGCATGATATTTTCTTTCTTTTTTTTTTTAAACAGAGAGAGAGAGAGAGAGAGAGAGAGAGAGAGAGAGAATTTTAATATTTTATTTTTTAGTTTTCAGCAGACACAACATCTTTGTTTGTTTGCCAGGCGAGCTCGCTACCGCTTGAGCCACATCCCCAGCCCTAGCATGATGTTTAACAGCTTTTCACAAGCCAATCCTGACTTCCAGGACTTGCGAACCTCCTGTCTTATCTCCCGGAGTTACAGGTGGGATCATAGTTGTAAACTGCCCTGCCCAGCAACTCCCCTTAATATTAATATCTTGTATTCGTGTGGTATATTTGTTACAACTAAAGAACCCAAATCAGTGAGTTCTTGATAATTAAAAACCTTTGTTCATTCATATAGTAGATTTCCCTCAGTTTGGGCTGGGGATGTAGCTCAGTGTAGAATCCTTGCCTAACATATCTCCCTATTCTTGAGCCTAGAGTCTGTTTTCTATTGCAGCATCCCGATGGAAGCACCACATGACATCTAGTTTTCACCTCTCCTAAGCTCTCTCTTGGCTCTGACAGTTTCTCAGGCTCTCCCTAAACTTGAGGAAACATTTGCACAGAAACTTGAGGTTTTTGGGGAGAGCTGGTCTGACACACTGTAGGATACCCCTTGATTGAACTCTGATGTCTTTCCTATGATCCGATGGGGTAGCTGTGTTTCTGCCCTTTTTATCACATCATATCATTTCCAGGGTACATATTATCAACATGACTCAGGACTCCACATTGACCTGGCCAAAACAGTGGTTGTCAGGTTTCTCCACTGTGGAGTTACTATCATGCACTCCCCACCCCTTCCCCTGCTAGCCATATGCACCTTTGGACAAGACAAGAGTAAGGACAGGGACAATGCTCTCTTCTTCAGGGCAGAATTTATTTGAATTCTTTTGCAGGAGAAATTTGTCTCTCTCCCATTTTTTCAAGTTATTCTATCATTTATGTATATCTATATGAAGTTAGAGATATTTATTTTGTACCTTGGCTGGAATTGTATACTATTTTAGCTTGAAGTGGTGGTACACACCTTTAATCCCAGCAACTCAGGAGGCTGAGGGAGTCAATGGGATTATAGATGTGTGCCACCATGCCCAGCAACTCCCCTTAATATTAACATGTTGCATTTCTGTGGGACATTTGTTACAATTAAAGGACAAAATTGGTGAGTTCTTGATAATTAAAAACTTTGTTCATTCATATAGTAGATTTCCCTCAGTTTGGGCTGGGGATGGAGGATAGTGAGTTCAAAGCCAGCATCATCCACTTGGTAAGACCCTAAACAACTTAGGGAGACCCTGTCTCAAAATAAAAAGTAATAAGGGCTCCAGATGTGGCTCATTGATTAAGTGCCTCCGGGTTCAATTCCCATTACTAACCCCACCCCCCAAAAAAATTACTTTAATTTGGTCAACTCATTTGAACTCTGGTCATTGAGAGCCATTTCCAATGGTTTCTGTTTCTCTGCGGATTCTCCCTTAAATGCTTTTGTTTGTATTTAGCATATTTTTATTTTCCAGCAATACAGGATGCTCCTCTTTCATTGGATATATTTTCTGCTCAGTTCTAGATAGTTAATTTATTTTCTTTAAAGGTGTCTGATTTCAGTTTTATTAACCATCTCAACTTTTGTAACAGTTTGTTTTCCCTTTTGTTTATTTATCATTCTATCATTATTTTTAACTTTCATTTTCCTTTGTGTAATTTTATATTATTGACTGAGTGTACAAAAGATGAGTGAATATTTAAAAATACAGATACTAATTTTCAAATAAATATGGTTGGGTTCATTACTTTTATTGTTGATTTCAGTTTTATTTCATTGTTTTTGAGGATGCCTAATATATTGATTGCATGAAATTTTAACTGATATTTATTTTGTAGGCCTGTAATTGGAATGTACTTATAATTGTTTTATGTTTATTGAAAAGGATTTTCCAATTGTCATGTATTTGTGGTTGGCTATGTTTGAAGTTGTTAGGTTTGTTTTTTAAACATTTTTTTAGCACAATTAATTTTATTGTCTACTCTGTATAGGATTCAGAGGAATGTGTTAGAAAAAACAAAAAATCCAAATCAAAACAAAAAATTCCCAGCATCACTGATGATTTTTTCCTTTAATTTATGACTTTCAGTCTGTTTTCTGTGCCTCAGCACTGTGTTAGGTGCATAAATTTCATCACTGTATATATTCCTAGTTCTTTTTTATTTTTTAAAGTTCTTCTTTGATCCTTTTTTTTTTTTTTTTTTGGTGGGGGGGGGGTACCAGAGAATGAGCTCAGGGGCACTCAGCCAGTGAGCCACATCCCCAGATTTGTTTTGTATTTTATTTCGATACAAGGCCTCACTGAGTTGCTTCGTGTCTCACTGTTGCTGAGGCTGGCTTTGAACTCAAGATCCTCCTGTTTCAAACTTCCTTCAGCCCCTCAGATTATAGGCATGTGCCACCTCACCCGGCTCTTTCTTTGATCTTATAAATACATTTGCTATTGATATTGCTACCCCAGGTTTCTTTTGCTTAATATTTGTCTGAATTATACTTTTCCATCATCTGATGTTTCAAACTCCTAGCTTTAAGATTGATTAAGGATATTTTTTAAAGGGGGTGGGTATATATTAAGTGGGATGTCAAACCAGAGGCTAACTCGGTGATTATATTAGTTGGGAGCTAATAAGATTAAAACATTGCTCAGGTGGGACTCCAGGATCCTGGTACTTGGGTTTTGTTTAAAGTGTAGCTACAAAGAGGAAATGTTCCTCTGGGTCTTGGAGTATATCTGTAGGAAATTCAGATTTTGTTGGTGGAAGGTAAGTTGCTTTATTTCTCTTCTTTCTGAGATAGAGATACCATCATTTGGAAGTAGCAGAAAGTGAACACTCTTGTGTTTCACATTTCCTTAAGTAATAAAATATTAAAATGATGAATTTTACTTTAGAAAGTACTTCCTGGTTTTAAAAAATCATCTTCTTTATTCATACAGTGAGAAAATATTAAGTGCATGTCATTTCTGTTCTTTTTATTTTGGGTACCAGGGATTGAACCCAGAGACACTTAACCACTGAGCCACATCCCCAGTCCTTTAAAAATTTTTATTTTGAGACAGGGTCTCTCTAAGTTGCTAGGGCCTTGCTAAGTTGCTGAACTGGTTTTGAACTTGCAATCCTCCTGTCTCAGTCTTTGGAATATCTGGGATTGCACCTACAGTCTATATTTCTTCATGCACCTACAGTCTATATTTCTTCATTGGAAACTTGAGTTTCTCTTGTTAAAAAACTTGAAATCAGGTCAGGGGTGAGGTTCATGGTAGAGCATGTGTTTGGAACATATAAGAACCTGGCTTCATTATCCTGCATCAAATAAAAAAAAAAAAAAGAGAGAAGTGAAGAGTTTTTGTTATTCCATTTTGTAATTGATTATTAACTGGTGTGCAGAATGGTATAGATTTCTATATGCTGACCTTGAATCTAGAAACTTTGCTAATTGCAGTGTTTCTAATAACTTTTTTTCTTAATCCTAAGCAGTGATTGAATTTAAATTAGAATGCTACTAAAAATAATGATTATTGGGCCTATATAAGTAAGTACATGTTTTGTGACTGTTTACCTGCTTACTGCTTTAAAAAATTCTCTTTTTTTAAAAAAATAGAGCTTTATATTTATACATAGTTATTGGGTTCATCCAGACAATCTCCAAGATGCATGGAAATCTATGTCAGTACATGACCTCCCCTTTCTCCCCGACTTTGCCCTCCCATCCCCCTCCCCTCTCCCATTCTTCTTCTAATACACTAGACTTCCTTTTGCTCCTCTATTAATTTCTATTTGATTTTTTCTTTATGTTATCCTTCCATCCCCCCTTTCTTTTATTTTACTCTAGCCTTCACAAATGAGATAAAACATTTAACCTTGAAGTTTCTGAGTCTGGCCTATTTCACTTAGCATGATATTCTCCATTTCCATTAATTTGCTGGAAATTCCATAATTCCATTCTTTTTTCATGGCTGAATAGAACTCCCTTGCATGTATACACCACAATTTCTTAATTCATTAATCTATTGACAGTCATTTTGGTTGATTCCATTTTAGCTATTGTGAATTGTACTGCTACAAACATTGATGTGGCTATGTCACTATATTATGCTGATTTTAGATCTTTTGGGAAAACACAAAGGAGTGGGAGTCATATGGTGGTTCATCCCTAATTATTTGATGAATCTCCTTTCTGATTTATAGAATGGTTGTCCTAGTATGCAGTCCCACCAACCATGTATAAGTGTTCCTTTTCCCCCACAACCTTGCCAGCATTTATTATTGTTCATATTCTTGATCATTGTCATTTTGCCTGGAGTAAGATGAAATCTTAGTGTAGGTTTGATTTGTATTTCCCTAAGTGCTAGAGATGTTGAACATTTTTTCCCCATACATTTGTTGGTCATTGTGTTTCTTCTTTTGAGAAGTTTCTGTTTACTTGTTTTTTTTTTTTTTTTTTTTTTTTTTGCCCGTTTATTGATTGAATTATTTTTTGGTGTTAAGTTTTTTGAGTTCTTTGTATATTCTACATATTAATACCCCAGCAAAGGAATAGATAGCCAAGATTTTCTCCCATTCTGTAGGTTCTCTCTTCATGCTCTTCATCATTTCCTTTGTTATGCAGAAAACTTTTAGTGTGATGGCATCCCACTTAGATTCTTGGTTTTATTTCTTGTGCTTTGGAATCTTGTTAAGGAAGTCAGTGCCAGCAAATACAAAATGAAGTGTTGACCCTATGTTTTCTTCTTGTAAAGGTTCTTGACTAATTCCTAAGTCTGATCCATTTTGATTTGAGTTTTGTACAGGATGAAAGAGAGGGTTCTAGTTTAATTTTTCTACATTTCTAGTTTTCCCAGCACTATTTGTTAAAAAGGCCGTCTTTCAAAATACATTTTTAGCACCTTTGTCAAATATCAGACAGCTCAAAGTGTATGGATTTGTCTCTGTGTCTTTTATTCTGTGTCATTGGTCTTCCTGTCTATTTTCACACCAATACCATACTGTTTTTATCACTACAACTCTGTCATAAAATTCCAAATCAGGCATTGTGGTGCCTCCTTCTTTACTTTTCTTGCTTAGTATTGCTGTGGCTGTTCTGGGTCTCTTATTCTTCCAAATGAATTTAAGAATTGTTGTTTTCTAATTCTGTGAAGAATGTCATTAGTATTTTGATGGGGGATTTTACTGAATGTGTATATTGCTTTTGGTAGTATGGACATTTGGACAATTTTGATTCTGCCTATCCATGGGATGTCTTTCTATCTTCTAAGGTCTTCTTTAGTTCCTTTCTTCAGTGTTCTATAATTTTCATTGTAGTGCTCTTTTATGTAATTATGTTTTCTTTTTTGGGGGGTGAGGGAGGCTATTACGAATGAAATGGTTTTCTTGATTTCTTCCTCAGATGAATTACTGTTGTAGTATAGGAAAGCTATTGATTTGTGGGTGTTGAGTTTGTATCCTGCTACTTTGCTAAATTTATTTATAAGCTATAGGAGTCTTCTAGTTGAGTTATTTTGGGTCTTGTAGATATAAGATCATGCTGTCAGCAAACAGAGATTGTTTGATTTCTTCTTTTCCTGTTTGTCTCCCTTTGATTTCCTTTTCTTGCCTGATTGCTCTGGTTAATGTTTCAAGGGCTGTATTGAGTAAGAGTGGTGAGAGTGGACAGCCTTGTATCTTTCCTGATTTTAGAGGGAATTCTTTCAGTTTTTCTTCCATTTAGTATGATGTTGGCTTTGGGTTTGTCATAAATGGTCTTTGGGCTGGGGTTGTGGCAGTAGTAGATCGCCTGCCTAGCATGTATGAGGCACTGGATTTGATTCTCAGCACTGAGTATAAATAAATAAAAAATAAAAAAGGTCCATTTTTAACTAAAACATATTTTTTAAAATGGCCCTTATAATGTTGAGTGTAAGATCCTTCGATCCCAAGCTTCTCCAATGTTTTTAACATGGATGGGTGTTGAATTTCATCAAAGGCCTTTCCTGGGTCTATTGAGATGATCATGTGATTTTTGTCCTGAATTATGTTTAAGAGGTGAATTACATTTATTGATTTGCATATGTTGAACCAAACTTGCATCCCTGGGAAGAAACCCACTTGATCGTGGAGTATTATTTTTGATGTGTTTTTGAATGCAGCTTGCTGATATTTTAGTAAGAATTTTTGCCTCTATGTTCATCAAGGATATTGGTCTGTAGTTTTCTTTCCTTGATGCATATTTCCCTGGTTTTGGTATCAAGGTTATACTGGCTTCATAAAACGTATTTTTGAGTGTTCTCTCCCTTTCATATTCATGTAATAATTTGAGAAAGCCTGATAAAGTGTCTGCTAGGACTCAGATGAGAAGATATCATATCCTAGGCTTTTCTTTCTTTCTATTTTAATTAAAAAGTTGATGAAACTTCATTTTATTCAGTTATTTATATGCAGTGCTGAGAATCAAACTCAGTGCCTCACACATGCTAGGCAAGTACTCTACCACTGAGCCACAACCCTAGCCCCTTTTCTTTCTTTTTTCTTTCTTTTTTAAGTCTTCTATGTGCTGTTTCAATTTTATTACTTAATATTGGTCTGTTTTGGTTTTCTTCATCTTCCTGATTCAATTTGGGCAGCATATGGAATTTGTCAATGTGTTCCAGATTTCCCAGTTCCTTGGAGTAAAAATTTTCAAAATAGATTCTGATAATCAGAACATGGATTTCAGAAGAGTTTGTGGTAATATCTCCTTTTCCATCTCTGATCTTGTTGATTTGCACTTTCTCACCCTTTCTTTTGCTTAATTTGGCTAAGTGTTTGTTCATCTTACTCATCTTTTCACAAAATCAACTCTTTGTTGTGTTGCTCCTCTGTAGTTTTCTTATACTCAATTTAATTGATTTTGACTCTGATCTTAGTTATCCTGTTTTCTGGTTTGAGGTTAGTTTGTTCTTCTTTTTCTAAGACTTTGAGCTGGAATATAAGGTTATTTATTTGGAAGATCTCTTATTTATTTTTTTTCTTTTTGCGGTACTAGGGATCAAACCCAGGGCCTCATGCATGCCAGGCAGGCACTCTACCAATGAGCTATATCCCTAGCCCTCTAATTTTTTAATGTAGGCACTCAATGCTACAAATTTTCCTCTTAAAACTGCTTTCATACTGTCTTAGAGATTTTGCTATTTTATATCTCTGTTCTCGTGCATTTTTTAAAAAATTTTTTATTATAGATGGACTTTTATTTTATTTATTTATTTTCATGTGTTGCTGAGAATTTCTTGATTTCTATCCTCATTTTTAATTCTATCCCTTCTTCATTTAAAAGAGTTTTGTGCAATATCCATGTGATTATGCGGTTTTTATTATTTTTCTTGCTCTTGATTTCTAGCTTTATTCCATCATGATCTAATAGGATACGTGGGGTTATATTAATTTTTTTGTATTTGTTAAAGTTTACTTTGTGGCCTAGAATATGAACTATTTTGGAAAAAGTGCTATGTACAGCTGAGAAGAAGGTAAATTTAGCTGTTTTGTGGTGGAATATTCTATAGATGTCCAATATGTTTATTAGATTTACAATGTTAATTAGGTTGGAGATATCTTAATTGATTTTAGGTTTTTGATGTCCTGTTTATTGGTGATAAAGGTATACTGAAAGCACTCACTATTATGATGTGGGGTCTATGTGGGATTTAATATCATGGGGTATCTTTTTTCCATGTAATTGGGTGGGTTGACATCTGGGACATGAATATTTACTATTGTTTTATATTTTTATTGGGTTGTTCCCTTGTCTAAGATATAGTGACCTTCTTTGGCTCTTCTGATTACTTTCTGTTTGAAATTGGCTACAAAGTATTCTTCATGAAGGGAATTTCTACCTCTTTTTAAAAATTAAGAGTTAAAACATACATAATGTATATTCAAATAATTATTAGAGATTAAGTTATTTTAATTATATTTCTCATGAAATAATATCCTTTTTTCAACTATTTGTGTAAACAGTTACACTACTGGATTTTTTTCTTAATATGTACTATTTCTTTTTATTTTTTACTTTTAAATTTGTTCTAATTAGTTATACATGACAGTAGTATGCATTTTGACATATTGTATACAAATGGAGCACAATTTCTTCCTCTGGCTGAACATGATGTAGAGTCACGTGGGTAGTGTAATCATACATGTTTATAGAATAATAATGTCCATTCTACCACTTTTCCCACCCCACACCCCCTCCTCTCTCTGCACTCCCCTCTGCCAAATTTAAACTTCCTTCATTCTTCCCTACCCCCACTCCTAATTATGGATCAGCATCTGCTTATCACAGAGAACATTTGGCCTTTGTATTGTTGGTTTGGCTTATTTCACTTAGCATGATACTCTCCAGCTCCATCCATGTACCTGCAAATGCCATAATTTATCCTCTTAATGCTGAGTAATATTGTAGTGTGTGTATATATACCAAATTTCTTTATCCATTCATCTATTGAAGGTCATCTAGGTTGCTTCCACAGCTTAGCTATTGTGAATTGAGCTGCTATAAACATTGATGTGCCTGCATCACTATAGTATGCTGATTTTAAATCCTCTGGGTATAGACCAAGGAATGGGATAGTTGGGTCAAATGGTGGTTCCATTCCACGTTTTCTGAGGAATCTCCATACTGCTTTCCATTACACTGCTGGATTTTTAAATTATCCTGAAAACCATGAAGTATTTTTAATCTTCTATTTATTTATTTTTTCTTGATAGTATATTTTCATTTAAATCTTACATAACTCAAGTTTTGTACAAAGGTATATAGTGAAAAATTGGGGTTTCCCTCTAAAGCCTTAAGTATCCAAAGTTTAAAAGGTGAATTTTAAAATATCCAAATAAAACAACAAAACCTTTGTGGTGTATTATTCTTTTAATACCCAGCTACATTAAAGATTTCATTTATTTCTTTTTTAATATTTTTGTAAGTTTGCCATTAGATAAAGTTGACCTATGGGATTTCCAGTGGGGCTTGTTCTGGTTTTGGCATCAAGGTTATGCTAATGGCCTCATAAACCCAAATCATTCTAAAAAAGATTATAGAAAAGAAAGTAAGAGAATCTACTTACAAAATGATATGAGTGTAGTATTTGGGGATTAGCTTTTTCCCCCAATATTTTTATAGGTACATTATAATTCCACATGATTGTTGGATTTAATTTTGAGGGGGTGCTAGAAATTGAACCCAGGGGTGCATTATCACTGAGCTATATTTTCAAGCTCTTTTCATTTTTTATTTTGAGACTGGTCTCTCGAAGTTGTTCAGGCATCTTCCTAAGTTGCTGAGGTGGGCCTCGAAATTGTGATCCTTCTACTCAGCCTCCCAAGTTGCTGGGATTACAGGAGTGGGCCACAATGCTCTGCTATAATGGTTGCATTTGTTACATATTTGTACCTGCTCACAATATAAGTATAATTTGATAATTATCATTCCTTACAGACTCAACAAAGGGAAACTCGCTGAGCTGTAGGCTGAGCCAGTTCTTGGATTGTGGTACCTACTCCGCTGGAAAATACTATATTTTATTTGAGTAAAATACTCGCTGATCAGAATAGAATACGTTTGGTGAACCAGCAAAGCTAGAAAAGATATATCATTGAATTGGAGGCTCAAGACTGGGTTACTGCCTCATAGGTAAACAAACATACTTAAAAGAAGAAAGGAAGGAGGGAGTAAAGAAGGAAGGACAGAAAATAAGGAGGAAGAAGAAAAGAAGAAGAAATAATTCCCAAACATTCTCAGGAATCTATAGTTCATCTAAGGTTTTAGAATTTGTTGCCAAAAATATTGCACCATGAAGTCTGCTCACTCTGGTACCCAGACAAGAAGTTCCACCATTATGACATTCCACCCAACCATGGAAGAATTCTCAGATTTCAACAATTATATTGCCTACATGGAATCCCAAGGGGCACATAGAGCTGGCCTGGCCAAGGTAATTCCACCAAAGGAATGGAGAGCCAGGAAGACCTATGATGATGTCAGTAACATCTTAATAGCCACTCCCCTGCAGCAGGTGGTCTCTGGGAAGGCAGGTACGTTCACTCAATACCACAAAAAGAAGAAAGCCATGACGGTGAGAGAGTATCACCTCCTGGCAGACAGCAAAAAGTATAGAAGTCCCCCACACCTGAATTTTGAAGATCTGGAGAGAAAGTACTGGAAGAGCCGCCTCTATGACTCACCAATTTATGGTGCTGACATCAGTGGCTCCTTATTTGATGAGAACACTAAAGAGTGGAACCTGGGACAGCTGGGAACCATTCTGGACCTGTTGGAGCAGGAATGTGGAGTTGTCATTGAGGGTGTCAACACGCCCTACCTGTACTTTGGCATGTGGAAGACCACTTTTGCGTGGCACACGGAGGACATGGACCTTTACAGCATCAACTACTTGCACTTTGGGGAGCCCAAAACGTGGTACGCAGTGCCCCCTGAACACGGGCAGCGCCTGGAGCGCCTGGCCAGGGAGCTTTTCCCGGGCAGTTCCCAGGGCTGTGAGGCCTTCCTGAGGCACAAGGTGGCCCTCATCTCCCCCACAGTCCTCAGGGAGAATGGCATTCCCTTCAACCGCGTGACTCAGGAGGCTGGTGAGTTCATGGTGACATTTCCCTATGGCTACCACGCTGGCTTCAACCATGGCTTCAACTGTGCGGAGGCCATCAATTTCGCCACTCCGCGGTGGATTGATTATGGCAAAGTGGCGTCTCAGTGCAGCTGTGGGAAGTTCAGGGTCAGCTTCTCCATGGATCCCTTTGTGCGTATCCTGCAACCTGAGCGCTATGAGCTGTGGAAATGTGGACAAGGCAGGGCGGTGGTGGACCACACTGAGCCTACAGCGCCTGGTAGACAGGTGATGACCACCTGGAGGGATGTCTTTTCACGTAGGAAAGCTTCTCCCAGCCTGAGACAGTTCCCAGTCTGGCAAGACCCAGCAGCTCTGGACCACACCAAGCCCACCGCATCAGCAAAACAGAAACAGGTTCCTGGGAGACTGACCCCTAGCCTGAGACACCACCGAGGCCAGGGAAAAAGATGCCTCAAATGTCCTGTAGCCACAGGCTGTGGGAGCCGTGGCTGCACCCCAATATGTCCTGCGTCCTGTAGCATGTCATCCCCAAAAAGTTATATGCAGCCCAGGGCTACAGTTAAGGGCTGCTTCCCAAAGTCTGGAAGGATCCGGGCACGAACCAAAACTGTTAATCGTTTTTGTTCTTGGGAATTGGAGGCTCCTGAGCCTACTGTCTTGACACAGACCAAAAGACCCCTAATGGTGCCCACAGGGAACACAGCTTCAGGTTCTGAGCATCAGCCCTTGCCTGAGGATAGTGCTTTGATGAACGATTCTGTATCTGTGAGAGCAGGGCCCTATTTTCCTGCCAAGGCTTCTGGATGTTGCTGTGCCCCTGATCTTCAACCCTTGGGTCCCCCACTGGATCCTGACGAACCAATGCACCCTGGCCCATGCTTGCAATCTCTGGATAACATCACGCTGAATCTCCCTGAAATTGTCCCACTGACTCCTCCTGATTTCATTCCATCTTTAAGAGTTGCCAATGATGCTACTGGGGACTGCATGACACCTGCTGAGGTTGTAGGCTTGGACCACTCTTATTCCTCTAAGATTCTGGATCCAGTGGAGGTCTCCATATTCTTCTTGCCACTAGAGGGATTTGATCCTTTGACTTTGGAGAAGCCTTGGCCACCAATGGATGCTCTTAATCTTGGCTACTGAGTATATTGTAAATGTGACTGTGTCTTAGACCCCTAGTCCTCATGTTTTGGTTTAAATATAAATTGTCCCCCTGAACTCATTCAGAAGAATTATTCCTGTATGAGTGTTATTGTTTATCTAGGATAAACAAGTGTTAAACATGCAATAATTTCCATAAGAGAAATGATTAGATCACAATAGGTATGGCCTAATCATTGAATTAATCTAGTGATACAGACTAACTGGGTCAAAACTGTGGGCACATAAGTTGTGGCTACAGAAAAGTAGATCACTGGGGGCCTTGGGGGTTTATATTTTGCTTTTGATGAGTATTGATTTTTCTCTCTCTGCTTCCTGGTTACCTTGTTCTGAGCGGCTTTTCTCTGCCACACTCTTCCACTGCAATGTTCTGCCTCACTGAGGCCCAGAGCCATGGAGCTGACCAACCACAGAACCTATGAAACCCTGAGTCAAATAAATGTTTCCTAAGTTGTTCTTGCTGGGTCTTTTGTTCACAGTGATGAAACTTGATTAAAACAATGAGTCTTATGATAATGGTTTTAAGAGAATGGAGAGTTAATCTGTGTATAGTGTTTAAGGTTGGGACCTTTAAAATGTGATTAGTTTAGATAAGGTCCTTAGGGTCCAGCTGTCATGACAGAATCCTAGTGACATTATAAGGAACAGGAAAGAGACCATATATACACAGAGATATGTACACGTTCTCCCTACCATATGATGCAGCCAGTAGACACCCTTACAGGTGACTGCATCATCCTGTTTGGACTTTCATTCTCCAAAATCATGAGTCAAAATAAATTCGTATGTTTGCCAAGTAGTCTGCCTCGGATAGTCATTATAGCAATGAAGTGCGGGCAAATCCACTCAGGAAACTTGGAAGGAATCATTGAAGTTCTCAGCCATTCAGCAATCCTGGCATGGGCCTGTCTCTAGTACCTGTTCCCTGTTACTTTCAAGAATTGACATTTCTGAGGATGCCTGATGCTTTCTCCCACTATAACAACTAGGGCTCACTGTGGCCTAGGAAGTGGATCTCCCCACCCTATAAGCTGCCACAGGAAGCTGTAGCATCTCTCAGGGACTCTCATAACACTCCTGAACATGGCTGTGCCTGTGGCCCCTACCATGGTCTAGATGCCATGCCTACCTCTTGTTTCCTCCTCTATGATATATGCTTCTAGCCCCCACAATCATGGGTCAACATTGGATGATGCAGAGAATCTGAGTGAGCTTCTTTTCTTTATCCCCAAATTCCATCAGGGTGTCTGTCCTTAATCAGACTTCCCCTGGACCTTGCCACTGCCAAAGTGAGGCCCAGTAGCACCTCACAGCCTGACAAATGTAACATGCTCTGCTTCCCAGGCTACCACCAACCACTGCTCCTGAAGAAACTAAACCTTTTGACCAATTGAGTCTGATAGTTCTACTCCAGGCAGGTTTTGTAACATTATTGTTGTTTAATAAATTTGTTATTTATAATGTGTACCCACAAAACAAAGAGGAGGAACCCTTAAAATATATTCTTCATATCAAAATCGTATGAAAGAGATATATCTAAACAGTGTTTCAAGTAGATAAGAAAAAAAATATAATGCCAAAACTGTACCAAGGAAAATGCAAACAAAGAAACCTCACTGGAGTCATGGATCTTAGTATCAGACTAACAAAATGAGACCAAAGCTATATAGAGGAAGGGTGTGTGTGTGTGTGTGTGTGTGTACTTTTTTTCTAGTCGTAGATGGACACAAAATACCTTTATTTAGTTTTATGTGGTGCTGAGGATGGAACCCAGTGCCTCACACATGCGAGGCAAGCATTTTAGCATTGGGTTACAGACCTGGCCTAGAAAAAGGGCACTTAAAAAAAAACAAATTGTAATTATTAACATATATGAATTGTGCAAATTAATGAGTTTTACTGTGATCTCTCTCGACATGAATATATCTTGCTTTGATCATGTCCACTGTCTAGAAGTTTCTTCATAATACAAAGAACTCTTTAAACACACTTTTCAATGAAAGTAAAGCAGTTTTGAACGTCCATGTAACATTGTCTTTCATTAAATTTCAAATATTTTTGTTGTGGTTAAGTATATGTAATATATGATTTATTTTATTAATAATTTTAGTGACTATAAAAGACAGTCTAATTATACAACCATCACAACCACCAACCATCTGCAGAGCCTTTCCTCACCACAAAGTGGTACTCTACCCATTAGGCAGTACTTCATATTACACTGTGCTCCAGCTGCCAGAATCCATTATTCTACTTCATTTCAGTATTAATTTGACTCTTATGGCACCTACAACAAGTGGAATGATACAGTATGTGTTGTTTTGTATCTGGTTTGTTTCACTTAGTATAATGTGAGCATTCACGTTGTAACATGTATCAGAACTTTCTTCTTCTTCAACACTAGACTCTGTCCCAGTCCATATGTACACAACATTTTGTGTATCTATTCATCCATTGATGGAATTTGGGTTTTTTTTTCCACCTTTTGGCTGTTGTGAATAGTGCTGCATGAGCATTGATGTACAAAAATATTTTAAACTCCTTATTTAAAGCCATTTTTATCGCTCTTTAGTTTCAGTTCCCTGTTCTTTATTAAAATCATGCATGTATTGACCATATTTCTTACTAAATGACTACAGTATATTACTTTTTATATAATTATTTTTTAATTTAAAAAATTATACCTAAGGTTATTATTTTAGACTTAAAATGAACTGTGGCATTCCCCAGGGGCATTGAGAGTCTGCTGAAAGCTACAGATCTTCCCCTTCAACAACTCTACACACGTAAAAATCTATAAACATTTCAGGGAACTCATGGTTCTCTTCTGTTATATCCTAGGTGACAGGTTTATAATTCTAGTTTCTTTCCATATTTCCTCATTGTGGGGGTCTGAGGCTTTGGAGGAACACATTTATTCCTCCCTTCATTAGTACAGCCTGGATATAGGTATGCTCCATGTCTTATTCTTACTGGTAGTCTCTCTACACTCCATGTGGCTTTCCTGGGTGTGGTGGACAGGAGGCTGTACAGTGCCAAGAAGCTCTTCCCAAGCTTCACACACTCAAGCGTGTGGGATCCCATTGCAAGGTGTGGGCTGGACAGTATAGTGCTCCCCACTTGGGCTCTCAGAGGTCGCCAAGGTTCTGACTGTATCCAGAGCAGGTGGAGTGTGCTTGTAGGAGAATGCAGTGGCTTTGGAGTATACATCTGAATCTGGAGAGTGGAGTCTCTCTCTGCTTCTGGATCACCATGACGTGAGCTGCTTCCTTCTGCCACACTATTCCACTATGATGTTCAGCCTCACCTTGAGCCCTGAGGAATGGAGCCCTCCTTCTATGGACTCAGACCTCTGAAACCGTGAGCCCTCAAATAAACTTTTCCTTTTCTAGAATTGTTCTGTTCAGATCATTTAATCCCAGCAGTGAAAAAGCTGACTACAACACTACTTGTTTGTCCATGTTCAATAAGTTTTTCTTACATTCTATCTTGTAAAATCAAGAGACATTGATTAAGAAAACCTTATATACAGATAAGTGTAGAACTCTCTTTGCTCTATTTTTAGGCTTTTCTTCACTTCTAAGAAATAATGAGTTCTGCGTATCTTCACGGTTGTAACCATAAGTCTGCACACAAACGTAATATGTCATTTATGTTTCACCAACTTCTTCCCCATTGTGTCATCTTTTTAGAACACTCAATGTACATAATCTAAGCCTACTGCTACATACACAGATCCCAGCAACTTGAAGAGTCAATGGGCAATTTTCTTTCTATCCCTTCCTCTGCTGTTGGACAAATGGATTACTTTCGCATCATTTTTTTGTTGTTTTATGGATTGAAACCAGTGGTCCTAAATCATGGAGCCATATCCTCAGCCCTTTGTATTTTTTCTTTTGAGAGAGGGTCTCTCTAAGTTGCTTAGGGTCTCACTAAGTTACTGAGGGTACTCTGAACTTGTAATCCTTCTGCTTGGGCCTCCAAAGCCACAGAATCCAGGTGTGCACCACCACGCCCAGCTACTTGCACAACTTAGCTACCTCATACAGTACTTCACTGAATGTCTTCATACTCAGAAATAAGGTTGATGAGTTGTATTTATGTTTACTTTCAACTTTTCTTGGGACAGCTAGTTGGGTTTTCAATTTCTATCTCCATTAGTAATCTGTATCATCACACCTATTAATTTTTCCTATATCAGTAAAAAGTACTGTCTCATGCATTTCTCCAGTTATTAGTAATCTTAAATATCTCCACATATATTTTGGCCCTTTGGATTTCTTCTGTTTTGGATGGTCTGTTCTAGGACTTTGCTTACTTTTTTGAGTTGACTATTTTTAAAAAATCAATCTGTTGTCATTTTTTAATGTTATTATTATTTTTTGCAGTACTAAGATTGGAACTTAGGGATTCTTTGCCACTGAGCTATACCTCCCAGACCATTTTATTTTTATTTTTGAGACAGGATCTCACTAAGTTGTCCAGTCTTGGCTAGAAATCGTGACCCTCCTGCCTCAGTTTCCTGAGAAGCTGGATTACAGGCATGTGGCACTGTGCCTGACTTCATTTTAGGACACTAATTCATTTTCTCCTTCATGTTCTCTCTTTCTCTGGTACCAGGGATTGAATCCAGGTGTGCTTAACCACTAAGCACATACCCAGCTCTTTTTCATATTTTGTTTAGAGACAAGGTCTTGCTAAATTGCTTAGGGCCTTGCTAAATTGCTGAGACTGGATTTGAACTTGTGATCCTCCTGATTCAGCCTGCCAAGCCACTGGGATTACAGGCCAGGCCAAGCTCCTTAGTCTTGAACCTTTAGAACTGTGAGCTGAACAAACTTCTTCAAAAATTATCAAGCCTCAGGAATTTTATTGTACCATTGTAATAGTGGTCCGTTTCATGCTTTGAATATAGCCCTTGCTGCTCTGCCAGGGAGGCTTATTTTAAAATGCACATGTGTTTCTTTTCCTCTTCTCCCTCTCACCCTCCCTTTCCTGTGAGCAGAAAACTAGATTATCCTTTCCCATCCCAGGCCAAATTATCTGTCTTTGAGCACAGGCCCACGACAGGAAGGAGAGGGAACCAGAAGATCTAGAAAGTGACTATCTTCAAATTAGCAAATAAATTTCAGTACCCATCAGGGCAAACCTGGGATCCCCTGTCAGGGCACATATAAAAATTTTTTAATATTTATTTTTTAGTTTTCGGTGGACACAACATCTTCATTTTTTTAAAAAAAAAATTTATGTGGTGCTGAAGGATGGAACCCAGAGCCCCGTGCATGCCAGGTGAGCACGCTACCAATTGAGTCACGTCCTCAGCAAGAAAAAGTCACTTTTTTTAAAAGAGAAATCAACTTTGAGATTATTTTTTGAATATCTGATATCTTATTTGAATATCATGTCACTTAATGTCTCCATGACTCTATTTCCTCACCTGAAAATAGAGTTCATAAGATTTTCCTTGTAAGTTATTGTGAGGATTAAGTCAATGATTTTTTGAAGAGTAAATTAAACAGTGTCTGGCATTTGAAATTCACCAAATAACACATATGTTCTTTTTTTATGTACTCTCATTAGTTCTCAGGGAAACAGACCTTAATGGGATACCACTATGCCTTTGCCTGACAGCTGAACACTAGGATTTTACCTAGGATTTGCAGAGGTGAAGAGCAATGAGCACCCTCATACAGAGCTAGTCGGTGTGATTTGATACTAGGGAGGATTGAACTGAGGGATGTACCTACCACTGAGTTACATCAAGGCTGGCCTCAATCTTGCAATTTTCCAGCCTCAGCCTCCCTAGTTGCTGGGATTACAGGTGTGCAACCACCACACCAGTTATTTTAGCTATTTTTAGTAATATTTTGATTATGACTGTTGAGGTACTTCCGTTCACCAAAAGGCATGAACAGGAGGGTGAAGACAAACCAAGGAGTGTAAATAGATATTGTAATACTCATATCCAACAAAAAGCTACAATATCAAGTACATAAAGAGCTATTACAGTTGACTCTCTGTATTCATGGGTTCCACTGCATCTCCGGATTCAAGCAATCATGGAATAAAATTGTTTTTTAAAAATTAAATCTGTACTGAACATGTACTCTTGACACTCCCTAAATAATAGAATATAACAACTGCCTCCATTGCATTTACATTGTATTCGGTATTATAAATAATCTAGAAATGATTTAAAGTATATCAGAAGACACATGTAAGTTATATGCGAATACTGCACCATTTTATATAAGGGACATGGGCATTCATGGATGTCCATATCTTCAGAGAGTTCCTGGAACCAGTTCCCCCCCACCCCAGATACTAAGAGATAACTGTACAAAAAAAGAGAACCCAGATTCCTGATATTTACCTATGATTTGCAGAGGTGAAAAGCAATGAGCACCTTCATACAGAGCTAGTGGGTGGGTAATTTGGTAAAAAAAACTGTTGAAAAGCAGTTTGAATGATAGTTTGCATTCATGTTCTATGACCAAGAGTTCCATTCATTAATATGAGTCCACATGAACACCTGCACACAGTGTACGAAGTCCAAAAATGATCAGGGTAATTGTAAGAGGCGAAAAGTTGAAAGAATTCAAATGCTCATCAATAGCAGAAATAGTCATACAATTGAATACCTTATAGAAAGAAACTGGAATAAAGTACAGCTACGTGGAGCAATATCAGTGTCAAAAAAGTATACATAAAGCATATTTAAATATATAACTATGATTCTTTGTATGTAAAGTTCTATAACGTTTTAAAAACTGGGCCAAATTTTTGTTTATATAATTTATTAAAATTCTTCTACAGGAAAAAATTATATTTTCTCTCCAATTTTTAAATTTATTCAACTATTTATTTAAATCAGTGTGAACTTTTTTTATACATTGGATTATACTACAATACTATTTTTATTTCATTGCTTGCTCAGTTTCTTTGAGAGTTGACCATTAGGAATGGTTTTATATGCCCCTTTAACAGACCCCAATGTTTTTGTTTGTATTTAGCACATCCTTATTTTCAGCATTATAAGACAATGGAGGTTCATTCCATGTATTTCCTGCCACCTTTTTGTAACTTTTTTTTTTAAATGTTTTCCTTTTATTTAAGGAGCGGGTACTGGGGATCAAACCTAGAGCCTCAGGCTGGGACTGTAGCTCAGTGACAGAAAACTTACTTAGCATGTGTGAGGCACTGGTTTGATCTTTAGCACCACATAAAATAAACAAATAAAGGTATTCTATCCGTGTACAACTACAAAGGAAATTAAAAAAACAAAAACGTAGATCCTCATACATGTAAGCAAGTGCTTTACCACTGACCTATACATCAGCTCTTTTCATTTATTTATTTTTCATTTTGTGACAGGGTTTTGCCAAGTTGCCCAGGCTGACCTTGAGTCTGACCTCGAACTTGTGATTTTCTTGTCTCAGCCTCCCCAGTACGTTAAATTATGGGCATGCACCACCATAGCTGGCTGGAAACTTTTTTGATTAATGTTACTAGTACTTTATTTTATTTTTATTTAAAATAATCACATTTCAGATTTATTAATTATTTCTATTTTTTAATAAACTTTTCCTTTTGTTTGTCATTCTGCCATTTTTATATCTCATTTTCTCTTTTTAAGCATTTTTAATACTTATAGATGGATAGAATATCTTTATTTTATTTGTTTCATTTTTATGTGGTATTAAGTGTTGAACCTAGTACCTCACACATGCTAGGCAAGTGCTCTGCCACTGAACTACAGCCCCAGCCCCAATATCTCATTTTCTTTAGCAATGTCCTGTTTTGTACGGTTTTCCTTTACTTTTGCTACCTGTTTGTATTGAACCTAAAAATCAATAGGTTTTAGAAACCTAGATATTAATTTTCAAATAAATATGGTTTTGCTCTGTGTTTTTATTGTTGACTTTAAATTTTACTTTATTGTGGTCAAGATTATGTCCAATATATTAATTCTGTGGAATTTAGTTAATATTTATTTTGTAGTTTGGGTAAGTTTTTATAAATGGTTTCTATGCATTGAAAAGCATTTTCCATTCGCTTTGTGGTTGTTGCAGTTTAGATGATCAAAGTTAAGTCTGTTGCTCAAACTTTTATAGCATTGTTAATGTTCTTCTATGTTATATTGGTCTTTTAAAAAAAACCCTTTGCATGTTTTACCTTATAATGCTCAGTCTTGTGTTTCTGTATCTCAGCTCTGTGTGGTTAGGAGCATGAAGTTATTTGCTGCAATGTGTTCCTAGTGAGGGTTTTTCTCTTTTTTTCCAATAGCAATAACATGTCTCTCTTTGATCTTATAAATCTATTTATATTTATTTGTATTGGTATTTTTATCCCAACTGTTGGTTTTTTTTTTTTTTTTTTTTTTGTAATCTTTGTTTGCCTTCTCTGATCCTTGATTTTCAACCTCTTGATTTGATTAGACTGGATTAAAAAGGGGGAGAGTGGATGGGTATGGATTAAATGAGATGTCAAATTAGGAACCTAGCTCTGTGATTACATTAAGTGGGTGCTGATTATATTGGAGCAGAACTCAGGTGTAAAGCCAGGGTGTTCCTAACCTGGGCTTTCTGTGGATGGCAGCTGCCAACAGGAAACTTTCTCTGTGTGCTGGAATATGCTCACCTGGATCCAGGTGGTCTTTGGGAAGGCAGATATGTTCACTCAATACCACAAAAAAAAAAAAAAAAAAAAAAAAAAAAGCCATGATGGTGGGAGAGTATCACCTCCTAACCTCCTGGCAGACAGTGAAAAGTATAGAACTCCCCCACACCTGAATTTTGAAGACCTGGAGAGAAAGTACTGGAAAAGCCGCCTCTATGACTCACCAATTTATGGTGCTGACATCAGTGACTCCTTATTTGATGAGAACACTAAAGAGTGGAACCTGGGACACCTGGGAACCATTCTGGACCTGTTGGAGCAGGAATGTGGAGTTGTCATTGAGGGTGTCAACACGCCCTACCTGTACTTTGGCATGTGGAAGACCACTTTTGCGTGGCACACGGAGGACATGGACCTTTACAGCATCAACTACTTGCACTTTGGGGAGCCCAAAACGTGGTACGCAGTGCCCCCTGAACACCGGCAGCGCCTGGAGCGCCTGGCCAGGGAGCTTTTCCCGGGCAGTTCCCAGGGCTGTGAGGCCTTCCTGAGGCACAAGGTGGCCCTCATCTCGCCCACAGTCCTCAGGGAGAATGGCATTCCCTTCAACCGCGTGACTCAGGAGGCGGGTGAGTTCATGGTGACATTTCCCTATGGCTACCACGCTGGCTTCAACCCTGGCTTCAACTGTGCGGAGGCCATCAATTTCGCCACTCCTCGATGGATTGATTATGGCAAAGTGGCGTCTCAGTGCAGCTGTCAGGAGGCCAGGGTCAGCTTCTCCATGGACGCCTTTGTGCGCATCCTACAACCTGAGCGCTATGAGCTGTGGAAATGCGGACAAGACAGGGCGGTAGTGGACAACACGGAACTCATTTTGTGAGTCATACAGAACTGATCACCTGGGTTCATCAGAGACTTGATCCACTTGACCCTTTCCTGGGTCTGTATGGAGACGGATGGCGGGGGATGGCTGTGGCCTAGGGCTTGGGACTTGTCCTTGCCCCCACTCCCTCCTCCGCCCACGCGTCCAGAAGTACCAGGTACAGAAGCCTGTCTTTGTGGCCTACAGAAGTGCTTACTGCCCAGCTCAGAGATGGTGCTCCCAGAGTTCTCAAGAACCCCCCACCTCTGTCCCCCATGGTCATTCTTGAGTCTGCGTGGCCCAGTCCTTCTCCCATTACCTGGCAATGTGTGAGTGGTGGATGACTTTGGAAAACTTTAAACTCAGAAGTTGACTCTTCAGACTTCACCCAAGAGGTTCTTGTTGGTGGGCACACACATTCTGGGCTCCTCAGCTCAACCCCTCTCTGAGGAGGGTGGCTTGGTGCACATGCCTGCACTTCTGAGCCCTGATGGCAGCATCATGGAAGGGCTTCTGGCTGCTCCTGTGCCTCCATTTTAAAATCTTGGGGACTTCTGGATGCTGATAATCTGATGCACCCTTGCAAGTACTTGCTGTCCCTGGACAACAGCATGGGAAATCTCCCTGGCAGTGTCTGACTAACTGTTCCCAATATTCTGACCTTAGAGATTTTTCAAGCAGTGCTGATGGGAACCGCATCCCCACCCTGAACCTAATTAAGGTTGTAGCAATGGATCATTTATGCCTATAGAATACTGTCCCCAAATGAGGTTTCCAGTGTCTGTGGCACCCCTTTCTGATATACTGGGGTTAAAGCTAGATGGACTTGCATCTATGAATTCTGAATTATTTGCCATCAATCAATGGCCTGAAACTTCTGACTGTGGCTATTGGATATGCTGCCAAATGTGGCTGTGCCTCTTCCCTCAATCCTCAGAACCATAGAAGTTCCCAACCAAGTGACAATTTTGGCCTAGGCCTGTCCCTAGTAATAATGACATAACAAAGAGAGGTGCACTAGCAATGAGAAAATAACAATTTGGAGCCATGAATAATCTGGCAACAATGGAATTGTATCGAGGCTGATTGAATAAAATTGTTCTTTCATTCATATCTCTCTCCACTATTATTTCCTGACTGAATTATCAATAAAGAAATATTTCATTTCCTTGGTGCAGAAACACCTGAATCCAGTATTTAGTTCTTGAATGATACTTTATAATCTTACTGGAATATCTCAAGTTAGAATTGGTGGTGGTGCGTAACAGACTGTAGCCCATGTTTTGTTGTTACTATAATTAATGTTTTTTAGGATAGTGTTTTCATATATGTAGCTCTCAACTTTATCTATATCCAGAGCAGACCCTGGGACTTAGGCGTTTTGTGTGTGCCACCATGCATAGTACCACATCATCTGTGGAAAGGGGTGTTCAGAATCTAAGTTTTACAATAATGGCATTTTTTTTCTAGTCATGAAAAAACTTAAAAATATTTTTACAAAAAATAAATCTTCATCAAATCCAAAGGCTCACACATGGTAGGCCTAAGAAAGGGAAAATCAGGTATGGCCATGACATTGTGGTAGCTTTTTCTGTGCAGCAGGTGAGAAAGGAAGGGGAAGTTCATTTCTAGATAACTGGATGGAGAAATGCTGGAGGTGGGGCCAATTTGAGGGGGGAGATCAGATTCAGTCATAGCTAAAGTTTGATGTGGAAGGAAAATGTTAGACAAACTGCTTGCACATATGACAAAAATATAGCATGAAAATCAGTAGCTCCTTATATAATAGAAACTTTGAAATCTGGGAACAATTTTGGACCTGTTGGAGCAGGAATATCTCTGATAGGGCACAGTACCTAGTCAAGAACTTCCAATGGAGAGTTGTCATTTGCTCAAATGGAGAATTATTGTTTGCTGAATACAGCATAGATTTGCTTCAGATCCCCAGACCAGTGGTTCTCAAACTTATATGTGCATTTCAATCACGTGGAGGTGTATCACACTGCAGATTTCAATTACGAAATTTGGGCTGGGATCTGAGGTTCTATGTGTTCAAAAAAACCCCAGGTATTATCAATACTGCTGATCATAGATCATTATTTGAGTAGCAAATAATATAGAAGACTCCAGTGCAGTGGTGCATGCCTGTAATGCCAGAGGCGCTGCAGGATCATGAGTTCAAAGCCAACCTCAGCAAAAGCAAGGCACTAAGCAACTCAGTGAGAACCTGTCTCTAAATGAAATACAAAATAGGGCTGGGGATGTGGCTTAGTGGTCAAGTGCCCGCGAGTTCAATCCCTGGTACTCCCCCACACCCAATTAAAAAAAATGTAAAAGATTTCATTGTGATTGTCCTATGGAAATTTGACAGCCTTCATCAGTGATTCTTGAAGTGTGGTTCCCTTTCCCAGAGTCTCAGTATCATCTGGAACTTGTTAGAAAAGCCAGTCTGGGGTTGCACCTTCCAGACCTATTTAATGAGGAGCTAGGGTAGGACTCAGCACTCCAATTTAACTAGTTCTCTGGATGGTTTTGTTCTCACATGAATTTGGCAACCACTAGAATCCGTAAGTTGATGGTTCTAAACCAAGTAATATAATCTCTAGAAAGGAAACCTAGGCATCAACAATGTATATATTTTAAGTTCCAATGCACAAGGGACTCAGATGATTCCAGTGTTCAGTAAAGGATCATTGCCACAGAGCACCCACAGGTGCTGAGAACACAACTGAATCAGCAGAATTTTAAAGGACATGTGGCAAAGCTGCTTCTGCTACAATCCTGATCTGGTGGGAAGTTTTTATCGTTCTGGGCCCAATGTGAAACAGCCTTTTGTTCACCAGGTATATTGTGTACGTTGCCTCCAAATTTCTAAAAGACACCTACAGCTCTGTATCTCTTTCTTAGTATTTTGAAGTCTCAGGGCTCATCCATACATCCTTCACTTTGAAGGAAATACCCAAATGCAGGCCATTCCACTAGATTTAAAAGAACTCCACTGAGTTACACATGTGTACTATCAAATCACCAAGAATATTTACTACGTTGTTTTTCCTGGTCCTATGAAAAGGATGTAACCAATAAAATAAATCAGTGTCCTGTGTTTTGGTAAGTTGGTGAAGATTCCATGTGACTAGGTAGTAGCTCAAATCCATAAAGAATAATACTGATGTTAGATAAGTAATGTGTTTTATCATCTTTCTAGATTAGTGTTCCTTGTGTATAAGAATAAAGAAAAATATTATGTAGATTCATGTATAGATTGTGCAGTGATCTCTAAGAATAGAGCATTTTGGGCTGGAAAAGGATTAGATTTGCCATCAGACCAAGTTAAAAATCCTAGCTTTATCAACGCTTATATGGTTATTGGAAATTGAGCAAATCAATTCAATATCTCTGAGTCTCAGTGTTCTTATCTCTAAAATAGGAACAATACACTCACATCAGGGGTTACATAAGGACAATATTAGTTAATCCATGTAAATCATTTTTATCAGTGCCTACCACATACTAAGGGCTCAATTATCACTTTATCTTAATTGTCATTTTAGAGACCACCAGGGAATATGGGTTTTGCATGGCCTTAGGAAAAGTCTGGGTCAGAATAAGGAAGAGTTTAGGTAAGTACTCTTAGGAGAATAAAAATAGAGGAGCAGGTCAAAAGACAATTTGTCATTCCCCCTAAGGAGTTAGGTCAAGGAGAATAAGGGTTTTATAAAGTGTGTGTGTGTGTGTGTGTGTTTGTGTGTGTGTGTGTGTGTGTGAGAGAGAGAGAGAGAGAGAGAGAGAGAGAGAGAGAGAGAGGAGAGAGAGAGAATTGGCTATGGCTTCTCTTGCAACAATGAGGAATTAAAATTGTTCTGTTTGAATTGACAACGAAGTTGGGGGTGGGGGTTATGTCCTTCTCCAACCAGGATGAAGATAGTAGAATGGGATGAGTGCAGGTACCCAGAGGAAAAACATTGACTGAGTTCCTTGGGTAGACAACAGAGAAGAAATGAGAGAAGAAATGAGAGTTGGGGAAACCTGCCTGGGTCTGAGGGGCCTGGTAACTCAGCTATAACAAAGTCCCTGCACTGTTCCTCATTGAGTGCTGGAGAGGATGTTCAGAGAGTGTTGCCTTTGCTTTACAGCAGAGCCAGAGCATTGGGGTGAGGCTTTAGATGTCTGCAGAGGTGCCCATCACAGGGGTTGCATGGAGGAAGCTCTGCCTGCCTCCTGCTGGGGCTTCTGCTGTAAGATGGACTTCAGGACAATTGATAGACATCGTTTAGGGACCTGAGACTTGCTGTTGATCTAGGAGGACAATTAATTCTGTCAGTGGTAATCAAGGAGTGGAGAAAACTCTGTGGTAACCAGAGTTACATGAACCTTTTATAGCATATGAGATGAACACGTTAAAAAGATTTAAATAACCATAGTGAAGGGCACTCTGAAAAGATTTTGTATACTGCTGCCATAAATGGAAGCATGATTAAGCCCTAGTCCTGAAAGCGTGTAGCTTTCTACCCTGAGTTCTCCACTGCTTTGTCCCTGTCACTCTGTATTTTGGCATATTCTCACCACCGCAACCTCCCATCAGTAAATGGTGTTGAGAGGCCTTGCTCTGGATAGACGTGGTGACTGTGATGTACAGAGCCAGATTCCCCAGGGCCTCGGCCACTCCCTGCATTGTCACCTGGCTGTCAGGCAACCTTCCCTGGCATGGCTTCAGAGCTGCAGAGGGTTTCCTTCCTCCTTGTCAAAGAGAAGGTGACTCCCAGGAAAGTCTGACTGCTTGTCCATTACCAGTGACCTTGCATCATTGGTATGAGAAAATCCAGGAGGGCAGTATCTCCGTGTAGCAATAATGGTTCTCAGTCCATTCCTTCCCCACCACCTTCTCCACAGCCTCTTATTTTTCTTTGAATGGTGAAGTAAATGAATGATGAACCGTTGATGTGGTGTGATACCTTCCTTTCCACAAACAGCCCATTCTTAGGTCAGGTATGAATCACGAGCGCACAGTTGAGCCTGCAGTGTGATGTGTTTAGTGGAGCAGAACTTTCCCTCCGTCACTGTTGTCACCTTTCCAGCAGTTAGGGAGGAAAGCTCGGTGGAGTCAGCTTGAATGTGAGCTGTGCTACTTTCTAGTAATGTGACTTTCACAAAAAAATCATTGATTTTCTTAGATCCCAAATTATAATGTAAATTTTATGTGTGTGAAAAGATGTAGTGTGGTGTAAATGTGACAGGCATGTAGAAGGCACTCAATGAATTTGAAAAATAAAAAATGGCTTCTGTGTTCCTATACACAAAACCAAAGGCAAACTTTCAAATGCTTTCATTATGGGACTCGGTGGTTCTGCTGTTGCCCTCCTCCCCACCCACACAGGCTTACTCATGAATTTTTTTGACAGATTATGTTTTGGAAAGTAGAGTTATCACATACCCCGTCCCTCAACAATTGCACAGAATCTCCCATTATCAACATCCACCACCACAGTGGCTTGTTTGTTACACCCAATGACTCTACATTTATACATAGTTATTGCCCCAAGGCCATGGTTTATTTTAGGAATCAATTGTGGTGCATATTTTATGGATTTATAAAACTGTATATAGATATATATATATACCTGCTCTTATTATATTAGAAAAATAGCTCTACTGCCTAAATATCTACTGTGTTCCACCTATTCATCCCTCCTTAGCCTCTGGCAATCCTGGATCTTTATGACAACTTTTTCTTTTTCCAATGTATCATAGAGTTGGAATCCCACAGTATGTATGTAGCCTTCTCAGATTAGCTGCTTCTACTACTTGTTGTTGTTGTTCTTCTTCTTCCTTATCCTCCTCCTTCTCCTTTTTCTTTGTTACTGGGGACTGAACCCAGGGGCCCTTTATTACTGACTACATCTCCAGCCCTTTTTATTTGAGACAGGGTCTTGCCAAGTTGTTTAGAGCCTGGCTAAGTTCCTGAGGCTGGCTTTGAACTTGCAATCCTGCCTCAGTGTCCCGAGTCACTAGGATTTCAAGCATACACCATCACACCTGGCTTCAGATTGGCTTCTTTTACTTAATAATATGCAATGAAGTCTCCTCCATGTCTTGTGGCTTGATAGCTTATTTCTTTTTATTACTGAATAATATTCCGTTGTATGGACATACCACAGATTAAACATTCACATATTGAAGGATGTTTTTGTTACTTTCAAGTTTGGGCAATTATGAATAAAAATGCTATAGACATCTATATGCAGGTTTTGGGGTGGATAAATGGTTTCAATTTATTTGGTTAAATACCAAGAAACTCAATTGCTGGATTATATGGTAAGAGTATGTTTAGTTTTGTAGGAAAGAGCCAAATTATTTTCCATCCATCACTTAATGTTCTTTTTTCTCATGATCCACCACATATTTGTACAAAAGGTCACACATGCTTATTTGTAAATTCCAATCCTTGTCATGTTTGGCCTTGTTGCAGTGCTACCAGGGCAAGGTCAGGATTTCATAAATAGTCAGGAGCCCAGAGACTCAACCTTTCTTCAGAACTCCTATACTGGCTTTTTGAGTAATCTTTCAAAAAAAATCAGCTCTGTCCTCTGGGTCTCCATGTCCTTATTTAGGCAAAAGAAGCTTCTAGCCACATGACACCTGTGCTGGAGTTGGCACATGGGTTCAGACCAGTGTGAGTAGTATTTGTGCTAAATAACCATTGGCTATTAACAGTGTTACTTATAAGCTCAAATTTATAAGAGGTACATTAGAACTGTACTTGAATGCATACTTGTAGAGATTGGTGTGTAGGTCTTTCAGAGTTTTCTGATATTTCTTAAAATTTTTTAGTTATAGATTTTGTGTGACTACCTGACCACATTGAATTTTTCATAAAAATTAGCCTATGCTAAATTATTTTTTAAATATTTAAACAGATTTTTTCCAGATGTTTAGAAACAACTTCACCATGATATTTATTTTATTGGGTCATAGCCATGTAATTAAAGATTTTTTTCTTTCAGTGTTTGTGTTACCTATCATTTCTTTAGATAGAAACACACAAAGAGTGGCTAGGAATTGACTACAGAGAGAAGCAGGAAGGAAACAGATCTGAGTTGAACAGAACCCCGGTGAGGAAAAACCCCTCACTCTGGTGGCCTTGGGGTCCTCACTCTGCTCTCTGGCTTCTCAGAATGAAATACCCAATGCTGTCTTATCTCTTCATTGCCACAGAGACCTGTTTCGGTGACCTACAGTGACCAACAGGATGATACCTTGAGAATGTTTTCACCAATCCTCAGTGTTGTGGTTTAGATGTGAAATGTACCCCAAAAGCTCATGTGTGAGAAAGTGCAAGAAAGTTTTAGAGGTGAAATGATTGGGCTGTGAGTGCTCTTAACCTAATCAGTGCATTAATCCCCTCATGGGGATTAACTGGGTGGTAACTTCAGGTAGGTAGGATATGGCTAGAGGAGGTGGATCTATGTTGGGGTTTATAGTTTGTCCTTGTTGAGCAGATCTCTCTCTCTCTCTCTCTCTCTCTCTCTCTCTCTCTCTCTCCCTCTCTCTCTCTCTCTGTCTCTGCTTCCTGGTGCCATGTTCCCTGCTGCTTCCCTCTGCCATCCTCTTCTGCCACCATGTTCTGCCTTGCCTCAAGTCCTGAGGAATGGAGCCACTGTCTATGGACTGAGACCTCTGAAACTGCAAGCCCTAAAATAAACTTCTCCTTCTCTAATTGTTTTCAGTTATTTTGGTCACAGCAACAAAAAGGCTGAGGAAAACACTCAGCAAGGGTTGGATATTATGGAGATAAGCCATTTCTGGCAGGACAAAGGTCGGGCACGTAGGGGAAGAGGGCCATTATGGAAGGTACCACCCTCCCAAAAAAGATTTGCTTGCTGGGTTTCTGCATTTCCTTACCTCCTCTCTAGTACCCTGGCATCCAGTATCCCAATATCGTAAATATTTAGTATCTTCCACCCCCAAAAGAACTGTATCCAGACCTGTGGATCTCGGAGTGTCTTTTCCTGCACTCATAAATGCTTTTTTCTCCTGTCCCACTCCTCACAGCCTGTTCTTAAAATACCCACATTGTGTCTAAGTACTTTAGATTCATTCATTCATTCATTCAATGAATGTTTACTGAGAACCTGTTGTGTACCAAGCACTGTTCTTGGAATCGAGGACAACAGTTTAAACTCTCTTGAGCCTACATTCTCATCATGAAGATTGACATAAAATAATATGCCAAGTAATTTAAAAGGTCAAGAGAAAAAAAAATAAAGCACAGTAAAGGGTTAGAGAGTGACAGGGCTGCCATATTTGGTTGGGTGGTCAGGGATGACATCTTTGGACTGTGGTCTTCAAGTGAACCATGTGGATGTGGAATGGAGCATCTTTATGGGAAGAAGGACAGGTACAAATGCCTTGAAGTAGGAACAATGTGCTTGCAGATTAGCAAAGAGGCTGGCATGAAGGGTGAGGGATTGGGAGTCAAGGCAGAGGTCTGGATAGGGCCAGACAGGAAGAAACATCTTGCTCAGGGCAAACTTCTCCAGTATATCACCGAGTGGTTGGAGTAGTTGGTGTTTTAGGTAAGCTGGAGTGGAAGAACTTGGGAGCCACAGAGTCTTTGAAAGTTCATGTAATATACAACTAACCCTGGAAATGACTATCTTTCCTGCCAGTTATAAATCCTACTATAGCAGGACTGTTTGGAGGAGAGATTACTGAGGATTGACCCAGAGATGATCTACTACTGAGCTGTACTCCTAGCCTTTTTTATTTTATTATTTTTTTAAATTTTGAGATAGAGTCTTGCTAAGTTGCTGAATCTCACCTCAGAATTGCGATCTTCCTACCTTAGCTTCTTGAGTTGCTGGGATTATAGGCCTGTGTCATTGTGCCTGGCTAAGAACTGTGTTTTTCTTTTTTTTTTAAAGAGAGAGAGAGAGAACTTTTTTAATATTTATTTTTTTTAGTTATCGGCGGACACAACATCTTTGTTTGTATGTGGTGCGGAGGATTGAACCCTGGCCGCACGCATGCCAGGCAAGCGTGCTACTGCTTGAGCCACATCCCCAGCCCCTAAGAACTGTTTTTGTTTTTGTTTTCCTGCGGTATCAGGATTCACAGTAGGTAGTTCATACTGGCATTGCATTAGACTGCATTCTGCTAGACACAGGATTTCACTATGTTTGCAGTCACATAGGCTGCCTATGAGCAACCCAAAAACAAGGACATGTAGTTGACATGTCAGAAATTCACTGAGTTTCATATCTGAAGACCATAGAGGGCTATGAAGCTAGTGTGAAGGAAGGAAGGAGACACTTATCCCCCAGGGAGCCGGTGGCAAGAATTGCCTGGAAAACGGGCCTTGGTCATGCCGAACAGGAGATCTACCAATGAGCTACATCCCTAGCCTCAGGGGTTTACTTTTAGGATGATAAAAATGTTCTAAAATTAGATCATATACTTGGTGAACATACTAAAACAATTGAATTCTATATTTTAAAAGAGTAACATTTATGGTATATGAAGTATAACTCAATAAAGCTGATTCATTATGTAAAAAGTGGATCACAGACTAAATGTAAAAGCTAAATCATAAAACATAAAAGAGAATGTTAAAAAAATTGCCTGGAAAAACAGCTACAGAGGGATCAGGTGCGAGAATAGAACTGGTTGTGGATTTGGAGGGTAAAACTACGCACAGGGAAACTGAGGCTCCAGATAAGGATAAAATCTGGGAAAGTATTAAATCAGGAATTGGCAATCATCTCAGTGAGCATTCCTGGTGATTGTCAAGGATCGGCTGAGTAAGTTTGCCATCTGAGACTCTCCTTAGGAACGAAGCAACCTTATCTTGCTTCTCTTGGGAGGACAGCATCTTGACCAGACTTGTATATGGCCCTCTGGCATCCTAGTACTTTATTTTATCTACAGTTGATCTCATTTATTAAATCTAATTAATACAACTGGTTATTGTTTTTCTTACTTTTTTCTGTACAGTGAGGGCTTAATGAGTATTGTTGATTGAATGAATGACTTGAAATCATCAACACAAAGGAAAAAAGGGCCAGCTTTGTAAGAAACACTTATGACAAATAAATTATTGCTTTCACATTAACTATCTTTTGAAATAAAGATATACAGTTCTAAGCAAGAGGTTAAAATAAATTATAGAGCCAGAGAATAAACCATTTCTCACATTGCAACACCAGCCTTTCATTCATTCACCCAACAGTTACTGTTAAGCCAGGCAGTACCCTAGAGGCTAAGTATGGAGCTCAGAGTCTCCTTGGATGGAGTCACAGACAAGCAATTAGGCAGTTTCACCAGAAATGTGTCTTCTGTCAGGAGCAGTCAGCCTCAACCTAAGGCCAAAGACACACAGGCCCTTGGAACTTTGTCAGTCTGTTTCTGAGCTCTTGGTAGCCCTCTCAGTCCCCTTTCTTCCCAATCGTGACTGAAAATAGATCCACTTTTCTTAGGAGCAATGTCAGCCATAGGATAAGCCTCCAGGGATCTGGGGGCTGGCCTTGATTGGATGCATTGAATGATTTACTCTAGGAAACGGATAGGGTACTACTTACTATCAAATCTTCCATCTGTGCTATAGACATTCCTGAGCTCCTTTTAGTGAGTGGTGTCATTTAAATTCCATTTCCTGCCATTCTCTCTTGTCTCTACTCATCTCTCTTCCATGGACTGAACCTGTCCTACCAAAATTCTTGTGTTGAAACCCTCATCCCCAGTGTCATGATATTTGCAGGTGGGGCTTTGGGGAGGTCATGAAGGCATTAATGCCCTTAAAAGAAGAGACAGGAGAGTAATTTCTCTCTCTATGCTATCTGAGGCTACAAGAAGAGAATGACTTGTCCGTCAGCTACCTTTATTAAGACCTTGACCATGATGGTACCCTGATCCCAACTTTCCAGCCTCCAGAATTGTGGAAAATGAATGCTGTGTAAGTTATTCAGTGTATGGTAAGTTGTTATTGAGGTCTGAGCTGATCAAGACATTCTCCAAACTATTTGTCTAAAGTTCATACCGGATACCCTTGGAGACAGGTAAAAACAAGGAGGGTAAAGGGATCAAGAAACCCAGTCACTACATTGTGAGTGTCCACAATGGGCCTGGCTAACACTTTCTGTACCTCACTCATTTTCTCTCCCAAGAGCTCCATCGATATAGTACGGCCAATGGAGATTCTGAACCCCAGGTCTACCACTTATTAGGCAACTGACTCACAACTCTGAGGCTCTAGCTTCCTGGAGAGACTGTAGCAGAGTGGTTACTAGCACATATTCTCTATTTAAACCCCAGTTCTTGTGCTTATAAATGTGTGGTCTTGACAAGCTGCTTCATCTCTGTGTGTTTCAGCTTCCTTTTTCCAAAAGTGGAAATGAACTAAAATAACAGTGCCCACAACAAGGGTGGTTATGAAGACTAAATAAGCTAATATAAGTAAAGCACTTTGAGCAATAACCAGCTCAAGGTAAGAATGTTACCAAAAATTCTCAATACTCTGAACATGAGTTTAGAAGTTCATCCCATGGAAAAACCAATGTGCAAGATATAAGAGTTGGGGAGAAAGGAAGGTTTTATTTACAACCAAAGAATGCAGAAGTGGGAAGAGGTGTTCACATTTCAGCTTTTCAATTCCAGAAGGTTGACAGGTTATATAGATCTAGGAAAGGAATAGATTACAGATGTAAGAGAGGTTAGTCAGTTTCCATCATTTTGGCTAAATACCTGAGAAAACCAACTAGACTGATTTTGCCCCATTGTCCCAGATGTAAAACATCTATAAAAATTTAAGTATATTATATAATTGTATAATATAATTATATAATAACAATATAATTAAAATAATATTAATATTTTAATCATTAATGTAATATTAATGCAATAATATAAGCTTTAGATCATGATTTCCAATTTTAGATTCCAGCTGTAAAGTATGATTTTAATGCACCTGTATCAATTTCATAGAATTAAAAATTGGAACTTGATGGGAAAGAGGAGATTTATCTTGGATCATGGTGGCAGTCCATGGCCCCACCACTATGGGGAGGGTGCCATGGACTGCCACCATGATCCAAGATCTTCATGACAGGGAGGTGTGGTGAAGCAGAGATGGTCACCTCATGGCAGCTGGGAAGCAAAGAGAGAGAAGAGGCGGCTGGGCACAAGAGGTACGCTTCCAGGGAACACCCCAGTGACATACTTTTTCCAACTAGGCCTTACCTCCTACAGTTCCCATCATCTCCCAATAATCAATCATTTACAAACCCACCAATGGGTTAATCCACTGATGAGGTCAGAGCCCTCCTGATGCAATCACTTCCCAAAAGCCCCACTTCTGAACACAGCAGCTCTGGGGAATGAACCTTCAACACATGAGGTTTTGAGGGTCATTCCAGAGTCACACTAAAACAAATAATGAGGAATAGAGACAGGCTAATAAAGATAAGAAATATTTATGTCTATTTTGGGATAGACAGAGATGCTATAGTTTTGGACACAACATTTCTCAAATGATCAACATCTCTACATACAGAGCCGAGTGGCATCTGACCCAAAGGTCAAGGCAAAAAAGTGGGCAGACACAAAATGAGAACAGAGATGACAAGTGTTTTCATCCCATTCCAGTCATCCATCAGACATCTGTAGGTCTAAATGAAGAGTCAGTTTTTTCAATAAAAGTGGCCTTCAGGTCCCTGAAGAGAAACCTAGGCAACCACTATCATCATAACCCACATGGCAGAGGTGTTATCTGTAGCAAAGCTAGTGGGAGACTAGTAATGTATGATCTCCATAATTAGTGATTTTTTAAGTCAACAAAGAGCAAGTGAAACTAGAGGGTTTATTTTTTTTTTCCTCAGTAACAAGGACAAACTGTTATTTTGCATCTTCTTGTTGAACATTTTTAAAAAAGTATTCTTTAATACAGTGTGTGGCAGGAAAGAAACAACAAAGTCTAACTATTATTGATGGTTTATTATTATTATTATTAGTTTTTATTTTTATTGTTTGAGTATTAATGTTATTATTACTATCATTCTTACTTTCCGACTTGGTGGTAACAGACCTACCTTCTTCCCTACTGGAGAATTTGAAAAGACATGGACAAAGCAGAGGGCTCTGGCTCCTTGTCACTCAAATCATGGGCTGGAATCCCTGACTGGCATCAACTTCAAAAACTTGTTGGAATGAAAAAGCTCAGAATCTGCCTTTTAGACTAGATCCCCAGGTGAGTCATGAGTAAGTTTAAATTTGAGAAGCACTTCTAACATTGGTTCTCAGCCTTGGCTTGGAGACAATACCTGGGCTCCTCAACCCTGCCCTGCCCCAGAAATTCCATTTTAATTGGCTGGAGCACAAAAGCTTAAAAGGTCCCTGGGTGACACTAATGTGCAGTCAAGGCTGAGAGCCACCCATGGAGCATTTGGCTGGAAGGAGTTAGGCTGCAGGAGTGCATGGGAGTTTATTTATTTCAGCAACTGCCAGTGAGAGTTCTGGTTTGTTTTGCTTCTTTTAAGGCCCAGAGAAAGTAGAAATAGGAAGGAACACAAGGAGGACACATTCTTCCCGACCCACCCCCAACATTCCCCAGTCTTCTTTCCAGCCAACAGAACACATGACAAGGTTTTTTGTCCAGGATTTCTGTTTCTCTTTGTTGCAGTTCTCAGCATCCAAGCTGTGTTGGTTGGCTTTGTGTCTCTCACTGAATTTACTGTGCTGAAGGGACTTGTCTTTTCTGTGAAGGAAATTTGTGTTTCCCTGGAAATGATGTCCTTCTCCTTGCTTCTTCCTCTCCTACCCATTGTTCATGGTTCATGGTACCCAGAAGCTGTTGGAGAAAACCTGATGGGAGATCTCTCCCTAACCTCTTATGTCAAGCCCTTGACCCATGATAGAAAATTCATGTTCCCAGTAGGCTCAGGGAAGTTATCGGAGTGAATGCTGCTGTCTAGACAATTGTTCATGCCAGATCATAAAGCTAAGGACTCTTGGGGGCATGGATGGGAGGCAGGGTCATTCTACATTTTAAAAAGAAGCTGGAAATCTGGAATTTTATGAAGACTCTTCATGTTTTTCAATGTTGGCAGTTAATTAAAAAACAAAACAGCTTTGCTGGCCAAATAAAACATTTCCTGAGGTGAGAGCAGACCATGGACCTCTGAGGCATGCCTGGTGTTCTAAACTGCCCATTTGGGTTGGAAAAGTTCCTTGAGTTATGGCAACTAAGCTTAGTGATCTTGCTTTACCTTTGGTATTGGTAGAAAAGGTAAGATACCCGAGTATCATGTCTTCTGAGTCATGTAACCAAAGGTTTTTAATTCCAGTGACTTTCTCTGGATTTGTTCTTTTGGTATACTCTGGGCCAAAGGCAAATCTTCCATATACACAGGCCCAGATATGGCTGTTTCCTCTATACCATCTAAGTCCTCCGTGTGCCCTAGGGTCACAGTGGACTGCTCTGCCTCACCTGATGCCAGACATTATAGGAGTTAGGCAGATATGTTACAATTTCCTGGGATAGCAAAATAGAAGGAAAGAAAGGAAGGTTTATATTGTTCAATCTTCTCCCTCTCCTATAGCTTCCCCTCCCTTGCATAACAGCCCCAGCATTTGACAGAGCTCCTTGTTTAATGCTGCCATGACTCTGCAAGTGACTAAATGTTTCTCCTTCAATATTCTCTTTATACAAGATGACGTGACTTGTGTTTGTTGCTAATATTAGATTTGGAACAGATGCCCTCATTGTTGGGTCCAGGGTACATGCAGAGCAGAGTAATAATCCAAAGACAAAGGCCTCAAATGCGCAGTGACTTACTTTTTTTTTTTTTTTTTTTTTTTTTGTGGTGCTAGGGATTGAACCCAGGGCCTCATGCATGCAAAGCAAGCACTCTACCTTGAGGCTACATCCTCAGTTCCAGTGACTTTAATAGCAGAAATTGAGAACTTGCTGCAAGGGACTCTGTCTGGTTCATGCTACATGTTTGGGTCGTGAGACCCAAGAATTAAATACTTAGTACAGCTCTCATGGAAATGTAGGCAGAGCTCTTGTGGGGAGGGATGAGGGGTACACAGAACCAAGTGATAACATCTTCATGTGGACATACGCAACAATACCCAGGCCATCTAGTCACCACTGGTTGCCAAAGTTAGGACCAGGGAAACCACATAGCAAGCCTAGGGGATCAGTGGATACTTCAGCCGACAAGGCCAATGTCAGGGTTCTTTCTGTTCTTTTCCATCGTTCTCACTATAGCCTTCTTGGAAAAATCAGAGGAGGGAAGTTACAAACTATGAACCTTCCGGGTCCATTATCAACACCTGGGACTTTCTTTCCTCTTCCCTCGTTCTCAGAATGCTCTCATGTTTGTGAGGTAATTTGTTTCTTAGGTTCTGCCAATGTGTTTTATTTCTCCTCAAATTTTAGTTGCCTGAACCCTTGTAGAAGTTAAGGTTGCTTGCCTTAGTAGAGAATGTCTGTCTCTGATGCTTTCTGCTCATAGCCACATGCTGCAGATATGGTTCTTAATGAGTACCTTTTGCCCATGGCAATCCCATGGATCAAAAATCTTTTGGTCTCAAGGGGTTGTATTAGAAAGATCCTATGCCATAAAAATTCTCTCTTGATTTGCAATTGAATCATCAGATTAAATCCCTCAGCCAGCGATTTTGCAAACTGAGTGTAACCTTTATGAAAATAAAAACCAGAGCCCTAAAATACTTGGCTTATAAAGTTCCAGTTTTTCATTGTCGCCTCCCCCCAACCTTAAGTAAAAGTCTAGTGATCTAGTTATAGAGGGGGAAGAAAGAACTAGCATTTATTGAGTTTTGCTGTAAGTCAGGTGCTTCACACTGGTTATCTCTCTGGAGAGCTTAAAAAGCTTGTAAGTGGCAGAGGTCATACTTAAACCAATACCTTCTAATACCCAGAAATATGCTTTTTTTTTTCAATTTGTCTATGCTTTTACAGTTCTCTTGCATTTCTCTCATGTTATCATGTGCAGAATAAGATAGACACATACAGATTTAGAGATAGGACTGAATGTTTTCCTTTTTATTTTAGAGATAAAAATAAAACAGCAATTGTTTTAAACTCATAATTAGAACAAAACAGATACTTAGGCTGATAGGTTTCTGAAATAAATGTTTATAGTTCTGTGTTGAAAATAGAAATGACCTGGTAGAAAGCTTATATTGTGGATTCCAAGGGCCTAAAACCATGTTTTATTCACTCTGTATCCATAATAATTAGCACCAAGCCTGGTCCAAAAGAGTTCACTCAATATTTGTTGAATGAACAGTTTTCTCCTCTATCCCCATCAGCACTGAGAGGGGAAATCTTCTGCTTGCAAAGATGGGGCAGAGGCTGGGCCTCTTTCACCTACTGAGCAGACTGCTTTCTTCAAAAATACTGCATAATATTAACAGGTATTAGGCAGGACAGTCCAGCCAGGCAGTTCAGCCACATCTGGAGAAGGTGGCAATTTGGGTCATCTTGCTGCATCAGAACCTCCACCTCATTTTGTACTTTGGAGAAAAATGAACAAGCACATTGGTGATGCCAGTGAAAGGAAGTCCTCCTGAGAGTTTGTCTTAGCAAATTTATAGCCCTTTCCAAACTGCAATGAATTTAATATTATTTACCTTTTAAAAATGTTAATTGTACATCAGTTGTCTGTAGGCCAGTCTTTCACTGAAGGCTTATGGGGTGGGGGTTGATGTGTGTGCATGTGTACATGTGTGCATTTTCCATGAGATCTGAAATTGTCTAATATTTCTCTTTTTTTTTTCATCCATTCTAAGTGTGGTAAAAAGCATTTAACATGAATTCACCATCTTAATTATTTTTAAGTGTTAAATACATTTACATTATTGTGAAACATATCTCAAGAACTTTTTCATCTTACAAATCTGAATCTCTGTACTCATAAAACAACAACTAGTATCTAATTTTGCTAGAATGAAGACAGCTCTGCTGTCAATTTCAGGAAAGCATGATTCAACCTCCTGTTGCTCATACATTGAGAACCTTCTTGGCTCAGTAAACCACATTCTGCCTTTCACTTGTGGGGTGAACCACGCAGGGTCTTAGATTTGGTCATTAGTAGGAAAATATATCAGGAATTTAAATCCAAATAAGCACTACTGCTCAGCTTCCTCACCTTTCCTCCTCAGCCAAATTGGGCTAACTTCCTCATTGTTTGTGAATTCCTTATGAGTGCCAGAGACTCTACTGAGAGAAGAGTCAAAGACATGGCCCCAGGGGCCTAAGAAATTATTATTCTAGTTTACAAGCTATGTTCCAACATGTCTCACAATTATCATTCCCACGATTCCCATTGTCTTTCCTGATCTGATCCTCCCCAGATTAGCCTAGGGTGATCCTTCTCTGCAGCATAACAGGATCACTTTATTTCCTGGTGTTCCCTTATCAAAGCATTTCTCACACTGTATTGCAATTGCTTGTCTATCTTTTCTGCCACACCCCGAGTTCTGTGAGACCAAGATGTGTATCAATCTTGCTGTGGGATGGAGCTAAATACATTATTAAGTCAATGTTATATAATCTTTGCCAGCTGTGAGAAGGTCCCCCTGCATTGCTATTGCACTTCTCTGGTCCAAGGCAGAGCAGCTTGCAGAGGATCACTGAACTTCTGTGAACTGAGATGTGCTGGCATGAGTGCCATGAGAACAGGAGCCAGGTTAAGCTTTGCTGCCCTTGAAGACCCAACATTGAGCACAGTTGCTGGCTCTTGGTAGACATTTAAAAAACATTTTGAAAATGAATGAATCAACTAGAGCATTGAAGAAATAAAGTTTCACAGAGGAAGGATTCTTTTCTCTCTTTCTCTACTGCAGCATGCTTTGAAAGAGGCATAGTATTTATGCCAAAGGAGAAGGTAATCATTATAATACAGGGAAAATACTGGGCTAGATAGGTACAATTAGAAGGGGCTCTTAACGGAACATAGGGCAGGAGGGGTGTGATGTGAGGATATGCTTGTCAGGAAAGGCCAAGGGGAGTAGTTTATGATGCAAAGGCTCAAAGGCAAGAGAGTACTGCATGTTTGTGGAACTGCAGGAAGTTGAATGCTGCTTAGGGTTTGGGACAAGGTGGGAAGAGATGAGGCCCAACAGAAGGAGGGGCAGATCTCAGTGGTCTTGAGGTCAGCCAGAGAGGACTAACCTCATCCCAAGTCTAAGGAGAATGACTGCAGGTGTAAGCATAGGATGGCAGATTTATGTTGGAAAGTCACCTCAGCTGGAGGATGGAGTAGAAGGCATCATTGGATAAAACCCAGACAGGAGAGATGAGGATGGCTTCATCTATGTGGTGTCATGTTGGGGCAGGAGGGAAGAAGTGTTTACAACAACCAAACCACAGAAGTGCACACCCAACTCATTTTATTCCACATCAGCCATGACTTTTCCTCTTCAGGCCTTTGTTGAAGACTATTAACAAAGGATTGATTGGGTGTGAGTGTAGAGACCTAAGAGGATCTGTTTGAAACCTCCTCCTTTGTGGGAAGAATCATCAGAAAATAAAAGGAACTCTAGGTGACCAAACAGACAGCAGTGACTTTATGATGGTCATTATGTGTATCACACATGAAGATGCTGCTAAGGACAAGGTCCCCTGGAATGAGCAGCCAGGAGATATTTTAATTAGATCAAGGTGTCCACCTGCATAGTTTGTTCCAGATATTGGGGGTTAAGATATTTGTAATTTGCAAAAGTAAGTTAAAAATTTTAATATAATTTTATCCTTGGGAGGCAAGTGCACAAAAAGAATCTCTTTGTCTTGTACTATAAACTAGAAGATAAACTAGGCAAACTCATTAGTGGGATGGGCACATGTTCTGTGTGTATGTGTTCAGCCACTGATGGGGACTGGAGAAACTCAAATCTGCCAAAGAGAGTGGCAGGTAGGGACAGAGATTCTTATGCTTATCATAAGGAGGCAGGAATCAAGAAATTTTTGAGAAATAGTGAATTAAAGTCCCACAGATACTTCAGTCATATGGGCCAACAATTATAGTGTTATAATGTATCTGTTAGTTAAAGTACAATATAATCATGTATTTGACCTCTATTATTTGGGACTTTGTGGCAGCTTCTGTGATCCAGAGATTAAGGAGACACTGCCTTGCCCTCATGAGTATACATCTAGTGGAGAAGACAGACATCGGAATCATTATTGTCTTAACATGATAAGTACCACAATAGAGTCACAGTCAAAGAGCATAGAGAAGAGAGCTCCTAGTTGTTAAATTGTTGTATACAGTTCTGTAGGATTGATACTGTAAAACCTATAAGCCTTCAAGCATTGTAGGAGAGGCATCACTTCCATGAGAGGAATCTGACTGAGGCCTACAAGGATGAGATGACTCGACCGAGATACTACTACCAGATACCCAGGGTCATCACCCCAAATCAAAGGAGCGCTAACTTTAGCCTTTTCTGTGACAACACAGTAAATGTGTCTTTTTTCTTAAATTAATATACAAATTTAGGTTTCATTTCAGGGACTAAATCTAGTCAACATTTCCAGGCCCTGGAATTTGTAACAAATTTGTTAAATTTCAAAGAATGTTCTCAACCTCCAGATTAGACTTAAAGGAAAGGCCATACTTGGGAATCAGAGACCTACTCTAAATTTATTCAGGACTCAACATTTATCTCATCAGGCAAGCGTCAACACACTCTGATCCTCAGCTTCCCAAGCAGTAAGATTAAATAATAAGATGTCAGTAGAGGAAGCTGGCACTATCTCTGGCTCTATCTTTATCATCAGCACCCTAGTCCAAGTTACCATCTCTCATCTGGATTATTGTAATTGTTTTTTCATTCATTCTGGATCACTCTAATCTACTAGTCTCTACTTAGAAAGCAAATGTGATTATATAACCATCATTGAAAAGATCAAAACCCTCCACATGATTTATAATATTCTTTCCAAACTGCACATCATGAACCATGAGTGGGTCATAGAAATAATTTCATGAGTCATCACCAGCACTTTAAAAAAAAAGTATAATAAAGTAGAAGAGAGATATAAGAATGCAGTGGCAATGATAAGTGTTTTACTCAGCTTTTCCCTACAGTGACCAAAGTACCTGAGAAGAACAATTCAGAGGAGAAAAAGATTATTTTGGTTCATGGTTTCAAAGGTTCAGTCCATGGTCCTTCAACTCCATTGCTCTGGGCCTGAGTGAGGCAGAACATTTTGGTGGAAGGGCATGGCAGAAGAGAGCTGCTGTGCTCAGGCAGGGGGAGAGGAGGAGGGGGTGAGGGAGAAGGGGAGGGAGAGAGATAAAGAGAGAGAAAGGGTCCAGGACAGATATGGCCATGTCCCATTTATCTATAATTACTACCCAGTAGACCATTCAGCTATCAATCGATTAATCTAGCAAATGTATTAATCTGCTGATGAAGTCAGAGCCCTAATCATTGCCTAAAAGCCCCACTTCTGAAACGCTGTTGAAGACCCTGCTTCCAACACTTTCCCCAAGCTTTTCAGGGAGCATTCCAGATCCAAACCATAACAATAAGCATAAGAACTATTTAATAAAACGTGAAGGTCCCAGCCTACTGAGTGATATGATCTCTGTCTCCTAGCTCCATTTCCTCTAATCTCTGCTCAGTTCTTTGCTCTATTCACAACAATCTTCCTTAAATTCCTCCAACAAATCATGCTTCCTTCTTCAGGAAGACCCCTTATGTGCTGTTTTCCTCTTCTCTAGTACATATCAACCTTCAGGTCTCAACTCAGGTGCTACTTTTTCAGGCAAACTTTCCCAGACTATATCTTGAACCCTTATAAGGGTCAGGTTCCCACAGTTCTTGTTCGTTTTCAAATTATTATTATTTTTTTAATAGCACGCTTCTTTGGTTAGCGACAATCTTTTCCGTTAGGCTGGGGTCTACACGGCTGCAGGGACCCTGCTCTTGTTTAGCATTGTAGTAACCCAGTGCCTAACTCCCCAGGGCACCTAGGTATTCAGAGGAGTAATGACTAACCTGTCAGTCAACGATGCTGGCTGCTCTTTCTTAGCGTCGGCTTGGTTTCTCACGCTTGCACTAAGTAAACCACTGCTGGGCTGTGCTGTCTGCCTAGGTTAGCAATTTCCTTTAACAGGATTCCTTAACTTGGGTGTTAGTGAGGAAGGGGAGACTGATCTTCATCTGGTTTCAGGAGGAGTCTGCTCACTCGATCCAGAGAGCCAGAGCTCCAAGAGCATCTCCCGCCGCCCTTCTGCATCCCTGGGGACCCGTGGGTCGCGTTTGATCGGAAGGCTTCTAAGCATCACGCCTAAGCATCACGCCTAGGCGACCCACCCGTTCCAGCCCCTCGGACTAGGCCAGCCCGTTCAGACCTTCCACTCTTCGCCGTGCGCATTCCCCTGGTATGCTGGACCCAGGCAGTGGCGGCAGGTGACCAGCCTCTCTAGGTCGGGGTGCTTCCACTGGGAGTTGGCCAGCCCTTCTGAGCCTCTGCAGCCATCTTCTGGGACGCCAAGGAGGAGGCAGAAAAGGGGCGGGGCCTTTGTACGGCCCGCCCCCACCGCTGGAGCCGCCCTGCCTGTCTCTGCTGTGCGCCGCGCCGGGTTTGGACTTCCCCTCCCAGATCTGCTCGGCGGCGTCGCGCGCTCCCAGCCCAGCCCAGCCCGCAGAGCCCGCTCCGCGGCCGCCCCGCCGCGCTCTCAGAGGCCGCCATGGGCACCGCGCGCTGGTTCGCGCTAGGCAGCCTCCTGGCCCTGGCGGGGCTGCTGGAAGGCCGGCTTGTGGGCGAGGAAGAAGCTGGTTTTGGCGAATGCGACAAATTTTTCTATGCCGAGACCCCTCCTGCCGGGCTGGCTGCCGATTCCCACGTGAAGATCTGTCAGCGCTTCCAAGGCTCCGAGCGTTTTGCTACCCTATACAACACCCGCGATCGCATCCCTGTGTTCTCAGCATTCCGTTCGGCGCGTCCCGCGCCTGGCAGCGCGGAGCAGCGCTGGCTGGTGGAGCCGCAGGTAAGCGAGGTGGTTCCAGAGCCGGGCGGGGCGCCTGGGCCAGCCTCCAGGTGGGGGGGGGGGGGGGGCTTTGTCGTACCGCCAGCGGCAGTGCCAGGAAAGGCAGTCCTTCACGCCTTTGATATCTTGGACCCCGGTTTCGGATCCACCCCATTGCGCCCGCGTAGATACAACTAGCCTCACCCATGACGAAGCTACAATAAAAGCTTGGCGATCTTGGAGCCTTCATTAGAGCCGCAGGGGAGGGAGGTCCCCTGGGGAGGTGGTTCTCCTTACATTTCGGCGCAGACATCTGCAGTGTCTCCTTCGTTTCCTGAGTAGCGTGGAGTGTGAGAACAAGACCTAGGAGACCGTGCAGATCCGCGGGAAGCTTAGGAGGGCCACTCACAGGCCTGGGTTCATGTCATTGCTTCAGAATTCATTTGGGGTTGGGTGAGCATTTTCATACCCATTTTTCAGAAGAGAAGATAGATGCTCAGGCCGGTGAAGAGTTTCTGATAACCTACCTGCTGGTAAGATCTGGCAGGTCTTGTGGTTAGACTGTCACTACCTTTTTTTTTTTTTTTTTTTTCCATCTTTTTTTTTTAATTGGTTGTTCGAAATATTACAAAGCTCTTGACATCTCATATTACATATAATAGATTCAAGTGGATTATGAACTTCCATTTTTACCCCAAATACAGATTGCAGAATCACATCGGTTACACATCCACATTTTTACCTAATGCCCTATTAGTAACTGTTGTATTCTGCTACCTTTCCTATCCTCTACTATCCTCCCTCCCCTCCCCTCCCCTCCCATCTTCTCTCTCTACCCCATCTACTGTAATTCATTTCCCTCCTTGTTTATTTTCCCCTTCCCCTCACAACTTCTTATATGTAATTTTGTATAGCATTGAGGAAGAAAAGATTAACTACCTTTTCTTCTAAGGAAAGCTTCTTCAAAGCCCAGCCTAGTGTAGAAATGCTTCCCTCTACATGCAACAGTGAGTACATTAGATCTGAAGTTGTATTGAATTAGAACAATAAAATAAAGGCATGAGTTTTTAGAAATGCCATGGAATAGTTACAAATGGTAGCGAAACATTGATTATCTCCAACTGCTGGGAAGGAGAAACCAGTTTTTCCTGACTCTTTACATCTATATTGTCAGACCACTTGGGAATCATGTAACCTTTCATGGGGTTCTGTCTGGTGATAGTGATCAAACATGCCAAGAGGCCCTCAGAGGCCCTCAGCATCTGCTGGCCTGTGCCTAACACATCCTGGTTCACCTCTGTCCATGGGCTTCCTCTCCAGAACATTCAGTCCTGTTGGGCTTTAACCTCTCACCCCATCAGAGCTGCCAGGGGGAGAGCTGTCACATAGCCCTCAGTTCCTGATGGCCATAGCTGCCTAGTACCAGGTGAACAGCCAACTGGCTTTCAGATTCCTCATTCAGAGCCTTTGGGTTGTAATCTCATTCAGACATTTCTAGCCCTGAGATATTGGCCAGGTCTCAAGCAATCTGCAATCTGGTTTCCTTACCTTCTCCATGTCCTTTTACCAATTTTATCTGAGGACCTATGAAATCAGGTATGTGAAAAAGACTGAGTACATTCTTAAGACATTTTAATTTAAAATTAGTGTCCCCCACATATGCACTTAGAGCTTGAATACTGTGTGACCTCCAGCTCCTTATTATGTACTGTGATTGTGGGCCTAGAAAGAAAATAGATGGCCTGATCCTTTCTTCTTGAGGATCTCTTGCAGATGCAATGTACACAGTAAGAAATCATGGAAATGCATGCTGAACAAATATCAGTTAAATGCAAAATCATTTAGTAGGCACTTGCTGTATGCCAGACATTTAGTATACCAGAGAAACTCTAGATATATTCAATGTATGACTCCAGAACTCAAGGGCTTCCTAGTTTGTAGGTAGGTTTTTCTGCATGGAGAGGTGATGTAGCATCTGATTACACACACAGTGTGGGATCAAATCCTGTTTCCTCTCTTGAGTGGCTATAAACCAGGGCAAGTTAACTTGAAGATAATAACACTAGTTATTAGCAGTAGTTATGAGGATTAAATGATAAAGTTCTCAGGGAGGTGTCTAATACATAAGCATTAGATGTTACTGTGACATAAGCAAAAAGCCATAATTTAATAAAGGTAAACAAAGTTCTACTAGATTTAATCTGTATTTAAAGTGATAGGGAGCAAAGCCTTGAAGTCAGGATGACATTTGTGCTATTCCTGGAAGGATAAGGTAAAGTTCAGAAGGGAGATGAGGAGGAACGCATTTTAAAACTGAGGAAACATGAGCAACATAGGCAGATTCAGGGCTTATTGGGAGTGGTTGGAACAGGTAAACCAGTAGAAGTGAGTAGGTTATTACACTGTACTCAGATGCTCAAATACAGGGAAATCATGGAAGGGAGGGGCCAGGTAGGAAGGAGTCATCAAGGAAGGCTTAGGGAGGCAGAGCAGTTTATAAAGTATTTGAAGGAGTCATAAGGGACATGATATGGCAGAGAGGAAGTGGAGAGGACTGTCACAGAGGTAGTAGAGACCTTGGGCGTGGTAATGAGGGTTGGGATTGGAAAGATAAAGAGGATGCTGGGGGGGGGGGGGATAGTTCCAGATGGCAGTTGATAGATGAGATGTACAGTGGTTCTGAAAAGTACTGGAGGCCAGAGTACCCACCCTGCTGGGGAGATCAGAATGGCCTGGGAGCTGAGAACTGCAGGATGCTTTTTCCTGCAAGATAAATAGACTCCCTGTGCCATCCTCCACCTTAAGGTCATTCGGGCAGAGAGAGAGGAAAGAAGAGAGGGAGGGATGGCGATAAGGAGGTTCAGGAGGACTACAGAGCGCATTGCAGCAAACCTGAGACCTGCCTGTCAGCCAAGGTCCCCACTGCAGAGAGCAGCTCAGGGCTCAGTATGTACTTCTAGCTGCTTCCAAGCAATTTATAGTGCCAAGTTGCCTTGTTCCCAAATCATCTTCTTCTGAGGTCAGCATTACGAAGAGGCCCAGCAGACAGGGGAGGAAGAGGCAGGCGAGCAAAGGAGCCCAGTGCTGATGAGCCAGGCAGGGCTGCACCAACACTGGGATCCTCAGCAGCTTTCAAGGCCGGCCCACAGTTCCCCTTTGAAAAAAAGCTTCTAAATCAAAGATCACAGAAAATTATTACTCGTGCTCAAAACCTTTAAGGTATTGGCTGCCTGACATCATCAGGACAAAGTTCAAACTGCAGAATGCCTTTACAAGGCCCTGCAGAGCCTGGCTTCTGACTCTGGCTCCAGCCCTGTTTCTTACCACACCTCACCTTCACATTTATATCCAAGATGCCTGGAGCTCCTCTCCTAAGCCATGCTGTTGCCAGTCTGTTTCTTTGCTGCTGCTGATTCCCTTTGCCCTGAATGCTCTTTGTATACTTCCTCCATCCTGCCTTTACTTCCTCTCCCTGCTCCATTCTTTATGACTCTGATGTTGGGTCCCCTCATCCAGAAAGATTTCCTCACCTGTTGTGGATCCATCTCCTGAGTCAGGCCCAACTCTTCACTTCTCTTATAATTTCTCCAATTCTGTACTTATAGCATTTTGTAATTAATTACCTGCTTATCTATCTGTCCTGGCAGCTGGAGCCCTGAAGGCTAAGAACTGCATTTTTTTGCTTATTGTATTCCTAGTGCCTAGCACATAGAAAGCACTTAATAAGTGTTAAATAAAATAATCTATTTAGAATAAAGTAGTTAGGAGAATCTATCAGGCGGCAGTGTAAGATGTTCTGCTTGCCTTTTCTCAGCAAGGAGCTTCCTGTTTCAGAAGCTTGTCCCTGTGACTGGCCAGCCGCCCCTGTTTCAGACATGTTCCATATGCAGAGCTGGAACAATCCTCAAAGGCCACCCCATCAGTCCTTGCTCTGACCTTTGGAGTTATCCCAAATGATTTGGATCTCTTCTCTGCATACCAGTCCTTTGGCATTGGATACAGGATCCCATGTCTGTTCACGCTGTGGGAATTTAAAAAGAGACCCTGAGGAACAGAAATTTAAAGAGAAGACAAAATAAATAAATAAAACCCACAGGCACCTGTTGTGGTTTTATGTGGAATTTCACCTTTAATTTGAAAATATAGATTAGATGTGAAAGAGATAGGAGATGTATTCCCATCTGGCATGATGGAGATGGGCTGAAAGGTTTTCATTCTGGTCTCCAGGAACCTGAGACTTGGGATCTGATTAATGCATGGGACTTTAAACCATTCAGCTCAGCTCCTTTCCATGATGGAAAAAAATTTTACAAGACACTATTGATGCCTTTCTTAAGTACATTCATGCCAGAAAACAAAATATAAGACCTTATCATTTTCTAAATATGAATGCTAGAGGGAATTGGCCTTATATTCAGTAATAACAGTGTGCATTTATTCAGTCTTACCAAAATACTGCAAGGTAGATGTGTGAGGTAGATAGGAAATTGGTGCAGAAAGCTAGTTGTGGTATCTAAGGTCATGCAGCTTGGATTTGAATGCATGGCTGATTGCTCTTAGGCCTCTGCTCTTTTTATACATCATGGGTATTCTCCGATTTCACAATGGATCCACTGCATTGATGGTGTTAGGACTTTAATTTGCATCTTTTAAATGAGAATCCTAATCTCAACTCCATTTCTGTTTCTCAGAAATCAAAGGACAAATGGGAGCACATATTTTTTTTTAATTTTTATTGTTGGTTGTTCAAAACATTACATAGTTCTTGATATATCATATTTCACACTTTGATTCAAGTGGGATATGAACTCCCATTTTAGGAGCACATATTTGAAAGCATAAACATTGTTCAAGTTGCAGTGTTTCTAGAGTGAAGAGGATATTTTGATCAACTGAAAAAGCATTTTCCTAGAGAGCATAATAAGGTCATATTTCAAGTCTCAATAAATGAACATAAAGTTTTCACAAGTTAGAATCTTGATTAAGTCCCTGATCTCTAATTTCCATCAATGGCTTCTTGCTTACACACCCTGAAACACTTAGAAACACTTTTTAATGGATTCTAACTTCAGATCTCTTCATCACATCAGGGGACAGATACATAGAAGACATCACAACTTAAATTTCTGTGTAAGGAAGCAGTGAACAGGACAATACTGATTCTTACTTCCTATTTAGACACTTGATTCAGACTGCTGCTGTGCCATTACAGGCTATATGTGACCTTAAATTCTTCCATACCTGTTTTTCTAGTTGGTTTATTAAAGATAATAACAATGTTTACCTTACAGAGTGGTTGTGACAACTCAACAAGAATAACACATGTAAGCATAGTAGTTGGGATATAGTGAGGTCTTGATAAATATTAATCTGAATACTTTTCAAAGATCTTACTCTGACAGATGGTAGACATATACAGACAGATAAATAGACACACACACAGAATGTTGGAGTAGATAGGTGACTGCTGCAATTCGACAAAATGCTCCTAAAATGCAAAACATTTATCTGTGTATCATCTCAGATGCTTGACCTATGTCCCTCATTCCTGTAAGTGCTCAGAAAATGCATGGTGAGAGATTTGATTAAGCAAAAGGCTGAATGAACAGATAGGTAGACAGAATCAGGTGATTAAAAAACAAACAAACAAACAGGGCTGTGGCAGTGACTCAGCGATAGTGCACTTGCCTGGCATGTGTGAGGCACTGGGTTCGATTCTCAGCACCACACATAGTTGTCTATCAACAACTAAAAAATAAATAAATAAATAAATTTAAAAAGAAAAGAAAAGAAAAGAAAAAACAGCAACAACCAGTTACCAGAGATATCTTCGCCCCCTTTGTTTCAAGCGATGAAGAGCTTGTTGTCATGAAACAGTGAGCAGTGGCGTTCTGGTCTATTATGCTGAGTCTGGGTAAGACTGGGAAGCACCTGGCTCTAGAAGATGGTTCAAGGTCACTCACTCACTCCTTGTTCTGTGGTGCAGAGAGTCCCTCCTGCTACCCTTGGTTGCTTTTTTCTCCTTTCTTGGCTTTGTCCTTTTTTTTTTTGTCCTTTGTTGTCTTTGAATTTGGCGTTCCCATTTGTTTCACAGATCATGCTCAGGAGCAAGTTAAGGTTTTTGCCTCCTATTGGCAGAATGTTTTAGGGACATTTTGTTCGGAAAAAGATCAGTGTTGATAATTCCCTATTCTTTGGGTTCGAACAAATTTTGACAATCTAGGAAAGGAAATATCATTTATTGATCCTTTACTATATGCGAACATCTTCACAACCTGACTTATCCACATAATGACTTTAGGTATCATGATCCATGCTCTGTAGTTTAGGAAACTGAAGTTCTTGGAGGTTCAGTCAAGTATCCAAGGTCACCCAGCTGTTGGATGGCAGAGCCCAGACTGGAGCTTTGACCCATTGCAAAGGTTTTAGCTCTTTCTTCTTTATCATGCTTCTTTGCAGTTAAAATGCCTGAATCCAAACTGACGAACTGGATTTGTTCTTTTATTTTTATTTTCCTGAATTAATCCAGTTCTTGGGATGATTTATGACTTCACCCCTATATACCATTCTGAAAATCCCAGCTTCAGATTGCTGTTAGCTTAGTTGCCTGTAGATTTTATTCTTTGGGTTTCTAATTTCTCTCTCTCTCTCTCTCTCTCTCTCTCTCAACTTTAAAACTATGGAAAAAAAAATCTTTCCACTTACCAGTAGCTCTTATTTCTGGTAGTCTGGTCTTGTTCCTAGAATTTCTGTCCAAGAATACTGGTTTTTTATTTTCCTCCTCCACCATGCATTTCATATCCTTTGAATGGTTACTCACCCTTATATTCCACAAAACTTTACATGCATCATAGCAATATTGCATTGCCTGCTGGTATATCTCTGTGGCCATAGAAAGGAAGGATAAATAAAAGAGAGGAACTGATTCATAGGCTGAACCAAGAACAGAAGTACTGTTTAGTATTCCAGTCATGGTTTTGTTGACCCAGTGCCTGAAAGAAGTGTGGCTCAATCAAAAGAAGTCAAGTCAAGCTGAGAGCATTTTATATTTTTAATCAAAACTGAAAATGTGGGTACCTTTCTTTTTGCAGAACAAACAGAGGACTGCATGCAGGTCTTGAGGTTTGATTGACCTTCAGTTAGCAGGGACAGTCAGCAGCTTTAACAAAGCCCTGGGTTCTCTGTTGTTTATCTCATTTAGACAACAGATATTTATTGAGCCTCTGCTGTGTGTCAGGCACTATACTTAGCAATGGGAATAGATCAGTGAAGCAGACAAAAAAATTACCTATTATCATGGGGTTTAGTAACTCATAGAGGATACAGATGTCAAACAAGTAGAAAACATACCTAGCATGTTAAATAGTTTTAAATGATAAACAGAAAAATAAAGCAAGGAAAGAGGATATAAGCTATCAGGGCAAAGGTGAAGTTTAAAAATGTTTCCTGGGAAGATATCTTTGAGGAGGCAACTTTTGGGTACGGATCTGAAAGAAGTGACAAAGCCAATCATGCAGATATCTGGGGTAAGAACATTCAGGTAGAAGGAAGACTAAGCAAGGGCAAAGGTCCTGAGGTCTGTGTGATCCTTGTGTTTGAGGAAGAACTAAGAGGTCAGTGTGGCTAGAGAAGGATAAAAGAGAAGAGTGGCAGGAAATGAGGTCAGAAAGGTGGGAAGAGGGATGGCGGATCATTCAGGTCCTCATAGTACAATTTGTAAGAAATTTGATAGCTCCTCTGTGAAACAGGAAGCCATTGTGCAAGGTTCTGAGCATAGGGTTTTGACCTGATCTAACTTAGATTGTAATAGAATCATTTTGGCTGTGGTATTAAGAACAGACTTCTGGGATTGAGGACAGAAGTGGAGAGACCAGTTAGGGGTTTCAGTAATCTGGCAAGAGACAGTGGTGGCTTGACCAAGGTGTAGCAATCTGTTTGGCAGGATGGTGACTCTGTAGTTCTGGATGTCTTTTGAAAGAACCAAGAATCTTTGTGGGGAGGTAAAGGGAGGTGTCACAGATGACTCAAGGGGTTGGGATCACATAGCCAAAAGAATGGAATTTCTGTGAATAAGATGAGGCTTTATAAAGGAGGATCATAAAACGCCTTTGATCATAGAAGTAAGAACAAAATAGTGGTTACCAGAGGCTGGAGGGTGAGGAAATGGGGAGCTATCATTCACTGTGACAATGGACAAATAAGTTCTAGGGATCTGTAGTACAGCATGTGCCTCTGGTTGACTGTGCTTGTGTTATACACTTCAGAATTTGTCAAGAGGGTAGTTCTCATGTTAAATGTACCAAACGCACACAAAAGAGGAAATGGAGCATAGACACAAGGAAACCTTGGGAGGTGTCTGTCACTTTGATGGTGATGATTGTGTCAGGGTGTTTGCATATGTCCAAAAAGCATCAAATTGTACAGATTAAATATGTACAGTTTTTATATATCAGTCATTCCTCAATATAGCTTCGAGTGGAAGGAGAGTATGGTTTTAGATAGGCTAAATGTGAGACACCCTCAGGTATTAACTGGGGTTTCAGGTAAGAGACTTGACCTCACTGTGTAGCAGAAATTTTTCTAGGATTTTTTTTCCCATGTGTAATTTCACGTGAATTCACATCAACCATAGGAAATACAGAGTATGGCTATCCTCCCTAGACAGAGGAGATAAGTGAGGCATACAGAGGTAGAGAGGTTAAGTTGTTATTCCATGTTCATACAGCTAAGAAGGGGTTGGGGTTTGAACAGGAGCTGTCTGGTAACAGCATACCCTGAGTTGCCTCTGTTACCAAACCTGTTAATGCATTGGGTGAATTCCTATTTAACTCTGTTTTTTTTTTTTTTTTTTTATAAAGAGAGAGAGGAGAGAGAGAGAGAGAGAGAGAGAGAGAGAGAGAGAGAGAGAGAGAGAGAGAGAGAATTTTAATATTTATTTTTTAGTATTTGGCAGACACAACATCTTTGTTTGTATGTGGTGCTGAGGATCGAACCTGGGCCGCACGCATGCCAGGCGAGCATGCTACCACTTGAGCCACATCCCCAGCCCCTCTATTTAACTCTTAAATGAAACTTTCAACGTTTTTTTGAAAGTTCACCTTTTTATTTACTGCCAGAGCATGTTCCCAGTGCCTCAGCCACATACCACAGAACGTCAGTGGCTCACAGACTCCATCCTTTGTGCCTGAAAGGGTTGCAGATTCAATAAATATTGCATTAGACTAAAGGGCCTGCTGCCTGCTTGTGCAATCTTGTTCTCTTCTATCCACCTTGAGCATTTCCTATGATCTCTCCTATACAGACATTTCCCTTAAGGCATAAGGCACCAGATTCAGAAAGGGGGAATAGATCATTTAAAAACTATGTTAGCTATGCTCTGTGAGCAACAAGTATTGTTCTCTAGTTCTCAGTGAGAATGACAGAGATGAGAGGGTGGGGATGCGGTCTGGTATCCACAAGGGTGTGGAGAGGCTATTAGGTTGGCCATGGGGTACAGGACTGAGGAGAGCCCAGCTCCTGACTGAATGCCCACTGCCATGGGAGGTGGGTTCAGACCAACCACACCCTCCCAAGCTGTACCTCTTCAGCAGAGGCACAGGACTCATCCACCCTTCAGCCTCAGTCTGTTCAGGAGCCCTTTGATGCCACCAGTCAGGCTCCTCAGGGAAGTAAAACCACTGTGAAACTTTATGACCCTGTGATGCAGTGAGTTCTACTTTGGGACAACAGTAGAGGGACTTTGCTCCAACTCAGAAATCCTCCCACCCCCTGCCCCTGTGAAAGTGCCAACATTCTTTCTTCTTTTATGACTGCAGTAACTTAAGTCCTGCACCTTTGTAAGTTCTTACCTTTGTCCTTAATCCTGACTTCAGCGCAGCTTGTCAAATAGACCTTCCCTGTGTTTGTGAAATGACAGTCTGGTTTTTGGAAATCTGCTTGCCATTATCTTAATGCTAATAACAAGAAAAGGAATTGATCCAAATCAAATTTGTTGATTGAATGGACCAGGATGCATGATTAAAGGGACCGGTCCACACAGGGAAACGGTCACAGTTTTGGAATGCAAAAAGCATGGGAAAAGAACAACAAAGTTCATGAAACACAAAAAAATTTTCTCATTCTTGGATGTTTCTATTTTATATGGCACCATTGTACTCCCTATAACAGTGAACTCCTTTGAACATGTGGACTCTTTTGGATAGTTAATGACCTTACTTTCTGCACTTAAGTTGGTCCAAATTCACTTCTGTAATCTTTGTTCTCTCTACTCTCAAATCCAAGCTCCTCTCATCTCTTATCAAGTCTCTGCAAAGCCTTCTGCTGATGTAGCCTATCACTCCTGGTTGTCCTCTGGCTGTTCTCCACTCTGAAGCTAGAGAAATCCTAACATCCATCTCCTTGTATCTCCCGTGCCTCTGTGGAAACTCTTTAGAATGCCCTGTTTCTCTCCAGATAAAAAGACACATCTCCTTATCATGGCCCCCAGAGTCTGCCCCCAGAATGATCCACCATTCCCTCTTCAGCTTTTTCTGGAGAAAAAGCTTGTCAGGCCTTTCACTCTGGCCACTGTGGCTTCTCTCTCTCTCTCTCTCTCTCTCTCTCTCTCTCTCCCCCCCCCTCTTTGTTTTTCTTTTTTAAATGTCCATGTTCCCTCCCATCACAGGGCCTTTGTACCTGCTGGATTTTGTTTGTTTGTAGCTTTTCATGCTATTCCCACCTAGGCCAACTGCCCCTAATACTCTGCAGTAGCACCTAACACTTTGCCTGTATGTTGCAATTACATATCTATTTCTGTAGCTAATTGCGTGCCAATTGAATAGACTCATAACTTCCATCAAGGTAGGGCCAGGACTCTCATTGCTCATCATTGAATCCTCCTTATCTAACAGGGCATGGCAAACTTTTTTCATAAATGCCAAATAGCAAACATTTTAGGCTTTGCAGGCTATATAATCTTCTGCAACTATTCAGCTATGCTGTTTTAGCACAAAAACAGCCACAGTCAACATAAGAAAACTTTACTTATGAAAAAGAGGTGGTAGGTTGGATTTGGCTCATGAGCTTTCATTTGCCAACTAGCTACATAATAGTGCTTAGAATGTAAATAACAGTCAACAAGTATTGAATGTTGGACACTTGGCAAATGTGCACTTATAGTAGAAGTGACATTTGAAAGCTAAACAGTAATCCTGTTTCTATTATAACCTTAGATGTTGAACTGTGGACAATTTTCAACTAAACTTTTTATTATAGTGGTGGTGGTTGTTATTTATGATATTTATATTTTTATGATTATGAAAGTAACATCCTCATGGTAAAAATATTTTTGAACATTTTAGAGTATATAAAAGATCCCACTTCTCACAGATAGCCAGTCTTCAGTGTGTGCATGTATATATAAAACATTCCAGAAATTTTCATCCCACCTACCTAAAGACACATGTACTATTTCATACTCTTTATTCTAGTTATCAAAGTCTGTGAGACCACAATAAGCAAACTCCTTAAACAATTGTCAACTCATGGACTTGGAGAAGGTGGGGACCCTATTAATGGATGAGTTTGCACATAAATAATTTATTTCATTAAGCATTTTAATTTAGAAATAGAAGACCTGGGGACTTCAAATGAAAAGTCTACTTCCTCACATTTTTCTTCCACGAATATGTCATATATAACTTACAGTTGGCTCAAAACGATGCAACCCTCTTTCTCCTTCTTGTGTTCTTGCAGATAGAGGCATCATCCTTTTCCTTGTATAAAGAGAACTCAGATACCCAGGGAATCACTGGTCTGTCCAAAGTCACAAGGCCAGTAAGTGGTAGAGTTGACAGATCTCTACATCTCTAAACTGGTGTTCTGTACTAAACCAGATTGATAGGGAGCCCAATTCACTATCTGTAGCATGGGGCTAGTAAATTGTCCCTATCCTAGAGAGACTCGAGGAAGATTCAGTGAGGCAGTGTGTGCAGAGGTCACTCTACACTGTGTGAAGCACTCAATTGTAACGTTAACTTTAATGAACAAAAAAGTAACCTTCTCTTCCCACACCACGTGTGCCTTAGACACAACCAGGATGCATGTGCCAAACTCCCAGGGCTGACCCATAGACATTGCTGAAGTGCCCTTGTTTTACATACTCCTGCTCTCTCGTCACCTTGACAATGACTGGTTTAAGCCTTTTCTGTGGAATCAGCTGCTCTGCATGATCCTGTTATTGTTATCCATTGAACTCTTCTCTTTTGGAAATTTTGGTAGAAATTCCTTCTCTGTTCCCTGGGATGTCTTGCTGATCTGCTTCCAGACTTCTGGCACCAAGACAACTTGTCTCTTCATCTATTCCCCAGTTTTAATCCTGTTATCTAGATGGTTCCATTGCCTGGTAGTCCCTTGTCCCAGTTCTCTCAGGGGCTTACTGGGTTCTGGTAAGAATAGGGCTCCCATATTTCAGGCTTCTTGATACATGAATCATGCATGTACCCAAGCCAATCAGGTGAAGGGCAGGGCTGTTTTAAGATAGCCCTGTAAAATTTACAGGCACGGGAAAAGAGATGGTTCTCAAAGGAAGCAGAGCCGGAAAACTTCCAGAAAAAAAATGGTCACAAAGTGTTCCGGGTCCTGTGCCCACTCTCCTTCTGTCTCTTTTCTTTTAAACAGCTCTGCTTTCCCACATGTCAGCCTTGCTGCCAACTCTGAGCTGTCTCTGGAGTCTGTGCACCCTTCACTGACTGTTGTTCATCTCTGAGTTTCTTAGAGAAAAGCCAGGCTGATGGTAGCTGACCAATTGAGTGGCCATTGCTTGTGACTGGCATGGAGGTGGGTAGGAGGGGTCATGTGTCTTCAGAGATCATGTTAGAAAAACTCCACTGCTGATGTGATTTCTCAGGACTGGGAGAGTTGGGACCCAGGAAAAGATTTCACTGAGCTTATATCAGCCAAGATCCTGGCTAGAGAAGCAGATGGAACTCAAATAGTTTAAAAAATGAAATGTAATGAAGAAACTATTTAGAGAGAACTGAAAGAGCCAGCAAGGTATGGTCAAGTGCCTAGGGACTAGCCCTGGCGGGAAGCTGTGAGAGGTGGAGTTTGGTGAGAACTGTGGCAGAGAGAAACCACACAGCCAGGCAGGGAGGGGATGAGCAAGACTCTCTCTCTTTTCCTACCTTTAAGAGAATTCAGATGATACAGTCCTGGAAGTCAGCCTCCGAGTACTCAGAGCAAGGCTGAGGAGTCTGGATCTTGAAAGCAAAAGAGACAGTGCAGTGGAACCTCGAGCCTGGAGCTCGATCTGAACACCCGGGGGGGATTTAGGTAGCAGAGAAGAAATGTGTAAGGCACCCCCAGCCAGTGGGGGCAGAACCACTGCACAGAGGGAACCAGGAGTGTTGGCATTCCATCCACAGAAGTGGCATGACAGGGAGCTGGGAATGACCTGTTTTGATTGAATATAAAAGAAGGTTTGAGAGATGAGGTTGAAGGAATTTGGGGGGAACGGTCATGAATGTGCCAGTTTATTATTAATTGGGACTATTACTATAGGATACTGTTAAAGATGTTAAAATTCAAAAGAGTATAAATAGCACAGATGGACTTTTCAGTCCATGTATGAATAAGGCAGGAAATCCATATTTGTACATTCTTTTTTTTTTTTTTTTTGGTACTGGGAATTGAACTTGGGGCACTCAATCACTGAGCCACATCCCCATCCCTATTTTGTGTTTTATTTAGCGACAGGGTCTCACTGAGTTGCTTTAGCTCCTCGCTGTTGCTGAGGCTGGCTTTGAACTCGTGAGCCTCCTGCCTCAGCCTCCCGAGGAGTGTGCTGCTTTGCCCAGTTTATACAAGTTATATGACCAAATTATTAGTTAATCTAATAGGTGGATGATCCATATGGCCTACAGTATTTTTCTCCTACTGTGGCATTATTGTCACAGCCCTTGCAGTCTGTGGATACTGCTCAGCCAGGGCACTCCCCAGGATGATTACAACTTTTGTTTTTCATTGTGGGGCTCATGGATCCCCAACCCCTCATCAGTGCCACCTAGGGTAGAGGTTAGAATGCATATTAGGTTAAACCCCCAGGTCTGCTGCACATATCTCTGTTGTGACTTACAAGAATCTGCATGTTTAACAAGGGCCAGCATTCTTCTGATACAAATTGAATTTTGATTATCATTGATTTAAGGAGACATTGCTAATTTTCTGTAGTGGCTGTCAAGGAGTGACTTATCCCATCAAAGAGCAATAAATGGGAATCTGACAAAGGCCTAGCCCAGTGGCTTCTAATTTGGAATCATATCAGAACCACCTGGGTAACTTTAAAACCATCCTGGTGGGGCTCTTTTTATTATTTATTACTCTGATTTAAGAGGCTTGGGTGAGGCTGACGGTATTTTTAAAGCTTCCAGGTAGCTTTAATGTGCAGCCAGGCATAAGAACCTTTGGTCTTGTCTGAACTCAGAAGGTGGAAAAAATTAGAAATGGAGACTTCTCAATTTAACTGACTTTTCTGAATTCTGTTCCACCTAGTAAATACTGAGAATAATTGCTCTGGAAAAGAAAGCGGAATCCAGAGTGGAAAACAGGCTTCTTGTGAGTAATGAGGAAGGAAACCCAAGAGGACCAGGATGATGTAACCTGAGAAGGTTCTGCCCTCTGGAAAGGTCTTAAAGGAGTAAGGCCTTTTCCTAGGCTTCATTGGAAACTCACTGTGAAAGGAGCAGCCAGAGGAGTCCCCCTGGAGGGGAGTCTCTTTGCCCTGGTGGCCCCCCTTGGCCTACCCTCAGGGATTTCTTGGTGGATTTTATTGCCAAATTAGAGTTGGTGCATTAAAAAAAAAAAAAAAGAGGATTTTTTTTTTTTAATGTTTCAAATTTTCAAGAAAAAGAAAAGTCTGAGATGGAAGTGGATACCCTTCCTCTGTCTACGTCCGCACAGTTCACCCCCTGGGTTCCCCTGGATATGCACCCCTCAGGCCAGCACTGGAAAGGCCTCGTTCTTCCCAAAGCAGGAAGGTGTGTGGCCTGGGAGCCCAGAGGAAGGTGATTCACTGGGAGGAAGGTGGGCACCAGCCGGCAGTCCTTAGTGCCAATCCTTAGAGCCAGAGGCCAATCAGGAAATGAAAAGCTCTGCATTTCTGTGTCCTAAAAGAAGAAAAAAAAAAAAAAAAAGGTGGTGGGGGGATCAGTATCCTTCTAATTTGTCTATAATTTGTCTAAAGCCGTTTCTGTTCCCAAGAGGGTAAAGAATATTTTAGATGCCAAGAAGATGATTTTTGTTTTGTTTTTTTTTCTTAAATGGGTGGGTCGGGATATGCTTTCCTGAGAGCTGAAAGGCCTCCTGGTTTATTCCTCCTCCAGTGTCTTAATCAGCTGTGCTGATTTTTTGTGTTTTGTTTTTTTCTTAAAAGCAGCTCTTTCCCTAGCTGGGTTGAGTATTCTCCATGGTAAGGAGGTTCTCCTTGGACTTCCCCAGATCTCAGGCCTAGTTTATTACACCATGTGACTTCAGAGGATCTTTAGGCCCCCATCCATCTCTGATAAGATTATCTGATGTTCTGATCATCCGCTTTACTCAGGGTTCCTTGGAAGGAGGGGCTCCCAGGTCTATCCAATGATGCAGAGGTGATAGCATCTCTTCTATCTCTGTGCATCCACACACACCATAATTCACACAGAAACAAAATTGGAACATCCATTGTTCAGTTCATTCTATTATTTATCTTGTTGAAAAATAAAATAACTCCCAAAGGAAACAGGCTCTTTGTCCCCCACAGAGTTCGTTAGGTAGGGGCTCGCTTGGTCTTCTCCTGACCACAGGATCTTGTCTGACTCATCCCCTGCATGTGCTTATCTAGTCTCAGCTTAAAATTCTCCAGGGGAAGGAAACTCCACCCTCTCCATGGTGACTCATTGCCAAATTTAATAACTGCTTTGATGATCCTTCATCAAGACCACCTTTTCCATGTGGTAGATCATGGGGCAGAAGTAGAGTCTTGTCTGCAAATTGGAGGAAATCCTGTGTGCATCAGAAGATTGTTGTGGAAGTCCAGTGAGATCATCTTTTAAGAAATGCCAGTTACTTCCTAATGTGCAGGGCCATCTTGCCAGGTATGGGAGCAGAACAAACTGACACTAGTCCTGACCCTTGAATTTAGTGGGACAGACAGATGGATAAACATATTCAGTGACAGACCACCATGGCCTTTGTCTTTGGTAGTCTTCCTTCTGACATTGCCCACTCACTTGCATCCTGTGCTCCTGGGCTCTGTCTGCACTCCTGCCAGCTGCCTACCACCCACTGGGTCATGCCTGGCCCCTCCTCCTGCTGATGCACTCCTCCTTCTTCCCAACCTTCTCCCCTTCCTTTTCCTCTGAACCCGTCTTGCTCTTCAGCTGTACCTGCTCAGTCCCTTCACGACAGTAGTGCCATTAGTTATTACCTGAAACTCTCGGCCCCTGTCCACCTGGGTCTGGAGCCTCGATCTGTTTGCATTGACAAAGTTCCCATATTGCATACCCACCACAGCACCTAGATCAGTTCTTACTCTGCCACTATCTCGGAGCTACAAATCATTTCAGGGGCACAAAAAGTACAAGAGCTGAAGCCCTGGCCTGGGCAGAGCTGGCCTGGCCCCTCCAGTCTCTGCTGACTTCCCCAGAGCCCCCTTTCTTCTCAGCAGCCCTTCTTTCCTCTTTTGCAAATTTCCTGGCACAGTGGCCTCAGGAGGCTCAAAAACTTCCCTAATCTCCCTGTGCTCAGGCCCCCTGGCTGCCATGGCAGATGCTGACCACCACATCCTGAGGAATTTTACCAATATCAGCCCCTCATTTACCCTTTACTCCTCCCATGGTCTCAGAAGAGAGTCCCCTCAGCCTACACTGGCCCCTTTCAATGTGTTCCCCATATACTTGTCCTTATTCTCCGCTCCTCTTATTCCATTGTTGCCTTTATGATCATCATCTTCCAAGAACCTGCTTCATGCAGAGCTTTGTTAGGCAGACAGAAAAATACAAGAGATGATCCCAACCCTTGAGGAGGCTTCAGTATGTAAAAATACAAGGGGCAAACCCACGGAGCTCACTGTAGCACGCTCATTTCCCCACTCTCTGGTAGCTCTTTTCTCTTGACTGTCAAGCCCGCATTGTACGTGTGTGTGTGTGTGTGTGTGTGTGTGTGTGTGTGTGTGTGTGTTTTCTTTAAAGCTGACCTTAGTGGCACATTGAGAGTTTCTCTCCCCTCTCTTCCCCCAAGTCGTCCTAGCCCTCTGTAGAACTTTCCTGTGTTTGGGACATTCTGTCATCCTCTGCCTATTCCCAGGGCTACACTTGTTTTGTTTCCCCATGGCACAGTCATCTGACTGATCTTGGAGATCTTGGCTGCGACTCCTAACTCCTCAGAGGAGCTCCCTTTTATCTGCCACGTCTCTGAAGTATGTCAAAGAATATGCTTCTGAAGGTGGTGTGATTCTAGCCTCAGAGGAGCTAGAAGGAGTGGGCGGAAGGAAGAGAGGAGTGGAGCAGGCTGGTGAGCCGCGTTGGTGCTGACAAGCCCCAAATCTCCATCTTTGTGCTTCTGAGGATCATTATCAAGAAGTAACTCCTTTCCCTCCTCAGAGACAAACTCCCCATGGCAAATCTACACTGTGTGACTCTGGCTCGTGAGGTTCGTATGGATTTTGCAGCCCAGCAATCTTTGGGGACAACACTCTACTTCATGCTCCCTGCTCCTCCAGTTCATTGCCCTCTAATTGTTCTAGAGCCTCAAGAATCAGCTTTAAGGTGCTCCTTTGTGCACAGAGTCAAGTAACCTCAATCTCCCAATGGCCCTTTCATTTGTCCCTGCAAAACCTTGTCTCTCAAGGCAAGTTTCTGTTGATCTCCTGCCCTTATCCAAGACTTCCCAAACAAGAGGTCCACTCTGTAGCCTCTTTTTGCCAAAATCCACTCACTTCTACCTGCTGAGCCCTGCCACTACTGATCCCTAGTCATCCAAGTCGTGGCCTTTATTTCCATCCTTCTGATTTCCCACTGTGGAAGGTGGTACACAGTGTTGATCAGGCTCTGGTCAAAGTGTTCTCCTGTCTTTACTTCTGACATGACACCAGGTTACTATCCTCACAGCTCCATCCTGCCTCTTCTTGTCTTCTCTTGGTGGCCACATGTGGTTCTCAGTTTACTCCTTGGCTGGTGCTGCTACAGGCATACGGTTAGAAGCTTTAGAATCAGACAAGTGAGGCTTGAGTCTTGGCTTTTCCATGTACTTTTTGGATGACTTCATTGCTGCCCCCTTATCTGAGTTTCTTTTTTCCCATGTGTGAAAAGCACATGGTCATATGTCTACCTTCTGGGTTATGTGAAGAGTAAATGGGATGCAACAATATTTTCTGAATTTTTGTTCAGTTGTTTCCAATTAAACCTTGCACTTTTCCTACTGTGAGTCCTATTTTCTCAGGCTGCTTGTTCCTGCCTCTAAGCCTTTGTGTAGAAATCTTACTAAACCGTTACTGACCTTTTGATTTCAGTAGATCTATCAAAGTCTAGCACATCCTCTAAGTCTTACTTCAGGTTTTTTTTTTTCTTCCCAAAAAGTCTTCTCGTAATATAATCATTATGTCCTTCCTTCCACTGAAATTAGATTCTTTTTTACCCTATCATTTATTTAGTGTTGGATATAACCTTTATTATGCTGTTGTTTTTCTCTTGAATTTCTATTTAACTTTGTATCTGTATCTTCTTTCCATAAATAAATGTGACACTCTTGATATGAAGATGTATTTGTAGGAATATAAGACATTAGCTATTAGGTGTACTTTTTTAAATTAATTTTTTTATTTATATATGATAGCATATCTCTGGTTGTATACAAAGTATATTCACACCATTTGTGTCTTCATACATGTACTTTGGATAATAATGTCCATTACATTCCACCATCATTTCTAACCCCATGCCCCCTGTCTTCTCCTCTCACTCTTCTCCCCTATCTAGAGTTCCTCTATTCCTCCTATGCACCCCCTCCCTAGTTTACAACCTGATCCCACCACATACAAACTGTGTGACTTTGCGCAAGTTACTTAATCTTCATGACCTTTAGTTTCCTCACCTATCAAAAGGCAATACTAATAACACATAGTTGTTATGTTTAGATGAGGGAATAATTAGCTCAGTCACTTACTAATCCAGTACATGTAAAGCTCTTAGCATAGTATTTGGCAGATAGAACTCATTAATGTTGTCTTTTTTTTTTTATTGGTTGTTCAAAACATTACAAAGCTCATGATATAATCATCTTTCATACATTTGACTCAATTGGGTTATGAACTCCCATTTTTACCCCAAATAACGTTGTCTTTTATTATCATCACCAATTCCAATGCTTCTTTCTATAGTGCTAGGCACATATAATATAGGCTTAATAAATATTGATGACTATTTCCCTTCCAGTACTCCTTTTCAAATTTCTATCCCATTTGTTAAATATTACTTGTATATTATCCCCCAAATTGAATGTCTCCCTTCATTTAATTCTGAAACAAAAAAGAAACCCCATGGGGTTAAATAGTTTTTACTGTTTGGTATAAGAAAACAGACTAGCTTGTTGACAGAAGCAATGTTTTTCTTGGTACTAAATTTGAAAAGGAATTTATTATAAGATTATTTATGGAGCATGAGGCTGGTGGAATGGGGACAGCTCATTTTTCTAAAACCTACTTAACATGTTGAGATTAGAAAAAAAAATTTCCATTAAATACAGCAACTCTATCAAATTACATCAGCAGCCCAGAGGGACTGGGTCACCAGGAGGTGGATCAGACAGAGAGAGCTTTGTATGTTCCCCTACCTCCAGAGGTTCTACTGGGAAGCCAAAGAGTTAAGATTGCAAAAGGACAGGTATAATCTAGAAATTGTAATCTGAAATTACTTCTTACATCGTAGGTCTATTTTTGTCTTTATGGAGCAGAGTTGTCAGTAATTTACTGTAATTGCAATAACCAGATCATTAAACTATGACTGTAGAAAGCATAGAAAAAAAATACATCTGTCCTTTCAGTGACAGTAGCAAAGAATATACTTGAATGTTTTTGTCAAGTACTATTTCCATTAAAAATCAAGTCTCCATACCTTAGGGAGGTATTTTAGTCACAAGCACACACAGGCATCCCTCAGAAAACAAGAGCTTATCAACATGTGCTCGGTTGTAGAAGGTAGTGAGCATGTTAATGATGGGGAGCTGGCTTACTAATTTTATTTAGATTTTCTTTTACATGATTCTTTAACAAAGGTATTATCATGGTAGGACAGATGGAAACTTAAGCAGTTGAAGAGCTGACAAGCTGTAGTTTTGCATGCTGACACACAGCAGCTCTTCTTACTGACATTTAACCATAGAGGCTAGCAGCTGCTAACAGGTACCTATAACAGATAACTGCAGTGGTAGAAGCAGGAAACACTGCAGCAGGGACAGAACACCTTTAGACTTACTGCAGTAAAAGTCTGTAAGCTGTATGAGCTAAGAGACCCTAGGTTTGTTGACAAGCATATGCCCATGTAACAAATGTCGAGTGCACCTCCAATATAATTGCACCAACTCCTTTGCCTTGAGGTACCCAAAACTTGCTTACTTGTAAAAGTAAAAGCCTTGCTGTACTCGGGACTCAGAATTTGGGAATTATTCCTCTGGACCATGGCGCCATTAATATTGTTGCTTCCAGATCTTGGTGCCCCAACCCTTATTTCCTGCTACATTAGAATATCAGTCATCTTGGAATCAGAAGAAAGTTTTGTCATGTGTTAAAACACTGGATGTCAACCAGAGGGCAGTTTAGCTTTAACAGGCATTTCTCTCAATGGAGATTAGTTAGTAGGATATTTAAAGGTCCTGGGATTTAATATCATTTTATAAGTGATGTGGAAAAGTGGCTTCATAATATAGTGTCCAATATTGGTGGATGATTCCATGTTACAAAATATAAAATCAATGGAGATAAATTCCAAGAAAACAGAAATGCATCATGAATAGATGAAAGAGTTATAAGTAGTAGATAATGCAGAAGAGTTAGCAGGAAAACAGAATCAAATTGTTTATAGACTGGCCACTGTGGCTTAGGGCAGGTCTGGGAGACCCTGTACCCTGCCCTTGGTGAAGGACTTCAGCCTATAACATTCTTGGCACCATCAGTAAAGGTGCCAAGAAGTGCTGCTCTGCTTATTCTAAACACTTATCCTGAGGTAGTCTACAAACAGAAAGAAAGAGAGAGATTTAAGCAAAGTAGATAAATTTTGGGATAATAAATCTACAGTGAATTTAAAGGCATACTTTAGGAGACATTAAATCTAGGACAATGGATAAGACATCTGGCCTAACAGATGTGGAATTCTTTTTCTCCCACTGAAAACACACAGAAATGCTGGATAAAATATATTATTTTAAAAAAATTAAATTCCTACTTAAGCAATTCCTTCTTGATGACATAAATATAAAAAATAGATAGCCAAAGTTATGTGTGGGAAATCACAAAGACATTAGGAACTAGGTCTCTGATATGCCTGGGGACAGAAGTCAAAGCCACATACCATGTGCATGACATGGAACTGGAGTTGAGCTCACGGGTGGAGCTGGGAGCTGGGAAGGTGCTGCAGCACTGGTGAACCAGGCAGGTAAACTCGACTCACAGGTTGTTATAGAAAGCAGCTATCTACACCATGTCATGAGTGTACACATGGCACCCTCCAAACCTAAGCCTAAAGCCAGCACCTTCCCTTTGTGTAGGTTCAAATTTGCACTGCCTTCTCTATGTGGAAACCCTGAACTGGGAAGATAACTTAAGAGTCAACTGCAATAAGTAATCTTATTGTCCCACCCACCCACCACCAACAGAACACCCTGGGCCTCTTGTGAAGTCAAGCCCAGCAACAAAAACTGCAGAGCACTTGTAAATACCCACCACCTTGAAATCAGACAATTGGTTAGAAGCAACAAAATAAACTGAAAAAACAAATAAAATAGAAAATATTGTAAGGGACTTTAAAATAATTGTGTCTAAACTAATGAAATGTTAAAAAGAATTAGAGAGAAATAATTTGAAATAGAAATTCTAGGCAAGAAAAATGTCATTGAAATGGGAAAAAATCTACATAAACAGTTCAAAAAGACTAAACATAGGGAGGAGGATATAGCTCGTTGGCTTGCCTTGCATACACAAGACCCTGGGTTCAATCCCAACATCACACACAAAAAAAGACTAGGCATAGCTAAAGAGAGCCAGTGAATTGGAAGCCATATCTGAGGAACTACCTAGAATGCATTATAGAGAGATAATGAGATTAAAATGGGAAAAAGAGGATATGACACAGAAAGGAGAGAGAGGCTTTGATGTATATCTAAGAAGGTTCTCCAAAGAGAGAATAGAAGGCTTATGGAAGATCAGCATATCTTCTTATGAAACATTACTATAATTTTTGTCAGAGATGTAATACTGGATTAGATAAACCTTGGGAAATGTCCCTAGTTTTTAGTTTATGTTTAGTTTTGTAGTGAAATACACATTAATTTGCCCCCTTCAGTATGTTGCTCCAGGGCCATGAGCAGACAAGCCAAGTCTACAGTGCTGATACCACCAGGGTTCCCAGTGGAGGAGCAGCCTTATGCAGACCACCAGAGTTCTTTCTCCAACACTCAACACAGGGCTGATGGACAGAGGTGGGCATTGGACTCAAGGACAGCCTGTTTGTCATGGCCTGATATGAAATGAAGAGCTGAGGAAATCGGACTCTGTCTTTTTAGCATTTAAGTAGGAAATTAAGTAACAGAAGAGGCTAAAATGGAAGGTTAACGATATGTCAAGTGGCTAGAGAGTGCATAGTGGTCCCTGTGCAAGCTCAGATTATGAATGAACAGCGATCAAGTGTAAGAAGCAGCCCTGGAGAAGAAAAGAGCTGTGCAGGAAGAAATAGGGGGCAAATCCAGGTGGGAGGGAAAGAGGACAGCTGACAGGTCAAGTGTGACTGTCTCTCAAAGGCAGGCAGTAGTGTCTAATTAGTCTCAAGCATACACCTTCTGCCCAAATTCTCTTGCACTGCCTGGAATCCATTTCCATTTCCAGCAGTAGAGGTACACCACAATTCCTGGGTCTTTGTGGACCCTGTTATTTAAACTTTTCTTGGGTTTCTGTGCCTTTTATCCTTCTAATGAACCCATCATTATAGGGAGAAACTATAATGAGTCTTTGTTCCTTGAAAATAGAAGGTCTTAAGGAACACCAACCAGAGTCCGTTAAGCTATATAATTTACCTAGGTCACCTTGGTTACATAGAGTCCCTTTCCTGTTTAATTCACCCTGTGGAGTGGGAGTGGAGGAGATTGTGATGGGGCTGATTTTCTGATTTTTCCTCAGAAGGTCTACTGTGCCCGGATGCTTGCTCTTCTGTGTTACCTTTGCTGGTGTGAAGAAGGAAAGGGCAACTGTCAAGGGAGGTGCTAACAGGAACAGTGCCTACTTCTAGAGAGAAGATGGAATTGCAGACAGTGTGGTCATTTTTTCCCTACTTTCTGATAGAGGAAACTGTAGAGCTATGTCCATGAAGATGATGGGAAATGGTATGGCTTAGTGACACATGCTTAAGGCAAGACCCCAGTTCAAATCCTAATCCTGCTGATCATTATTGGATGACTAAAAAGTTACTTAATTTTTCTGTGTCTTAGTTCCACCATCTGAAAAGTAAGTTCAAAACGCCTTCTGTATATTATATTAAAAATATTTAAGGTATAATTCAAAGAATATTAGTCTCCAACACCTCCCACATTAGTATGTAGGTAGACTATCCAGGCATTCTGTCTCTATTTTTGACATGATATTATCGTCAAATCTAGGGTTTGTAACAATATAGTGATCATGGATATGGGGTTCTGATAAAGTCAGAGGGAAGGGGAGGGAAGATGTGCTTTCTACCTCCAACATGTCCAGTACATATAGTTTCATTAGTTATTCATAGGAAGGGCTGCTCAGAGGAGCACATGGGCCCAGTGTGGAATTGGGCCCTGACCTTCCCAGGCACCTCGGCAAGAGTCTTAACCTGGTTGCTAGGTGCTTGACTGCAGAAGAAATCTGTAGCCCCATGAACCCAAGTGAACTGAGAGAATGTAGAAGCACCCAGCTTAGCCTCCTCTGACTGTAGCAACCCAGAGATCATGTTCTGCAGTTTGGGAGTCAACCCAGTATCCTGGTTTCTGCCTAAGAACAGGATTCTACATGCCTGCCTGCCTTCCTCCCCCCCACCACCCATTTTTCTTCCCTTTTCTATTTTTCCCTTTTCTTCTCTTGCCTCCCTCACTTTGCTTCTTTCCCTTTCCTCATCCAAGAATCCCTGTCTTTGCTCTGGTCCCAGGCCTGCCAACTATTCTTGTGGGCACCATTTCACCAGTGGGTGGTCCTTGTGATGAAGGCACTTTGGCAATGCTGCCTCTGCTCTGTCACAGGGCGCCAATTCAGAAACCATCTCCAGAGTTCCCCTAGAACAGCTGAAGACATTACACCAGGTTAAATACAGTCAGAATGCCCTAGTAACCATCTTATACCCAAGGCCTCATGGATCTTAACTCTGCCATATCTTGATCTCATGATTTAGGTATGAAGTGAATATTTCCTTGGGGTATATCTTTCAGCTGGGCAGAGATAGGAGATTTGCAAAATGAATGAGTTTCTTATCTGTCTTACAGGGGAGGTGGTGGGAGTGGAGAGCGTCTAGGATCATTGCTCCATCTAAGATTGGGGGAAGAGTGGAGTGAGTGAGTAGCTCAACCTGTGGGTTACTCCATTAGGCTTCAGCAGATATTCCTGTTTCAAGACAAATCACTCATCCATTGCCCTCCCTACTCCTACATGAGCATGTATGAGAGGGAGGGCCTGCACCTGCCACTGCAGAGATGGAAAAATGTGGGGTTGTGCTGTTCCCAGATGGGAGGTACAACACAATTCCTGTGGCTTTGATTACACTGGGGGGTTGTAGGATGGATTTAGTGAGTGACACCAGTACTAGGGAGTCAATTCCCTAGGAACCTGTGCATTAAATTATTTTAATTGTTTGTTGATTTCCTTTTAAAATTACATATATTATAAATAATTTATGGTTTGATGTAGGTAGGGGAAGTACAGAGAGGTAAACAAGAACATCTAGAGGAAACAAAAAAAAAAGCATCATTTGCATCCCCAAGAAGCAAACAACCACTATTGGCTTCTTGTGTCTGCTTCCAAAGATTATTGTTGCATATTTTTGGCTTTTTTTTTTAAAAAATGATCATTGAATTTTATATTTTTCATTTTGCTTTCAACATCATAGCATATAGTTTCCTACCACTGTAAACTTACTATAATTATAAATGCTTTTTAATGGATTTGAGATATTTGTTTGATGAATATAACATTATTTATTTAACTTGTTTTGTTTTTGCAAATGTGGATTTGTTCTCTCACCTGCTATTATAAATGCTGCAATGATGAGCATCTCAGGGCCTGAACATGAATAAGAATTGGCTTTGAGCTGGATACTGTGTGTGTCAGGCCTTGAGCTGGATTCTATGGAGACTGTACAGGGCCCCTGGTGTCAAGTAATTTACAGTTTAATTTGGGAAATAAAAATATAGTCCTTGGTTAATTCTGATCTCAAACAGCAGTTAGTCTAATTTGAATTTGAGCTTTGTCTGATATCTAATAATTGACAACAAATTATGTTTTCCTCCCATTTGGTTTAAATGGTCTGATTACAGCAGTTGGTTTTATACATCCTAAAATTGTAAGTATTTGTGAGGAACCTGTGCATTAAATTGCAGGCAGCATTGACATAATTCTTGAGTGCATTTCTGATTTTTATGGGCCTTTTGAGATCTATTCTCTTCTCTTTTTTTTTTTTTTTTTGTTTTTAAAATTACTTTGAATCTCATGGGGAAATATTCCAAAAAAGAACTATGAAATTCCTAAAAGTTGAGGAGATTCAAAAAGAATGCCATGGGCTGGCTTGTAACATAGTGGTAGAGTAGGTGCTAATGTGTATAAGACTCTGGGTTCATTCCTAGGCGGGGGGGGGAGATGCCACAGCTTTGTGTGTTTATGTGTGTGAGTGAGGGCATGGAGCTGCAGATCAGGGACGGGGAAACATACAAGGAGTAAAATAGAAAACAACCTTTTTGAAGGATGCTTTCAAATTCCAGGATTGTGAAATACTAGAATGCAATGTATGTGTATCTGAGCACCAAGTCTTTCCAAACTCAGCTTTAGAAATGTTAGAGTAATAGGGACTTTCCCAGAGTCTTAGTGGAATTATCCAACTGTGTACCCTCTGCTCTGGATGGGGATGCATCTCAGCATCTGTTTTCTTCTTGCAGATCGATGACCCCCACAGCAGCCTTGAGGAGGTGATGAATGAGGCCGAGGCCATCACCTCTGTGAACAATCTGGGAAGCAAGCAAGCCTTGAATACAGATTACCTTGATTCTGTTTATCAAAGAGGACAGCTGTACCCCTTCACCCTCAGCAGTGATCTCCAGATGGCCACATTCACTCTCACAAATTCAGTTCCCATGACCCAGTCCTTCCAAGAACGATGGTACATGAATCTCAACAGCCTGGTGGACCAGGCCTTAGTCCCGCACTGTGGCAATGGGGAGGACCTGTATATCATCACAGGTGCAGTGCCCTCAGGCAGCAAAGTTAAAGACAAAGTGACTATCCCTGAGTTTGTCTGGCTGGCAGCCTGTTGTGCTGCCCCTGGAGGAGGCTGGGCCATGGGCTTTGTCAAGCATACCGGGGACCGTGACATCATCGAAGATGTGATGGTGAAAGACCTCGAGAAACTGCTTCCATTTAACCCTCAGCTTTTCCAGAACAACTGTGGTGGGACTGAGCAAGACACAGAGAAAATGAAAAAGATCCTCGAAATGGTTAATCAAGTCCAGGATGAGGAGCGAATGGTGCAATCTCAAGAAAGCTCTAGTCCCCTTCCCAGCACCAAGAGCAAGAGGTCTGCCCTGCTGCCTCCAGAGACACCTGAGGGAAGTAGTAGCTTTTTGGGAAAACTCATAGGTTGCATTGCTACCCCATTCATCATGTTTTTCCAATTAATTTATTATCTTGTGGTGGAAATCCTGAAGAACACTGTCTATTTCCTGTGGTATGTTACCAAGCAGGTGGTTGATGGCATAGAAAGTTGCCTTTACAGCCTGGGCTCGGCTATCATCTCATACTTCTTGGCTATTGGAGAAGAGTTGGTGAGCATACCCTGGAAGGTGCTCAAGGTCCTGGTCAAGGTCATAAGAGCCATTCTTCGGATCCTTTGTTGTCTGCTGAAGACCGTTTGCCGTGTTCTGAGCATCCCTCTCCGAATCCTTGTGGATGTAGCCACTTTCCCTGTGTACACTGTGGGTGCACTTCCAGTCGTGTGCAAGGACATTGCCATGGGAATTGGTGGCACTATTGCTCTGCTGTTTGAGACTGCATTTGGCACTATGGGTGGCCTATTTCAGGTTGTTTTTAGTGTTTTCAAGCGGATTGGCTACAAGGTTACTTTTGACAATTCTGGGGAGTTATAGAATTCAAAAAATAAATAGTATCTAGTCAGAGTGAATTTGATCTTTTTTTAATAGAGAAAGCTGGAATATTTTGTTTTTACAATGGGTTTCTATCACTGTTAATTGTCATTATATTTTGGCTCTCGATGAGGATGTTCACCTATTTTTGCAAAGAAATATGATGCAATTTAGATGACCCAAGAGAAATGCTCAGGGTGGGGTTAGGTATGGGAATCTGCAGTGTAGCTCTAGAGATATTTGAAACTTGCAAGCCATTAATAACTTCAGTGATTCACTAATACAGAGTAAAACACCTGAAACATTCTGATGTGCATTTGTGATAAGTAAAAATTACAGGGAAATGAAGCATTAGGATAACTTTTAACCAAAAGCTTTCTGAGAAAAGGAAAAAGAAACCTTGTTCTTCTCATTATACTTTGAGATTTAAGGCAGAACTGATCTAAATATCCTCAGACAATTTCTGAGCCTTTGCTTGTCCTTCTCCCCAACTCAGCTGACCTTGGGAAAGTGCAGAGGATGCTTTTCCATTGAAATAGCTTCTTTAGAGATATAAAACCTGTGATGTCTCTTAGCTTTCCATGGTTCTCAAGAACCTTTAGAGTTTTATTTTCTTCCAAAGTTGAAGATTGCATTTTTATTTTAGATAATGATAAGCATTTTATGCCAATTGTGGCATAACAAATTTTGGATGCAGCCTTGAATGGAGTAAATACAGCCCCTCAGGTGTAAAAAAGGGAACACAAGGGTAACAGCTGTGCTCTTAAGTGGATGCAGCAGAACCAAGGATATCCTCAGCCAAGCTTGGATTAACTTGATGTATATTAAATCGCTGGCTGACAAGACTGAGCTCAAAGGTCTACATGTTAAATAATATGAAAATTTATACTCTGAAACGTACTACATCTTTTTAATGTATCAAGTAAGTATGCAATACAGAAAAACTGTTTGACTTCTCTCCTTAAATAATTGTTATGGTATATCCATATTGAAATACAAAAATAAAAAAATATTCTGGCCATCCTGGGGAAAATTTTATGCATATAAATACTTAAGAATCTTAACTCTTAGGAAATTATGTTTTTTTTAAAGAGAGAGAGAGAAAAAAAATTTTTTAATATTTATTTTTCAGTTTTCGGTGGACACAACATCTTTATTTTATTTTTATGTGGTGCTGAGTATCAAACCCAGCACCCCGTGCATGCCAGGCGAGCACGTTACTGCTTGAACCACATCCCCAGCCCCAGGAAATTATTTTTATAGTGTGTTTGAGGCTAGAAATGCAGGTGAAATTTGAAAGCCATTCCCATTTTTGATCAAGCACTTTTCATTTTAAGTCTTGCACTAAAAATGGTAACAATAAGAATCAGATTTTGCTTTGCCTTCCACAGCTAGTACAGTCATCTGGATTTTTCTGAGTGTTCTAAAGAGTTTCTGTGACTAGGAAAGGGACACGGTGGTGAAATACTGAACTTGGTATAGCCCATGAATCATCAGAAAGTTAGATGCAAAAGTTAGGAGTCTAGAAAGGTAACAGAGCTGGATGAGAAAGAGTGTAGCAAGAGGTACACTTTGTAGAAAAAGAGTTGAGTTGCACCCAGAGTGAAGCAGGGGCCAGCAGGCTGCCAAACTGATCAATTTTTGATACAAGGTTAGGAGGGTGAGTACAAGAATGGAACATGTTAGGGACAGATGACACTTGATTTATCCAAGAGTCCAAAGCAGTATTTGCCTACACTTTTCTATGGGTAAAGGGGAGGGTTAAGATTTGCCTTGGTACATCAGGTCAAGAATCCTGCCGGATGAAAGAAAGGGAATCTTAGAAGTGACCAGAGAGACAGAACTCATGAAGAGCTTGAGGCACAGGGAGGCAACAGACTTGTTCTCAGTTTTATGACTAGCTGAGAGCAAAGCAGGAGCCAGTGTTGCCCCATTACACCTAGGATGGCAGATATGGAAAAGTGTACTGTCACTCAACTATCTCCTCAAACCATAAGCAGGATTTTCTCATCCACCAAACAGGCTCTAGGCCCCGAATTTAGCATGTGCAATGCTTTCAGATGCTCAATAAATAAAATGAAATAAATGAAAATGATTGTCATCCATATGGGACATCGTGCTTATTGCATTTCACGTAACCTGTTTTCCCTTATAGTACATATTTGCATACCGGAATGTCCAAATTTGAAAACTGAGAAGCATCTATGGCAGTTTGAGTCACTTAGCATCACGCAAAGAATAGGACATCCAAACTGCTTCTTGAAAACCATTTGGAAATGTCTTCTTCTTTTCCACAGTCATTTCTTTATTGTCTATTTATTTAGACTTTCAGGACATTTTTTGAGACCTTAGAAGGAAAAATGAAAAAATATTCATGAGGTTAGGTGGCTGAGGCCCTTTACTCTGGACCAATAGTGTTAACTGTACCTCTAGTTCACTGGAACTGGTTGTGTTGGTCTTGAAGCTCCACCAGGTACTAGACTGCTGGCTTGTTCCAAACTTTGGGAACTCTTAGGTAGGAGTTTGGGTTACTGAACCTCTGGCTTGAAGATTCTGCTGTGTCTTTGTTCTGTTCTTAGGCCCTCGGGGAAGTTCACCACTCTTACTCATTTATGGAGCCTGATTTTTTTTTTTTTTTTTTTTTTGGTCTATGGATCAGTCATGCCTTTGGACTCCTCTTTTCCATTGTGCCTTTTGAACGTTAGCTTCTCACTCAGCATCAGTACTTTCAGCAAATTGTAGATTAGGGAGTTGGGAGAAGGAGTGAAAGTGAAGCATTCTTCATTCTTCAATCATTCATTTATGTAGCAAACATGTATTTAGTTATCAAGACTGTAGAGATTCATAATGCATGGATTACATCATTAAGGAGTTCAAATATGGTGGGAAGAATGCATGCTACAAACCATATTTGTGAAATATCTTGCTAAGTGCTACATTAAAGCTACTAGCAGCATGCCCCCTAGAGCACAGGAGGAAAAACTATAAAACCATGAAACTTAAGGAGAACTTTTCAGAGAGTATGATAGAAGTAACCTGACATTTTCAAGCTGTGTTCAATGCTGTACATCTTTCAGATGCTCAATAAAGTAACTATTGGTAACTCATTAGCAGTTCTGAAAGAAGAGAATCTAAATGGTTGAAATGAGGTTTGGGGATTATCTTCTGATTTTCAAATATTTTTGATCCATATTAACTCAAGCAATTCCTAGTCACATCTAGCTTTGTTCATTTTTAAAAACTATTGAGTCATACATGAGAAATAGAAGTTTTAATCAGTGAAACAGGGCTTAGAGCTACTTTTCAATGTTATTTGTGTCTTTCACAAATAAAGACCAAAGGCTTATTGCTTCATTGAGTCTGAATCACATAGAAGAGTATAGAAACACTCTAATTTATTGTATTTCCATTAAAAATCTCCCACAGTGTGAGAAATTACAAGCAGTCTCTGAAGGGAGGGCTGGTCGTCTTTGTCTTTGTGGCTTTTAGTGGGTGCCCCCTCTGGGTGAAGATGGCAGTAATTCCTGGCTGCCTGTCAGGTAAGTGTGTGTGAGCCATGTGGTGTTCAGCATTCTGCCTAAGTTCACCACCTATGTGTGTTTTTCCCAACAGCACACGGTAAGCAATAGCATGACCTGCTTGCCCTTCATAAGTGAGTTCTCAGGCTTCTCATTGGCTCTTTCTATAGGTATTTTCCTCAGATCATTGTTTGATCTCTAACAGTTTACACTCTAAACCAATTTTTAAGCTTCAATTTCAACAAAGAAAGCACTCATGCCCACTTGTCATTGATCCTTGGCTTATCGAGTGGGAGTACATAGTGAGCTGTTCTTAGGACGTGGACTTCCCAGAAGGTCACTCCTGGAGGCCAGTATTGCCTAATGGTTAAGAGCCCAAATCCCAGAGTCAAAACTACATAGGCTAGAATCCTGGCTTCCCAACTTAATAATTGCGGTCTCAGGATAGTTACTTACCTTGGCTTCTTTACCTATAAAATGGGACTATTTATGAATAATTTATCAGGAGGGTTGTTGTGAACATTAAAGGAGTTAATGAATAGAAAGTTTTCATTACTCTACCTGGTCCATGGAATTGATCAGCACATGGCAATTGTTATAGTCTAGCTGTTGTTGGCAGTAACATCCACATAGCTTGGGTGAAATTGGTTGAAAGTTGCCATAAAGGCCAGGATTTTCTAGATCAAAGCTAGAAGGGCCAGGGTCAAAGTACAGTCTGGGAGTCAAGGTCATGGATGAAAATGAAGGAAGCCAGGGCCTCATCAGAGTGTGGGTGACTTGGAGGATCAGGTGAGTGTTGGACCCTGGAGTCTGGGAAAAAGAGTGTCAGAACACAGGAGTGTAACGTGGTTCTGGCACTGCAGAGTAGAAGACATTTTCCCTTCAGGCTCCTGCTGCACTGAGTCCACACTTTTCTAAGTTCTGGCTTCCTCAGAACCCTATTACTTACAAGGGAGTGAACTATACATACAGTGTATATATATATATATTAGCTGCTAAAAAGGATGGTAGCTCTCATCGTAAATAGTCATTATTTTTCAGTCTCTTTGAGTTAAGGCTTTATGATTTATATCCCCAAAGATTAATTGATCCTGAAAAATTGATAACAGAGTATTTCTGGACCCCTATATTGGGACCCCTAGACCTATACTTGCATGATCACCTGCTTTCCCCACACCAATATGCACTCACCGGGTACAGTCTCCAAAAGGCTCTTCCTCTTCCTCAGTGTTGTGTCTTTCCACACACAGTGTCTACATCCACAGCATGTGCTAACAACATGTTGGAACATTGGAGGCCTGGGTTTGATACAAAACTACATGGAATCTCTGCAAATTTCATAATAACATGTCATTTTTAATGAGAAATTATTTTGTTTGATGAAGAAGAACCTTGACCTTTCAAGACTAGTCTTGCCTGTTTTATCTTGATAGAGTTACTACTCCCTAAAAAGATCATTTGATCATTTTTTCAATCCTGAGCCCCTTTCCATAGGGAAAGCTGCTCAGGCAGCCCCATCCATGAATGGTCTTACCTCACAAGCACCTTAAGCCCTCAGAAAGCTCTGGACAAGGGTAAAAAATTACAAGAGTAATAAGACTTTATCTATGCAACCACCTAAAGTTAAACTTAATGGTTTTAAAGGTATAGGAAAATGCATGTCATGTTTAGTGAGAGGGCTTATGAGAATTAATACAATAATTTGATGGGAGTTAAGAAGATGCCTGATGTCATGAATCAGCTCTCATTAGTTCTCATGTGTCTGTGAGCCCTTCCTAAATACAAACATATTGGACATTCCTTGCTCATTTAAAAAAGTATATTGATTTCCTTTTCATCTGAAGATGGCAGTCTCATCCACATAGAGTTTGCAAAAGTACTTGTACCTACAGGGTTTCATCTGATTTTTCCAACATTGCATAGAATGCAGTATTGGCTAACGCACTTATATCCATTCAGACTTTGACAGTAGGAGTCTAGAATTTGATTCTCTTTTGTGTAGGAAAAGGGCACACTTGCTAAGATAGACCAATGTGCAATAAAAAAATGGATTTCTAAAAAAAGTTTATGAATGCAAAGAGAAGTTCTGCCTAGTCCTCTGTTGATCAATACGACTTCCAATTTGGAGCATTACTATTTAGACCATCCTGTAAATCAGGAGAGGCCATTCCCCTAACAAAACCTTCCAGAATTTCTGGTATCTTTGGTAGGACAAAAAGGAGCTCAAAATCAAATTTGACATGTGTTCTGTACTAAGATGCTTGTATAAAGAACTATGGTATAGAGTTGGGGGTTTTGTTTTGTCTGTCTGTCTGTTTGTTCTTGAGCCCATATTTTGTATTCTGCAGTTTTAGTTCACTTAAGACACCTTTGGGAATCTCTAAACCTTTGCAACGTTTCTAGTTTCTATAAACTTATCTATAAAATAGGGCTAATAAAAATATCAACCTCATAGGGTTTTATAAAGATCAAATAATCTGCATTAAAACATGATAAAATATCACATAAATGTAAAGGTTCAATATTCTAGGAGACTCCAGGGTTTGTCCTATTTATTTAAAAATTGATGCAAAGTTCATTTTTTAAAAGGTGGTCAGATACCAGTGAAAAATATTTGTCCCAAAACCATAAAATGGCTTAGCCAAACATTGGATTTAACAATAAATGTTGAACATTAATGCCTTGAGAAGGCTCTAACTTAAGGTCCTGAGAATTCTGCCTCTTATCTATCCTTAAGTCTTTCTTTCTTAAAACTCAAAAAATTTCCCTCTGTGGTAAACTACTCCACACACTTCATGCCCATTTGCTGCTCTGCATGAGTCACCCAAGTCCCTTTCACTTACTTGAAATGAAAGACACCATATGAGTCATATAATAATAAGAGCTGCACAAGAAACAAGTGCCAGAGAATGCAAAGTCACAGGTGACTTTCAGAACTGGCAGAAGCCACCAGACTTCCTAGCAACCCATAAACTGCAGGCCAACGCAGGCCTGCCCCTGAGAACACCATACAGTAACTCCTGGGAGCATGTTCTGAAGGTGGTAGCAAGTGTGTGTTTCCCTAAGATAGTTGCTGATTAGGCCTATTCGGGCATATCCTGTTCACTGCATCCAGAAATAAAATTCCAGAAAAGTATGAGTCCCCAAAGTGAGTAATTAACAGACTGGTGGAAAGGGGAGGGTTCTGTTGGGAAACAGGATACCTGATTTTGCTTTCTGTGAATGGCTGCACCTTTTCCAGGGAACACTATTGGTATATTTACAAAAAAATAAGAGAGGATCAAGCAAGATCATCTCTAGGGCCTTGGAAAATTGTAGATAAAGAATTTTTCAATAAACATTTTCATATCATTGGGCCACAGAGATTCTGATTGAGCTTTATCCACTTATCTCCTATCTGAGGCTTACCAAAAGTCAGAGAAATCCCCTGGGACATTATTGGGAAAGACAATGACAGATTAGTTTTGGAAATATCATCACCATCATCATTATTATTATTATGGGTATTTCTTCTCTCCTGACTTACAGAATTAATTAGCAAGGTAATGTGAGCATTTAACCTGAGGGTATTTCAGAAATTCTGGTAATACTCCTTACTCCCCAATAACTCCCCCAGCAGCCTGCAGTGTTGCCAGAAATCTCACCACTTGGCACTCTTCCGGGAGGCTATGAAAACAAATAGAATGAGGAGAGTTAATATATTGTGTCAATACTAGCCACTTAGAGTAAATGATTTATTATGAAATCCTTCCCACTAGCTGGGAACAACTCCTACACACAAGCAATTGCTCTGAGAGGTAAGAGGTGTGGTGGGAACACTGCACTGAGATACAGGAGGTGCCTCTCTTAGATCAGCATCCCATGATTGTACATGGAATCTTCCTTACTAAGGCAAGCCTTTTATTAGGAGGGCTGGGAACCAAGTGTGAGGCCTTCTAATATCTTAGAATTAAGGCCACCAAATTGCCCTCTAAATGTCAAATATAAGATCATCCTCTAATGGACACACCTGAAAGAAACAGCAAGGCCGGAGTCACAGACAATAGTGCGCTGATAAATATTGAGCAACCAGCTTTCTGAGAGATGGGAAAAGCCTCAATTTGTAATATTGGCCAATTTCTGTTGTGTAAATGCTCCCACCATGGCTGATTTCAAGCTCCCAGTGTGGAATCACTGAAAGCAGAATTGGGATGATCTGTGAGCAATCTGGGTTCCTGAGCTGGTGGGAATTCCTGGGAATTGGCTTCCCCAACAATGACTTCATAATCCAATTGAGTATATTTAGATATAGATATATCAAAAATTTCCATTAGAAAGGAGTTGAAAAGCTAAAGTATAGCAAAGGAAGGAAAATCACTGAGAACCTTGCCACACCAATGAGAAATAATATTCAGAAGTGGGGTGTTTGGGGCAATTTGTTTTGAATATTTTCAAACTTGAAGGCTTCATCAGCTCTCCTATAAAAGGAATGCATCAATTTATTTTGGCTCAATGACATTAAATCACTATTTATCTAACACTTCTTTTAAAATCTATTCCAACCAATCATTTAACCATGACCTGGCTTTCTCTGTTGATTTGCTCTTATGCAGAGAGTACATTAAACACACAGATTTTAAACCTCCTTGACAATGCTTTATTACAGCAAAATTGAACAAAGTAGATTTTTATTGTGTTTCAACTTCCCACAGAGTGTAAGAACGTAATGTACTTAAAATGCTAATGAGAGTGTTCCTGTCTGTATATCAGTTATAATTTCCAATTTAAACTAATATCATTATAGCATTGCCTTCCATCTCTCATGGGTTTAGTCTAAATTTGTTTCTCAGAGCAGTTTCATTTCTTTGAAAGTTCATTAGAGTCCACATTTGAACTTTTGAATCTAAAAAGTACTATGTCATGGTGTCCAAATCAATAGAGAATTCTGTACACCCTTGGCTAACTTTCTCTTTCTCCATCTATCTTTCTCTACTGCCACATTTCTACCTCCCAAATCAGAACTTCTTCCTGGGAATCAGATATCATGAAAACTCTGCTGCCATTATATTTCAAGGTAATAGAATGCATTAATCAAGATTCTTTTGGATGCATGCAATAGAAATCCATCTCCCTCTAATCTAATTTGACATTTACTGGATCATTTAACAAATGCTTGGAAAGGCCCTGTTCGTATCAGGGACTCAAATGATCACAGAACCCTCTCCCCAACCCTGACCCAGTGTCAGGGTTGGGGAGAGGGTTCTGTGATCGTGCGGCCCGGTTTCAATCCTCCGCACCACATACAAACAAAGATGTTGTGTACAAACAAAGATGTTGTGTCTGCCGAAAAACTAAAAATATAAATATTAAAATTCTCTCTCTCTCCCCCGCCCCCCCCCCCCCCCGCCTCTCTCTTTCTTTAAACCATACTCTCCTTCCACTGGAAGCTTTATTTAATGCACTGGAGCTGAGTGGGCAAGGTGAGCACTCTGCAGTTTGTCATAGTCACCATCATGTCTCTGTTACTTCTCTGACCTAACCCACTTTGCTCATTTAATTTATTCCTATGGCTATTTGGACTTGCTGATTCCCAACATGATCTCATTCCTTTCACATGTGTCACTAATTGTCCCACTTTACATTTTAAACAAAGATTCAGAGACTCAACTGACCATCCTAGGTTGACATCCTAGGTGACACTCAGAAGCCAGATCTTAGAGATTGAGGCTGTTGTGTCCCACTGCACAAGGCTGTGCAGATCGTGCACAGGTTTCATGCTGTCTTCTGTGTGAACAGAGCCCTCCAGGGTTGTCTGATCAGCACTGTACCTGGAATCCCTGAGGCAATTTTTCCTTGCATTTCACTGTAGTTATAATATGGTCACAAATTTGGTTGAAATAATGCAATTCCTTCAAAATTCACTGTAGAAAAATGCTCGTGATTAAATGAAGCAATGAATGATCAAGTTGGAAAAATACCTCAGTTATTATGTCAGTAAATCCTACCATAGAGCTAGATATTTCCCCTGACTTATGGACAAGATACACTTAAATCTGCTATGAATAACTCACTCTCTAATGGCCACAATTATTGTAGTGGTAATTTCATTGTCTTGAAATTGCCCTTGCTCCACAAGTAATCCTAATCTCTCAGTTTCCATGATTAAAATGAGAGTTTTTGTCTTCAGCTTTTCTGTTAAGACAGTGATATTTAATCCTGGCTACATATTAGAATCACCAGGGAGATTTATTTTTAAATTGCTGTTTAGGCTTTATCTCCAGATTTTTGAATAGAAACTTTGCCAAAGAAGATATACACATAACAAAACAAACAAACAAACACACCTGTAAAGATGACCAGTATCATTAGTCATTAGGAAATTACAAATTCAAGTCACTATGAAATATAGTATTCCCTCATACACCTAAGAGTGGCAAGGATCTGGATCTCTCATTTACTGTTGGTGAAAATGTAAAATGTCACAACCCTTTGAAAAACTGGCACTCTACTTTTAGGTTTTTAACTCCAAAGAAAAGAAAGCATGCATCCATACAAACACTTGCATATTTAGAGCAGTTTTGTTTATGATAGCCCCCAAATAGATATAACTCAAATGTCCAGCAACAGGAGACAAACTATGGTGCATCCACACAATGGAATACTATTTAGTAATAAAAAGGAATTGACACATACAACCACACAGGTAAATCTTAAAGCAATTATGCCCATTAAAGAAGTTAGACAAGGGGCTGGGGATGTGGCTCAAGCAGTAGCACACTCGCCTGGCATGTGTAGGGCACTGGGTTCGATCCTCAGCACCACATACAAACAAAGATGTTGTGTCCACCGAAAACTAAAAAATAAATATTAAAAAAATTCTCTCTCTCTTAAAAAAAAGAAGTTAGACAAAAGAAAAACATACTTAAATTCTACAAAATGTAAATTAATTTATAGTTCAGAAATCAGATCAATGTTTGCCTGGTGGTAGGGATGGAGGATGTAGAAAAGGATTAAAAAGGGCAGAAGGAAACTTTTAGGACTGTATTCTATATGTTCATTATCTTTTTTTTTTTTTTTAAAAATAACCTATTGAAAAAAAAGTGAAACTATTTCTATCCTAGAAAATTTTAAAAAATTTAAATCTTATTCAGTATCTTGATTATAGTTATAAAGTAGGATGTATACTTTTGTTATCATTCATCAAATTGATTGTTAAATATGTGGAGTTTGATGCATACAGGTGTACCTCAATACAGATATAAAGAAATACTGATGCCAGGATCTCTCAGCCCCAAAGATTCTGATTTAATTGGTCTGGATTGGGCCCTAGAATCAGTGTGTGTATGTTAAAACATCACATATTATTTTTTTGGACAGACTGGGTTAGTTCTATAATTTTTAGATCTTACAGTTGCGCTGGGCTGGGTGGTTTGGGAAAGCCTTCCTACTTCGTGGATTAGAGCAGAAAGGAATGGCTCCACAACAGCTTGTCTTTATGAAAAAGTGTGTAAAATGTTCAAATCCATCACTCTCATGTCCAGTGGCTAGGTCTGGCTGCCTGAAAGCTGGGGCTACGTTTTGGCCTTTCATAAAACAGAAGCAACCTCCACCCTTGATACCTATTCATCTACTCCCGAAGGCCTGAGGCTTTCTTAAGACTTCACTGTCATTTCAAAACTGCCTTTCATGCATGTTGATGATATTTATCTAAAGACTTTAGTTGAAGGGCTCGAATATGTAGAAACAGTGTGACTTAATCCATTCAAACGATGTCAGTACAACCTTGGTCATGATGAGAAGCTGACATCAGATGATCAGGTTTCATAGCTAAGACAGCACACTATTCATCCATAATCCTTAAAGTTAGAGGAGAAATACTCCCAGGCCCAATTCTTCCTACGATGCCAGCAAAACCTGACCAATGTCACTGACCTTGGACCATGGCAGTCAGGAACTCCAATTGGAGGCTGCTCCTTTTTGCCAAAACTCTTTCTACTCAGCCCAGGGACATAAAAGATTCTGTTCCAAGTTTCACCCTGCCTCTTACTACTTTGAAAAAGTCAACCTCTCTTTGCTTTCATTTCCTCAGCTATAAAATTGAGATACCAAGATTATCTCTACTTACTGCAGCAAGGTTATTGTGAGGATCAAATAAAAAAAATGGATGTGATTATGATTTATAAATAGAAAGGCATTATTATTTACCTAGATTATGCCAATGTTTAATAGAAAGGAAATGGAAAGGCATAGGTTGGTAGGAAACTGGATGAGCCTCATGGGTCTGCAGGGGCCTAAGGAGTTCCTTCATTGCACAGTCTCTAGAAAACTGGACTTGCTGGGGTAATGACAATCAGAATGATAATAATAATAACAACAATGGCTATAATGTATTAAGAACTTATGTTCTAGACATTGTACTGAAATGAATATCTATTTTACTGAGTTTACAAAGTAAGGCATTGAGGCATCCCCTGGTATGAAACACCCCTTGTTGCAGACAGGTGTTCAATTCCCGGCTTCTCTGAGTATTCCAGACCCCATTTGAGTTGTTCAATCTCAGAAGCCTGTGAAGAGCTGTTTCCAGGAAAGTGAAGATCGAATAATGCTCATCACAAGTACTGTGCAAATCCTGAAAATACTGCATCTGGATGCCCTCTGAGAGAGGATTTGCCCAGGTAGCCTCAGAGGGTTTTATAGCCTTAGCAGTCTGACAGAAAAACAGTCTGGGAAAACTGTACAGTTTCTTGCTGAGACTGTTCCCAGTAGAGATCTAATCTTCCTGTGAGAAGGACCAGAACTTTGGCTTAGGTGGCAGCCTGAACTGCTTCCTGAAGCTCCTCTTGCTCACTTCAGCCTTGAGGCAGTTCAACCAACTGCCCAGAACCTGTCAGCTGAGCATACCCATATGTTGTTCTGCAGAGAGAAAATTGAGTTGGATAAAGCAGTCGTCCTTGAGGAACCTGTGATCAGGTCCCTCTGGTGAGTCAGTTTGTTTATTGTCCCTGCCTTTTAGCTTGCTTACTCTCACATTCCCAGAACAATGCAACCCCAGAGAATTGTGCATTTATGACTAGTTAGTTCATTATGTGGTGAGAAGTGAGAGGATATATGAAAAGTGCTTAGTTCATGACTGGATACATAAAAAGTGCTTCCTAAATAGCTGATGTCATACCAGCAGTTATTAGTGACCATCACCCTCCTTCCTGATTCCACTAGCAGCCTGTCCATGCAGGATGTGAAGTCCAGCTGCAGATTTCTGACACTGTCATGAATGCTCACGTCCCATAGCCCTTGGAGAAGAGTTGAACACTGCTCCAGCTCCAAGCTGTTGGGTTGGACAAGGAAGACAAGGAAGATGATCTGATCACCAATATACATTTCTCTCTAGTGCATTTACAAAAGGATTGAATCTCAGAATTACTCATGCTGAGAAATTAGATATTGTAGGTATTGTCTCTAAATGATAATATTATGCAAGGACATGACATTACTATTTTCACAAGGCAAAGGGAAAACAGTTTTCCATGTTAGCTCAGGTTGAGTCTTGTGAAAAGAGCACAGAAGTGATCAACCGTTAAATAATGAGAAATATGTCCATCTGCACTGAAGGAGACAGTGTTTGTATATAATAAAAACATAACTGATCAATGAAATGAAACTCAGGATCTATCTGGATTTTTCTAATTACTAAAAAATAAAAAATAAGTAGACCTTATACCTGGAATCTCTTTTATCCCTGACTTTCATCAGACAAATACCCTTTATCTCGAACCAATAGCATAATCAATCACTTGGACAATGTCCAAACACCGAGGGTTAGCTGGATGTAGGCAAATACTGTGAACATGGCTAAACTTAATCCCACTAATTAAATGACTTGAATAAAATTATAGAGCTCTCCTAAGGGCCTAAGTAAGTGATTTCCCAAAGCTGTGAGGTTCTGAGTGGACCTGCTGCTCTGACCTCAAAGCTTTGACCTGGGACCTGAGAAGCTGACTAGAACTTTTGATGTGGTTTCTCCTCCCTGCCCATAAAAGCACAGAAGCCTGACATGCTGCTGTTCTGATGGCTACTCTGCTGCCCTCAGCAATGTTGCATCTGAAGTATCGCTTGTCACGAGTGCTAATGAGTACTTTGGATCCAGTAACACATATCCCTAAAAGCAGCAGAAGCTCAGCATGGGATAAAGGTTGTGGACCACCATGTGAGCTGATGTTGGTATGAACTGCCTCAACCACTAAGCTGGCAAAGGAGGAAGCAGAAGATGATGGGGATTTGCCTGTGGGTTATAAAATGGGTGGGACACAGATGGACTCCTTTCAGATCAAGGCCAATAGAAGAAAGAATGGAGGCCTGTCCTTCCACAGGCATTCTCACCAGGACTCTGTGGATCCCTCTTTCTCTAGGAAGGCTGTCATGGTTTCCCAGGAGTGCTCAGCAAAACACCTCAGAGCCATCTTCTTGTGAAAGGTGGATCACAATCCTCTAGACACATGTTAATCCCAATGGGTTCCTGACTGTTTAGAAGCAGTGCAAAGTATGGGAGCACATCAACTCTTTACAGATGCACCTCTCCCTCAGAAAGCTGATCATGGCTTCCCGGGTCCACTGGACCTTCTCAAACTCTCTAGACACATCTTGAACCAGAAGGACTCCTTAGACACCTCCTTGTGACCCAGGAGAACCCGTCATGATTTCTCATCTTAGCTTCCAACATCTATCACTTTTCTAGTGAGATACTAGAAAGAGCCTCCAGCAAGTCTTTAAAGCAATGGAAGAGTGCCCAATGCTCCCATCAGTCACTCCCAAAGGAAAGCAAAGATAATTTGGACTGTCTTTGCCATGACAAAATAAGCAAGCAAAATCCCATTCTGGAGGTAAGACTACCTTCAGCATGACTTCAAAGGCTCTTTCCCCAGCCTTAGGAAATTTCAGAGAAGCTCTTCATCTAGGATCATACCTTGTACTCTACTTACTACAGAGAGCAGGTGTCTGATCAGACTCATCTCTTTGAGGAAAATACCTTGGTCATGGAGCTCTGATTCTGAAAATAGAGGACCAACTCTTTTGATTCCAGTCTGATCCCTTGCTAAATGGGTCAAGTTCCTGGAAATAAGGCTGATCTTAAGCCTTCTGGGGCCTAGACCGGGTTGGTATTGAGAGAACCTTGGAAGCTTAAGTGAGACAAAAGAAAAAAATGTCAAAACCATATTTTTAAGATAAATCTAGTCATATAAGGAACTTGGAATACGATTTTTTGGAGCAAAAGAGAAAAGCAGAGAAGTAGAGAAGTCTGCCCAGTGGGGAAAGGGGCTGGACCAGAACCAGTCAGAACAACAGAGTGTAAAGATGCAGAAGCTACCAGGCTGCTATGCTATTGAACACCTGAATGGAATGCTTAGAGAACTAGTGAAGGAGAGAGGGGGAGATCATGTGATTGAATACGTTAAGAAGAATAAGCCTAAGGAGAAGAGAGATATGAAGGTAAGGCCTCCTTGCAGTGGCCTGGCACCTCCTTCCAACAGACTCAATATCTGGCTGACCTATCACCAGGATGGAGTAAAAAGATCCAGTGTATTTGAGCCAAAGCATTGTGCAGACTTGCAGGCAAGAAGCAATGGAAGAAAATGCTGGAGTGTTGACTTTGGGTATGGTCATAGAGGGTTAGACATTCAGCTGCCACATCTGCCTTGGCTAACAATTGGGGTTCACCCAGACCAGCAGCAACTTGTTGGTCTTTGATGCTAGAAGAATTTGGAGCTGGAATTTCTACCTGAATTTCTCAGCTATTCCAATATAAAGGAAAATTGATTTTTCAGTAATCTTAGGACATCTAAAATTTGTTATGTTTAAGGTTTTTCTTTTTACTTTTAAAAATAATCAAATATCCACATTTATCAGAAAAGCAAAAAAGTCCCTGAACTTGTACTTCCAGCATTAAGAAGAGGGTAGATGTGAGACCACACTGGGAGAGAGGATTGTTTTCCTCCCTAGAGAGCAACCAGCAGCACAGACTGCATCTCTGGCAGTTGGCCGCAAAGACCATTGACATCAACAAGTTTTTATGTTTTATGAACAATAACTTGGGCTCATACAAATTCAAGTTTATAAAAACAATACCAAATTTGGCTCAGATAGAAGCCAAAAGAACTGAAGTCCAGCTAGTACTGAACAAGGTCAAGGTGGAGAAGGAGAAGTGAATGAAAATCAACTCTTTTAGGCTATAAAATAACCAAGCAGAGAAATTTGGAGACAAAGTGCAGAGCTTCTTTTTCTTCCAGATAGATCATTTAGAGATTTCTATGGGCACCAGGTACTGCCATTGCTTTATAGATGCATAGGAAAAGAGAACTGAACCCCTGAATAGGTGTTTAGAGTACCCACTAATGACCACAGAGTCCTACAAGATCATCATCTTGAAGGTGTGGAGCAGAGAGGCTGATGAGAAGTTTTGGACATTCTGGAACAGTTTTCCTCCAGTTCCATTTAAGAGGTAGGAGCTACTGCCGGATTTCCTGGTGTGAAGCAGTTCTACTCCTACTCATAAATAATTTCCCCCCTTGGCCAGCACTGCCCTGAATTTTACCTTCATCTTTGCAGGTGGTCCTGTACTCTCAGGCCCCTGGCCAATTCTGTTGCTTTTTCAGCTCTCCAGGTCTATTCCTGACACCAGAAATTTACCACCAAGTTCTGAGGTCTACTTTTTTTTGGGGGGGGGTGGGGGGTATCAGGCACTGGACCACTGAGCCACATGCCCAGAGGTATTTTGTATTTTATTTAGAGACAGGGTCTCACTGAGTTGCTTAGTGCCTTGCTTTTGCTGAGGCTGACTTTGAACCCGCGATCCTCCTGTCTCAGCCTTACAAACTGCTGGGATTACCTGAGGTCTACTCTTGGCTCCTGGGGTTCACCCTCTATCCGCTGGTGTTCACACCCTGGTCCAGAAGTCCATCCACCAACCACTGCAGTGCTCCTTAGACCACACAGGTCCTTAGCTTCTGGAATTCACTGCAACTTCTTAGTATCCCACCTACCCAAGAGTGCGTACCAATTCTCATCTCCCCAGTGAGGAGTTCTGGAACTTCAGAGGCCCCCACTTAACCTCTATAGCAGTTCCTGGAAACATTCCTCCCTCTTCCAAATAAAAGCTCTGTCCTTTCCCCGCCAAGTTTTTTGTTTGTTTTCTAATTTTCCATACTTTCTTCCGTAGAAAAGCTTTGTTGATTTTCTACAGGGAACTTCTTTATCTCTAGAAGTGAACAAATAAATTCTCCCTCCTCCTTCATGATACGACTATATGGTAACAATGAAAATGATAACAAATTGCTTAATGAAGAAGCCCTGTACTGTTTCATATAAACTATCATTACAGGCACCCAGAGAAACATGAACAGAAAAAAAACAAGAGAGAAAATTTTCAAATAAGAAGAGCATTAAAAAGGAAAAGAGATCCGACTTGTAGTTAAAGGAAAACTATAGAACAATGAAACAAACTTCTGTTGATTGGTGTGAACTTAGTCTGCTGGCAGCACCTTGTGAGTGATGGCTGGAACTCCTTAGTGGTCAGTTAGGCTGAGAATAAAGGGCCCATTCAGATGGAGCCTCCCTCTGCTCTGGGGTAACATCCTCTGTTTCTCAAAAGAAGCAAAGAACTTTCTCAAATGTAACACAGAGTTTAGGATCATCACTGAAGTTAAAATTCTAACCCCTATTTTTGTGTGAAACTCATGGTCTGTGAATCAAATTTAAAGATAATTTTAAGAAACTATAAAACAAGGCTCTGTGTGGGAAACAGTGATAGCCCGTAAACTGTAGCAGCTGTTAACCCTTGGCTGTAATGAACTCAAAGTGAACTCTTCAGGGTTTTTTAAAAAGCTGGTTTCACCTGCCTTTTAAAACCCCAGCCTATTAAAAACTTAAGTAGAGTCAGCTGGGAAACTTGAGAAACAAGCTTCTGCTGTTAATTTTCCTTGATGTAGTTGTTTGAAATAAAGTTGAATTAAAGGAATCTCTAGCATTTTTCTGAACCCATATATATCAGAGTACATTTTTGTGTTTGTGTATGTGGTATTCTTTCTTTCTTTCTTTTTCTTGTCCTTTTCCTTCTTCTTGTTTTGTTTGGGTTGTTCTAGGTGCTGAGGGGCTTGATGAATGAATTAACAATGATGAATTAACAAGACCTGGGAAGAGCTCTGAGGACACCAGAAACTGGTTGGCACTTGAGCAGAGATGAATAAATAGGTGACTTCAGGATATGGAAAAAGTAGCCCCAGAACTGTCACTCAAAATTCAGGTTAATACACAGGAAATATATCAGTAGTCTTCAGAGCACAGTAAGTTGAATAATCACAGCTGGCCCAACGTAAAATGACTCACTCCATTCCATGCTAGGGAAGTGTCTCTCTTCTCTGCATTCCTCTCTTGCTGCACATATAACTCCGTGCAGTAACTGTCCATATGTTTGCCTTGGCACTGGCCTGTGTCTTACTCATTTTTGTGTTCCACTTCTCGGCATTGCCATCTACCATACTTCCTGGCACAGAAAAGATATTGGTAAATAGTTGTGGGATTAAAGAAATAGTCAAGAAGGAATGTCATCACTGGGTGCAAGATTAAACTAGAAGAGCTCCAAAATTTTTTCCTACCTGGAGATTCTATAATTATATAAAGATCTGGCATGAGGCAGGTGTCCGTTAAATATTGAATAGAAGATGCTTCATTTGAGGGATTTTATACCTGTATTTTATTTTCTCCTCATAAAAATAGTTTACTTTTTTCAACAAGGGCAGTAATTAATTTGCATCTATCATCTCATTTAATTTTCACAACAACCCTAGGAGAAGGTAGGTTTTTTTCCTTTTTTTTTTTTTTTTTTTTTTTTTGTACTGGGAATTGAACTCAGGAGCACTTTATCCCCAAGCCACATCCCCAGCCCTATTTTGTATTTTATTTAGAGACAGGGTCTCAATGAGTTGCTTAGCACCTCACTGATTTTTTTTTTCCTGAGGCTGGCTCTGAACTGGCAATCCTCCTGCCTCAGCCATCTGAGCTGCTGGGATTACAGGTGTGCAGCACCGTGACCAGTGGAGATGGTGTTTTGGTTTGTATAACAAACCACCCTATAACTTAATGGCTCAAAACCAGTTTGTTGTCTGTCTTGGTTTGAGCCCATGGGCTCATCTAGATCATTTATAGGGGTCTTGTGGTATTACAGTTAAATGTTGGCTGAGGTCATAGTCATCTGAAGGCAATAAGGGGTTTGATGTTCAAGAGGGCTCACTTGCTTGGCTGGCAATTGATTCTGGCTGTCGACCGGCACTATTAACCACAGCACTTACACATGGTGTCACTGAGTGCTTAGATTGCTCAGAGCATGGTAGCTAGGTTACAGGAAGTAACCTAAAAGACCCAGACAAGGTCACTTACTTTGCGTTGGAAGACCTAGAACATTATTTCTGCCACATACCAATGGTCAAGCAAATCACTGGGGCTAGCCCAGACACAAGGGGGAGAGGGGAGAACTGGACTCCATCTATTGATGGAAAAATAGCAAGTTTATTTCTGAAGAGCAGCTGAGATGGGAAGAATTCTAAAGGCATTTATGGAAAATGCCATCTGCCACAAGTATCAATATCTCTACAGGTAAGAAAATTTCAAAATGACTTAGTTATGTTATATGGTTAATTTTCTTAATGGTTGTAACTATTATACTTTATGTAGGAGGATTGTATTCTAAAACTTTGACAGCAAAGGAGTCACCCTTTCCAAAGGTGCAACATTTTCAAGAATGTAAAAACCATAAATTATGGTAAAAATTGTGAAGTAGATATATAAATTTTAATAGCACTGGTTATGTTCAAGAAATATCATTGAAGGAGGAACCAGAACTGCTTCAGTGGTCCAGGTACTTGTATACTATATGTAAACTTGTTTAATCCTCACAAAAATCTTTTACCCCAGATGAAAATTCATACTTAGAAGAATTAAATAACTTACATCAAATCACATAGCCACTAAGCAACAGAGCTTGGATTTGAACCAAGCCTGTCTCAGTCCAGTCTGTGCACTTTACACCTAGCTCTATGTTGCTGGTGGGGATTCCTGGGAATCACTCTGAAATGAGATTAATATTAGGAGAAGTTAGTAGAAGTTTACAGAGTGCTTAGGGGTAAGTAACATCTCTGAGCAAGAAAAAGACACAGGTAAGTGGTAGGAGCCTGCTGGCTATTAAGACAGTGAGCTGTGATGCAGTCAAGCAAAGTACTCAGGAGACTTTTGGAAGCTCTGAACCTGGGGCAGCCCTTCAGAGTTGTCCCATGGCAGGCGCCACAGCAAATGCTTGCTGAATAAACAAGTGCATCAAGTGGCTGCTGGGGGTTGATTATAAAGGGATACAGCATTACAGAAAAGAGGCACCGTGACATGAAAAGCAGCCAGTCATAGCCCTGGCCAAGGACAGTCTTTCCTGCTGGAGACTAAAATAGTCAGAGCCCTAACTCCCAGACAATCCTCAAAAGGTGAAGTCAGGTCTCTCAGTCCTAATAAATAACTAAGATAAATGCTACAACTGCCTCCTTGCAACAGGCCCAAGGAGTCCTCAGCACAGTCTGGTTCATTTTTAATGCGTTGAATTCCAACATGGGCACCAAATTGAATCAACTTACAGTATCGAATTTGTTTACTCTCAGATTCCAAATGGTGACCAGACACCCAACGAATTCCAAAAAGTAAATAATTCAGGAGTGATTCACTCATAGAGGTAGGTAGTAGGAGCCTAATGGCTATTAAGACTGTAACAACCAATCACTGAAGTTATCTTCCAAAGGTCGAGTCCCAAGTAAGTGGAATAAAAGAAAGGAGACAGACCTTTTCCAGAACCCATTCTTCACGTCTGTGCCTGATCCCCCTTACCTTCAGCCTCTGGAGAACAGGAAGAAGCATAACAGATTTAGAAATCAACAGGGACGCAGGAAAAATGAAAAAGCTAATGGAAATGGAACTAATTTGTTGAATATGTGTTGGCTCACTTAATCCTTATTATAACTCTATGAATTGCTGTGATTGCAAATTTTCCAGGAAACTGAGATTCAAAAAGACTTATGGAGATCCCATGGGTATGGGAAGAAACAGGGAAGGGAAGAAAAACGGTTGAAAGGAGATGAGTCTGGGGCACATTGGTCAGAAAAGTGAACAATTTTTTAAATATTACTATAACACCATGCCCCAGAATGTGGGAAACCCAGAGGGAAATGAGCCCCTGGACACTCAGCCCTCATTCTCCTCTCTAAATATTTCCAGATCCTGCATGAGGTGACTAAAGACCTTTGACAGGCAGTCTTTCCAGGGGTTTCTAGATAACATGATCACAAAAGTCATTCCTGCCTTCATTTCTAATAGAATTTCAGCACTGAGATGAACATTTACTGAGCACTTCTTATACATCATGAACTTATATATTTCTGTTTTTGTGGAAGATGAATCTGAAGGTCAGAGAGGAAGAGTATATGGTCCTAAATCACACAGTATCAGAACCACTGATTTAAATCAGGTTGCAGCCTGCATACTTCTCACTTGCTCCTCAGGCCTCAAGGCTACTGAGGTTATGAGCCCCATAGACACTGCTCTGGCCTTGATTTTGGTTGACCTGAACATTCAAAGCCAAACAGGAATTACAAATTCTGCTCAATTGCTGAGTTAGCCAGTACTGGGAATTTAGTTTCTATTTAATTGTGTGTGTGTATGTGTTTGTGTATGTGGTTGTTGGTATCCATATATCATGCAGGCCTCCTTCAAATTAACTTCCATGTATTGAGCCATTTCACAAGCAGCAGCAGCCCACGGGCATAATAGGAGCAGCGCAGGAAAAGAGAGAAGAGGGAAAAGAATTTTGTAACATGAAGCTGTGAGTCCAAGTATCCCAAATTACCAATACCCCCATGCTGATATTCCTTCAAGAAGTAATTCAGTCACGTTGGTTTATGTTCCCCTGGTTATTTCACAACCAGCATCTACTGCCCTGAGCCCTAAGCAGTCATACTTGCACTGGAACCAGCTCTTGCCTATATGGATATTTATAGATGTTAATAGTCCTCAGAGTTGGTACCATTATCCATAGCACCCCTAAATTTCTGCAGGACAGATGGGAATGTCTGGACCTTCTCAAGTCCTGGAAGTAGGGCAGAAAGATTTTCCAGAGCATTGACAGAAGGCAGGTGAACCAGACCCTGAAAGGGAGGGACCATTCTACAAGCACATCCCTTCCAATCCCAGCACAGAGGAAAAGGGCATATGGGATCTGGCCCCAAAACACTCCAACTGGGATCCCAAAGGCTACCAAGCAACCAAGTTGGTGGGTGACAGATTGGCTGGGAAGATGCTATTTACTGTGGCACATGAAAGAACTGGAGCCAAGAAATACTAGCTACAGCTTTTGGAGGGGTGGTGGTGTTGGGAGGGTGGATTTGGGACAATGATGGGTTGGGGGCAATGTCTAAATGTGTCGACTTTGAATGGTGGAAAATGTCTGTCTGTCTGTCTATCTATTTATCATCTATCTATCATCTTCTCCAATTCAGACAGTGCTGGGTTTGTGACCCCCTCTGTCAATCACTGATTGCAGGACCTTGCACAAGATACATAATGTAACATAATGTAATGAGGGCCTGTCCCTTCTGGGAGGGCTACCAGGAAGGATTCCAGTGCTGGCACAAAATCAAAGTGCAGAAGTTCATCTCTTCTCTTCTCCTCCCTCAGGGGGTTAGAAAGAGAGACCTCAAAGAGGAGGGAGGCTTGTGGCTATCTTTGGAATCCTCTAGGGGGAAGGAGTCCCAGCACTGGAGGGGCGGGACCAGCCATGGCAGAGTTGAGGACAAAGGAACATTGTTTCTGGGGGCCCTGCTGCCGGATTGGGCGTGGGCGTTTGAGAGAAGTCCTTCATATTGGCCCAAGATGACCAATCCCAAACAATAGTTTTATCAAAATTCAAGAATGCAGGAGAATGTCAGCAACTGTCCCCCGGCCCACCCCCCCACTCCCTGGGTAGATGGGGAGAAAGCAGCTCTTTTTCCTGGTCTGGATGGAGTCAGCCCCACCTGTGGTGTGGTTTGTTGTGTGGAGTTGGGAGGACTTCAGGAAACTGCCAGGTGGCAGCACCGCCCCTTCCTCTTTAACTATGCCTCCAGCCTCTCTTAATTTGCGTCCTCTGTGCCCAAATTGCAGATGTTGATGGAGGTCAGAAATGAAAGGAGGATGAAAGAAATACCATGATAGACCTGGCACAGAGCAGGCCCGCCTCAAATGCAAGCTCTCCTCCTCGTTTCTCCCTGAATCCCACGCCCAGTACCGGGAGTGAGTGGATGCTCAGTTCCAAAAGTTAAGCTAGCAATCCTGTCATTGCAACAGCGTCAGGTGTCCATCTACAAAGAAACCTGGTAACTCCTTTGACAAACTACTCTGGGGTTCCAGGATGGGGGTGGTGCAAGACAGATTCTCAGCTTGGATACTAGCGACTGCCTCTTGGGTCCTCAGTGGGTGTCTGGGCCTCTCTTTCCAGGGCTCTGGCCCCAGAGCTCAGGGAAGGGGATGTTGAAACCTGGTGAGAGAATCAAGGTTTTCCAGTAGGTTTCCTGGGGGTCAGTGCATGCCCCCCAGCAGCTGGCCCTGGGCTGGCAAGGTCTGCTTATCAAACGGAAGTGGCCCTCACCTCTGTTCTGACACCTATGTCTCCCCCTGCCCCCCCTCCCCCGCATCTCTGGTGACTCTTGCTGCAGTGGAGACAGACTAAAGAGTAGACAGAGGTCGGGCAGGGTAGCCAAGGCTCCTTCCTGCTGGGTGGGTCTTTGTTCATCCTCCAGATGGGAGGCTTAGAGAATGGAGGGAAACCTTGAATCTGTCCAGAAAAAGAGATCTTTATCTACCTCGTCTCTGGCATTATCTTGTGGGGCTCTGGACCTGCTGAAGACTCTAGTGGGCCAGATCCCACCTGGAGGCCTCTGGGTTGGTTCACTCTCTCCTGTCCCTACTGGGGCAAGTGTGTGGGCAGGTCCAGGTAGTGCCAGGTAGCAGCAGATCTCAGAGGCCTCCCCCTGTGATTCCGGCTGCAGAATGGTCCCTTCTCTAGAAGCAAGCCCAGGGGTGGGAGGTGAGGGGACCCAGAGCAGAAGAAGTTGCGGGAAGACAGCCCACTCAGAGTAGAGCTAGTCAGATGTAGAGCTAGTCAGATGAATCCAAGGTGCTCCAACAGCCTGTTGCTGTATCTCAAGGTAACAAGCTGTGAGCTCCACAGGGCCCTCCTTTTTTGACGTATTATAAGGCATACCCCCTCTTTTGACGTATTATAATCAATGTTATAAATTTATTTTTGATGACAAATCATCATCTGTTAATAAATGCGATCACATTACAGTTTAGGCGACTATCTTGGCACACAGGTCTGTCTCTGCACTCTTCCTCTGGGAGCTCATTTCATAGCTTCACCTGTAGAGGGCAACCTTATTCCAAGTTCTTGAGCATCTCATCTCTCCCTACCTAACTGGTGCAGTGGGACTCAAGGATCTTTCCGATGCCAGGCCTTTCCTTCTCAGGGTTTCTCTCTCCTCCCGGTCTTAGGCATTGGATATATAAACCCAGTAGGTTGGGCTTCTCCTACACCCACATGAAGGTTTAGGGGAGAAAGTACTGCACTTTCTGACTCTGCAGAGCCAGTGTGAATGGAACTGGCTCTGTGAAGGTGATGTTCTTTCTTTTATCCCTCCTCCTGAAAATGGTTGTTTTAAGAAGCTGAAGAGTATGCATCATAAAGAAGTGAGCCCTGAGGGCTGGGATTGTGGCTCAGTGGCAGAGTGCTTAGAGTGCTTGCCTCATACATGTGAGGCACTGGGTTCGATCCTCAACACCACATAAAAATAAACAAAGATATTGTGTCAAAGTAAAACTAAAATAATATATATTTTTAAAAGAAGTGAGTTATGAAAAAACAGTGTGTGTGTGTGTGTGTGTGTGTGTGTGTGTGTGTGTGTGTTGTGTGCATATGGAGCACCTCTGAGCCTGGCACACTTTTATAGTTTTTTAATGGAACTCTGGGTTTGCAGCTGTAAGAACTAGTTGGAATTCTAGCTCTTCCATATGAATTTCCCTTTAGTTTCCTCTTATAGCAGTACATCCTTTTCATAGCAATTGAATGCTTATATAATCATTTATCATTTAATATATATTTATACAGTACCTACTATGTGCCATTAAGTTAACCTTTAATTGTCTAAGCAGACACATGTCTGGAGAGGGCTGGGCAGGAAATAGAAAAGTGAGGTTGACAGGGTACAAACAGACTAAAAACCATGGGACTGGAACAACTATTTAGAGAATGAGCAGAGACACAGGAGTCTAAGCCTGGAGCCCTGGGACCTCTTCTGCTGGACCACAATTCACATGATCCTCTCTCATTCACAGCTACATCTCAGTACCTGCTCAGAGAACATTAAATGAACAAATCCAACTTCTCTAACTTGTACTTTTGTTATATGAAAAATGAATATCAACTTGATCCCTTATAAGGTTGCTGTCAGGAGAAGTTAAATGAGGTAATGAAACTGAAAATGCATTATAAATAGTAGGCACTTGGTATGTTTCTAAAATATTGATTGGATTATCTCATTCTCTGCTCCCTTTTTTATACCTCAAACTTATTTGAACTCTACGGTTTATGTTACTTGATTATATCTCCATGGTTTCTGATGCGTGCATGGAAAACACTGTTATTCTCATATTATAGGTGAGAAAAGTAGGCTCAGTGAGGTAAAATAACTTCTTCTTTATTTATTTTTTTATTGGTTGTTCAAAACATTACAAAGCTCATGACATATCATCTTTCATACATTTGACTCAATTGGGTTATGAACTCCCATTTTTACCCCAAATACAAATTGCAGAATCATATTGGTTACACACTCACATTTTTACATAATGGCATATTAGTGACTACTGTATTCTGCTACCTTTCCTATCCCCTACTATCCCCCCTCCCCTCCCCTCCCATCTTCCCTCTCTACCTCATCTGCTGTTGTTCAATTCTCTCCCTTGTTTCCCGCCCCCTTTCCCCTCACAACCTCTTATATATAATTTTGTGTAACATTGAGGGTCTCCTACCATTTCCATATGCTTTCCCTTCTCTCTCCCTTTCTCTCCCCCCACTCATCTTTGTTTAATGTTAATCTTTTCCTCATGCTGTTCCTCCCTGTTCTGTTCTTAGTTGCTCTCTTTATATCAAAGAAGACATTTGGCATTTGTTTTTTAAGGATTGGCTAGCTTCGCTTAGCATAATCTGCTCTAATGCCATCCATTTCCCTGCAAATTCTATGATTTTGTCATTTTTTAGTGCTGCGTAATACTCCATGGTGTATAGATGCCACATTTTTTTTTATCCATTCATCTATTGAAGGGCATCTAGGTTGGTTCCACAGTCTAGCTATTGTGAATTGTGCCGCTATGATCATTGATGTGGCAGTATCCCTATAGTATGCTCTTTTAAGATCCTCAGGGAATAGTCCAAGAAGGGCGATAGCTGGGTCAAATGGTGGATCCATTCCCAGATTTCCCAGGAATCTCCATACTGCTTTCCAAATTGGCCTCATCAATTTGCAGTCCCACCAGCAGTGTACAAGTGTACCCTTTTCCCCACATCCTCGCCAACACTTATTGTTGTTTGACTTCATAATGGCTGCCAATCTGACTGGAGTGAGATGGTATCTTAGGGTGGTTTTGATTTGAATTTCTCTAACTGCTAGAGATGGTGAGCATTTTTTCATGTACTTGTTAATTGATTGTATGTCCTCCTCTGTGAAGTGTCTGTTCAGGTCCTTGGCCCATTTGTTGATAGGGTTATTTGTTATCTTATTGTTTAATTTTTTGAGTTCCTTGTATATTCTGGATATTAGGGCGCTATCTGAAGTGTGAGGGGTAAAAATTTGTTCCCAGAATGTAGGCTCCCTATTTACCTCTCTTATTGTTTCTCTTGCTGTGAAAAAAACTTTTTAGTTTAAGTAAGTCCCATTTGTTTATTCTTGTTATTAACTCTTGGGCTATGGGCGTCCTATTAAGGAATTTGGAGCCCGACCCCACAGTATGTAGATCGTAGCCAACTTTTTCTTCTATCAGACGCTGTGTCTCTGATTTGATATCTAGCTCCTTGATCCATTTTGAGTTAACTTTTGTGCATGGCGAGAGAAAGGGATTCAGTTTCATTTTGTTGCATATGGATTTCCAATTTTCCCAGCACCATTTGTTGAAGATGCTATCTGCCGCAGTCTGGCTGGGCACAATTCAGGAGCCACTTGTCAAAAGAAACTAACTTTATTTTTAGAACCACACACGATAAACAAAACAGCTCCTCAGGAAAAAACCCTCAGAGCCCAACTGCCACCACCGGCTTCCCACAAGCCACACACCCCAACAACCTCTTCCTCCCACAATCCTCCTGCTCTTGAGGCCGATTGGCTGGGTCGCATGGGCGGAGCCAAAAAAGTCCTCCAATGAGCAGCTCCGTGGTCTGAAAGGGCAGGGAAACAGCCCAATGAGCATCACCGCAGAGGAGCCAATCAGCTAGATGTTGCTGGGGCCGCTGTGAGCCAATCATCAGCTGGCAGTCTGAAAGTTTGCTGGGGCCCCTTCAGCTCATCAGCTGGCAGTCTGAAAGTTTGCTGGGGCCCCTTCGGCTGTGGCTCTCAACATCTCCCCCTCTCTGTTTAAACAACAAGCATGTGGCTTAGGGACCGTGCCTGCCTTAGGTTGTCCAATAGTACATATGGTCCTTACCCGTTATTGGATGAGCTGACCTCAAGGCGTCAGCCTCCTGTCTTAGGTTGGTACCATAGTAATTGGATCTTACCCGTCATTGACTACCAGTCCAGTATACAGCCACACCTGTGTAGAGGTCTTCGTACCAGCGGGGGGGTGAGGTTCTTTGCCTCACCTCTGTTGGCCCCCAAATTTTAGCTGAACGATCATGACAAACAGAAGGGAGGAAGATACACCAAGCCAGCTGACGGCTCCTTTTGGAAAAATTGTACCACCGATGACACCATCAGCATAAATACCCCAACACTACCAGAAGTTGCTGCACCAACAGATAGTTCACAATGCATACAAGTGAGTTCACAATGCATATAAGTGATACATAGTCCAGGCAAGTTCTGCAAGCAGTTCAGTGATGGCTATTGCAGAAGCTGTAGATTGGTTTTATCTTTGTCTTCATGCACTGGGATGAAGATAGGAATTCTGGCAATAATGGCTAAAGAAAAATTATATAACATTATATAACATTCCAGAAGGCACTAAAAGAAAACAATTTTCTTAACAATTTACATTGTCTTCACTGAAGATAGGAATTCTGGCAATAATGGCTAAAGAAAAAATTATGTAACATTCCAGAAGGCACTAAAAGAAAACAATTTTCTTAACAATTTACATTGTCTTCACCGGCACTGGGATGAAGATAGGAATTTTGGCAATAATGGCTAAAGAAAAAATTATGTAACGTTCCAGAAGGCATTAAAAGAAAACAATTTTCTTAACAATTTACATTATCTTTAAGAGAATTATTAAATATAATGAAAAGGAAAGGTGAAAGTAAACAAACTGATCTGTTAACCTCCTTTTTTGTTCACATTTTAAAACAATCTTCAACAGCTGTTTACCCAATTTAAATTAAACCATTTAAATCACGTGAATAAAAAAAAAATTATTTGGATCCATTTTTTCATGAGCGCTCATCATATATGACATATGGACATACGTACATTCAAACACAAAACACAAGTGTGCACACATAATACATACGACACATAACATAATAGTAAAGGCCTTAACTTTTTACAGGTGAAATCTCCATTGCAATGTTTAAAAACTCTATAGTCAAAAAATAGAACTGATCAGCAAAACATTAACCTAGGTCTGTATCAGCTCAAAAAAAATATGGGAAAGGGCAATAATAAAATAGATATTGAAAAAAGCATTCTGGTTCTGTCGCAGATGTAAGAATAACCAAACTGGAGTTCTGGATATCACATCTTCTTTTTGGTCTGTAGAAATCGCTTTAGTTAATCTGTCTGGAATCCAAATCAGCTGCTGTTCTCCCTGTGGAAACACATAAACAGACCCCCGATTCCAGGCAATCACTGGGTCAGGACCTTAGTTAATCTCTCTGGAATCCAAATCGGCTGCTGTTCTCCCTGTGGAAACACACAAACAGACCCCCGACTCCAGACAATTACTGGGTCAGGACCTTTCCATTGTCCTGTTAGAATATCCTTCCAAAGTACCTTGGGCTTATGTACATTTTTTGGACACATATGCCTTTCCGCAGCACTAAGCCCAGATGAATCCAAATTTAAAATGTTTAGAGTAAAAAGGGTTATTTTAAGTTTATCTTTGGGGAATATATACCCCTTCCCAATTCCTTCTTTTTGCTTTAATATGTACATTTTAATAGTTTGATGAGCTCTTTCAACTATGCCTTGTCCCTGTGGATTGTATGGGATTCCTGTTATATGAGTAATGCCAAATGATGAGCAAAATTGTTTAAAAGAGGTAGAAGTATAACCAGGGGCATTATCTGTTTTTAACTGTTTTGGAACGCCCACAGTGGCAAAATTTTGTAAGCAATGAGCTATAACATCTTTAGTTTTTTCTCCGGCATGAAGGGAGCCCATCAAAAATCCAGAAGAAGTATCAACTGTAACATGCAAATATTTTAATTTTCCAAATTCTGGCAAGTGTGTGACGTCCATCTGACAAATATGGTTAGGTATCAATCCTTTAGGATTGACTCCAAGATTAACTTGTGGTAAAAAGGTCACACAATTTTGACATTGTTTTATTATTTGTCTAGCTTGTTCCTTAGTTATTTTAAAATGCTTTTGTAAAGTATTAGCATTGACATGGAACTTTTTATGAAAATTTATAGCTTCTTCTAGTGTAGAGAAAATATGTATGTCATGTGTAGTTTTATCTGCTAAATCATTGCCCAAACTAAGGGCTCCAGGCAATCCTGTATGTGCCCTGATATGTCCTATAAAGAATGGATCTTTTCTGTCCCAGATTAGACTTTGTATAGTGGAAAGCAAAAAGAAAATAGTAGAGGAAGGGGAAATCCTACCAGCATCTTCAAGGGATACTATAGCATTAACTATATACTGACTATCGGAAAATAAATTAAATACAGAATTTTTAAACATCACAAAAGCCTGTAATACTGTCTTAAGCTCTACCTTTTGAGCTGATTGTTTGGGTACTAAAAATGTAAAAGATTGATCAGGTGTAACTATTGCTGCTGTACCATTATTTGATCCATCAGTGAATATATTTGGAGCATTCCCGATAGGTGTTTTTCTTGTCATTTTTGGAAAAATTACAGGATGCGATGACCAAAAAGACAATAAAGGATTAGATGGTAAGTGGTTATCAAATGAAACATTAGATTTGCACATGATTATTGCCCAAGTATTTAACTCATTAGCTAACTCATCAATTTGATTCATAGTATATGGAATAATAATTTTATTGGGAGAAATTCCAAACACTCCCTTTGCTGCTTTTATTCCTTTGAGTATTAATTGTCCTACAGCCTAAGGATACCTAGTAAGAATAGTGTTAGGAGAATAAGATAAATGTATCCATAATAATGGGCCTTCTTGCCAAAATACTCCTGTAGGAATATTTTTTGTTGGTAGTACAATAAATAATAAAGGCAAACTTATATCAATTCTATCCAAATGCATATTTTCCATATATGTTTCAATGATTTTTAATGCCTTTCTTGCTTCAGGCATTAACATTTGGGGTGAATTTGGATCTGATGGACCTTTTAGGATATCAAATAAAGGTCCCAACTCTCCTGTTGGTATACCTAGATAAGGCCTCATCCAATTTATGTCTCCTAATAACTTTTGAAAGTCATTAAGTGATTTGAGTTGATCTACTCGTATTTGAATTTTTGGTGGACGGACCATGGTTGAGGATAATAGTACTCCTAAATAATTAATTGGAAAATTTAATTGTAATTTATCTATTGCTCTCTAGATTATAATTTTTTAATAAGTTTGTAAGTGTGGCATAACAGTCTAGCAATGTGTTTTTAGCTTTGTGTGCTAATAATACATCATCCATATAGTGAAATATTTGTAGTTCAGGATTTTGATTTCTAAGTGGCTGGATTGCTTTGTTAACATAAATTTGACACATAGTTGGGCTGTTAGCCATCCCTTGAGGGAGTACTTTCCATTCATATCTCTGATCAGGACCTTCATGATTCAGTGCAGGGATAGTAAATGCAAAACGTGGACTATCCTCAGGATGAATTGGAATTGAAATAAAGCAATCTTTAATATCTATAACTAAAACATACCAAGTTTTTGGCAAAGCAGACAATTGAGGAATCCCCGATTGAGCAGGTCCCATAATAACCATCTCATTATTAATGGCTCTTAAATCTTGCAATAATCTCCATTTACCAGATTTCTTTTTGATGACAAAAATGGGAGTATTATGGGGAGATACAGAAGGTTGTATATGTCCTTCTGCTAATTGTTGTTTGACCAGATCATGGGCTGCTAGTATCTTTTCTTTATTCAGGGGCCACTGAGGAACCCATACTGGTCTTTCTGATTTCCAAGTAATTTTTATTGTCTCAGTGGCCCTTTCTGAAAATCCAACCCATGTCTGTCTGTTCCTTGATCTATTTGTATCAGTGCTGCTATACCTTGTTCTTGTTTTCCTAATCTTTTTCCTTTCCTAAAACCTTGTCTAGTCATAATAGTGGGTGCATTTTGGTTGATGTTATTTGTTAATGTCAAACCTAATTGATCTAGGACATCTCGTCCCCATAAATTTATAGGAAGATGATCCAATACATATGGCTGTATAGTTCCTTCACATCCTTCAGGATCCTTCCAATCTAATACCATTGCACTTCTATGGGGATTAGTCGCCACTCCTAGGCCTCGAAGCGTTTGAGTGGCTTGTTGTAATGGCCAATGTTTTGGCCATTCTTGACGAGAGATGATGCTAAGGTCTGCACCTGTATCCAGTAGCCCATTAAATTCATGTCCTTGAATATTTAGTTTTAGCATGGGGCGAGAATCTAAATTTAAAGACAGCATAGCCCATTCTACACCTGTGGAGCCTAATCCCTTGGAACCTCTTTCTATAGCACGACTGGAAAATTTATCATGTAGGCTTGGTATTATTAGTAACTGTGCTATTCTATCTCCTGGTGAAATTACTGATATACCATTTGGATAACTGGCTATAATTTTTATTTCACCTTCATAATCGGGATCAATTACCCCAGGACTTATCATAAGTCCTTTTAGAGTAGAAGAGCTGCGTCCCAATAATAAGCCTACTGTTCCTTTGGGAAGAGATCCTTTCACCCCTGTGGGAATGATTTGAACTCCCATCTCTGGAGTTAGTACTGATCTGGCGGAGGCGCAGATGTCCAACCCTGCGTTCCCTCTGTTTTGTCTGATGAGGGATCTGATGGACAATGTGTCCTGGGCACTACCCTGATGGGGTTGCTGGGTTCCTCCAGTGCTCCGTATATTTGTGGTTTTGGGCCCCAGAGCATTGGGCCCCCCTGTCCATTTTTTGGCAATGGAGCCCAATGCCTTTCTCCACGATATCGTGGATAAACACTTGGTCCTTGTTCGTTTTTTGATAATGGAGTACCCTCTATGGTGGTTTGAGAACAGCATTCATTAGCCCAATGTCTCCCTCTATGGCATCGTGGGCAAATACCCGGTATTCTACTCCTTTGATACCTAGTTTTGTTAAACCCTCCTCCTATGGGGCAATTCCTTTTAAAATGTCCTGTTTGTTCACAATTGTAGCATGTTCTTGGCCTGGAATCTAAAGCCTGTTTTACTGCAGCTGCCACAATTTTCCCTTGTTCATTAATGTCTCTGGCATCTAAAGCCTGTTTTATTGCAGCTGCCACAATTTTCCCTTGTTCATTAATGTCTCTGGCATCTAAAGCCTGTTTTACTGCAGCTGCCATGACTTGCTCTTGTTCATTAATGTCTCTACATAATTTAATATATGTGTTTAAATCTTCATGTTTCCATGGTCTAATGATATCTCTGCACCAACGATTCGCTTGGTCCTAAGCCAGTTGTTTTATTAATGGCATTGCTTGTTCTGTATTCCCCAAAACTCTGGTAGCTGTTTGAATAAGCCTATCTACAAATTCAGCATAAGATTCATTAGCTCCTTGTATTATCTTAGATAATTGACCTTGTAAACCTCCATGTCCTTGTAAAGTCTTCCATGCCTTAACTGCATCTACAGCAATTTGTAAATATACACCAGGATCATATGCAATTTGTTGCTGCTGATCCTCATAAGGTCCCTTTCCTAACAACATATCTAGATTTCTCTGAGGATAACCAGCTGCTGCATTTCGCCTAGCCGTCTCCTTGCAAAATTCCTCATTGGCAACCTTCCATAACAGGTATTGTCCTCCATTTAGCACAGCTTTACACATATTAGCCCAATCTGCTGGCGTCATGTTCAAGTTGGTAATGGATTCGACCAAGCTTACAGTGAAGGGTGCTTGAGGACCATAGGTTGTTACAGCCTCTTTTAGCTGCTTCACTGTTTTGAAATTTAAAGTATGATAAATTCGTTGCCCTCCTACCTCAAATACAGGGCATGTTAATACTTGAGATCCTGTCTCAGGATCTGAACTATCCACTGCGGGGGTTGGGGGCCTCTCAGCATATGGAGGTGGCCTTGTCAGTTGGACACTTACGTCCTCTGGTAATAGAAAGGTGTTAGTAGCAGTCTCCTGTTGAGGTGGTGCTGTTGGTTGGACACTTAAGCCCTCTGGTGATAGAAAGTTTTTAGTAGCAGTCTCCTTTTGTAACTTTCCCCCTGATGGCTTTTTCTGCTCTAAACGTTCTTTCTCTGTCTGATTAGCTCGAAAGACCTCTTTTACTTGAATCTTTTCCTCTTTCTGACTAACTTGAGAGACCTCCTCTTTTACTTGAATCAATATGTCTTCTCCTTCCTCTACCTTTGTCTGAATTGAAGGCTTTGGACTAAGAAAACCAGATACCAATGCCCACAATGCCAATGTGCCAGCTGGCAGAGTTCCTGGGCTGTTCTTTTCTATTCTTTTTAAATCTTCACCATGATGGTTCCATTGTGATATATTTAACAACTCCTCCTTAAAAAGCCATGGGCTACATTTTTGTATTGTATCAACGTATGCCCTGACTGTTCTTGATTTTACTGAGATGCCTTCTTCCTCTAACAATTTACTTAACACTCTTTCAGTTTGTTTTTTACTAGTTTCTGATCCCGTATTTCTACTATAATACAACCCAACAAGATAACACCAAACAAAACCGAGACAGAATGAAATAAAAATGGAACAACAAAAATTCATTATAGCCTTTCTATCCTCCTTACATGTGCATCCGTCCTTTCTCCCTATCTGTTCCTCAGACGTAAATAGTTTTTCCTCAGAAGTGAGCGGTTTTTCTTCCTTCTCACTCATCTCCAGGGACAGGCAACTTAAAACAAAAATGAAGCAAAACAAAAGAGGAATCTTAAAATGGCTCCCCATCCTCTCACCCTGCCCTCAGGGGCGAGCGGTTTACTTACCCTCAGTCGCTCCCCATGCGAGCCACCAAATGCCGCAGTCTGGCTGGGCACAATTCAGGAGCCACTTGTCAAAAGAAACTAACTTTATTTTTAGAACCACACACGATAAACAAAACAGCTCCTCAGGAAAAAACCCTCAGAGCCCAACTGCCACCACCGGCTTCCCACAAGCCACACACCCCAACAACCTCTTCCTCCCACAATCCTCCTGCTCTTGAGGCTGATTGGCTGGGTCGCATGGGCGGAGCCAAAAAAGTCCCCCAATGAGCAGCTCCGTGGTCTGAAAGGGCAGGGAAACAGCCCAATGAGCATCACCGCAGAGGAGCCAATCAGCTAGATGTTGCTGGGGCCACTGTGAGCCAATCATCAGCTGGCAGTCTGAAAGTTTGCTGGGGCCCCTTCGGCTGTGGCTCTCAACAGCTATCCTTCCTCCATTGCATGTTTTCAGCCCCTTTATCAAATATAAGAAAGTTGTAATTTTGTGGATTGGTCTCTGTGTCCTCTATTCTGTACCATTGGTCCTCCTGCCTGTTTTGGTACCAGTACCACGCTGTTTTTGTTACTATTGCTTTGTAGTACAGTTTGAACTCTGGTGTCACTATACCTCCAGATTCACACTTCCTGCTTAGAATTGCTTTTGCTATTCTGGGTCTTTTGTTTTTCCATATGAATTTCCATATGAATTTCATTTCCATATGAATTTTAAGAACGTTGCAGCTCTTGTTTGGTGCATACCAATTGATAATTGTTATGTCTTGTTGGTGGATGGTTCCTTTTAACAGTATATAGTGTCCTTCTTTATCCCTTTTGATTAACTTAGGTTTGAAGTTGATTTTATTCGATATGAGTATGGCCACTCCTGCTTGCTTCCGAGGGCCATGTGAGTGGTATGATTTTTCCCAATCTTTTACCTTCAGCCTGTGTATGTCTTTCCTATCATATGAGTCTCCTGAAGGCAGCATATTGTTGGATTTGTTTTTTTGATCCAGGTTACTAGCCTATGTCTCTTGATTGGTGAGTTTAGGCCATTAACATTTAAGGTTACAATTGAAATATGATTTGTACTTCCAGTCATATTTATTTATTTATTTATTTTAGTTTGGCTAGTTTTTACTTTTTGGTTATTTTCCTCCCTCTTTACTGAGATACCTCCCGCTGTTAGTTTTGGGCACTATTTTTCAATTCCTCTTCTTGCAGTATTTTGCTCAAAATGTTTTGCAGTGCTGGTTTTCTGGCTGCGAATTCTTTTAGCTTTTGTTTATCGTGAAAGATTTTAATTTCATTGTCAATCTGAAGCTCAATTTTGCTGGATACAGTATTCTTGGTTGGAATCCATTATTTTTCAGCGTTTGAAATACATTGTTCCAGGATCTTCTTGCTTTCAAGGTGTGTGATGAAAAATCAGTCGTTAACCTAATTGGTTTACCCCTGAATGTAATCTGCCTCCTTTCTCTTGCAGCTTTTAATATTCTCTCCTTGTTCTGTATGTTGGCTATCTTCATAATTATATATCTTGGAGTTGGTCTATTATGGTTTTGAATGTTTGGGGTCCTGTAGGCTTCCGGGATTTGGCAATCCATTCCATCTTTCATCTCTGGGAAGTTTTCTAGAATTATTTCATTTAATATATTGTCCATTCCTTTGGTTTGAATCTCTATGCCTTATTCTATCCCGATGACTCTCAAATTTTTTTTTTATGACATCCCATATCTCTTGAATAGATTGCTCGTGGGATTTAAGCATCTTTTCTGTGTTCACTATATTCTTTTCAAGTTGATAAACTTTGTCTTCATTATCTGATGTTCTGACTTCTACTTGATCTAGTCTATTTGTAATATTCTCGTTTGAGTTTTAACTTGGTTTATAGTTTCCTGCATTTCTAGGATTACTGTTTGATTTTTTTTAAGATCTCTATCTCCTGGTACAGCTCGTTCTTTGCCGTTTGAATTTGTTTGTTTAATTCATTTTCAAAATATACTTTGATTGCTTGGACTTGCTGTCTCATGTCTTCTCTAATATTCCTGTCCATCTGAATTAGGTATGCCTTGAGTTCTTTCCCTATCCATGTTTCTGATGCTTCTAGGTCCTCCTGTAGTATTAATTTGTCCTGCATTGTTTGTACTCCTTTTTTCCCTTGTTTTTTCATGATGTTCACGTTACTTTCCATCTCTATTTGATTGCTGTGTTTCTGCTCTCTTCTATAGATTTGTTTTGGTTTTGTATATCTCAAAAATATGGAACGCTTCACGAATTTGTGTGTCATCCTTGCTCAGGGCCATGCTAATCTTCTCTGTATCGTTCCAATTTTAGTATATGTGCTGCCGAAGCGAGCACTAAAATAACTTGTTGAAGGTGCATATCTAATGGTATATCAGTGACTAGCCTACACGAGCATATCTGTCAGGCATCATGTTAACGATTTTGCTTGTGTTATCTTGTGGCAATACTCTTTGGTGGTGGGCATTATTATCAGCACTTGCAAATTAAGCAATAAAAGCTTAGGGTGGCTGGTTTACTCAGCCACGGTTCTACAGTGGGTGGATGGCAGAACCTGGCTCATGAAGCATACATAGCTCCTCATCCTGACTTGAATGTTCTTTTCCTGACCTCATAGCTTCTCTTCCTCATTCTCCTGCTGGACTCCTGCCAGGACTGGGCCTCATCATTTTTTGTCTTGAAGTTGGCATTTTTTTTTTCTCTCCTCACACTTCCTTTCTATCAAGCCTACTGCAGGGTCCAAAAATTCAGTCACCCCTTGAGAACTTCCTGGAGCAAACTAGGTGAAAACATTTTAGATTGACGTTCCTTCCCTCTGGCATGCTCTTTCCTTTCTTCTCTGCTTGGCTAGCTCCTGTGTATTTTACCAAATCCTGGTAAACTTCTATGTGTCTTTCCAAATCCAATTCATATGTCAATTCATATGTGAAGCCTCCCCTGACAGCTTAGTTCACATGACACTTTGTACCTCTACAACAAGAAAAGGACCATTTTCTATGGATTTGACAGATGCCCCTGTACAACTGTTATATCTCCTAGGAAAGGTTTTTTTTACTGTTTTCATATCTTTGTATCCACTATGGTATTAAGTGACTTGCTCAAAGTCACTCAACTGATTAAATACTGAAGTCTGAGCTTCACAGAGGTAAGGAGATTGTATCTTATGAAATTTCCTGATAATTGGTGAAGCCCAGAGACTTCAAGCTTCAGTTTCCTCCTTTTTCCTCTGCCAACCAGGGTCCTGGAACCCTCCCTAAAATGATCCAGCAGGTGGCAATAGAGGCCAAGGAAGATGAAGAATTCTGTGGGGATCTCCAGGATGGGATATGAGAGGATGAGCCCCATAAAGACAGGGTCAAGGTGACTTAAAAAATTCAGGAAAGAGTGGAGTATTTTATGCATCTATCGTTTGTAACTAGAAAGAAACTCTTTAGATGTTTTAGTATGAGCACTGGTCTTTAAGTCAACATGAGGGAAAGAAAAGGCAGTCAACAGAAAAGGAGAGCAAGTAGCAAAATGCCTCATCTATGGATAGAAAAGCTACTGAATGTCCCAAATCACTGACTTAGAAAGTAGTAGGAATCTATCTTAGGGCCCACTGTATCTCTTGTCTGCAGAGCACAGAGGAAACAAGGTTAAGATATTGGTGCATTAGGTTGGACCTGGTGGGGTTTATTCTTGGGCTGATGGCTACTTGGAGGGTCAGAACTTCTAGCTTACTATGGGGCTTTATCCCCAGTCTGTCCTAATAGATATTTTTTTAGTGAAGCTCACTAAAAAAAAAAACAAACAAACAAACAAACAAAAAAAAACAGTGGAAAGGTCAGTACAGTTGCCAAGGACAGGAAGCTCTGAGTACTTGCAGTTGCCCATGCAGAAGTACATGGAATTGTACAAGGTCAAGCCCTGTGAGTCTGTGGGGAAATGGAAAAAGGTAGTATATGTTCAAAATAATTGGACAAGGCTAGCAAATAAGAGGCATGACTTAGGAGTGTGAGAAAAAGAATGGGGTTGGGCTTTTATTACAATCACTAACCTCTGTAAGGCATTTTTATCAACTCTTTATTCCTCACAACATACCAGTGGTGGTCATGGGGAAACCGTTCCCTAATTTGTGAATTGCACCTCTGTAATTCCAGAGTTACTTCTCTTTTTTTGGTAACAACTTGCATGTTCTGCCCATTCTTTTCCTTCAGAGCATCTCTCCCATACAAAAGCTATCCCCTCATTAGAGGAGTGCACCCCTCTTGTTCTGTAGCTACTGCACATTTTCTTCGTTTGATCTTACCCTAACTTTCCTCCCATTCAGTTATTTTATGTCACATGAATTAAGTTGCCAGATTTAGCAAAAAATAAAAACAGCATGCTCAGTTAAATTCAAATTTAGGAAAACAACAAGTTTTATAGTATGAGACATATTTATGTTGAAAATTATCTGTTGCTTGTACAAAACTTAAATTTTACTGGGTATCCTGTATTTTATATGGTAGCCCTGTATATCAGTAACTGTTCTGAGATATTTCCATCATGCTAAAAACATCCAGTAGTTTCTTGTCACTTATAAGGCTAGGGCCACATAATCAAATTCTTACAAGTAGGTAACATAAGTGTGTTGATTGGGTGATCAATAGGAAAAGTGGGCCAAAAGGTAAATTGGAAATTGAAGAGCAGATGTTTCCCCAGCCAGAAATCCAAATTTAGATTTCAAAAATAAATAATTAATGTAATGAAAGCAAACACACATTTGCGCATGCACACATGCTGTGGCTTCTAGTCTGAAGCCTGGGCTAAGCCAAACAACATGGTCCGGAATAAGAGGCCCCAGGTTGGACTTTCTGCTCTTGACACTTGCTGTGTCCCAACATGTGCTCTGTCCTCCCCTGCTCTCATTCTTCCTCCACTGTCTAATCATGGCCCAGTTCGCTATGGACATCTTCCCACCAGGCCAATCTCACTGCTCCTCAGATTCACAGTGGTATTTCCCTTCCTGTAGTCTATCTCTAGACGCCACATCATTTTTCTTTCCAATGGTCCTAAGAGAAGACAAGAAATGACATTGAGAGGCTCTTACCATGTGTTAAATGGGATTGTATGTGAGTTATACTATACTGCACCAAGTCCTCTGTGCAGATCTTTGCTTATTTTTCTCCCTTCTCTTCTTAGTGATTTGGCGAATTACTCATATACCTTCAAATGCCATAGTGAGTGTTGCTATAAAACACATGCTCAGTGTGTACTTAACCAGCAGGTCTAAGAATGTACAGATGCATGAACTCAATAACTGCAGACTGAAAGCAAAATCACAGGCCCGTGCTTCCCCTACCCCCACACTTCCTCACCACACCTCTGTCACCTCCCAGATAGATCTTCCTTCCAAGCATTTTTCAAGGCTGAGGCTTTAGCCCAAGTTTAAGCTTTGCCTTAAATAATCTATTTTTTACAGAAGTGAGTGGAACCTGAATTTGGAAGATGGTCTTTTTTTGACCTGTCTTGCTGGGTAGATTTGCTTTATTAGAAAATTAGAAATAGCACCTACAAAGCCCTCCTCTGGTGCATGTTGAACTAAGCTAGATGTTGAGCTTTAAAAAGAATGTCTTTTAATCTTGGCAAAATCCCACCTTTTATTTCTAAGGAAGAAAATGCCCAAGGAACACAGATGACTTGGGGATCATTTGTACCTAGGCCTGATTCACTGTTGATGGGGAGTCAGAATCTTATAAATACAGAGATTACACACTAGCTATGACGGAAGAAACAAGTACTGACCAGGAAACCTTCAGTTTTGATGACTCCAAAGATTTTTAAAATATCATACCCCTCTTCTGATTCCTTGGCCTGCCCAGCTATATTCTGGCTGAGATGTGGTGGGTGGGAGTGGGATGCTGGCTCTGGGTCTGGTTTGTAGCCAGCTGTGCCTTCAAAGAATCCTTCTTCAAGACTCCAACTTCAGATTCTACAGTTGCTTCCATGAGCTGTGGTTCCAGGGACAGACCTTCTAAAAGTCCCATTGTTTTTGAACTCTGTTATTCAAAAGGTCTCTTTCTTTCAGTGGGAAAAGGTGTCATAACAAATTCATGTCTCTGTTTTACCACTGGGCTCCAAACTTCTGCAAGGGAAAAGTGTGTGTGTGTGTGTGTGTGTGTGTGTGTGTGTGTGTAGTTTAATTGAATAAACTAGAAGTTCTTTATTATTCCTTAACTTCAAAGACACTACACTAGGCTCCTTGGACAGTACTACAGAGCAGAATTTCCCAATCGGAAATTATGACCAGAAACATGCAGAGACCATTTGAGGGACTTTTACTGAATTAGTGGTTTTCCTTAATTATCTAGTTAGTGTTTGGGAGGAGAGGAGGTTGAGTGTGCTTGTGTGCCAGGTGCTGGCAGTGCTGCAAGCTGGAGATGTAGAAATGGGTAAAATATAATCCCTGGCTCTCCCCATCTGGTAGGGGAGATAGAGTCAGCATCCTGTGAACAGGAGTAAGCAGTTTGGTGCAGTGGTTAGGAGCTCTTGTCTGGAGTCAGAGGGCATGGTTTGTGTACTGGCTGTGCCACTTATGGGCTGTGTGGCATTGAACATATTACTCAACTTCTCTTTGCCTTCTGTTTTGCATCCTAAAATGGTGTTAATTTTAAAACCCATGTTACAAGGTTCTTGTGATGATTTAGTGAATTAACATATTAAGCAAAGAATTTGGCACTTGCAAGTGTTTATCACTATCATTAAGGAGGTGTGGAGGAAGTGTGTGGGGGCACAGAGTAGGTGCAACTGGCTGCTTGGATGAGGCAAAGGAGGCTTCAAAGAGGAAGTGACCTTTGATTTGTACTCTGAAAGATGAGTAGGAGTAGACATGGGTGATATGAGGGAATCCAGGCACTGGGTGTGCGTTCAAAGGCAGAGGGGAGGAATGGCTATCAGGAGTGTCAGAGAGGCCCATATGGCTGTAGCCAGGGACATGGACTTGGCTGGGGAAGAGGAGTGAAAGCTTAAACTTGGAATCTGGCAGGGTGATTTCAGGGTAGATTGGGAATGACTTTGTGCCTTCTCACAATATTTAAGGCTGCTGCCTTAAAACAGTGCTTCCCATTTGCTTAGTTAAGTATATAAGAATTATACTATACTGTTTACTCTTTAAGAAATAAAATAAAGGAACCTAATAAAGCAGTGTGACATGGACTAAATACCATAGAATAAATACCAAATCTTAGGCTGGGGAATATTTCCTGAATGTATTAGGCTGGGATGTATTTTCTGGGTAGAAAATTCTCTGGCTGTATCCCCAAGGTTCAAGCCCCAGAAGTGTAGCCATCTGACAGGCTGGTGCCCCAGCACAAAAAAAAAAAAAAAAAAAAAAAAAAAAGAAAAGAAAAAAAAATCGCCATGGCAACCCCAGCTAGTATTTCTTTGGAGTCCACTTGGCTATGTGAGTGTTACCCAACACTTTCTAGGTAGCTTTGCTTTAACCAAGGCATCATTCCCTTAGGGGCCAGTCACAGACCAGGTTGAGCAGCTCTTCAGGCCTCAGAGAAGTGTCGAAACACCCTCCAACTGGACCAGGGTCTGTGATACCTCCTCTCCAACCCCCTCATGGGCTGAGCTTTTTTTTTGCCTGAGTGGATTCTGCAGCAACTCTCTCCTTGCTTCAGGAGACATTCACTGGTCAAAGCATTTAGTCCTGCACCTCCTGGAAGGTTTTGGGAAGGGAAGATCAAGGCCCCAGTAGGAAAGCAAACACAGGCGGTTCCTCCTGGAATTCCCCTTTCATAAACACTTCCCAGTTATTGTGTATTGGTGTCTTCAAGCCAGAGTTTAAGAAATCACATGGGCCCCCTGGGGCAGCTGTCCCTAATTAGCATCCCAGTGCAGACTGGCTGATCTGCAGAGAGCTCTTTCCTGACTCACAATTTATTCTTATTCCTTGACTTTCCCTTTGCTCCAATTTATAATTATTATAATTTTGTGGTTTTCTTACTTACTGTCTACCGACTTCACACCTTTCCCTGACCGTAAGCTCTATGCAGGCAGGGGCCACATGTATTTTATTTCCTGCTGTAGACAGCTCTGAAGGCAGGCTGGCATGTGTCTTTTCTCTGCATCATTTAACAATTTCATATCAGTCTTTTCACTGGTTCAGGGCATCCTCCTCCTCCTGACCTTTAAGTAGAGTTCCTCAAGACTGGCTCTTAGGTTACTTTCATCTCTCACTCTTTAGCCATTTCACCCATGTATAGAGCTTTAATTAGTCTACTTGACAAATCTGTATTTCTTAAATGCATCTCAAATTCCCAGCTACTAAGGCAACACACATTATCTTCTCACTAGAACTTGGAGTCTTTCCAGTGGGTTCTCTGAGTAAACAGTTTCACCAGACAGCAAAATGGGCAAGCCAAAAACTTAGGAGTCATCCTGATACCTCTGCAGTGTTTATCCTCCCCCAAGTCAATTACTCAGACACAGATTTTTTTTTTACCTCTTATACATCTCTCAAACCCAACTACTTCTCCCTATCTTTGTACTAACCACCTCTTTACCTGATTGGCTTACAACATAACTTCTTGCTTTATTCTGGTCCCCCCACCCCATGGTCCAGTCAGAGTGTCCTTGAAATGCAAATTTGATCATGTCACTATCATTACAGGGCATCTCCTCACCCCACCCCTGGGTGCACGCATGATTTAAAAGTCTTCTACAGCTTCCATTGCTCTTATGATAAAATCCAACATCTTTGCATGGATATTAAAGCCCTGAATAGTCTAAACCATACTGAATTGGAAGACATATGCTTTGGTGAATCTCCTGTGCTTCCCCCAGCCTTTGGCCTTTGTGTGCCTGTGTGTTGGGGGCCGGTGTCCCTTCAACAGGGCTCCACCTGATTACCTTCCAGGCCAAGGGTAGCCTCTCTTGGCCAACAGAAGGCTCAAACATTCTTGCTGTGCCAAATATTGAAGGGACAGTGGTTCTTGCTGCAGTGCTATTTTGAACAGGACCTGCCACTATGGGCAGCTTGTGCCACAGTTTGGCCTGTGTGCTTTCTTTTAGATCGAAGTTTTCCCCGATCCCTTGACCTTGGCCCACTCTTTTTGACCTCTTACCCTCTCATTCATACCCTGTACATATCGGGACATTAGCTCAGCTTCAGTCTACAGAGGTTTCTTCTGTAAGGGAAGACTCTGAAAGGCACCCCCAACCCTGGATGGAAGCAGGGGAGACCTCAGTGCTGCCACACTCTGGCCAGGTGGGACAGCCAAGCTTCTCAATCCCTTTGCTGCCATTAAGTAGTGAGAGTACTTACTTTCTTGCTCAGAAGCCCCTTGGCTGTCTTGGCCTTACCCCTCACTAAGTCTTGGTTTAGCAGGAGAGTATTCCTGCCTCATCTCATCAAAGCCAGCAATGAATGAATTAATGAAGAAGATGCAGTTTATCACAGTGTTGTGACTACAGAGGGGCAGCCTATGCACCTTGAAAGGGGTATAAATTGATACAGTCTTTCTGGAAAGTGACACAGAAGTATGTATCAAGAGCATTAAATGTGTTTTTGCCTTTTTGTTGAGAAATTCCATTTTAGGTATCTTCATTACAGAAGCAGTGTCTAATAGAGTCTTGTAATGGAGTTTATTTTCACCATGGGGAATGCATCTTTGATACTGCTTCTTTTGGTTTCTATTTGATTTGCTGTTTTAATAACATTTAAAACTTCTTCACTTTCACAGTTATATATGGAGCAAAGAGGGGAGGTGCAGGCAGTCAAGGTGAATTTAAAGCCATGTAACTCTGGATAATCTCATCTGAGAGATGATTCCCAAAAGACCTAGGGTTCCCAAAAGGTGACTAGCATGGTGCTGAGTGTGTAATACTTGTGGGGGAGCTAGTAGAAAGGAAACTGTGTGAGTCCTGCACCTCCCATTCTGATTCAGTGAGTCACAGTGATTTTCAGGAATTTCTGCTTTTAACAAGCTTTCCTCATTTTGATTCTCAGACAGAAGGTCTGATAGTCACAGTTTAGATTGTAATCTACCATAGTCCATTTAGGTTTTAAGGAATTCCCCTAGATCCTACTTCATTGAATATTGTGTGTCACCTGGGATCTATGCATTCACAAACTGTCTGCAATATCAGAGAAGGATTCTAGCATTCTTACCACAAAGTTAAGGGAGAAGTGTAATTATAAATAACAACAACAACAACAAAAATAATATAACCCATATACCACACTCATCCGTGCACACAATGCATATAGATATAGAGAAATCTAGAACGACTACAGTATGCACAAGTATTCTGCTCACTAGCAAGCAGGGGCACTTGATTTTTTTCTTCTAAGGGTCCTAGGAAATGGGTTTATTTCTCTTTCACCGTCCCAGCATTCCTGAGACTTCACCATAAGTAAATGGATGGTCTTAGAAAGAGCTGAAAATATTTTTGTATCTGTCTAAATCCAACTGTCTGTTCTCCATTTTGCCTGCAGGTTAGTTTGGTAAACTAGAGCTGTAAGTCTTTCTACTGTTAGGAAAATGTTTATTTGATGGGATTAATAGCTTAATTTTTACCAGTGGTTTTAAAAAATGTGCTGTACGTTAGAATCACCAGGAGAGCTTCTAAAAACCACATGTCCTAGATATACCTCAGAGGAAGTACATCAGTTCTCAAGGTGGGTGTAAGTTCTCAGTGTCAGTATTTTTAAAGTCCTCAGCTAGTTAGTTCTAGATGCAGCAAGGTTGGCAGCTATTAATTTGACCTACAGTCTATTTGAGGTAGCAATAAAAGTACAACAGATCCTTCATTGAAAAGTCAGGATAAAAAGATCTCTTTTCTTTGTGTTCTATATCCATTTATGACTTCATGATGACTTGGGTGTCTTGATGTGTCTGCTTGTCTTCTGTGCTTTTTTCTGGTTTGCTTTTTTTCCTCTTCACACCCTTCCATTGTCACTGTGTGTACCTGTACTGAAGTTTTATTATATTTAGGACTGGAAAACTCTATGATCTACCATTTTCCCTCAAAGCCTGATCATGTATCCCCCAATTACCCAGGATGCTTTTTAAAAGCAGAGGATCCTATACTCACCAAATCAGAATTTCTGCAGGTGCTTCTGTATATCTGAATTTTTTGATAAGTTCCTTAGTGTTTTAGTCAGTGTTGTTCAGAGAGGAAGAACTGATAGTGTGTGTAGAGAGATATGAAGGATCTATTAGAATAATTATCTCACTTGAATATAGAAGTTCAGAAGTTCTATGATTGGCCATCTGTGGAGGGGTCTGCTGGTGGTACTCCCAGTGTCCAAGTCCAGAGAACTTGGAGTTGTGATGTTCCAGGATAGAAGAAAAAGGGTAGCCCATCTCCAGAAGATAGAGCAAGAATTCTTCCTTCTTCTACTTTTTTGTCTTATGAGGACTCTCAGCTGATTGGATGGTACCCATCATAATGAAAGTGGATCTTCTTCATTTAAATTCTAATCAACTTAAATGCTAATCAATCTCAAGAAACACCCCAGAGATACACATGGGGTAGCCCAATCATTCTAATCAAATAACAAACCACCTGGATTTACCTTTTAGCAGAAGAGACTAGGGCTTAGTGCCCACTGAAGCATTGTGAATAATTCATGCTTTACCAGCTATCTGGGCAACACTTAATCCTGCCAAATTGACACCCCAAAGCACCATCATACTGTTGATACTTACATTCTAATGTTTCAGTGTTTATACTCTAAACTCATCAGTATGGAAACACTGATATGTAGAGACAAAAACATTGAGGATGAAGATCTATGAAGAAGCTTAACAGGGCTGTGATATATTTTAACCCTGTAAAGATGGACATTCTGAGGACAAGGAAAAACAAGGGCCTGATCATTAGTTACTAACTATATTGTCTCTGATTTAAGACTATTCAAGGCTGCTCCTCTTGCTAGACTGTGATATAAGGAAGAAATTTCCCAATCTAGATTCTTTAGATGAAGTATTGGCCACCTCCATCATTTACATTATATCAGTTATCTATTGCTACAGCAATACAATATGGCCTACAACCAGAAACCCCCAGTAGAGCATGAGTTTTGCTCATGTCGTGAGCTTGTGGGTCGGCTGGGTGTTTTAGCTGATTAGCACAGGGCACCTTCATGAGTTTTGCAGTCAGCTGTATGTAGGCTGGTTGACTTTACTGGTCTTGGATGGGCTTTCTCATATGTCTAAGATCTTGGACAGAACATCTAGGATAACTCAGTTACTTGAGGTGGCTAATTCTGTAGTGGATTTATTTAGATATGTCGAGGGGTATGTGTGTGTGTGTGTGTGTGTGAGAGAGAGAGAGAGAGAGAGAGAGAGGAAGAGAGAACGTGCAAACAAGTTATTTTAGAACCTAGATCGTAAAATGCTACTTCTGCTGCATTTTATTGGCCAACTCAAGACATAGGATGAGCCCAGATTCCAGGGAGTGAGAAAGAGAATACCTTTTGGCAAGAGAAGTTGTAAAGTGTAAGTAATATTCCATGGGTTGTGGATGCAGGAAGGACAATGATTGGAGCTATTTATGCAAACAATCATTGGGGTTATTTATTAAAACCATCAACTGCATCTATTAAAATTTATCTATTTTCTGAAGGCTGCCATATTGGTCCTGAGCATCAAAAGAGTTTAAAGTTGTATGTCAACTTAGAGTAAGAATCTTATACTTTCCCAATAATAGGCTTGTGTATATCACCAAGGGGGATGTTAAAAAGTAATCCGGAAAATTTTCAAGATATTCAGGAAATTCCCCTGTGCCTAAAGAAGGAATCGTGGCTACCTTGCAGATCTTGTTTGATTGCTGTCCTGAAATTCTTATCAGATTCTAATTATCAAGGAAATGCTATTCTTTCAAAATGGGACACATAATTGTATGAAAGACTCATTTAAATGACTTTCATGAATCTGTCTCAATCTGGATTTTACCTCCTTTTTAAAAAAGAATAAAAAAAATTTAACCCATAATCTTTTAGACCCTACAATCTGTCCAAATCACACTTTCTAAATTTATCTTCTGATGTAAAATCCCACACATATGCTCTCAATATCAAACGGTGAGTTTCTATTCCTTCTGTCCCTTCTACCTACAATATAATAGTCCAGAGTCTCTTCACATTTAAATCTTAGTAATCCTGTAAGTACTTGTTTAAATATTACTTGTTTTGAAAGCCTTCACTAACAACAACAAAGATGCACCATTTTCCTCTTTATGTGGAATAAAGGAAAAAGTATAGCAATGAAAGTCAGACAGACCTGAGTACAGTTCTGCCATTCACTTATTGCTTGACCTTAAACAAAGTGCTTAATTTTGCTAAGCTTATTTTTCTTAACTTTCCAAAGTGGGAATAATACTCACTTCCATAGTGATTATAATAAAATACTCTATTTAAACTTTCTAACATTTAGCAGGTTCTTGATAAGTGAGGGCTGTTTTTTTTTTTTTTAATCCTGTGTACAAACCATTACCTTATTATTTTCTTTGGTGTATGATACTTATCTCTCCTACCTGTACTTCCTCATTCTTAAGGACGAGGGTTATGTATGTCCTCTTTCTTATTACTGTCCTCCACATTTTATAGATGAGGCAACTGAGGAGTCACAAGATTAAGTAACTTGTTCAAGGCCAGATAATTAGCAAATGTAGACTTGAGATTTGAATTTATTCTAGGCTCTGTTTTTTAACCCCCTACCCTTACTGCTTTGTGTTAGTCTGAGGTCCCTGGCAAATGAAACCCAAGATCCAGGTTTATTTGGAGCCAAAAGGACAGGAGTGGAGGACAAGGGAGTGAAACTGGAATATGAAAGGAATGAAAATCTTAAGAATTGGACTGCTTTTCCATCCCACCAGGCCCTCTGAGTTCAAACTGTGGTTTAGGGGATGAAAGAAAGTAGTACTGTCATGGGATAATAAGTGTTAACTGCCTGTACTTTCAGTTGTGCATGCTTGGTGGAAAGACAGTACCCTCTGACATCCTACCACATGCAGGAAAGCCCAAGGCAGGAACCAAAAGTAAGCAATTCAGGGACATAAGAACTGTACTTGTGACAATATGACCTAAGCTGATGGGAGCTGGTTGCCACAGTACTGGAGAAGGAGGTAGAAATGGGCCATGGTGACTGGTAAGTGGCACACAGAAGGTATGTGCTACATGCATTTTAGTTAGTAAAGAAGAGAGTCAATGTGTGTAGAAAAGTACTGTAGCCACTTTTCTTGAATTTCAACATTGATGTGAAAATGACAGAATTGTTTAATTTTATGTTAGGAGTAGTTTAGTGAAAGAGGGAGCATTAAGAATTCTTGCCTCAAAAATTCAGAGTTTCATGGAAAATTTGATATTGATCTATAGTTTTCATCATTTGTTGTGCTCTTGTCAGGTTTTGGTAACAGTAACTCTGGCTCCATGCAATGAGTTTGGAAGGGTTCCCTTTCTTCTGATTCTATGGAATAGTGTGAAAAGCATTGGTACTAATTCCTCTAAAGAAGTTTGGTAAAATTTAGCAGTGAAGCCATGTGACTCTGGGCTTTTTTTGTTGTTGTTGGTAGATTTTTTATTGCTGATTCAATATCATTACTTGTTATTGATGTACTCAGGTTTTTTGCATCATCTTGGTGGTTCAGTTTTGATAGATCAAATATGTTTAGAAATTTTTCTACTTTTTCTACATTTTCTAACTGGTTAGCAAATAGTTTTCCAACTTAATCCTTTGAATTTCTTTGTTATCAGTGATAATATCTCACTTCTCACCTGTAATTTTATTTTTTTGTTTGTTTTTGGTTGATCTAGCTAAAGATTTATCCATTTTTTGACCTTTTCAAAGAAACAATTCTGTTTCATTGATCTGTTATATTATTTTTTAGACTATTTCATTTCTTTGTGCTTTGATCTTTATTATTTCTTTTCTTCTATTTTAAGGTATAGTTCTTTTCTAAGACTTTGATCTACATCATTACATTGTTTATTTGAGATCTATTTTTTTTTGATGTAGGCACTAGTTGCTATAAACTTCCCTTTTATTATTGCTTTTTCTGTATCCCAAGGGTTTGTTGTCTTTCCATTTCCTTTCGTTTTGAGGAATTTTTAAATTTCTCTCTTGACTTCCTTAATAACCTACTGTTCACTCAAAAGTGTGTTGTTTAGTATCCATCTGTTTATATAATTTCTAAAGTTGTTTTTGCTTTTGGTTTCTAGTTTCATTCTATTGTGCTCAGAAAGTATACAAGATATGATTTCATCTCTTTAAAAATTTTGTTGAGACATTTTGTGGCCTAATAAATGATCTACAATAGAGAAAGTTCCATGCACTGATTTATGTGTATTCTGTAGTTGATGGGTGGAATGTTCTGTAAATGTTAAGTCCATTTGATCTATTGTGTAGTTTAACTGTGAGTTTCTTTGTTGATTTTTGTCTGGATGATCTACCCATTGGTGGGAGTGGAATACCAAAATCTCCCTCTATTATTGTGTTAAAACTTATCTTTCCTTTTAGGTCTAGGAGTGCTTGTTTTATAAAACTGGATGCTCTGACATTAGGTAAATACAAATTTATAATTATTGGAGCTTCTTGATAGGTTGATCCCCTGATTATTATATAGTGACCTTCTTTTCTGTTCTCACTGTCTTTGTCTTAAAGTCTATTTTGTCAGATGTAACTATAGCCATATCTTCTTGTTTTCAGATTCCATTCTCTTGGAATATCATTTTCCATCCTTTCCCTGTCAGCCTATATATGTCCTTACTGATTATATGAATTTCTTGTAGGCAGGATATTTTTGAATAAATCCATTCAGCTGGCTTATGCCTTTAAATTTTATCATTAATGAAAAGTATGAAAATGCCTATTATGCTAATTATCTCCTAGTTGTTTTGAATATTTTTTATTCCTCTTTTATTCATTTTTTGTGGTTTGATGATTTACGGCATTGGTAATATTTATTTTCTATTTGTCATTTGTGTATCTATTCTTTTAGGGTGGTATATACTTTTATATGCTAGCATGATTATAGCTATCTTTCTTCAAATTCTGGATGCATAACTCTCTTAAGTATCTTTTGTGACACTGGCCAGGTAGTTATGACTACACGTAGTTTTTGCTTATCTTTGAAGGTGTTTATTTCTTCAATTCCGAATAGCTTTGTTGGATATAATAATAAGAATGTTGGTTGATAGTATCTTCTTTTAGAACTTGAACTACATCATTCCATGCCCTCACAGTATATAGGATTTCTTCTGAGAAATCTTCTATTAGTGTAATGGAATTGCCCTTAGTGAGTAGGCAATTTTGCAGATTTTAAAATTCTTTGTCCTGTACTTTGGACAGTTTTATAATATATCATGAGGAGGATCTTTTCTGAACATGTCTATTTGGGGTTCTATAAGCCTTGTGTACTTGAATGTTCATGTCTTTCCCAAGATTAGAGAAGTTTTCTGGTATTATTTCATTGAATATATTTTCTATACCCTCAATCTTTATTTCCTCTCCTTCAGGTATGCCAATGATGCAGACATTTGATCTTTTAATGGTGTCCCAAAGAGCTTATATTTTCTCTATTTTTATATTCTATCTGAATGTGATATTTTGAAAGACCTTGAGTTCCATTCTTTCTTCTGTGTCATCTACTATGTTCTTGAGGCTTTTAATTGAATTTTTATCTGACTTAAGCTTTCCATTATTAAGATTTCTGAAAAAATTTAATAAGATCTCTATTCTCTTTGATGAATTTCTCTTCTATGTGCTGCATTGTCTTCCTAATTTCATTTAAGTGATCTGTATTAACTTGGATGTCATTGAGCTTTTTAAAAATCATTCTTTTGAATTCATTTTTATACATTTTGATATCTTTGGAATATGTTACTACAGAGTTGTGATCTTTAAAAGGTGTTATATTGTCATATTTTTTCATATTTCTGTGTTTCTATGTTGAGATTTGTGCATCTAATGGAATGAATGGTTCTATCACTTATGAAATATACTTCCTAATGACTTTCTCCTAAAGATGTGTCTTGGGTATCAGTTTCTTGTGTAATGTTGAGTTTATTTACAGCTGTATTCTGTAGTGTATTCTCCCAGTAGCTTCTTTGGCTGTGATTAGTGAGTTTGACACAGTGTTTACCATATTGGAGTCAGAGAGATCCACTATCTCTATGGGTCAGCCAGTTGTTTGGACACTGTAGCTGTGAAGGCAGAGAGGCTGTAGACCACAGTATGTGGAATGCACAATGGGAGTTGTCAATAGACAATTGAGTGATGAGAGTTTCCTCAGGCACTGTTGATGTTGGCTCTGTTGCTTGGGAAGTTCTCTGGTACTAGGTGAAGCACTTATCCTGATTTGACACTAGTGTAGATCCAGGTGTTTCCTGGGAAGAGGTGGCTGATGGTATCACAATGTTCCCTCTGTGGCATTTACACTCATTCTTCTCTACAGTGCATGATCAGACAAGGGGTGAATGATGCAGGGGATCCATCATACAACAGCAAAATTGTGTTATTACTCTCTGTTGCTGCTGTGAACTTGCTTCCCCAGGATCAGGACTTCAGGACTCCTCCTTCCATTATGTGCATACTTGGGGATGGGGCTTTTCTTTCCGGTATTATCCAAACCATAGTGTCCACCAAGGATCAAGAAGTTCTATCACTTATGATAGTATGGGTCAGGGAAAATAGAACACAGTGAAATTCCTCTCAGCTGAGGCACTTATAGGAGTGGACAGGAGCAGAACACAGCTGGTGCCCATCAAATTTTCTTTCTGGACCTTCTTAGGCTGCATGCCAAGGTACAGATTGATGGTCTGTGGATTTTCTCCCCGTGATTTTTTTCAGTTGTAGTACCCATTAGGGTTGGTGCAAGAATGGATCACATCTAAAACAGCAAAATTCCACTTGGCAGAGGTACCTAGGGGAGTGAGTGGGAAAAGAACATGGCCAGCACCAGGCAAATTATCTCTAGACCCTCTCAGGCTTTGTGCCCTGGGGGTGGGGCAATGGTTGCCACCTCCCACTCCCCTTTGATTTTCTTAGTAGTAGTACCTGGCAGGGATCAAGTGGGAGTGGGTCATGTCTGGAGCCAGGCAAAATTCCTCTCAGTTGAGTGAGAGTGGAATGTGGCCAAACAGGGCAAGGTATCTCTCCAGTCTTCCTAGACTGTTCCCTGGGGCAGGCTATAGCTGGAGCTGCAATGGTATTGCTCCATCACACCTCTCTGTATGGGCAGAACAAACAGTAGAACCTTAGTTCTTTCTCTGCCTTTTTAGTGACAGGCACCCATGCATAACTCTGGGAAGTGTTAGAAGTGGCAGGAACCGTGGGGCAACTGCCCACTGTCCTGGCACTGTATGAAACCACAGGCAACTGGTCATACCCCTGGTCTTAGAGGCAGGTTTCTGATCCCCCAGTTCTTGAGGGCAGCACCTACTACTCCCATGTGTCACACCTCCCGAGTAGCACTCCACTGAGCCAGCTATCAGTTGAGTCACTGCTGTAGAAGGTCTGAGGGATCCCAGAGGTGGGAATATGAAGTAGCTGATGCCTGGAGCAGTCCAAATTCAGACAATAGGTTCTTTCTTAAGATGCCTCCTGGTTCCAGCCCTCTGGAAGTTCTATGGGAGTTGAAAGTGAATTCCTATTTTAGTCAGATGACTGTGAAGATTTCAGGCATTCTGTGTATTTAGGCTGTAAGTCTGTAAAGACCATGAAACTTCCTAATAGCTAAGATTGCCACTATCTCTGCTGTTAGAGGTTGCTAGGACTCTTTTTATCTTTGCCCCTCCTGAGGGGAGACTTCCCTTCCCTTCCGCTGTAGAAATAGGTAGTAGGTAATGGAATATTTTGTTTTTCTAGGCTCCTGTCCCAGGTTTCTGGATATTACAAGATTTCCATTCTTCTACTGTTGAATTCTGGTATTCTCTCAAGGTCATTGGACCTCCCCAGGTCATCCACCTGTTTGATTTTTCTTTGTTAAGAAGCAGGGGTGCTGGGTGCATCTATTCAAACCACCTTCTGACGCTACATAATTAATATATAAAGGAAACAATAATTAGTTTTTGAACTATAATAGTCCACTAATGCAATATCTAGTGATTTTTTAAAATGTCATAAGAAGCCAGGCGTAGTGGTGCACACCTATAAATCCAGCCACTGGGGAGGCTGAGACAGGAGAATATTGAGTTCAAAGCCAGACTCAGCAACTGCAAGGTGCTAAGCAACTCAGTGAGACTCTATCTCTGAGTAAAACACAAAATAGGACTGAGATGTGGCTCAGTGGTTGAGTGCCCCCGAATTCAATCACTTGTACTAAAAAAAAAAAGAAATGTCATAAGAAAAGTGTGGGTCAGGGAAAATAATGAGTCCTACAATTCTGATGTCTTTCAGAAGGCATGTTTCAATGATCAAGGAGAAACAAATCTAGGTGAAAATGCTACTTTAATAATATAAAGAAAGAAAGAAAATAATTGGGTTCAGTTTTGCCAATTTTATTGAACCAATAAAATTCCTACTAATAACAATGAAATAAATTTCTGCAAGTATAAATGTGATACAGTTTAACAAAACCCATTGTTCTGTACCTATAAATAGATTTTCAAAATGTCATAAAAAGTGCAGTTATGAATTGTTAACATGTTAATACACAATTCCTTTATTTCAAATGTGTTTGTCTTGACTCACTAACAGTTCCTTCCACATCTGTTCAAATAATATTACCCATCCCTCCAAAAACAAAAAATAAAAAAAACAAAAAGAGCCATTAAAGCACTAGAATATTATAAACTGACCCATTCAGGTCAGCTTTAGTCAGAACTGTAAAATCAGCAACATAAAAAAAATAAAACCTAGTTATACATACAAAAAGCTTTCATGGGTTCTAAAATCTCCTTAACTGCTGACTCATGTGGCATTTAAGAGTTGAAAAGGCTTATATGGTTAACTACCTTAGACTATATCTACAGCAGGGTCTGGTTTGCCAGAACAAGTTTAAAGTGGCTGTTTTATTAAATTTTCTATTTTCAGAATTGAAACTATAAATATAAGACTGCCATTTGACACTGAAACTTGCATGAATCCTAAACTGCATCAATGATCTATTTGATAAAAGCTTATTCTAATTTAAATCCTTATAGAGTAAGAGACTGATATATATATGTGTGTATATATATATTAGCAGTCTTAAAGATCATATCATCCGCCTTAACATTAGTCCAAAGTCACGTGCTTCGTAGAAAAAAAATTACAGTAACAAAGCACAGGACTACAAAGGCAAAACATCACAGCTTTTGATTACACTGAATAAAAAGTACCAAGGAACGCAAAGGATAATTCTGTATTAATACTGATGAATTAAAGAACTATAATAGACGTTTCACAGCATGCTACATATATCGCTCACAACTTAAGGATAAAATGATGCCTATAATTGAAAAGTCAAGAAGTTGGCAATCTGATTTCATGTGCAATTCAGCTACAAAGTCTTAATATATACATTCATTATGTAGCTCCCTTGCAAAATCAGGATTAATAAAAAGAGTTTTCAAGTTCAAATTCTATTTCATAAGTTAAAGGATACATCCAGTTCTTCCATGACCAGGAAAGTTGTTTTCAGGTTTGAAGGAACTAATCCAAGTGGCAAGGCCACATTCCAAGGTGACCTGACAGGGTTCTTGTTTACCTTGCTCAGACTGTGTGTGGATGTGTATATTCTATAAGCAGTGAGAAGATGCCAAACTGGCTTGTGATTTGCTTTCACTGTCTATCTTATTTGGGGTTAAAAGAGTTAATGTGAAGAGAAAGAGGAAGGGAAAAATTGTACTTTCTCTCCAGAGAAGACATATGAATGCAAAGGAAATATTTGCACTAGAAATAGAGTTTGGATCACTTTCCTTGGCGAACAAGGGTACCGTTTAACTCAGTTTTTATTTTAGAGAACCAGTAAAATTCATAAAGGAGAAAATAGTTTCTCAACTTTACAAAAGAAAATCCTTGGCCACCTAACTGATATATTTCCTTTATTCTATCTTTTGATTCTTATCAGAGTTGGGAGATCCAGTTGAAAATGGTGAAGATTGATTAAGAAAGAAATGTGTAATTAGTTTTATTCTATATCATAATGTATACACTTAATGATTTGGGATCCATGAAGAATATTTGAACATTAAAGACTGGAGATCCTCTCTCCTTCTTTAATAGTCTTTCTGTAGAAATTATACATTCATTTTTTTTAAGAGGCTAACTTGAGGGGTGCAAGAAAATAGACTGTTTTTAGCAAAATTTTACATACCAAAATTATATTTTATCATATTTAAGACTTACTAATGCTTGATGATGTCCTATGACTATAAAATGGAGTCTCTGTTCTAAAGGTTATTTTATGTTATACAATGCATTATTTTAGAGTGTTCCACAAGCACTCAAAAGAACTAGGTACTCTATTTTCCCCCCTATATAATTTTTTCTTTTTCAGTTCTGTACTTCATGGTGGTACAGTCATAGTTAGGTTAAAGCTAGAATGAACACTTTATGACACATGATTTAACAACTCTATCAGTCTCCAAGTTGTACTAGGTCACCAGTTCCCTCCTGGGTCCTTAGGGCATTTATTGGACACTGCTTCCAGGTTGGGCTATTTATGATTGAGATGGAAAACATCAAATACCACAAGAGAACATAATAATCTACACTTTCAAATAGGGTTCATCTTCAGATGAGATAAGCATCTGTAGATACACATGCCCCATGTTAGAAACTTGTTTCCTATATGTTAGAAACACACATTTTATAGTGTGAGCCATACTGAATGTACATGAACGGGAGGAGAATTTTCAGTTTCCTCCTCTCTGCATTTCCTCTTTTTTAAATTATATTATGAGAATTTGTATTTTCCCTCTCTCTGCATTTCCTCTTTTTTAAATGATAGGAATGGGGGATAGGATTAACGTAACCCAGTAAGTCCTGGTCAAACCCTCATGTGTCCAGTCTTGTGGGATTTTATCCACATTAAATCAAATGGTCTTCTGTGTTCCACTCAGACTGTATAAATACCTCTTTTCATATGTCCTTTTATGACAAATGTGTAAAGGCCCAAACACCACCAATAAAACAAATGTCTGAAAAACCACCCTATTTGTATGCCAGAAATTTCCTGTTCCACTAAAGGGTTACAGGTCAGTCTGGATTGCTAGATAATTTTAACTTTACATTCAAATAACTTGGACTAACATCAGTATTCATTATCTAATATAGATCCAAGTTTAGGATGGCAATTCGATCACTTTAAAATCCTGCTAAATGCTAAATTCTGCATGGTAGAAATAGTTCAATTTCTGTATCATGTATAAATATAAAGATTCCTACTCTGATAGAAGGCAAAAGTCTTTTATGATTTATTTAAAATATGGAAGTAGTATTACTGAACAACAGAGAGTGAACCCATGAAAAGGTTGGATACTCTAAATTTATAGGCTCTTTGGGGATGAGGTAGAGGAGAGCAAGATAGTTTGGCAGCTGGGAAAAGGGTAGAAACAGTATGGGTGGACAAGATTACACTTGATGCTGCATAACATCTGGTAGGGCATCTAGGGCAAAAGTTGGCCCAAGTATATATAGATGGATGGATGAGGGATTTAGAGGGAACTGAGACAGAGCCATTTTCTTGATGAATGAAGAAAAGTAACTCAGAAAAGTAAATGCTGGTGACTATCAGCAGGTGGCTGGTGATGTTTGGTTTGGATTGTGAAAGGCATTCAGACCAAGATAGGCTGAGGAGAGGGGAGCAGAGTGCATGTACAGAGGTTGAGGCACTTGGAGGATGAGAAAGCAGGCAGGAAAGGGTGGGCTAAATGCAGGTAGGAGCTCCATGTGGGAAATGTTTCCTTTGTATTAGGTACACAACACTGAGGACAGCCACAGTGTCAGCTTTATGTTCCATGTGATCTTTGAAAGCTATTCATTCCTCACAGGGTTCTGCCTCGACATATACCTCTCCCTCATAATCTACTTTGCCCCCGCTATTTTTGTTCTAGGTATCACCTGAGCAGATACTGCTGACTATGCCAAATTAGCACTGAAGTAAGCTCCACATACAGTGGGCATTTAAATTCTGTTGACTGAGATAAATACATTCAGGTTACAGTACTGCTTTGAGGAAAGACTACTTAATTTGATTCTCAGTCTCCACACAGGTATATTAGGGAAACACAGTTTAGGATGATGGCCACCTACAGTGGGTTCTGATTATACAAATTACATAATTTCAAACTCAATCTGGGGTGTGTGGCTCAGCAATAGAGTGCTTGCCTAGCCATATATGAGGTCCTGGGTTCAATCCCCAGCATCACAAAAACAAAAAAACAAAAATCCAAGATCAAAATCTTTAATCTAGGTCTAGGGATGTAGCTTCATGATAGGATACTTGTCTAGCATGTGCAAGTCAATGGTTCAATCCTCAGTAATAAAAAATTTTTTAAAAAAGCAGAAAACTTGATTTGAACAGGGAGCAGAGTAATCACATGTCTTTCAGTTTGGTGTTGAACTATGCTATTTGTACAGCATTACTATTGTGTGCTTTTTACTCCATGTAAGACCATTTCTTTGCATTTAAGATGAAAAAGACCTATGAGATAAAAAGAAGAATTTAAACTCTTGCTTTTTAGAAAAATTATATAGAATTCTTTTTAAAGCAATATAACACAAAACAAAAAGCCTCATATGCACTGAAATTTGTGATTTTCCCTGATGAATTGTCTTTAGTGTTTAAAAAGAATCTCACCATATTTGCATAGCACTTTCCACTAAAAATGGTGAACTATTTTAAGTTCAGATCTTTGTTTGCTGATAAATTTATTTTGCTGTGGCACCGAAATCTAAGTTTTTCATTTAAAAAACTTCACAATGTGGGAAAGGAAAAAGTTGCCCTACTAATATTAATTAGATTTTAGATGTATTTAAAGTCTTTAGGAGACATTAAAGCACAGATAAAATAGGGGCTCTGGTTCAAATTTTATATGATATTTTAAATAAACTTTACATTTGAGTTTTCTGTTCTAAAAACAGTCCTGTGTTGCTCTGCCATTATTTGGGTTTAAAACTGTAATTAAAAGCCAAGGAATTGTCCCAGATTCCTTGTTTGCCAACTTTGATTTAAAGAGTAGCCTATGTGGGACAAATTCTTCCTGAGATTGAGACAATATACTTAGCTCATAAAGGTGAAGCAGTCCCATCTCTAAAACCCATTTCCCTTTTATTGTCACAAGCCCACCTGAGGAAACCTAACCTGAAGGTTCTGAGGCACATGCCTGGACCTTTCCATAGTCAAGGGGTTAAATAACAGGTTTAATTTCACATGGGTGGAGGAGGGGGGCATTTTAATATTTCCTAAGGTGATCTGAAAAATTAAGAGTTACCATCAAAGCTGGAAAACTTGGAATTCCAAAGTAGATATTACTCAAGCACACACGAGTGGATTATTAGACTGATTTTAACATAATAAGCATGTAATTAAAGAATTCACATTCATATGTGCTTTTTTTCACATATATTTGCACATTTAAGTTTGGCACAATGTGAGCCCAAGGTGTAGATTAGCATATCAGATAATCACTTCGTTATACCAATTGAACCAGATATCTTTTTAAAAATATCACATTTTTAATATAAAAACTACACTATAAATTACTACATAGTAAATTCAATACTTTGAAAAAATACCACCCTGCAAAACCGCATCAGAATTTCAAGTTTGCAATGGATAAAGAGATGGACAGCAAACTCCTGGTCAGATGGGAGCCAAGCCTGGAATGCTGTGCATGCTGCATCCTAACAGGTGCTTTGGCACCTTCACTAGCCAATTCCTCTAGGCTGGTTCTTTGAGGTTTATTAATATATTATCTTATTTCTGTTTATAGTTCCAAGTCAACTTATTTTCCTGATTATTAATAAGACAGATCAATGTTGAGCTAAAAAGAAACTTTGCTAGGAAAAAGATCTATTAAAGGCACTAATATTTCTATAACCCAACCTCTAACTACTTATATTTCTGGGGAAAAAGTAAAAAGGAAAAATTAAGTGGCCATTTCAGTTATTTAAACTTTGTTTCCCCTTTTGGTCTAAAGCTCATCTGGTGTCCTGTGAGAATTTCTCTTTCTATTCAATACATAAAAATCATTTTTCTTCCTGTAATACAATTCACCTGCACAAAAATATAGGGCTATTATTTGAAAAGATTCTAAAAAGAAAACAAACACAAGAATAAAATATATCCTCAACTTGAAAATTCTAAGGTAAGGGAAATCTAATGAACATTTATGCTGCCATCTGTGTTTTGCCATTCTCCTATATACTTTCCTTGCAGCTAATATGTATCTATATAATTTGATATTGAAGAAAATCAACATATGGTATATGCAATAAACAAAACACAAGAGATCTGGTGTGAGTTCTTTGAATAGTCTCTTTAAATAAACCACCCTGTCTTCAAAAATATTAGTAACTTTTTTTCCTCACATGGAAGATTTCAAATAAGATCCTGGAATCCAAAAATGCAAACTATCTTATATGTTAACAGGTGTATAGTCATCTTTGTTGTCTTATCTGGAACAAAAGCTAAAGCAAAGCAACTTAATGTACTATACCAGAGAAGGATGGCAAATGGAATGGGAAAGTGACTTAACAAAACACTACCCCATGATCCTTTCGTGAAAGAAAAAAGTAGGTCCTATATAATAAGTAAGTATATATAAACTGAAATCTTTGTGGGAAATATAACGGAAAATTTTAGCTATATTATTTACTATTAAAAATGAATATGTTTTTTTAAAAACTAATATGTATGTGTAAAATTCAAGTCACCCTTAATTAACCAAAAAGTGTTTAAGCAGTGCAGTTGTGTCCTACTGGATAGTTGTAAGCATCTCTTTAGGCACTTCACTGGTTCATTAACATAATACAAATTAAAGCTATAAACACATAATGTTGTGCTCTCTGAAGATAGTCTAATAAGCAACATAAACCAATGCAAAAATGTGACTTTTTGGCTGCTTATTCCTCCCCTATGACTTGACATCTTTTTTTAACCAGTTGTCCAAAGAGATTTTTCTGGGGAAGAGAAATGCTTTGGCATTATGAAAAGAACATTTTGAACCCCAGTAAGGTAAAATTGAAAAAAGCCTAGTTCAATAAAGAAATTTACACAAAATTTCTTTATGGCTCTGTTTAAAAGGACACTTCTGCAGTGACTTAATAGGGGGAAGTTGAGTATTTCTTAGAACATATTGCACTCATTTTTTGTTGTTGTTTAATCACATTAATGCATAGAAACACAATTTTTAACCTTTGAATAATAATATGTTTAATCTATTATAGGAAGAAAATCATGGAAACAATTTCTAAAAGCCTAATTGGAAAAATATAGGCATGTAACCTTCTTTTGCTTACCATAATATAGAAAAAACTATAAGAAAGGAAAATGTGCAAAGAAAATTTTTGGTCAGTCTTGTGTGGGTACAGGTTTATATGTGCCAACTGAAAGAACTGTGAGTAGCACTGTGAGCACTGATTATTTAAGGTGACTGAGAAGTACTGTCAGTGATAGGAAGGATTGTGTATAATTCTGCTTTTCATATATACATCTGATATGGAAAACTGAAACTTCCGGTTTAGAAGAGAAAGAAAATTGCTAAATTTGGCATTTCAGTAGCATGCGATAGAATTCATCATGATTAACTTCACATTAAATTATGGACAATGGCTGTATCACATTTCACGTTATCGCCAATAGCAGGAGAAAAAAAAAAAAAACCAAACCCCAAAACAAACAAACAAATAAACAAAAACACAGTGCCTGACAAATAATTTCCTGGGGACACAAATTTGTGTCCATTGAGCAGCTTGGTTCAACAGCGCATGCTTTTCCTCCACCAGACTTAGGACCCAACATGAAAATTTTAGAATGGCCAGAGGTCATTCTTTGCTGAATTCCAATATCTGAAAAAAAATTAGCTTGACCAGATTGTAAGCGCTTTTCCTTATTTAAAATAATGGGGGGCAAAGAAAAAAGTATACATACACACAAACCCCTAAGCATTGAAGTTAAGCATTAACAAACCAGGTTCATGATTTATGATCAGTATCCAAAAATCCAACTATAAACAATGCAAAGTAGTGCTCCTCAGTATTATTTTTGCAATTGTTAGTAATGTTAAGCATCAAGAAAAATAAAACACATCATTGCACATTACAGCCGGAAAAAGAAAAACAACATCAACAACAACAACAACAAAAAAAAAAAACCAACGACTAATCTTTGACACTAGAGAATTGGATAATTTTTGATGCTATATCACAAATAGTTTCTGATGTAAATCATATGTGAAAAGGTCTTTACACACATGCCATTCTCCCTGGTCAATGGTTCAGGTCAAATGCCGAGTTATAGCCCGAAGGGCATAAAGCAGTTCAGCTTGCATCCTTGCTTCCATTAAAAGTAGATTTACGTGAACCTGGAAAGGAAAATGTTATCAGGTTAGTGAACATAATACACAAAGGGAAAATCTTTAAGGTTTTTCCCACATATAACATTTACAAACATTCTTTATGTGTATAGAGATTATATACAAACATACATGCCTGGGTATATCTATGCATATACAAATGTAACATTCAAATGTGTATTTATAAAGATAGTTCTGCAAGTTGTAAAAACAACCCATAATGTCTACAAAATTCTATAATCTTGTTAAGACTATACATTATGTAAAGCCAATTAACCTTTTCAATTGCAAAACTAATTTTTATAAATTATAATTTTCCTACAAATTATACTTCCTAGTCATAAAATTTGACATGGCTAAAAATTAACCCTACATTTCTCACATCATATATCTATCTATATATATGATGTTTGTACATATTATATATGCATATATATATATATTTATACACACACATACACACAAACACACACACACCATGAAAAGCTTTTCAAAATTTTACTAGTATTTACTTTTAAAGTGAAACTATGATGCTGGACACTTTTTCTATGTAATGTCTGTTATTTATTAGCTATGCATAGTTTCCTTAGAGTCTTTCAGGTAAAATTGTGAAAAACACTTTTTTTTAGGAATACTTGTCAGCTGACAGTTAAAATGAATACATGCAAGTTTTCAAAATGTACTATAAGAAAATATAATGTTTTGATATCTTTCTACCAGTTGAATATATTGTTGGATATAGTTTCCTGATGAGTAAAGAAAATTTCTAGATAGAATCTAGAAAAGGAGAAAAAGCTATTGCAAACATATAAACAGGGCATAAAGATCCACCAAGAGATGCTGAAGATAAAATGGGCAATTAACTGAGTGTGACTGGCTTTATGACTTCAAAAAAATCTGTCAGATACTGAGATCATAGCATTTCTTTGCCAACGTCATAACAGCTAATTAGTGTCTGTTGGAACCCTAGAAATATTTCTTATTCTCAAGCGTAGATATAAATGAGACTCTTGGATTTAAGGATTAAAAGGCCTAATACTTACAGCTAGCTTTTTATATTTTAATGTTGGTTAAAAATCCTTAACATTTATTAGCTTTTAACTTAAATATGATTCCTATATATTTCCTGCAAAAAATATTCTTATATAATAATATATTTGTCTAAAAGGTCCTATATTATATTATCAAAACACCAGATTATATGGGCTGGGATGTAGCTCAGTGGTAGAGTGCTTGCCTAGCATGTGTGAGGCACTGGGTTCGATTCTCAGCACAACATATAAATAAATAAAAAATAAATAAGGGTCTATCTGTAACTTAAATACCAGTTATTAAATTGAGATGATAAACTATTGTTCTAATAATTCTTGTGGCTAGCTAAAGAATCTTTAAATGGATATGCTTTTGAGTCAAGATACAATTATACCACTAAAACTTATTAGTAGGTTTGGTTTTTATTGAAAGTTAGAATGGTAGATAGTTTCTCATATTTTAAAGACATTAAAGACACTATTTGAAAGACACTCTATCACAGACTGATGCTAACATTTACTTTAGACACTATGATAGACAAAGCATACAATTAAAATTTAGTTAATAGTCAATAACTCTGAATTTAAAAACATAAAATGCTAGATAATTCCACTTCAATTTCAAAAGCACAAATTTATTAGTACAGCACTTGCATCATTTTTTCATAATCATTACTTATTATACTGAATATCTGTCTATGGTATAATGCTTTGTCATGAAACTTTACCTTTTCTGAGTGTTTGAACTGCCGCCAGTAACTATCATACATGCGCTTTGTAGTTCTCTCAGGATAGCAGGTTACTGTCTTAATGTAAACCTTCAGGCTTCGTTCAAGTAATTGGTTAACTTCCCCATAGTCATAATCATCATACCTATGAGCAACAGGACAACAGCTTTATTATGATACAATTAAAATTTTTAATTTCCAATGTTGTAGAAAGATTGTCTAATAACTATTTACCACTAAGCTCATTAATTAATTAATTCAACAAATATTTGCCGAGTGACTTCTATATGCCCTGCACCTTTCTAGGTACTGGGGATTCGCTGATGAACGTAGAAAAAAATCAATCAAAGATCAATCCCTGATCTCATTGACTTTAAATTCTACATGGAGGAAAAAATTTAAAAGATAAAGTATGTAGTATACAGATGGTGATAACTGCTAGGCAGAGAAAATGAAATCTGTGGTCTAGGAGGAAAGAAGTTATGATTTTAAATAGGGTGGCCAGGATGGCTTCTCTGAGAGATTGACATTTGAACAAATACCATAAGGTGGAGAAGGAGCAAGCATAAAGGCCCTAAGGCTGGAGTCAAGTGTTTTAAGGATGACAGAGTCATCATGTATCTAATATGCTGCTGAACAATCAGATAAATAATAATTGCAGACTGACCACGGGAAGTAGCTAGCAGAAGTTATTGGTAACCTCAATAAGCACAGTTTTGTAGGCATGGTAGGAGAAAAAGCCTAACTTTGTAAGTTCAAGAGAGAATGAGATATGAGAAAATGGTGACAGTAAATGCAATTTTTTTTTCAAAGAAATCTGCTATGCATAGGAGTAGAAAAATGAGGTAGCAGCCAGAAGGAAAAGGAGGATGAAAGAATTTTCTTTAGTGATGGGAGAAATAATAGCATGTTCCATACTGCTGGAAAAGATACAGGAAAGTAAAGCTGACTATGTGGGAGAGAGGAGGGAGAAGTGAGGACAGAGATCTTCAGAAGTGAGAGGATGTGGGAGTTTGTGTCTAAGTGCACAGCAGCATAGACAGGTCATCCAGAAGAGAGAGAGCAGAAAGAATAGGCACAGGCACAGATAGGAGGGGGTCTGTGGTCCTGGAAGCTTTTGCAATTTATCTCCTATATTTTTAAATCCAAAGTATTGCTTTAAATAAATGATATCTTGATGATTTCATAAAAACTTTATTTAGTAGCATCTAATGGATTAAATATGATTACAACATTTGTTACTTATTTCCTTGTATACTATCAATATTTACTGGGCTTAAATTTTATTAGTGTTTATTTTTCTTAACTGTGTAACTATAATGTGTGTGTGTGTGTATGTATGTTTTATATAACATCAATAATCATTGGAGATAGGATAGAATTAAGACTAAATTTGAGAATCCTTCCTGGAAAATGGATTAGTTAAAAAAAAAAGTATATTGTGCCCCTTTATATATTACATATGCTTTATATACACATATTATGTGTGTATATATATAAATTATATACACTATATGTATATATATATACACTATACTCTTCCACATAATAGTGTACATTATATATACACTATAGTATATTTTTATATGTGTGTGTGTGTGTGTGTATATATATATATATATATATATATATATATGATATATGTTTAAACATACGATAATTCTTTGATAATTTATTGTTCAGGATAGTCAATGGACAAATAGCATAATTATTATATACCATCATAATGCAGGATGAGAATCTCTGCTCCAAAATGACTGGGATCAGAAATGTTTCAGAGTTCTAAGTTTTTTAGATGTTGATATACTTGCATAGACTTTATCAAACATTCCTAATCAGAAAATCTGAAATCTCAATTTCTCTAAAACCCCCCAAATTTTAATAAGATGAAAAGTTTAGGATTTTAAAGTATTTTGATGTCAAATTTTCAGATTTAGGATGCTCAACCTGTAGTGGTTTTCTTTTGTTTGTTTGTTTGTTTACATAGAATGTTTCATTATTAGTTGATTAATCGGGAAATTTTGTGATCCTTTAGCTAAAATTACAGAAAATACTCTGCTTAACAAATTGAATTCTAATTTCATTCCATAAAGGCTTTCACATAATATATAAGAAAAGATACACTATACAGTCAAGTTAAATGTATTCATAACTGCAATTTTTTTCTGCAAATCTATTCCATAAAAAGCCTTCCAAACTCAGCCCCCAAAAGCACTTCTCCAAAAAAGAGCTTTCTTGATTAGCCCATTCAATCTCCTTTCCTCATTTACTCACTATCTTCTCAATGCTAATTTCCTAAACTTAGAAGCCTTAATTTATATTGACTGATGTTTCATTTCAGTATTCTTATGTGAGCTTACATAAGCTTTATGAGGACAGAATCTATTCTAGTTTTGCTTATCCCCAATTACCATTCCTTCAAAAATAAATTAAAAAAAACAGAATTTATTACAGTGATCTAAAGGGACACAATACACATTTTTTAAAAAACTAATCAATTTTCCAGGAAGGATTCTCAACAAGGATTCTGATTCCATCCTATCCCAGTGATTACTGATGCTGTTTCTCCTTTCCTCAGTAAATTCTTCCTGCTGCTCTTATATGTACATCATTGTTAAGATTTGCAACACTTAAATGAAGAAAAATGCTCTCTATAAAACAGAATTTTTTTTAAATCAGAAGTTCACATATATTATTCTCTCCCCAGAATCCTATAATTACAAAGTGGGATATAAAAAAGACTCATGTCAGAATTTTCACTTAAAAATAGTATAAAACTGTATGCACATAGAACATACCTGATTCCAAACATACAGTGAACATAGTTAAATAAAGCTCTGCGCAGTGTGGTTGTGTCAACATCCTCATGGGTGGCCATAGTGTTATAGGTGAGATTGTAGACCATTCTAAACTTCTCATCAAGAAGATGTCCAATGTCTGAATAAAGTCTGTTCACCAGGGAGAACCCATGATTTTCCCAGGTGTAGTCCTAAGTGAACAAAATGTATCCAATATGTTTTTATTGAATTAAACTACTGAAGCTAGTAGCATACTTCTAATTCAGTTCTAAGTTTGCAGCTTCACTATGGCTTTAACAAGAACCCTTCACAACGGTTTACAGATTGGAGTGCCAGAATGTTTGCCCAGTGTTTGAAATGTTAGTAATGAACTCTGGCCACCTCTGATGATCAGGTACTATGCACACTTTACCTGAATCTGAAAGGAACCTTGAAGATCTCGGAATATCCCTATGTCACCAAACTGTTACATGGACTGTTAGCATAGAAATCATCTAAAATAGGCATAAAAGAATCTGTGTAATTCAAACCTACACTCTCTTTAGGACTCACCTAACTATAGTTGGCTACATTTTCAGGAGTGGGAGGGTGCCCTTAAGCCCATGCCTGCTGGTATATGATCTTATTACAAAATACCTTTTTACATATAAACATGACCATACCATTTGATTTCCTTTCTGCTTCCTTTAGAAAAACACATGAACAATGTACAACTACCATGTAATAATAAAAGTAACTAAATAAAGCAGATAGTTTCCTTTTGCCTTCTTAGGGGGGAAATGCTAAAATAACTATTCACTTATTGGGATACCAAATTATATGAGACTGAAAAGGAGGATAAATGCCAAGATTTATAGATACTATCAAATGACCAATTTATTTAGAAGTCAATTTATTTATATTTCAATAGTTAATAGTTAAAGTGGCTTCTCTGAATTAAAGACATCTTATACCTGAGCTCGGAATGTTGGCAAATGTTCTTCTCCTCGTCTCGCAAAGTCTTCATACCCAAAACCAGGGTCTTCAATGTATCGTGAGACATCAGATGTTACAATCATGTCATCTTCAAAATCTAGAGAAAATAATGAACAATCCAGTTCATAACGATATTGTACCTGGATAAGATAATAAAACTGAACCCCATTTTCCACTACTTTTTAGCTTTATCATTAATTTATGATGTAACAATATTGACTATGTGGCTTAAATTCATATAAAATATCTGTTGCTGAAGTTTTGAATATAATTTAATTTCTAAATTCTGGGAATTAAATTTAACTCTAGTTATCCAGACAAAAAATCGACTAAATTTAAAAAGTCTAAACAATAGTAGCAAAAGACTAATACGCTAATTTTACTAATTAAGAAATGGAAGATAGGATGGGCCTGTGAATATAAAGTTTAAACATCCGTTTGTTCTCTCCAGGTGATAAAGGGGATGTGACGAAGGAGAGGAGATGAATGTACAAGACCATTTTAGATTTAAGATAAACTGTGCTTAAATTACATATTGTTTCATCTTGACCTATTCACAGTAAAAATCAGTTTAATAAAGTTTGTTTTTAAGCTTACAATGTGGTATGTTATAAGGAAAAGGGTCAGGAAAGAAGCTCCAGGGAGGGGAGAGTGGACTTTTGAATGACACTATCATTCTTTTTATTCAAATGGGTGCTAAACAGGAGGGGTTCAGTTTGTGAACATTCATTGAGTTTGACACGTAATGTGTGTTCATTTTTCTGAGCACATGAAAATAAAAACATACATGCGAAGTAAACAACTTGCTAATAAGACTGTGAGTAGACTAATACCAAACTGGCAGTCAGAAAGATAGAAAGACAATAATAACATTTTAAGACAGGTGACAACTACATAGTTGATGATATTAAAAATTTACCACTGGAAAAATTTAAATGTTCAATGCATATTAATTTAGCTTGAAGATAATTATCTTCTAATTCACTGTTTTTTTAAATATTTATTTTTCAGTTTTCGGTGGACACAACATCTTTATTTTATTTTATGTGGTCTGAGGATCAAACCCAGCGCCCCACACATGCCAGGCAAGTGTGTTACTGCTTGAGCCACATCCCCAGTCCCTAATTCACTGTTTTTTTTTTTTTTTTTTTTTACTTTAGTCTGTATTTTTAATTACTTTTTCCTGATTTCAACCATTAAAATGGAATGCATGAGCTTCATTTTCTTCTTTTTGCTCTAGAAAATAAATATATATTTCCCCAAATTAAAGAAAAAAAATTAGCTCCTATGTAAGCATATATTCTTAAATAGTATTTTAATTAATATTAAATATTTTTCGTATGTAATAAGTAATAAATTTTAAATACAGTTAATAAAAAGTTTTGAAGCATAGTAAAAACAAAGTTTTGAAGCATAGTAAAAACTATAACTCTTATCTAGTCAAAATTTGGGGAAGTTTAAAAAATAAGTGCAATTATAGTAATTCTTCTGAAACATTGTTAGACTAATGAATAGGACACTTCATTATGTTTAATATTTGCTATTTCACAACAATCCCAACAATAAGTATTCTTTCTTCCTAAGTTTTTAACTTTCTTTAGGTTGCTGTCATAGAATTATTGGAGTTCTTTTTTTTTTTTTTTTTTTCCACTAAGGAATGAACCCAGGAGCTCTTTACCCCTCTGGGCTACATCCCCAGTCCTTTTTACTCTTTATTTTGAGATAAGGATTCACAAAGTTGCTGAGGCTTGGCCTTGACCTTGCAATTTTCCTGTCTCGGCTTCCCAAATTGCTGGGATTACAGGTGTGCACCACCACCATGCCCAGCCAGTGTGTTTCATAATAGTAGGAAAGGCTATTCAACTTTAGATATATCTTGTTAAAAAGGACTTATAATCAGCACACTATGGTGACATGACCCCATCCATGTTTATAGCAGCTCAATTCACAATAGCTAAGCTATGGAACCAACTTAGGTGTCTGCCTTTCAACAGATAAATGAATTAAAACTTTTTTTTGGCATATATACACAATGGAGTACTGCTCAGTCATAAAGAAGAAGGACATTATGGCATTTGCTGGTGAATGGATGGAACTGGAGACTATCATGCTAAGTGAAATAAGCCAATCCCAAAAAACCAAAGGCCGAATGTTTCTCTGACATGTGGATACTAACACATGGGGGGTGGGGGGGAATAGAAGATTACTGGATTAAACAAAGGGGAATGAGGAAAGGGGAATGACGAAAGGGAGAGGCCTGTGAATAGAAAAGACAATAGAATGACTTGGACATAACTTTCCTATGTTCACATATGAATACACACCAGTATCAAACTCCACAATCATGTACAACCATAAGAATGAGAAGTTACACTCCATGTATGTATAATATGTCAAAATACAGTCTATGTCTGTAAATCTCAAAAGGACAAATAAAAAAATTTAATGCCAAAAAATTCTCATTAAAATAAGAATTTTAAAACTTCTTTATTACACATAAAGAGAATAAACTTTGTTGAGTAATTACTAGAATGCCAGTTATTATACTATACTCTTAATACCTATTTTTGCTTCATTAATACAAAAACAAATGTCAACTAAAGAAATGAATAAATTTATTCATAATAAACTTACTATAAGTTGTTAATAATCCTGTTAATACTAAATGTGAGAAATTCAATGTGAATTAGTATATGATGATGTGGAAAAGTAGTTTAATGTCTAAACTTAAACTACTTAAATTGACCTGAAGTTTTTAAGTGGCTTTCAGTTCTCTAAAAAGAAATTTTAGGCTTATTCCCACCCCAAACCCATAACCACTTTGTATTCTCCTTGTGCTTCAGCACTCTGTTAAAATGAATAGAAACACTACCAATAGCATTTTCAATGCATTATCTCTTAATGTAAAAGTCTCTTATTTTTCCAAGTAAATTTCATAATTGCATTTTTTATTTCTATAAGGAATGACGTTGGGATTTTAATTGGAATCAGATTGAATCTGTATAGTGCTTTGGGTAGTATGGCCATTTTGACAGTATTAATTTTGGCTATCCAAAAGCATGGGAGATCTTTTCATCTTCTAAGGCCTTCTTCAATTTCTTTAATGTTCTGTAGCTTTCATTGTAGAGATCTTTCACCTCTTTTGTTGATTCCCAAGTATGTTTTTAAGGCTATTTTAAATAGGATTAGTTTTCCTAATTTCTCTTTCAGCAGATTCATCACTGATGTATAGAAATGTATTTGATTTATGGGTACTGATTTTATATCCTAATTTTTTGTTTTGTTTTGTTTGTTTTTTTATTGGTTATTCAAAACATTACAAAACTCTTGACATATCATTTTTCATACATTCGATTCAAGTGGGTTTTATATCCTAATTAATTCAGCTACTTTGCTGAATTAATTCTAGAAGTTTTCTGGTGGAGTTTTTTGGATCCTCTAAGTATAGAATCATGTCATTAGCAAATAATGATAGTTTCAGTTCTTTTTTTCCTATGTGTATCCCTTTAATTTCTTTCATCTATCTAACTGCTCTGGCTAAAGTTTCAAGGACTATGTTGAATAGAAATGGTGAAAGAGGGCATCCCTGTTTTGTTCCAGTTTTTAGAGGGAATGCTTCCAATTTTTTGCCATTTAGAATGATGTTGGCCTTGGGTAAGCTCTAGTTATCTTAAAGAAGTTCTTAAAAACTAATGTCTGAAAGCAAACAGATATTACTAATCTTAATAAGAATGTTTACATTTCAAAATACTGGCTTATCAGAAGGTTCATCCCAACTTCATTATTTTCCTTTGTCTCTGCTTGTTCTCCCTGGATTTCTATAATCAACTTTGATTTTAGCCCTGAGTTATATGCTGATAATTTCCAAAAATTCTCATGAAGGTTGTAACCCTCTCCTCATCTCCTGTGCTATTTCAAGTGCAGTTTACAGACTGGTAGCACTGACATCACTCCCGGGCTTCATGGAAATGTGGTCTCTTGGGCCACCCAGACTGACTGAAAACATCTGCAACCCAAAGATACCCAGTGACTCTTGAGCACACTGCAGTTGAAGAAACACTGCTGGATGTCTCTAGAGTGGATGTTTTACAAACATGTCAGGTCAAAATGTCCAAACATGAAAGCTTACATGCTCAAGATTAGAAAGGCCATTATGATAAGGCTGATATCTACCTAACCAACTTCCTCTTCTTACTGCCTACCTCATGATTTATGTCCTAAAAATATAAAAGTACTGTTCCCATATGCTGCATCCTGTTTCCTTATCATCATGCCTTTCCTCAGGTCTGGATGTTATTGACCTCAGGGGTCCTCTTGTGCCCCTGCCACACTCAGCCACTGCTTGGCTTCCTCACACTCAACTCCCTAAGACATCTAAGAGTCAAGAGAACTACTACTCTTTCTCCTCTAGATTCTCATTAGTCCATGCCCTTTCCCTACCATGTTTGGGTTCATCGCTCTCTTCTATGCCCAGATTTTTCACATTCTACTATGTATTATAATTATTTCTCCTTTTCTCACTAGCACAAAAGTTCCCTGAGGCAGGAATCATGTCTTATTTAGTCTTAAAACCTTAGTTCCTACCATAGCACTGAGACTATGTGGGGTACTCAACAAATAAATATTAAACCAAAACAATAGGTTTCTTTTTTGGGGATTTCCTGTTGAGTAAAGGTCTGATTTACAGTTATAGTAGTCTTCAATGGAGTAAATGAATTAAAATGGCTATCCAATAGGGTAGATAAAAATATCTCATGAAAAAAGATCATTAGTGTTTTTTTTTGTTTGTTTGTTTGTTTGTTTGTTTAACACTAGGGAACGAATCCAGGAATATTCTACTCCTGAACTTTTTTTTTTTTTTTTTTTAGGGGAAATGATGAAAAGGGTTCTTGTTCTTTCTGTAAACTTTTCAAAGTTATTGATCAATGCTATTTTTGGCAGTAACAAGTTAAAGCCAAAACAATTCTCCAAAATTAAGATTGACAAGCCTAGCCTTAACACAGTAATTTCTATTTTAAAAAGAAATGTTATGAAGAATGATAACTTCAAAGAGTTTCAGCTTTGGGTTGAGAGTTTATGGTATTTTAATAAAATTTACTATGTGGTGTTCAATATCCTTTGGAGTTAAAATTGAAAAGTTTCCTTTCTATTTCAAAGTCTCATAGAGTATTAGAAAAAGTGCATTTTTAAGACTGAAATTCTAGCTTTCAATACAAAATGAATATTTTTTCAATACAAAGTGCATTTTTAAGACAGGAATTCTAGCTTTCAATACAAAATAAATTCTTCCAAATTCAATATAAGACAATGACCTAAAAAATACATTTTTAAAAAATTCCAAAGAATGCAAGTATAATGTAATTTTAGAACTAATCTGGAAAAGTAACTGATAGAATGATCCTCCCCCACATATGCCACCCACAAAAATGGCAATGAATTTTTAAAACATTTACCTATTAAAACAGAATTTCATTTATTTTTTTAAGTCACAAAAGTACAATGAATTAAATATTCCTATCTAACTTTATAAATGATTGGTTTGCTTTAAATAATATTTTATCCAAGATAGAATGCAGACAACAAGCCTAGAAGTTTGTCCCAACTGAATCTGAAATATAGTCCCAATGCTTCATGGTAAGATTTTTGTCAAGGATGTATTACATTTACAAAGGTGACACCATAAGATTATAATGGAGCTGACTGCCTTTTGATATAGTTATGGCAATACTGGAGTGCATTTCTGACGTTTGTGGTGATGCTGATGTAAACAAATCCACTGTACTGCCAGTCATATAAAAGTACAGCAAATACACAATTATGTATGGGTTATACACTACACTGTGTTTTTTGTTACTTTTGAGTATACTCCTACTTGTAAAAAGAACTTACTACAAAACAGTATGCCATGTTATGCTGGTAGTAACTTCATACATTTCATGTTTACTGTTATGACTTGTTTGCATTAAGAGGCCATCTCAAGGGACTGACCTACACCACCTAGGTTTACGTAGGTATACTCTACAATGTTCCCTCAATGCATATCAAAACATATTGTCATTCTAAAGTGATACATAACTATACATTCAAAGATGCACCGCCTAAAAGGGCAAAGAATAGGCAAAGTAGAAGAGCAAAAGATGGTAACAGTTATTTTTACATACTCATATGAAAAATACTAAAGATCATTCAGTAAGGTTCTACAAACAACTAAAAATAAAAGACAGTGGTGGTGGGGAGAAGCACCTGAATGAGGAAATGAATGAAAAGTATCTCCAGAGACCACAAAAAGACTTTCTTTCTTCTCCTTCTCAAATCGCGTGGTCATTTCTTCCTGAGATGCCTCTTCATCTTCCCTTTCTTCTTGAAGCCTTTTCATCCTTTCCATTAAGGCTTCTAGCTCACTTAGAGAATCCACAATCTGGAACCACATAAGATAATGTCAGATGCTATTAATATGAAAAATTGTTCTGGTAAACATCTTCAACTTCCAGTCACTCTATTATGTGTAGTGGGTCAGGCACACTTATTAAGATTGTAGGAGAGATGTTTGTCAAATTATAAGTAATCACAGTTAGATACATTTTTAAAAGTGTGTCTAGAATTGGAAAATATGTAGTGACAGAATATAGATAAGTAGTTGCCAGGGGCTCAGAATTAGGGAAGGATGGGACAGAGGAGAGAAATGGGATATGACTACTAATGGTTATGGAATTTCTTTTTTATTTTTTATTTGTTCTAATTAGTTACACATGACAGCAGAATGCATTTTGATTTACTGTACATAAATGGAGCACAACTTTTCATTTCTCTGGCTGTACATGATGTAGAATCGCACCATAAGAGTAGCCATACATTTTCTAAGGGTAATGATGTTCATCTCATTCTACCATCTCTCCTGCCCCCATGACCCCTCCCCTTCCTTCCCTCCCCTGGAATTTCTTTTTTATGTTATAGTAATATTCTAAAATTTATTATGGTGGTGGATGTACAACTCTAATCACACTAAGCCCTACTGGATTACTTTAAATAGGTGAAATGGATGATATATGAATTATTTTTTATTAAAATTATTTTTAAAAAGTCATAAGTGAGTTTTTCACTAACTACAAAGAGAAACACATGACGGATTCAGTTAAAAAGTTTACAAGTACATATATACATGTGCATATGGATATATATTTTTAAATGTAGAATTATAGCATTTGGTATATATGAAATTATATTATAATTTATTGAAAAATGAGGCATCCTTAAATTTTCTACTTTCTGCTCTCATATATTTACTGTTAACTGTTCCAGCATCTTATAGAAACAGATACATTGTTTTGAAATTGGGCATGTAAAGGATCTAAATTAAAAGCCTGTGATTAGGGGCTGGGGTTGTGGCTCAGTGGTGGAGTGCTTGCCTAACATGTGTGAGGCACTGGGTTCAATCCTCAGCACCACATACAAATAAATAAATACATAAATAAAATAAAGGTGATGTGTCCATCTACAACTAAAGATATTTTTTTAAAAAGCCTATAATCTCTAGAATTCATCAGTGTTTAGTTTTTATGATTTTTAATCTTATCTATTTGCTTTAAAAAGGCTCTTGAAGACAAATCAGAACTTTAGGTATTAAAGTTTTATAGTAATAAAATTTATGCAAAAATATTTCAAGTATATGATATCCTATTTAGTCAGAAAATATCTCTAGATATTTTTAACATTAAAAAAATTTAAAGCAAAAATGGTAAAGAAACGTAATTAAGAAAACTAACCCCAAAGTTGTTGCCTGTAAGGGATGCGTTTTCTATGTTGTTGTCATTAGCAAGATCACAAACACAGAAATTGTTGACTGATATTAGCCTGAATCCATTGGAGATTTCTGGATCTCTTTCTGGATTGATGCCACTACCAAAAACAAAGCTTGCCAAAGCATGATAATGTGCCAATAGGACCACAGCATGTACCAGCTCAGGCAGAGACCAATTATTTTCTCCAGTTTTGACAAGTTTCTGAAATGAGAAAGCAAATCAGAGTAAATATGAAAATTATAGAATGCTACAAAGCAATTTTAAAAAGCACAGACAATCTAACAGGTTTCATATACCTATTTATAGTAATATATTTAAAACTCAATTTAAAAATTTTCACAGGCTCTAGATTCAGCTTTGGTCAAACAATGTTACATTAATAACTATCGTACATAATAATATAATTATGTTGTAGCTTCTTCTAAATGCCTTATTACATGATGCATCTACTGCTTCCAAAGCCTTTTATACCTATATTATTTTAATGAGATATTTCAGGGAATCAAAGAACATTACAGTTAGAAGAAACTTTAAAGATCTTATAGCAAAACCATTCACTTTTTGAGGTTTTGGAAACTATATCCCACAAAATCACCTGAAAAATCCAACTTAGCAAGTCAGCTTTTAGATATCCTTTGGATACCCTCCAATAAAGATTCTATAGCCAATGATAGACTGTAGAATACTCCCTTACATTTGAATAAGAGCATATGCTTTTTTACTCAATGCTCCACCTGAATGATAAATTAAAGCCATTAAAAATAGTAATTCCTTTCCCCCGCTCATTTTCTCTAGGAATGAATTCCATCAGTAAATCCACCAGGGATTCTTTCCCATCAGTTCACCCATTCACTCACATGTATGCCTCCTCCCACCCCGTGTGTGTGTGTTTGTGTGGGTTTCCTTTTCCTTTCTTTCACTTTCATTTGGCTCATTTCACTGCTAAATCAGAAAAAAAAAAAAAACAAAACAAAAAAAAAAAAAACAAAAACTGCTTTCTTTTGCTTTGCTCTCTATTGTTCAACAAAATACACACATACACACACACACACACATGATTTAATATATTATTAAAAGCTCAGGAGAAATGGAAAAGATCAGTTAAATTCTTAAAATTCTACCAAACTTTTACTTTTTTAAAAGTCATTATTAAAGTTAAAACTATAAACATCTATTTCTATGCTTTTCAAATCTGATATTTTGACATGTTGATTTTTCATGGAGCTACAATGTCATATGAGTTTTTAAGTCTATGCCTACATGATACATGAAAACATATACATGACTATTTCTCCATTCCTGTACTATTAGTTAAATTGCTTCAATTTTTTTCTATAATAAATAGTTTCCTCATGCTACACTTTTGTTCATGTTTTGGAAACATTTCCTAATAGGATTTTTAGGATAAAGAGTATTAATATTTTTATGATATTTTTATAATACTGCCAAGAACTTTCGAAAATCACTGGTAGAATTTACAGTGCTTTGGCCAATCTTTGCAGGATTATCATTAAACCAGAAAAAATAGCCAACATTCATCATCTGTAATTTCTCACTTCCTCACATTCATTTCTATTTTATAAATTCACTATAATCTGATTTTTTTCCAACAAACTTCTAAAATTACATTTACTAAAGTCATACATGATGACCTTTCAAATGGCCCAATCTATTTCATTTTAGTCTGTGCCCTGTTTGGTCTTTGCAGAGTTTACTTTGTTCACTTCCTCCCTTCCTGAAATTCATCTCCTGACTACAATAATTATACCTTTTCTACCCTGAGATGGATCTTTCTCTCACTCACAGCCAGCCCTCATTGTTATTACTTGCCTTCAAAATGTTGGCTTGCCCTGGTCCATCCACAATCTTCTTTCCTTGTACAGTATCTTAAGACCTGAATGGACAGTTCATAACTATTGGATTTTACTTCTAATCCACCCTTTTTTATCTTGAACTATAGACCTGTATTTCCTTTACTAACTGGACATGACCTTGTGGGTGTTAATAATCTTCTCGGTCCTATAAATGCTCATTTCATGAACCTCAGAGTCATTTTCCTCCCCTACCCCCTTCCTCCATCTTCATATTCTGCCAGTTACCAGGTCTTGCTTATTTTCATGTAGAATAATTACTACAGTCTTGTTCCTTCTCTTTATCTTAACATGTCTTTTTTTAAAAAAAGTCAGCTCTTAAGTATAGTACTGAGTAGTCAGCTTCTAGTCTGTTACCACCTGTAATTTACCTTCTACATCACCAGATAAATTTATATTATAACTTGGAACAAATACCTTTAATGATCTCAATTGTCTAATACAGTGATCTCTTTTGATCATATACATTTCTGACAGTGACAATTAAAGGGTCCAACCCCTAATTTTATATATAAATATATACTTATAAATTATATTTTATTTGGAACAGATACATATATGCACTGTAATAATAGTACAAAATACACAGTGACATCTTTTAAAGATAACAATATATGCACACACATATTTTCTAATATTTTGAAGGATTGTCTCCCTACCCCATGAGGTACTGTAACATAACTTTGAAGACCATAACTTTCTGAGGATAAAAACACAAATTCTATAATAATATAGAATTTACTGGGTCATACAATATTACCCCAATTCTTCCCATTTCCCATCCCTTACTTTACATATATATCCCTATACTTCAGTAACCTGAATGTATTAGCTATTCTTCTCACAAATCATACATGCATACTCTACTTGAAAACCTCCACTTTTTTGAGACCTAGCTCAAATGTCACCTATTTTAAGAAACATTCTGATCCTATTCTCTTTATCCATATATTTGAACATGATTTTGGTAAGATTATTGTCATTACCCTCTGACTCTTCTCCCCTGGACTCCAAGCACATCCAGGGGCAAAGTCTTTATCTTCTTAGCCCTCCAAAGTATTTCACACAAAGTAAGATATAACATAAGAACAATGGTTAATTAATTTCCTAACGTGCTATCAAATCAGAACATAAACCTTAGGATAGCATTGTGTTCACAGATTCCCAGAAAGATCCTCAGAATCTAAGAGTACACAGATTGACATACGCTACATTTGGTTAAATAACTGGGCAAATAACCAATAAAAATATGGTTCAATAGAATAACACACACAAAAAGAACATTTTAATGCATTAGAAACAGGGGTTTAAATAACTAATGCTTCTACTGCTAATAATTTAAATGACAACTCCTATTTATTGAATAATTACCATGTACCAAGCATAGTGCTAAATATACTGTATAATGACCTCACCCTGTTGGCCTTTGATGGAAGCTCCTTTTGAAATTCAAGTGCTCTTATTCAATCACAACAACTCTATTTCTCATCTAGGCTCTAGTTTCTGGAGGCATTTAAGTATTCACACACCAGCTGGCAAATCATTTTTTATTTGCAAAATTATTTTTTGTGAATCTTAAAATGATGAAATGTTACTACTACTAGAAAGAATTTAGAATTATTTAATCTAGACCCCTCACATTACCAAAAGGGGAGAACTGAGGTCTATAGAAATTGCTAAAGGGTATAAACTTATGAATAACAAAGACCCTAGAACCCAGGCATCCTGTCATGATTCTATAGTTTCTTTGTTCTATCTACTGCTTGAAAATACAGCCAACTTTTCTCCTACTGCTCACCAAAGTTCTAGTACAAGCTAATTAGTCACTACTTAAGGAGGATAAGTATTCATTTGTACTTAAAGTAAACCCACTGACTTCCTAAATTTACCACTGCTTCACAGATTAATTTATTGGGGTTTTTCTTTTCAAGTTCCTAATATGCAAGTGTTAAAATTAAGTCTTAAGAAAAAACTCAACCAAAAAATTAACTCAGAATCATTAGTAAACTTCCTTTTTATTTCAAAGAAATGCTCAGTACCTGAATGTGCTCTTTTGTGATCAGCCAGGGTCGGTGTGCTAGCAGCTTATTTATCTCATTAAGATTTTTCAGTCTTTGTGGTACATATTCCAAACCATTCAACCATTCAGCAATACCTCCAGTCTTTAAAAATTCATCCACATGCATGTTTATTAAGTAAGAACACTGATGTCTAGCTGCAGCCTAAAGCACAAAGAAAAGAATTTGATGTTAAAAAAAATCAAAATAGAGTCTCATTCAACTATTTATGAACAACTCAGATGGAGTTAATGGTTTTTATAGCTAACAACTCTTTTATTACAGAATCTTCTTTCAGAATGTTTATCATACTGCTGCAATAGATTCTTGAATCAATACATGAAGCTGATATGTACTTGTAAAAGCAAATAATTATCACATGAAGCCAATTACTTCTTCATCTAGAAGTTTATATAGATTAACCCAGAGCCCACTTTCTAGCTATTTTAAGGAAATACATACCCATTTCAGTATAAGCATATACTGTATTCTTATTTAAAACACCATAACATTTTATTAACTTATATTCTAAAAATTCAGAATTCATACTAATTGAGTACTTCTCTTATTCACTTTATGATAACTGTGAGCTAAGCGCAGTGGTGCATGCTTACAGTCCCAGCTATTTGGGAGTCTAAGGCAGGAGGGCTGGTTGAACCAAGGAGTTTTGAAACTAGCCTATATAAGACAGTGCTCAAGTCAGAAAACACACACACACACACACACACACACACACACACAGCTATAATATCAGTCACATCTATCTACACTGTCCTACTCAGATGACACTGAACTTGCTGATTGTTTCCTTTCTATGTAGTCAAAATCAGTCTCAGTGGCCACCAACTTAGTATAATTCATGTAAATCAGACTTTTGACTTCTCTTTGCCTTAGGGCTACTTCTCAGTAAAATAGTATTTTTTTTTTTTTTTTAGTATTGTTTTTTTCTTTCCATTTTCTATGTCTGGGTTCTCTCTTAGTTTGTGAGTATTCTAAGTCTGCTTTTTCAGCCTTAATGTCACCAAAGCTGAAAAATTAAAATTATCATCTTAGTCAAGTTCATTATTCAATAAAACACAGAATGCTTTTTGTTATTGTTCAAAACTTCAGTGAGAATATAAAAAAGATAATCAAATCAAACTTGGTAAACACTAATCTACTAAATCCTGGCTAGCTCTGCTATTTCTGTCAGCCCAGCTGTTCCCCTAACCTCTCCAAACATATAAAACTTGCATTATGTTCTCCTTTTTCTCCATTAGCAGTCCAACTATAGATTATTCTTTCTACTTTTCTCATTCTTAATGCTTGTCATCCAAATTTATAATTCTCTTCCATGACACCCATCACCTGCCAATAACATTAGCTAGTTAACTAGTGTATAACAAGAACTATAGAAGTGTCATCATTCATTTAAAAACAAAACTTATGAGATATTATTTTAGACTCTAGGAACATCTTGAACAATAAGAGATTAAATATGTAAAATAATTTTACTGAAAATTAAATGAAAAACATTCAATATATTAAGTGGTTTAAAGTACCCCAAATGTATCCAAAGGACGTGGTGTTCAGAAAGCAATAGGCATCTTCAATTTTTATGTTCATAAAGTTATATTTAGTTTTCTGCATATATATGAAGTGTGTACACTCATGCACATGTACACACAAACACAGATATGCTTTTAGAAGGTAGGAAGAAAAGGGGAAGATGTCACATGAAAATAGGAAAAACCAGGAAAATGGGCACTTACCATTATGGCGATGTAGTGCCTGTATGGTAGAGGAAGGGGACCATCCATGCGCAACATGTAAAACTGGCTCCGCAAGAAAGACTCCAGGTACTGAGTGTGTAAACTCATGACCTGAGTAATGTTGTCCAAACGACCAGATGTAGAATATTCTTCCACAAGAAAGTTTGTTCGTTCATCCACTGTGTTTGCTTGGACAACCTATAACAAAGAAAACCACAAAACAAAATAGCTATTGTGATGTAAACACGTCCTTGGTTTATATAAATTTTTCCACTATTGAAGCAAATGAATATTCATTTACTATTTTCAGACAGAAAAATTATGCAGTTGCTCATCATAGCATTTTTTTAAAAGTTCCATTCATTTTTGGCTCTGGTGCCACAATTTATTAAACAACAAATGTTAAATCATCAAACATTAAATACACAGCTATAAAATTGAAGAAAAAGCTTCCATCTGCTTTGCTAGGCATATATTAGGCAGATTTTCAGAGCCCACTTGCCTGGCCATTATCACACCAATTTATGGTGAGGCAAAGGGAGCAGCATTTGACTACATAAATTTATAATTTAATTTCATCAGCTTGTGAAGACAATTACATTATTATTTTTTGTGTGTGTGTTGGGGGGTGGGTAACCAGGGATTAAACTCAGAGTTACTCAACCACTGAGACACATCCCCAGCTCTATTTTGCATTTATTTAGAGATAGGGTCTCACTGAATTGTTTAGTGCCTTGCTGTTGCTCAGGCTGGCTTTGTACTAGCAATCCTCCTGTCTCCACACTCCGAGCAGCAGGGACCCTGCTTACTTTTAAACAAATGATTTTAAATCATTCTTTGCTTGTTTTTGTTATTTAACATTTTAAAAGTTTTCTGAAGTCTTTTAGGGGCATAAAAACATATGATAATTTCTAGGAAAGTGTTAATAAAAGTTAGTAAGGTCATAAGAATTCTCTTGTTGGTAGTTTGAGCCTAAAATATTAATTACTAAAAACAAGTTTAAGTTAGTAAAATGGACATCCTTTATCTTAATGAATCCAAAGAGCTTTCTGAAAAGTAGATTACTTATATATAGTTTTATACACAATAACAGTTTGGGCATTACACCAAGAACTGGCTCTGAAGGCATGAATAGCTTATTAATACCTTGTGGAAAGATGACTCATTCTCAGAACTGATGAATATATAATGCATAATTCTAGTATTGGTTCATTGTTTATATGTATTTAGAATTACAGTTCTAGACTTTTTCTAGACTTAAGATGAATATGTTTCTTATTTTAGAGATAAGGAAACAGAGTCTAGATGAAATTCAAGTTCATGCACCTAGTTAAAAGCAAAATCTGGTTTGGAATCTAGGTCTCCTAGAGATCAAAATAATAGTCTTTTCAAAGATTCACACTGTTATCAAGAAACTCTGCTTACTCTTCAGAGCTAGCTTCACATAATTTTTTCTTAAAAATAAGAACAAATTATACGGAGGTACTAATGACTGAGGGAAATTAAAAATCAAAGGACTGTGTTTGAAAAGTACTAATTTACTATGTTAAAAAAAAAAAGGCAGTTTCACTGAAGCTCAGTTAACCTTCAACTGCCCACTTTCTCCTACTCTGTCAACTACAGGAATCAAGATGATAGTTAAAAATGTAAAAAGATCTAGATGAACCATAAATAGTTAGGGATAGAATATTTGTTTTTTAGTTTGCTTTCTCCAGTAGACATTTCTTAAGTCTAACTGGATGCCTAAGATACATTAATAATTTGATGTGATGCAATAGATCCTGAAAAACCAGAATAGCTTCAAATATATACTGTGAAAATGTGCTTTGGAAGCATTTTATATGTATTAAGCAATCTTTGGACATGAGGAAAACAGGAATACACATGGCAGCCTGGCCAATCTAGGTGGTAGCCAACCTATAGACAAGGCTGGCTACCACCTAGATTGGCTATTGTCACCAAGCTCTGGAAAGTTTACTGTTACTTTAAATTTTCATTCAATGAGAAGGTCACTAAAAAAGTGAGAAGAAGATAAAGAACTGCTGACTCTGGCAATGATCTGGTTTTATTTTAATTCTATTCGTCTCTTTAAAACAATTTCTGGCATATAATAGGTACTCCTTATTTGTTGACTAATTTCAGAACAATAAAGGAATAATCCTATTGCTTTAAGATAAAATATGTCTATGCAAATAATAAACAGTGAACCTGTATATATGATAATTATATTTGGTATGCATGAATAACTCCTTAAAGCAGAGAAAAACTCCTTTATCAATGATTTTAAACTGTTCTTAGCCTAAGTATATCTAAGAGTGATCTAGGAATCTAGAGAGTCCTGCAGATGGTTGTTATTTTTAAGAGATCAATACCAACAAAATAGGCACCGACTTTGTATTGATTGTAATCTCCTTTATATCATTTTAACCCTCTTCCTTGCATTTACCATCTTGACTCCCCACCTACTAAAGGTACACAATTGTTTGGAGATACTGTGACATGTTGTCCAATCAAAGAACAAAATGAAAATAGAAGTGCTAGTAATGTATCTTATTTTAGACTTTTAGTTAGGAAACTCATTTTTTCATTTCAAAATATCTTTTCTAAACATTGTTTCATAGTGAGTATAGTTTACATCAAACAATGAACTTTTTAAAACCAAAAACCTTCAATTTAGTATTAAATTTTATTATTCTTAGCTACTTTTCTCAGAAAACCTATACATCAAATAAAATATTGTTAATTTTTTTTTGTCTTTTTAACTTTTCAGTACTCCTTAACTTCAATAAGTCACACTTAGATTTCTAAGTGAAGTTGAAAAGAACATCGCTGTGGTTTTCTGACATAGGAATAAAAAGCTCAAGAGTGAAACACATTTTTATCTCCATATTGAGAATAGATATTCTTTGATAAAATGAAGTTACTTTAAATGACATTTCATGAATTTTAAACAGATAAACTTACTTCTTTCTCTGGAATAAAGGCACTTGGTCCTCTTGACAAGGGTTGAGATACTCTTATTCTTTTATCCTGTAAGAAAAGTTTAATGTATTAATATTGACTTTTTCTAAGAAATGTTAAGTTGATACATATTTATTCTTAAGGTATTAAAATAAATAAATAAACAAGTAAATAGAATAATGTGGAATCAGAATAAGTTTTTGGTCCCGATTAAGAAAATCCAGAGAGACATTATGTGGATAAGGTAATAGGACCACAGTGCTGGGTGCATGGTAAGACTCAGCAAAATAACATTTACCCCAGTCATATTCTACATCCATATATTTTTAGCCCATATTTTACATCACTGAAAATTCATTAACCTCCATAATAAAATAGTATCTGATAGTATCCCAGTACAAGAGTATTCTGTTAGATATTAATCTGAAAGCTAAAGAACATGTTTAAACTCAGAGGATTGCAAGCAAATTGCCAAAGCAATCACCTGACTTATGGGGTTTTTTTCTGAATAAGATATCAAGGAACATATCAATATAAATTTATTGAACTTTAAGAAAAAATGTAAAACTTGGGTAAAGCAGAGATTAATTGGATTTAAGAAATGAAGAATACTATAATTCTTATTGTTCTACTTGCTTGTCAACTGTCAAATGTCTAAGTGGTAGATTTTTTTTTAAGTTTTAAATTTTTTTTCTAAAGTTTTAAATTTGAAAATGTTTTGGTGTCCTCATTTAAATTATATACAAAATACATAATTATATACAAGCCATGAAAATTCCAATCAAAGAATTGCTTCCTTTTCCACAGGCATGTTTTAAAGAAGGGATAGTCTGAGGAAGCCTATGATATTTTGAATTCCTTCTTAGCCAGGTGAAGAAAGAGGGGGAAAGACTATTTAATTATTTGAAAAAACCTCATCAAATTGTATATTTATTTTTAGGTGGTGCTGAAAATGAAACCCAGTGCCTCACACATGCCAGGCAAGCGCTCTACCACTGAGCCACAACTCCAACCCAACCACTTAATTTTTTTTTTTTTTTTAGTTGTGGATGGACATGATACCTTTATTTTATTTATTTTTATGTGGTGCTGAGGATCAAACCCAGTGCCTTATACATGCTGGGCAAGCACTCTATCACTGAGCCACAGCCACAGCCCCCTAACCACTTAATTTTTTAACAATAAAATATCCTAAGGTTTTGAAAAAGAAGTCCTACAAAGCTAAGAACTATGCCATGGTTTATAAAGATAATAAAGACTGAGTGGGAAAAACTGAGGAATAACGGAGCACATATCTATTAGAAAATAGTGTATAAAGCTTCAGATATCACCAAATCCTCCCAAGGAAACTTCTAAGCTGAAAATAACTCAGATATTTTCTTATCTGAAAATGCAATATCTTTTTCACTTGAACTTGTCTCCCAGCCACATCTGACCAGAGCAAGATCCCTACCAGTCAAAATAGAAGCTGATCTGCAGCCCATGGAACCTTGATGTAAAAGTTCTGCCTAGAGTTGACAGTACTTAGCAGAATAATTCTCCTCTTAGGACTATGTACTAGAGTTATGTGAAAGCAATGTCATCTTACAGAAGAGAAACAAAATAGTACTCAGAAGCAGAGGCAGAGAGGAATAAATGAAAAACACCAGGGAGGTATCAAGAGATACCTGCTTCTACGGAGGGAAAAGCACCAGTTTCTATGGGTTCCTAGAAAAAGTAAAACTTAGTCATGGTCATTTATATTCATGCTTCCTTTTCTACTGGTAGGTAACTTAAGTCTTTTTTGTTCCTTACAAATCAAAGAGACTACCAAAGACAAAGTAGTTATTTAAACACTGAAAATCCCTTACAGCAGTTACAAAACAAACTAACAAAGTAAGACATTCAATAATTTTTTTGAGAGTGATAGACTTTGAGGATATTTGGTAAGGAGGAAATACATGGTCTCATTCCTCGTGAGTTTAGCACATACTCTTCATATATTTTCAGGGTTCAACTGAAATAAATGAATAGATTACATAATGACAACCTTAAATGGCTTATGTTTTAGAAAAAAATATGGCATCTAGATTATAAAGTGATGATAATAAGTCTCAATTTACTGGTCAAGCATGCTAGAGGTCTATATGTAAAATGGATTCAGAATTTCCAGTATTGGCACTTCTTGTCTAAGTTAACCATAAAATAGATTGATCCAGAAAAAGAACTTATAAGAGGATAATAGATTTCTTTTCTTTGCTTCCCTATAGAAAATAAAATTTCAGACATTCTCTACTACTATGTGAAAAGCAATTTCCTGGGCATATTTTATGGTGTTTAAAATTGTTTCTTTAGAAAGATTCCCAGAAGCAGATTTAACTAGGGTTTAAGTTTTAAGTATCTTTAACCTTCGTGTTGTTTATTGCCAATGTACTAACAAAAATGTTTTAACAATTTTGTTTTCATCAGTTCTCTTCACCTACTAATTTCAAAAGTGTGATTGAAAACTTTTATTATATGTTGATTTGTAGTAAAAAATTCTTAAGCAGAGATGTGATTTAGATTTGTGTTTTTAGTAATACAATTCTAGGGGTGAGGTAGTACATGGGCCACAGACCAAAAAACCAGCTGGGAAGCTATGGTAACAGTCCAGGAGGAAAACCATGCAGACTGACCTAAGAGAACTGTTTACTCATTAACTAGAAAATTAATTTTAAAGTTTTTCATCATGTATGGTTCCTTAATTGTATTTTTCAATGGCATCAATTTTTAAATAATCAGCCTGGTTTTTACATCTGTACATGATGGATGGCTATTTTGTATATTCATAATGATGAAAAACATTTTTTAAATGATCAAAGCAATTCATGAATTCTACTCTCAACTCATTGTACTTTGAAAAGAAATTTTGCCAACCTCTATCTGTGTATGTTTTTAACGTTCATTAGTTCAAACACAAAAGAAATATAACATCACAATATCCAAAAGATTCATTTTAAACCACAAACTGGGGATCCAGTCATACCCTTTTCTTAACTTTTCATTCAAATCCCATGCCAAGGACTGCATTCCTACTTCATTTACACTCTGATGAATTTTCTTGAAGTCTCTAGACCCGTGTTGCTCAATATGAGAGCCATGAGCCACATATGATAAAATTTAAATTAAAATTAAATAAAGTTTCTCAGTTTCATTAGTCATACTTCAGGTTTTCAACAACCACCTGTGGTGACAGCTCCCACAGGATGGTGCTGACATCTCTATCTGCCTCTGCAAAGTGCTCTACTGGACAGTGCTGCTCCGGAATCTTCCTTTGGTTTTTCTTTTTTCTTAAATCACATCTTCAGGCATGTTTATGCCTCTTGAAATGATAAACTATAGCTCTACAGAGTTATGGTCATGCCTATTCAATCCCAGGATCAAGAACTTTAGCATAATTGTAGAAATGTTCTGGACCAAATCAAGAGTAAACCCAGATAGTGCCAAATTGGGAAAAGAAAAGAAAAGGAAAAATCCACCAGTTCCCAGGATCTTTGTTTCAATTCCTGTTCATACTACAGTCTCCAGGAAAGTATCAAGGACTCTTTCTTTATCTTTCTATAAAAAAAAACACATGAGATCTACCCTTTAACAAGTGAGCATACAATACAGTGATGTTAATTTTAAGTACTTTATTGTATAGCAGATCTCTAGGGCTTTTTCATCCTGCATAACTGAAACTTTACACTATTTAACAGCAATTCCCTATCTCCCCTCACCTTCACCTATGGGTACCACCATTCTATTTCTGCTTTTTATGTAAGCACATTCTTCAGATTATAGCTGAGTTTCTCACAGGCTTCTATTCTTGAACAATTCAGATCACCACCTTCTGTGCAATGCTCCCTGTGTTCAGCTTCCACATGAACCATCCAACCAACTAACCTGTTTGAGAGCTTACCATTATAATTTTTCTTTGTCACATTTCTTCCCCCTATGTTCACTCTTTCAAGTAAGCTTCTCTTTCATGGCTTGCATCATTATACAAACAAAATTTCTACTGAAATTTGTTACAGTTATAGTACTGGGAAGATGGTGGAGACGATGAGGGGAAAATAAGGGCTTGAAATATGAAAATGAATATGCCATGTGACTTCTGAAATTTCCTATATTTGCCCAACAAGCTAGCCTTTTTCTGCCCATAAGTCTTGTCTTTGGGGCATTTTGTGACATCCATCTGGATAAAACATCAGCACCTTAAAATCAGGCTTAAACCAATCTTTTCCTCTAAACTAGTTGTTGTTCTTCACTTTCCTTTACAGGTTATAAAGTCACCATATTCAGCAGTAACCCTGGCTCAGACTCACAGGATTATCTCTGGATCTTATATCTAAGAAGCTTGATATAGCAGACAAACCTTGTAATCACCTTTTTCCAACTGAATTTCCCTTGCTCCCCATGCCCCAGTACAGGAGATTGAACCTGGGGGGTGCTTTACCATTGAGCTGCATCTTCGGCCCTTTTTTAAAAAATTTTGAAACAGGGTCTTGCTAAATTTCCTAGGCTGACTTCAGACTTCTGACCCTCCCAACTCAATGTCCCAAGTTGCTGGGATTACAGGCGTGCACCACTGCACCCGGCTCCCAACTAAATCTTTTAAGTCATCCTTTTATAGCCCCTTCTCAATGTAAGAATTTCTCTCATGCTGAGAAGTATTTTTCTCCTCACAATGTCAATTCTGGGCCTCAGCTTTCCCCATTTAGAAGATTTGAGAAAACCTAAAAAATGTAAAAACTACAAAGCACAATACAAAATAAAGTACGTTTTATTTTTCCTTCTGCCCATTTCCCCCAATGTCAAACACACGCGCGCGCGCACACACACACACACACACACACACACAAGAAAGTCAAACTAGAATAGCTGTACTTTCTCAACATGAATACAAAAATTTAAGGGTGTTTTGAAGCCATGCTAACTTCAAGGGGGGGAAAAAAACATCATGGCTCCTTTTCTTTAAGTATCTGAGATAAAGCTAATATTTTTATCTAGGGAATAAAAGACTCAGACCATATTAGTGAATTTTACACAATGGCCTTTAAATCTGTGAAAACAACGACCAACAAATAAGCCCTTGAGTTTCTTTAGCTATACTGTCATTATAGTAGCTACTAGCCGCATGTGACTACTACTTTAGTTTATGAACATTAAATAAGTGAGAAATTCAGAACCTCAACTGCGCTAACCACATATCCAGCATTAAAAGCCAAGATGGACTGTGGGAACCATAGAAAACAATACAAATTTCATCTATTTTAATCACTGCTAAAGGTTCAGCCTGCTGCATAGCATTTTTCAGTAACCAGGATAATGTAAAGAAAGAAAACGGCTGCAAATTCAGGGAGGTAAGCATAATACACAAGTATTAAGATACCTTTGTAGAAAAGAAAAATTGATTTGAATGTTAAAACTGTAAAAAAAACTGATAAAACCAAAAAATAACCTACAACAATAAAAAAGTTAGAAACTACCATTCTTTGCTCTTAATTTGAATGCAACCTTGATATCACTATCTAGAAAGAAATTATATAAAATATTGACTCCAGTGTTAAAAATAAGGAGTATAAAAGTATTTGAAAAACTTTAAACAGTGATAACTTTAATTGTGATCCGTTTTCAAATAAGTTAGACAACTCATATTTTGCTTTTTTCCCCATAAAATCCCACCATTTCAATCAAGATACACTAGTTATAAAATACTTTCTATGTGTCATTTCTATGTTCTAAAAGATTATTTTCCCAGACTTGTGATCTTAATAATGCTAACAAAGAAGTTTTTTTCAGATACAGCTGAAATAATCAGTTGAGAATGTGTATTCAGTAATTATCTGCTGGGGAAACAAAAAACACTGAAAAGGATAGAGTTCAATTATATTTAGAAAATTACTTATTTTGACAATAGTTGAATAGTTTACTAGATCACTTTATGTAAATTAATCCCAATAGAAATGAAGAAACTTAGAAGTTAGGAACTCTTAAAATTATGAGTCTTTAGGAATAATCAGCAATTACTTGCCCCTAAAGGGTGACTGCCAATTAGAATTAGTTGCTGCATTTTTAAACTACATAATGCTTTAAAATAAATTATTAAATGTAATGTTTACTTTACTTTTCTTCAGTTTATTCCACTAGGAACTGGAAAAGCAAAAAGTGTGCATTTGTATACATTAAAATGTAAAAGCTGCTTATGTATTTATCTCCATAGGAGAAAAGAATACTAATAGTAAAATGTGTAATTAATTTTCCATAGAGACATTTAAAGAAGAAACTTAAAAAAATTCTGGCAAAGTGTAATCTGACTAGTCTGAACATATTAACCTCACAATTTTTAAAGACATCCTTAAGAGATAGTTTAAATAACCTCAACATTTGAATATACCATAATGACAAAATATCTTCAACATGAAACATATAGACCAAACAAAAATTTTGGTTGTAAATGTAAAGAAAGCCAGTTGTAATTGTAAATACAAATAGTATATTTTAGTTGTTGACTCTACTTTGTTGTTTGTAGATGTTCCATTTTGTCAGAAAATACTGAAAAAGGAACAGAGATGTTGGCTCAATGCTATGAAATAATGCAGGTGCCATGTCATTTATTCCTTGGCAAATAATTTCAAGTAGTAGAACTTTTTGTAGAAATTAATGATACTGCAAGGGAAAGAGCAAATGGAAAAGAACACAAAAAATTGCTTTAAAAACTCTCTAACCCTAAAGGAGAAAAGAACAGTTTTTAATTTTTTTTATTATTAGTTGTTCAAAACATTACAAACCTCTTGACATATCATATTTCATACATTTGATTCAAGCAGATTATGAACTCCCATTTTTACCCCGTATACATATTGCAGATTCACATCGGTTCCACATCCACTTTTTTACATACTGCCATACTAGTGTCTGTTGTATTCTGCTGCCCTTCCTATCTTCTACTATCCCCGCTCCCCTCCCCTCCCCTCTCCTCCCATCTTCTCTCTCTACCCCATCTACTGTAATTCATTTCAGTTTTTAAATTAGATTAATTGTAATGGAGTGTAATTTTATAAGAAACTCAACTTTAAATGTCATCATTACCTGGAACATACAATTGTTTCTCCCATCCCTAAGGATTATTTTTTTAAATTGTGACATCCCATGCTGGATTAAAACATGTATTGTAATTTGCAGTATTATTAAAAACTAAGATCCAAGGTCATTTGGCAAGAAAAGATCTCGAAACATAAAATGGCAATGGCACTGAGGCTGAGTATCTTCCAAATCACACCAATATCTTTCTTCTTATTTGGAGATAGAGTGGTTCAAGGAACCACTCAGTATCAGGAGCTCAGAGAGGCACTACAGAGAGTGGAAGTTCACTAATACCTCAAAGAGCACTCGAAATTTCCCTTCATACTGGGAATCCCATCTCATTCTTAGAGCTTGAGACTCAGGAATAGACTGCTTTTAATTGAGTTATTAAAACCAAGGCTATCAAGTCATTCCTTCTGGGCAGAGTAACTTGAGTATCACAAAAATTCTGTTAACTTACAGTGTAAAATTTAGCCTTCTTCAACAATACATATGGATTGTCAAAAATCTCAAACATTTCCACTCAAAAGCATTTTCTTTATTAGAACTGTAGCCAGCAATTTCTTTATCTTCTCTCTCCCCTATTAAGCCAATTCCTAACAGACTGGAATAGTCCTTTGTTCATCTTTGTGTGCTTCAACCTTAGTATGGCAGATAGTGGAAATTAGTAGTGTTTCTTGTAGAAGCAGTAAAATATTCAAAGATGAATGGGACTCATCTCAGAACTAAAAGGATTAAATTGTACAAAGAATTAAAAATGTATATCCATATAGCAAAAGGTAGCTAATGAATTAAGTATGCACCACAGTATAGCTAAGTTTCTAAACAAGCTTTCCCTTGGCTAGTAACAAAATCCCTTAAAAATTACTTAGTAGAAAACTGAACCTGTTCAAAGTACAGTCAAGTTTTCATATTTAGTGGATGCTCCACATTTTACAATGGTTCAACTTATAATTTCTTTTTTAATTTATGTTGGTACAAAAAGCAATAAGCATTCAGTAGAAATCATACTTTCATGTTAACCATACATTAATGGTGAATATCTATACAACTATTCTAATTTTTGCTTCATTATAGTTCTCAATAAATCACGAGATATTCAACATTTGACCTTAATATATCAATTTCTAACACAGTATCTGTAGTGTCATAGCACAACAAAGTAAAAATAATAGAATCTCAAATATTTATTGAATTGGATTAAAAAGTCTGGCTATAGCCCCTAGCATCCTTTTTTCTTTTCTTTAAACAGAATAAGAGCAATTTTTTGAAATTAAGGAAGTTCTCTTATTATTAGAAACATGAATAAATTAAACTACTAAGTTAAACATAGTACTGGACATCAATCTACTTTTCATGGATTCTTTCTTTAGTTTCTTACATGTTAAAACAAATAGTACCTGAAGTTTCCCATATTTGTACAATTTTCTTAGGAATCAGTAATAAAATTGAAACCTGTGACACTAATCTTGGGCAACAAAGGCTCCTACACAAGCTTTTAAATATTTGGCACTTTGGAGATGTAGAACTACAAAACATAATTGTTGAATATGTTATTAAAATTTTGAACTAAAGCCCAAGAAAATGAGAAGAGAACTACAAGTCTTACACCTGAGATAATGTAAGCTCATAATAACCACCTACCTCAATGCTTCCCTATTAACACATAAACAATATACTTTAATACTACTAATTATAAGATCAAATCCCATAGAAATATTAAAGAGTTTGCTTTCACACAGTTTCTTAAAGTTTCTGTACCATGTAATAAAACTTCACCCTGAGTTTTAGAAAGCATTACCTACTAAAATTGTACCCAAATTAGATTAAGAATTAAATTAAAATTGAGAGTTTTAGAAAGTAAAATTCCTATTAGAGGCAATTTCAGTTACATAACATTCTAATATTGCTCCATAGATGCTTGATAGCTACTAGTCTTTTTTGAGAAACAAACAAACAAAAATATGCTGTGAATGTAGTTATCTTGGTATGAGGGAAAAGCAGAGTTTTAAATTAAGCCTTCATATACAGCATCTACTAGCTTGACTATAAAAACAATTAAAGGGCTTAGATTATTCCAATGGAAAACAGAATGACAGAATAGTTTTAAGGTCTTTTTAAACACAATGATGACAAAATACAAGTCATAAAGGAGAAAAGCAAGTACTGTAATTCATATATCACATTGGTATGAATCCAAGTTAGGCAGTGTACTTACTCAGAGTTTAAGGGAACATGTAGTTTCAAAATGGTTATAAATGGTTATAAGAATGCAAAACTAAACACCCCTATGGAGAGGAATTTGAAAGTTTAGTAAAATCGCCTATGTATTTTTCCTTTGAGTCTGTAATCCCACGTAACAGGAATCCATTCCATCAATTTAAAATACCATAAAAAGGATGAGGAAAATATCTATACTCCAAAAAACAAACAAACAAAAAACCTTGAACATGAATCTAATCAGACCTTTAATATTAACTTTGAACGAAAAGGAAATACTGGGTTTAGAAGAGTAAATTGAATGTCAACACAAAGCAGAATTTAAAAAGTATGAAATTTAATACTATAACTCTTATAAGAAGAACTATTGATTCACTCAAAAGATTTTTTAAGGCTATTATGGACAAAATATTTGTTTACGCCCCCTCCCCCAATTTATAAATTAAAACTCTAACTCCCAGCATGATGATATTAGGAGTGGAGCCTTTGGGAGATGATTAGGTCATAAAGCTGGAGCCCTAGGGATGGGAATAGTGCCCTTACAAAAGAGAACACAGGGATCTCCAGACACAGTTAAGACAGTTCTTCACAATGAACCAAAAAGTGGGCCCTCATCAGACACCAAACCTGTTGGCACCAGGACTTCTTAGCCACCAGAACTGTAGAAATAAAAATGTTGTTTCACTCACCCAATCTTTGATTGTCATAGCAACCTTAATGGAATAGGCTTATTACCTGTAAGATCTTGAGCTAAGTACTAGAAGTTCAAAGATAAATAAAGCATATGTGCTAACCTCAAGGAAACATCAAGTAAAATTCCTTGACACTAATCTTGGGCAACAAAGTCTCCTACACAAGCTTTTAAATATTTGGCACTTTCTTTGGAGATGTAGAGCTACAAAACATAATTGTTGAATATGCTATTAAAATTTTGAAATAAAGCCCAAGAAAATGAGAAGAGAATAAATATGAATGCACAATTATAATACATATTAGGAACTATAACAGCTGTGGCCAAAATAGGAATGCCTAACTTCGCCTGAAGGACTTCAGATCAAAAAAACCTTCCAGATAAGAGAGAATTTTAAGAAGGAATGTGTCAGGCTACTTAGAAAAGTATAGATAGGTCTAAGTATGCACAACATGTCAGGCAAAAGGAAAAGCAAATAAAAGGTATGACACACTTTGGGAACTATATGTTATATATGACCCCTGAAAATTTGTCACAGAATAAAACTAGAGACATAGGCAAGAGTTATATCATAAATGCCATACTAAAGAGGTTTCAGGTCATATATAAACAATGGGTAAAGTAAAATGACTGTCTTTTAGGAAAATATTTCTGACATCTGTTAAAAAATGGACTGGGTTGTGGGACTCAGAAGGAAACAGATCTATTAGGTAGACTACTACAGTTATCTAGGAAAGAGAAGATTTGGGTTACCTAGGCAGTATAGATTTAGGAAAGAAACTGTTGAAAACTACTTGGGAAACAAAAAACACAATTGAGTGACTGACTGGATGTGAAGGTACTAAAGCAATGAGAGAAGTTTAGAGTGCTTTACAGAATCCTGCATTGGATGACTGTGTGGGTGAATAATGGAGTCACCGACATAAAATAAGTCATCACAATGAGGTAGTATTGAAGTTGATTCTAATAATCCTGCGATATATGTTTGTAAAGCAGGAATATAGGTAGATATGAGTTTCAAGGAGATGGAAGTGCTGACAAGAGTCAAATATTTAATTAATTTGTATTTAAAGACCTAAACATTTAACACTCTATAATGACAACTTCACATTTAGGTTATCTTGCCACTTGCTCACAATTTTTTTTCAATGACTCAGTATGCTTTCTAACCACCACTACTCCCATTATTCTATCATTTTATCCTCAGAAATGGGGGTTAGAGTTGGATAGGACAGGGGTTATAAAAAAGGTAAGATTTCAACATTTTGTCACCTAACCTAGCTTTCCAACTTTTGTTTCTCAAGTGTTCCTCATATGAGCACTTCACTTCAGCTACTGAGATCTGTTGACTCCCTAACATTCCTTTACATTCCTGTGTCTTAGTTCCTTTTTTCTTGAATTCCTCTGTGGAATGGCAAATCTCTTCATATTTATTGCAATATTACCAACTCATCAACATGAGGCTTAACTCAGTTCTTGCATGCTCTATGAGTCGTGCGAACCAATAGTGAGTTTTCCCCTCTTGTAGTTTCTCATTTATATGACACCTAGTTATTGTTTTATAATCAAATTAGTGTTCTAAATGAGTATTATCAGGTCAGTTGCTCAATAAATGTTGATTGATAGCATGCTATTTCTATATATTACTGAGCCTATTATACATTTAATGATATGAATAACTATTTTTGGACAAAAACCACCTTGAAATTATTTTGGCACACAGGACTCTTGCCATTCCTAAAATACACACACACACACACACACACACACACACACACACACACACACACATTAAATAAAATTATTTTATAACATCTGAAGATACTGAATTCATGTTTTGACAACAAAATTCTCAGAATATAGTTTTTGATTGAGTGAGCTGTTATGCTACAATTAAGATCTGTGAAAGTAATTATCTTCTAATAATTATAAGGACTTTCTTTAATTTGTCATTTTCCTTACATCTTCTCCCATTTTCCAGACTGGGTTGCACACAGGTGTGATTTAGGTACTTCATTCTATTTTAACCAACTTATTTTAATTAAGGATAATAGGCTTTGCTCTATTTAGCCTATACTTAAGCCTTGAATGTTAGCATACTAAATCCTTAATTTTTTAGTTAACATACAACAAATAAGATCATTGATATGATCTAAGCATTACTAACTTTTAAGCAATAAAAGGACATCTAATGGGGACCAGAGCCTTGCACTAGGCATTCTAATTTAAAAACATACTTTCATATCAACGGAAGCAACTAACCAGTATATACAAACTGAATTTTTCATTGTTAAGCAGTTTATATAGAGACTGGTATTAAGAAAGACCATGCAAAGTATAAAGGGACATACAAACTAGTTGGTATAATTAGACATAGATATCCAAACAATAATAATCAGAATGTCATATGACTCAATGCTAAGTGACATAATGAAAAGAGTACTAATAATCAGAGTTCTTTTCCCTTATTGAACATTGAAAGACCTTGATTAGTTTCCAGGGCATCAATTTTTCTCATCTGAAAAGTGAAAAAGACAATCCCTGAGAGTCTTTTTGCACTAACATTATATGGTTATACAGAATGCTATGAGAAATTCTAAATGTTACAGAAAGATTTCAGAAACAAAATACATAATATTTTAAAAATTACTTCCCCACTATTTTTACTAGTTTAAAATAAATATTTTATTATTTTAAAAAAACATTTTATTTAATCTACTAATAAATTGATAAGCCTTAGAGTTCTGGAATTTGATAAAATGAAGATTAAGAAAAAAACCTTATATTACAGATACAAAGATTATATTACAGATACAAAGCAATTTTGAAAATTATATATTTACTTATTTTAATAAAAGAATCACTTTAATTTTAAATATATCTAAGATTCTTTTCAATGTTCTATACTCTGTTCTCTATAAATGATCCAGTCAAGAAAATATACCACTCTAAAAAAATTAAAAATAAAAATATATTGTCAGGATTTATGATGCTTAGTGATTTTCTTCTTTCTTTAGTTTTTTTTTCCCAAATAAATCCAATGATTACAATAAGAAATCTTATATGTGATGAAGGTTGTTTTTAAAATAATCTTTTTAAGATGAATAATCTTTGTTACTTTACAATCCTTATAATATACAACATATTACAAATAAAAATTTTTGAAATTCTTTTACAAAATAATGAATGGACTTGTCATTCTCAGATATTTCTATTAAAAATTACGGAATTTTAACTTTAGCATTCAAGATTAAGATGGCCTGATATATGGAGTTTTAACTTTTCAAGCTTTTGTTAGGGAGTTCATATAATGCTACCAGGCCTTTAAATACAGCTGCTCTTTCCCTAGAATAAAATTTCCAAAAATACATTTTTCTCTTCTAAAAGAAGAACTAGATGATCATCAGTGTGCCAAGCATGTTCACAGCTATTGAGGCATATGGGTTGGCCGGTAGGTTGAAATGCTTCCTTCCAATGCTGGCAGCCGGTACTGGCTGCTGGTGGGAGTGCCTTGCTTCTCCTTCACAAGGACTGCTATTGCTTTCTCAGAACTTGGGAGCGTGGGTCCAAACAGAAGCACCCAAAAGGGCAAAGGCTGAAGCTACAAATCTTCCTTCTGAGTTTTTACCATTAGCCCTTCAAAAGCTAATTCTATTTTGTAATGCAAAGAATTTTAGTTTCCTTAGTTGTACCCCAAATTATCAATTCCTCTAAGATGAGTGTATCACACTGGGAACAACTATGACATTTTTCAGCACAGTTACATGAGTGGTAACAAATCCTAAGAATTAAGTTCCATTGATAAAGTTCATTTCCAAGCCAATAAACCTAGTCGAATGATAGTTTTTAGAAGCCTCAGACTAATCATGATGACTTGACTTTATAATCAACAGCAGTGAATTTACCAAAGTTAAGTCACTCTTACCTTTAATGTGAATAAAATTATTTTTAAAACGGTTTGCATAGGCATACACGATGATTTAATCTTCTGAATTTAGTAGGCATATGTTTTAAATACACACCAAGATGTCTGTATTTCATATAGCACATATACTTTTGTATTTTGTTAATGTTAATTGATTTCTTAGAGAAAGGCATGAAAATATATAACAGGTTGATTTCATTAATAAGTAAAATTTATTTCTGTATTGGAAAAACATGAAATAGAGATACATAAATCTTGAGTGGCAATATTCCATAAAGTTAAAAAGCAATACTTTACCACAAAAGGTAACAACTTTTTTTCCCTAGAAAATATGTGCTTCTTCTAACTTAAGAGAATAAGATGGCTGTTTTCTCCTTATTACAAATAAAAAAACAAGTGAAATGCTCCCCAAATACACATTTTCCCAGAGAAAAAGAAAAGTATTATGGTATGATTATATTAGTGCAACATCCAACCTGTAGGTAAATATTTAATCTCTTTAAATGTTAATGTATTCTTTCATGCAGTAGGGATGATATCTCAACTTCACAAGATTGTTATGTGAATTAAATAAAACAAGGTATAAAGAAAAGAATCTAGTGCTCTGTCAAGAATATAGTAACCACAAAATGAAATATAGCTGTATGTTCAAATTTTAGATAGAACTATACCTGGCAAGATTTATTAATTTCCCCTCAATACAGATTGTATTTTTCCAAGAGCTTCATTAAGAAATAAATTAAAATATTATATCTCCCCAACATCTATTTGTGTACACTATCTCTCTCTGTAGTTTTTCTTTTTCTTTTTTTTTTTTCTTGACTATAAAACTTTGTCCAGGTGGTATAAATAAACAAATAAAAATCCTTTATAATATCAACATACAAAAATAACCACTGTTGGGCTGGGGATAATAGCTCAGCTTGTAGAGTGTTTGCCTTACTTGCACAAGGTGCTGGGTTCAATACCCAGCACCACAAAACAACAACAACAACTGTTAACATGGTTTATTTTATCTTTCCAAGGTGTGTAGGTACACACACACACACACACACACACACACACATATTTAATAAAAAATGCTAGAGATCATAATGTGAAATTTTTATGCTTTTTCTCCATAATATCCCCCTGAAGCAAAATTTTAATAATTTCACAATAATCAACAGTGCTTTTGTTATACATTGGTGAAGTTCCATACTGTGCCCTCACAGGTGTTAAAGGTTGAAGACATCTGTGTTCTAAAGTGATTCAATTAAAAGAAAAAAAGAAACCACTGAATTCCTATACCTAATTTTTACATTTATAATTAGTACAGATTATCCTGAATTAATCATATTATTATAATAAAATTAACTAAAATCCAAAGATAAATTTTAAAATGAAGATAACATTTTTAATTATAATCATTCTGCTGTAACACAACATGTTGGGCCTAAAAACAAACAAAAATCCCTGCAAAAAATAATGCAATAAAAACCACAGTACTTACAGGGAAAATGAAGTTGAGGGCATGACACACACGAACGCGCACACACACACACACACTCACACAAAATATCACTTATAGATTTTTTTAAAGGAATATACTAAAAATGGCACCAGGGTTTTATGTAGGTTAAGTGGTTTAAAAAACCTGACAGAAATATATGTCACTTTATATTGAAAAAGGCCTGAGGTTACTTAAAAAAGTGTGTGTTGGAAGGGATACAGCTTGAAAGTTTTTCAGCTGAGAAGGGAGGATATCTGAAATTGAATGAACTGTTGTGATAGCAGATGTAGATGGACAGAGCTAATAATAGACTTGCAGAATAATATAAAAATTCACTGTTTTGCTAAAACTATTTCCTAATCTATATAATGAAACAAACTGCATAAATGTTAAAGCAGAACTGACATGATGCTTTCTACCACTACATCACCTAAGCATAGTTCTTACTAAAACAAAAAGGAAGGCAAAAGAAACTTATTATCCCAATACACTAGATTCATGAGTCTTTACTAAATAAAGGTGCAAATTGTTCTTATTTTCAAAAATTTAATTTGACAAAGTTCACAGGCAAGGTGAAAGAAATGAAGAAAACCCAAATGTATAAAATCTACTTTATGACATACACTTAATTATAAGCCTTGTATCAAGGCTTTGGCCATGCTTTAAAAAAATTAAAATCAAAAGCAGAATTAGTTGAAGCATCTTATTATTACATTTTCATTATTTGAAAACCAAATTCACACACACACAAAATATCCAATTTTATCAAGAGAAGGATGAGCTGCTCTGACATAATTAGAGTGAAAGGAAGTCCATCCCAGATAATCATCAACTACTTCCTGGTGTATAGAAAAGAATATTTTTAAAACAATAATGACAAATCAACTCAGACGGACATTCTCAATATCTAAAAAGGAAAGCATATGAAAATTCAAAGTTTTACCTCCATTTCTATCTTATTAATAGAAGTTAATTATCTTACTATTTATTATCAATTGCCAAGGCGTTTTCATCCAAGAGCCTGATGATTCTATCTCCTTTCCATTCATAACTCTGTGTATCTGATATCCTCATCTATAAAATGGAGGACAATAATAATACATATCTTATAGGGTAGCGTGGTATAAAGCCTAAAATTAGAGCTCAATATTATGTGCTGCCTTGACATCTGGTAATATCATAAGGACCTGAAATCACCTAACTGCAAGATCTCTTCCCCACTCTACTCATGTAGTTAAGGTCCCCTGGTCAAATATCCTCCTAATCAAGTGAACTAGGTATAATTCCTACTTATTCCTCAGTAACAGGCTTCAGAGTTCACTGCCAGCCCATGGAATTATTCAAACAAGCCAATCACAGATTCCTGCAGAAACCAGGGAGCTCTTCATCCTTTTGATTCTACAAAGCTTGCTTCCCAATGCTCCTGGCTGCTCACTCTGTATCCAAGTACACTTTCCATGTGGCCTTGCATGGATGAAATGTCCTCCTCCCCTGGGCTGTGAGTATATATGACTAATAAATTGCTGTTGATCTCATCTGTCCAGTGATGGGTGTTGCATGTTCAGTCACCCTCATGATTTAAGGTTGGGAATCCTTCCCTCACCAATGGAATGAATAGGAAGGCTAACAAAACAGACAGTGGAAATAGTATGTGAATAAATACCTGTAAAGCTCTTAAAATAGTGTGATTTTATCTACTGCATAAACATTTGCTATCAGAAATATGCCATACTGAGTACATAAAGTACAATATAACTAAATTGAAATGTTTAAAGATCATCTAACAAATAAATGATTTATAAAATGGACTTGGTTTAGAAAAATTATTTGGCTCACAGGAATCCCTTGATTCATTATCTTGCTCAACAAATGATTCAAAGTGTTAAAAATGGAAAAGAAAGACACTTAAGAAACACTCATTTATAAAATAACAGATTAAAGCAAATCTATAATATTACCTATAACATTAATTTTTCCATTTTCAAGAATTAAAATTTAGATTTTAAAAAGTTATTAAGAATAAAGAATGTCATCAAAAGCACATCTTTCTCCCTTGAAAACTAGAACAAGTATTTAACTACCCTTCTTTACCACATTGTAACATCCTGGGATGATTGAATTTTTCCCATGCCTTCACAATTGTTGATGATAAATAATAATCTATGAATATCTATAAAGGGGGTTGCTGGATTTGTGGCTCAGTGGTGGAGCACTTGCCTAGTATATGTGAGGCATCGGATTTGATTCTTAGCATCACATAAAAATAAATAAATATAAATAAAGGTTCATCCACAACTAAATATATGCCAAAAGAGTATATTTTTCCATTTTTACCTCTCTTTATAGTTATTTATAGAAACATCTTTCTCTCCAACCACACAATAAGCTCTCTAAAATCAAGGTCAGATTCTGGATACATTTTATTCTTTTAAAAAACCTTAGAACATACATAGCATTGAACAACTCTCTAAATTTTTATAAAATAACTATATTTTTCTATCTTCAGGTCTAGATAACATCTCTACATTCAATTACATATTGGATGTTTCTAAAATTTGTGCTTAAAAGAGAATAAAATTATGGCATTTGCAGGTAAATGGATGGAGTTAGAGAATATCATGCTAAGCTAAGTAAGCCAATGCCAAAACACCAAAGGCCTAATGTTCTCACTGATAAGTGGATGCTGATCCATAATGGGGCGGGGCAGGGGGAGCTGAGGAAAATGAAGGAAGTTTGATGGGGCAAAGGGGAGGGAGGTGGGAGTGGGTATTGGGGAAGGAAAGATGGTAGAATGAGATGAACATTATTACCCTAGGTATATGTATGACTACACATATGGTGCCACGTTACATCGTGTACAATCAGAGAAATGAAAAGTTGTGCTGAAATTGTGTACAATGAATCAAAATGCATTCTGCTGTCATGTACACCTAATTAAAATAAATTAATTTTAAAAAATAAAATTTGTGCAATGTCTTGTTAACTACCACATTGCTATAAAAATAGAGCAATATGACTGCAGCTATCTTTTAAATTGGAAATTAAGGAGAAATACTGATTTTCTGATGAAATATTAGTAAATATTTCAGGTTCCTGAAGAAAAATCCTAGCACAACTGATATGACAGCATAAAGGAATATGCTATATAGACAGCCACAATAACTTCATTCAGTTTATAATATATATCAAAGTTTACATATGAGTTCTTATTAGTCACATATACATGTACTATTATTCCCTTGGTGTTTTACTCAAAGCTACTATGAACTTTTGTTTTCATCCAAATATAAATGCATCTTAAATTTAAATTTATCATCTCATTTGAATTTCCTCTCTTCCCTATCCTTCAGTTACGTTATTTGTTCTTCTCTATTATTTAAAACAGTAATAGCCTTTAAATTTTTTTAAAAAATACATGTTTAACGTTAAAAACAAAATAAAAAGATAATGAAGAGAAGTAGATGGTAAAAATAATCTCTTACAATCCTTTTCACTAAGAAATCAATACTGTTAATTTTTTACTCCATCCTTCTGTATTCTTTTTTTAAAAATAAAAATAAAAAACTTCATATACTTTCAAAACCAGCCTTTTCCACTCAATAACCTACTAGATATTTGTCTACTTCTACACATAGATCTACATCCTGAAAGTTGCCCAGTTTTGCACTGTATTTATGACACGTAAATTGTTCAACCAATTCCCTCCTTAAGAGCAACCTTAGAGGGTTGGGGTTGTGGCTCAGTGGTAGAGTGCTCCTAGCATGCATGAGGCACTGGGTTTGATCCTCAGCACCACATAAATATAAAATAAAGATATCGGGTCTATCTAAAACTAAAAAATAAATTAAAAAAAGAGTAACCTCAGAGTGTTCAGTATTTATAAGTGATCCTTTAAAGATGAAAACTGATTCAACTAGAAACATTATAATTCTATACTGAAATAAGGCTTAGTCAAAGAGGAATCAACTATAAAAATGGAAAAAACAAAGATTATAAATGATAATATGGTCTTACTTTCTAGCCTCTAGTCTAGAGGACCCTCACCGATCTTTACGGGAGGGAAGATGACCCAACTACTAGAATCAAAGAGCTCTGCTTCTTCAGTGGGTGTGGATACAAAAGAAAACAAGGGAGGCAGATTGCCAGTGGAATAGGATAAGTGATCTGTATACCCCAAACTGTAGGAACTGTTTAAATACAATATATAGAATTCTGTTTAAATATAATCTAGAATGACCATAATTTAGTCAGTATTTACTCTTTAGAAGAATAAAATTCTTTAGAAGGATAAAATTACAATCAATGCAAAGCAACCTTTCTTTCTCAGGCATGGGCCCCAATTCTAAGCTTATTTCTGAGCTTCTTTAGTTTCTTATCAGTCTCAAGACAGCATTTATCATTCATTAATTAAGAGAAGGAATGGTATAGCATTTCAAAATGCTCAGATGAAGTGCTATGTTAAAAAAGAAAAGAGATGTTCTGCTAGCTTAATCAGTCATGCAATAACTGACAGGAAATATTCTCATACCTTACTTTTTGCCATACTGCTATTTTAGACCATGAAAATGCTTTTATAAATTTCCTTTTTTATGAGACTCAAAGTCAAAAGCTGACTGCCCATTGCCATGGAAACAGTTCTATTTAAGGTACTGTATTAGTCCTTTCCTCACAGAAGATAGAAAAATGGTCAATAGAAAAGCATCATTCTTCACAGTTTAGAATTAAGTAACTGCATACACTTCTGATGCAGCTACTACACAAGAGAACTTGGAAGTATGGTGGGGGCAATTTAATAGAACCCATTATTTTTCCTAAATAAGATCAATACAGGCTAAATTTTAGTACTAAATTAGAGACAATATGAGGAAAACAGCCATTACCTCAAAATTAGATGCAAGCAAACAACAAATATAATTATAGTCACTGTCCTAGATAGAACTGAAAATAAGTGAGACAATTTTTTTCCTTTTCAAAGAACAACCTTCTATTTGTCTAGGGTCCATGTATGATATATATATATATGTATCCTAGATATGTTGTCTTTTAATTTGTAGACTTCCTGATGTAACTTTCTGATATACCATTTGTAATTAAAAAGCAAACTACTATGATTGAAAAAGAATAGCCATAATATATAAAGAATAACCATAATATTCATATGTACATACATGTGTGTGTGTATACACACACACACACACACACACACATATATGTGTGCACCTGTGCTCTTGTCTAAAGATTCAAAATAATTTTAAAAAATGAATAAATCCTAAATCTGTCTTTAGGACAAATGTTATAATTTCTTCTTTGATTTAAGAAAATAAGTCCTTTTCTTCACAAAAGCTTAGATTGATAAATCTCCTTTGAAATAAAAATAATCTAAGATAGAAAGACCCACCAGAGTCTACCAATGTTAGTATTGAAGCACTAATTTTTATGTAAGCAAGAAATGTCAAGAGATATTTTCACTTGATTTTAGTCATAAATAAGTTTTAAAACCCAATTCTTTTTCTTCTTAAGCCAAAGTTCAGAATCTAGTAACAATAGGGTATTTTTTATAAGATAAAAGCAGATTATACCTGAAAGTTTTAAATCGGTGACCTTTTTTAAAATAAGCAAAACAACTGTTAATCCACATTAAAGATGAAATGAATGTAAATAATTTCCATTTGTAGAAGCATTTGATTTAGTAATCCTAGATGAGTGGTTCTCAGTTCTCAGAGTGCATCAGAATCACACGATAGAATTATTAAATACAGATGGTTGGTTCTCACCCCCAAAATTTCTGATAGAGCAGATTCAGGGGTGGTGTCCTAGGAACCTAACAAATTCCCAAGTGATGCTGATGTTGCTGGTTCCAGAAACACACTTCAGAACCTTGTCCTAGACAAGCTTATTAGCCAATGGAATTGTTAATCTCTGTTAACAAATAGTTTAATCACCCCAATCACCCACCCAATGGAAGTTTTAGTTGGAGTGGGAAAGCATAATGACAATCATAGGAACTTAGAAAGGATCTTTAATTCAGTCAAGAAGCTGAGACTATAGCTCAGTGAAGAGTATATGCTTAGCATACATGAGGCCCAGAGCTCAACCAGCAGCACCAAAAAAAAAAAAAAAAAAAAAAAAGGAAAAAGGTAAAAAACACCTTAACTTAGTCAAGACCTACTTAATTCCTACAAATTGCTGTCCAATGTTTTGCAAACTGCTGTGAGTTATAATGACATTAAGAATAAAACCCTGCTGAGTAGTAAATATCTCTGTCACCTATGAGTTCAATTGACCTTGAAAAACAAACATCTACTATAAAATGGTGAAGAGGAACTTAGTATTTGTATGTAAATTTTTCTTAGATATAATTGTAAACCAGCTATGTTTTACATATGTTCCAGAAAAGATATGTATCGGGTTTCTATGAGTCCAATCTAGCTTTTCCACTTACATCTTCATTTTAAAAATCCTTTATCTTGGATTATCTATAATAAACAGCACCTTACATTTTAGTTTTCAAGTGCTCCATAGTTTCTGCCAAACAGTTCATTGTTTGTGAAGATTAAAATGATGAAGATATAGGTATAATAAAAGGGAATGGGCTTTATGTAAAAATGTAGCCCTCTCCTCTTTTTAAAAAATGTTTTTTATTATTGCACTATAGTTACATGTAATAGTGAGGTTCATTTTGACATATGAATACAGGCATGGAATATAATTTGCTCCTTTGCAACACCTAGTACTTCTATTTTACCTCCCCTCTTCCCTCCCCCTGCTCTCCTTCCTCTTTTCTACTGGTCTTCCTTCTATTCATTTATTGTTTTTTAAAAATTGGTGCTTTATAAAGTTGGAATTCACTGTGACACACTTATATATTTACGTAGCAGAATTTGGTCAATTTCATTCCACAGTTCTTCCCTTTCCCCATCCCTCCTCCTTCCCTCTCAATCCCATTCTTCTACTCAACTGATCTCCCTTTTATTTTCTTGGGATCCCCCATTTTTTATGTTTTCTTATTTCTCTCTATTTTCTGCATATGAGATCTTTGACCTTCTGCGTCTGGCTTATTTCACTTAGCATGGTATTCTTCAGTTCCAGCCATTTACAAGCAAATATCATAAATTCATTCTTCTCTATGACTGGTAAAACTTCATTGCATATATATATACCACTTTCTTCATCCATTCTTCTGTTGGTTGGTATCAGAGTTGTTCCATAACTTGGTTGTTGTGAATTGTGCTATCAATATTGATATGCCTGTATCACTGGGGCATGCTGATTTTAATTTTTTTGGATAAATACTAAGGAGTAGCATAACAGGATCCTATGGTGGTTCCATTTCTAGTTCTTCGCTTTTTGTTTATTTTTTTTAAAACCAGGGATGAAACTGGGGGGCACTTAATCACTGACCCACATCCCCAGTACTTTTTATTTTTATTTTGAGATAGGGTCTCACTATGTTGCTCAGAGCTTCTCTTGAGTTTCTGAGGCTGATTTTGAACTTCTAATCCTCTTGCTTCAGCCTTTCAAGCCCATTCCTAGTCTTCTGAGGAATCTATGTTTTAATCCATTTTGTTGTTGTTGTTGCTATGACCAAAAGAACAGTGTAGAGGAGGAAAAGTTAATTTTGCCTCATGGTTTCAGAGGTCTCAGTCCATAGGTCTGGGCCCAAGGTAAAGCAGAACATCATGGAAGAAGTACATGGTGGAGCAGCTCAGGACATGTCAACAAGTAAGCATAGTTCCATTCACCAAAGACAAAATATAAACTCCAGTCATGACCCCAGTGACCTATTTTCTCTAGTCACCTTACTTGCCTAGAGTTACCACCCAACTAATCCATCAGTGGCTTAATCCACTGATCAGATCACACAGTTCATAAACTTATTTCATCTCTGAACCTTCTTTTTTGTTTCACACATGAGCTTTGGGGGGAGAACCTCATATCTAAACCATAAAACTCCATACTGCTTTCCAAAGTGGTTGTACTAGTTGGATTTCCAACATCATATGAGTGTAACTTTTCCCTCACTTCCTCACCAGCATTTATTATTTGTATTCCTGATGTTTGCCATTCCAACTAGGGTGTGATGAAATGTCAAGGTAGTTTTGATTTGCATTTCCCTTATTGCTAAGGATGTTGAACATTTTTCCATATATTTTTTGGCCATTTGTATTTTCTTCTTTTGAGAAATGTCCATTTAGTTTTTTGCCCATTTACTGATGAGTTATTCAAGGTTTCTTTTTTTTTTTTTTTTTTTTGTGGTGTTTTTATTCTTTATACATTCTGGATATTAATCCCCTGTTGCAAGAGTAGCTGACAAAGATTCCCTCTCATTCTGTAGGTTCTCTATTCATTTTGTTTGTTTGTTTGTTTCCTTTGCTGTGCAGAAAAGCTTTTTAATTTGAAACCATCTACTTATTGATTCTTGTTTTCATTTCTTGAGCTTTCTTGTTAAGGAAGTTGGTGTCTGTGTAAGTACATTGAAGAACCAATTTTCTATGAGCCAAATCTAGCTTTTCCACTGACTTACATCTTCATTTTAGAAATTCTTTTATCTTGAATTGATTGACCTACAATAAACAGTGCCTTACATTTTAGTTTTCTAGTGGTGTACAGCTTCTGCCAGTTAATGGACTGTTAATGAAGCAGGAATATTAAAATGATGTTGAAGATAAAGGTAGAATAAAAGGAAATGGGCTTTATATAACAATACATTCCTCTATTTTTTTTTTCCTAGTATGGGGATTGAACCCAGGAGTTCACATATCCTAGGTAAGTGCTCCACCCCCTGAGCAACACACCCAATTCTTTTTTATTTAGAGACATGATCTTGCTAAGGCATCCATCCATGCTGGCCTCAACTTTCAATCCTCCTGCCTCAGCCTCCCAAGTAGCTGGGATTACAGGTGTGTGCTTCCATGCCTGGCTTCTCTCCCTCTTTTCTCATTATGTAATGAATACCTGCCACTGAAAAAAAGGTTGGACAAGTTAGGAGTTAGAATACAGATCACATTTCATTTTTATGACATCAGAGTATTTTTTATGAACAGAACAGTAGTTTTTTAAAGGCATGCTGCTACAGTTCATTTGAATTTTAGTAGCAATCTAAAATGGAAGCGGGAATACCCTGTAGCACATTCATAGCAATATGCAAGTTAGTTACTTGGTATTTTAAAAATCTAGTTGCTGGATTTGTACCCCACAAAAAAAAATTGAATTGTTTCTATAAGTATCTAAAGTTAAATAAGTTATATCAAGGTAAATATTAATTATAAATTTCTTCCATTTTCCACTGTGATAAATATGTTCGCTGTAATCCTCTAATAAAGATTTAGTCATCAGTATACATCAGTATAATTTTTTTTCATGCTCATATATAATGGGATTTTTTTTAAACCAGAAGCATCAGATTAGAGATTACTTCTTAAGATAAAAGAGAACAGAAAGATAACCACATGAGCATATGGTCTCCCATAGATAATCCTAACAAGAACTAGTCAAAGAACTTCCCACTAGATTTAACTGGAGATCAGACCCAGAATGCTTTACAGGAGCTATATCCCCCCCATCCTTTGAGATAGTTTTACATTGAGTTGCCCAGGCTGCTCTAAAACTTGCAATGCTCCTGCCTTAGTCTTCCAAGTAGCTGGAATTATTGGTGTTTGCCACTGTGCCTAGCTATTTTCCATCATTTTCAAGAGCACCAAATATTAAGTAGCCTCCTATAAAATAAAAAGAATATCCACTATTTCATGCTATTTCTAGGTGTTCAACAATACACTTTGCCTAAGGAATGTGTGAATCTACAACTTATGTTTAACAGCTACACATGTATTTCATGAGATTATTAATGGTGTATTTCAAAATCTACTAAATCAATAAAACTATAATGCAAATAGGTATTCCAAACCCCGAGAATTTAATCTTAATATTCAAAAATTTATGATAAGAGAATTAGAATTTTTATACCCAAATTATTACCCTATTAATGTAGAATGAACAAGGTAGAAAAGACAGCTTCAAGTGAAGCAGTTATTTAGATTTGGGGATGTACTTTCCTTTTAAAACAATGTTACAGCAGCTAGGTTTCCAGGCTAATCAGTAAATGTTAGATGTTAGATTTATTATAATCAGTAAATGCTGGATATATCTCTAATATTACTCTGGAACTTAACTACATATCTTACTGTGCTTCTATGGAAAACTCAAGAGTTGTAATCCATAAATAACAGCCCTACATCTGCCATAATTTCCTCTCTCCAAAACAAATCTTTTGTAAGACTGGAAATTCTTCTGTAGAGGTAGAATTTTTTTGTAAGGAATGTGAATAGGAAAAAAAAAAAAAAAAAGGAGGGAAAGGATGCCCATTGTAGGGTTTTTGCTTTGTTTTGCTCCCATAACTAACATTTTTGCCTTATACAGAAAGCCAAAGTGAATGGTGGAAATGAGCACTAATGTTATTTTTTATTTTCATAAATAACCATGAAAAATTTACCACAAAAAATGTAACAAAAAGAAAATATTTCTTAGAAGTCCTATTCAAGAAACACAATACTCAATGTTTATAGGGGATAGGGTTGTAGATCAGTGGTAGAGCACTTGCCTAGCACATGTGAGGCATGTGAGGCACAGGGTTGGATCCTCAGCACCACGTAAAAAATAAATAAAATAAAGGTATTGTGTCCATCTACATCTAAAAATATATTTTTTTAAATGTTTCTAGACACTGTTGTCAAAAGTACTACAGCAGTACTGAATAATTCAGTGCCACTGAAATGATGAATGACTAGTTGGTAGGAAGTGATGTGCAAAATATGCTAGGAAGTTAGGGGAAAAATTATGAAAGAATGCTCACATAATAGTGGATTTATGGAGATAAAAGAGAAAAGTCCAAGAGATTAAAACTCTTCAATACGATTGTTTCATTTTTAATGAGAAAATAATAGAATACATCTCAATGAGGAACTTTAGTCCTTTTACACAATTTTATACTTGATAAATCATCTGCATAAAGAAAAATATAAGACAACACAGTGCTTATATCTGAATAATATGTTAATCTTCAGAGTTCAAACTGTTTTCAATCCTGAGTCTATCATTTATTGGTACTCTAACCTTTAGTAAGTTACTAAAGCCCTCTGAGCCAGGTTCTTCATCCATAAAGCGTGAGTAATGGTTCCTCATCATTTATTATGATACTTAAATATGGTAGAATATGTAGAACTTAAAAATAGCACAGACCAAGGGCTGTGTGTGGTGGTGCACACCAGTAATCCCAGCAGCTTGGGAAGTGTTAAACAACTCAGTAAGACCCTGTCTCTAAATAAAATACAAAATAAGGTTGGGGATGTGGTTCAGTGATTAAGTGACCAAATTCAATCCCCAGTACCACCACTGCAAAAAAATAGTACAGACTATGGTGTACAGGCAGTATTCAATAGAAGCTACTGTTATTGATGTTACAAAATATATCCTGAAACTAAGAGTCAGTCTCAGATAATTATAATGATCTCCCACAAAATCCACCTTTAGTTACTCATGAGGTATATTTAATCTTTCTAAATATTCAGTATGTATCTATAATTGGAAAGATAAATTTCTTTGACCATCTTTACGGTACAGTAAGATGTGAAAATAAAATAGACATCTAGAAATAAGATGGTATTTCTTCATTACAAGTAGTATTAATTAGCAGAGAAAAAAGTGAAAGTATGTCTTACTAGCCATATTTTATATTTGCTCATTCTTCTTTATGACACTTTCAATATTGTCTTTAAGACACATAATGTAAAAACGCCAGTCATACCTTATCATAAGTTTTGAGCAGGAAAATGCAAGGTTTTTCTGCCCAACATAAGGGTAAAATATGTCATAATATTTATATCCATAATATTCATAATATCCCCTCAAGGGGCAGCCAATATCCTGGCCCACAGACCAATGAATGACTCACTTCTGGGTGGATCTAAAAAATAAAGGCTAGTTATAGGGTAGTCCAAGCCTAAGAACAATTCTGTTTCATAGTTACCAAGGGAGTGCCTGCTGGCCAAGGGGATTGCAGCTGGCTTGGGAGATTTCCAAGGTAAAGGGCTGGGGGTATGTGGGGGAGGAAAAAGTTTAATCAGAATTCTATAGTCAACCTGGAACTTTAGGAGGTAGCTTACAGAGAATCTTGGAAGTTTGAAGATATGCCCTTAAACACTTTAAACTAGCCAATTCCCAACAGAACTCAAGCAGATTCCAAGAGGTAGAACATGTGTCCACATGAAAACAATGGCCCCTTTACATTTCTGAGAAAGACCAACAGTTATGGCTAGTGTCCTGATGCCTCTCTTGGTGGGCAAATATTCTAACTCCCTGTCAAAATTCCCTTCAAAAAGTAGTATGATAGTTAACTGAAACATTCTTACAATCACAAAGACAATGAAACAAAAACAAAAAACCCAGGCACCAGTGCACTTTTTTTTCTCAAATAATCCTTACTATTGCACTTCTGAAAGTGTTCCTTAAAATGACAACAAAATAGGACTGTAAAGAGCAAACACTTTGGGGCTGGAGTTGTAGCTCAGCAGTAGAGTCCTAGCCTAGCATGTGTGATGCACTGGGTTCGATCCTAAGCACCATATAAAAAAAGTAAATAGACAAAATAAAGGTGTCCTGTCCATTTATAACTAAAAAATTTAGGGATTTCATATCCTAAAAAAAATATCTAACTTATTGTAGAAAATGAGAAATTTTCATTGTATTAGCTCAACTATATTGTACCCAATATAAAAATACCACCAGTATTTGTCTTTAAATCAAAGTCCCACTTTGCTAAAAAATATTCTCCATTAACCAGATCTCAAATAAGACAATTTATGTTACGGAAAAAAAAGTGTTAACTTGTTAGTTATAATTTAATATGACAATTCATCATTAATGCTAGTTACAACTAAATTATTATTGTTATTATATACCAATAAATACAGTATAATTGGATGGCACTGCAATCTAGAGGATAAGCAGAAGGGGGAAGAAAGTTGGAAGATTAGGAAAGGCTTTGGGGAGTTATCACAAGTGTTTTGAAAAAAATAACTGAAGAACAAGTAAAAATTCCATACATGAACTGTGGATATATTTTTTAAAATAGTTTATAGCCAACCTACTGATGGGTTTAAGGAAACTGTCATGGGAAACGTAACTAAATGTCTGATAACATATTTTACTGTATATAGCAAATTTCACTTCCTTCCCCATCCTCATTCCCATTGCAGTGATGTCTAAGGGATAGGTTAGATATTGGTAGTCATAAGGTCTCACCAAATCTAAACAGATAGAATAAATGAACCTTTATCCTCACCTTCAAGACCACACTGCAGGCAGTTATAGGCTGCCATAGCTTTTGTGTAGAGTGTACAAACCTGATACACACACTTCACACTGGAAAGTTCCCTATAGCTTTGAGAAAGATGATTAGGGACTATCATATTCAGAGCTATCCTATCTTTTGTCTATACTGAGGATTTTGCTTTTGTGATAACAATGCTTGTTATCAGTAGAGTATATTGACACTTTTGTCTGATTGTATTTTGTCCCTTCCACTGCTGTTTCTCCCACATTTCTCAGCTTTTAGCTGTACTACTCAGGGTCTTTCTCTCCTTTGCAGCCAAGCATCAATCATTGGAGCATAATGTTTAAATCTGACATTTCTTCAGTTATTGCACAGTACTAGGGAGAACAGTCCTTCAGATCCAAAAGATTCCCCACCATCCATTTCTTCCAGGTAAAGAGATGTTTATAAAAATCAAAGAATATCATCTCTAGTTAGCCAACACGTAACTGTGGTAATAGAGAAGCTTCTAGGATGTCACTGAAAAGGTGCTAGGCAATGTCTACAAGTGATTCCCACACAGCACAGAAGCGGGTTGGTCTTACCCACATTTTTTATCAGTGCTATAGCATTTTCTTTTTATTTTCTCCATAGAATCACATTTATATTTACCATTCTCTACTGTCAGTAAACTCTGACTTAGCCATTCTCAAAGGTTTTGGTCTCAGATTTCTCTGTACACTCAAAAAATTGAGGACACCAAAAAAGTTTTACTTATGTGTGGGTTACTAATAGAAATTAAAGTTGAGAAAAGTTTACATGTTGAATTCACTGAAAATAATAACATCCACTACATGCTAACACAAGTCACATATTTTTATGGAAATAACTTTATTTCCCAAAACAAAATAGATTGACATTTACATTTTTTTACAAATCTCTTTAATGTGTGTTTATTACAAGACAACTGGATTTTCTCCATTCATCCATTGTGATATGTTTTGACTGAAGTATGTGAGGGAAATCTAGCCTGACACAGACATGTAGTTGAAAAAAGTAGATGATGATGATTACTCTTTGATACAACAGAACTTGATAACTATACCTTCTGCAAGGCTAATTGCAATATGGAATGTGAAACCACATCTGTGAACTTAACATTCTATATTACATTAATATCATTTAGTTCATCTTGCATTTTGAACGGCTCTTTTACTCATATATGATTTTGGTAAACATCTAAAAAATGAGTAATGTGATCCTGAAAATTCAAGGACAACAAATGACAATATGCACTGCCAGGGATAAAAAGAATGGCTAGATTTAAGATTTTGTGTCCATTATGCTTTAACTGGTTGTTTGCTGGTGAAAAAAATGAAAAGCCCTGAGTATCAATGACTTTATACAGGGGTCATTTAGAAAATACTGATTCAATGAGTTGTACAGATCTTCCAAATGTTGACACATTTTATTACACAATATCAAAAAATCACATTTATTGATAACATCCTTGATCTCAAGGGGAGCACCTTTAAGAACGGGGAAGGTTTCTAGCTTAATGAAGGCAGATATATGTTCTCCAAACTTAGTTTTTCCTTGCATGCTGAGCTTTATCACTAACAACAAATATTGTCAATTATTTTCCTTTAACTTTCAGTTCAAATTACTCATCTTTAAGATAAAAAGTTTATTAAATACCCAAGTCTTAGTAACCAGTTTGTTTGTAAAAATGGGGTTCCGTGAAAAAGTGGCTAGTTCAGCTTGTAACTAAAATAACTGCCCAAGTTTGCCCAGGAGACAACCAGTTTGATATGCAATAGAAGCACTTTATGAACTTCCTATTTCATCAACAGGTAAAAAGATGTGAGTACTCAATAGTCAGGATTTAAACAAAATTTAAGTTTTCACTGTCCTCCAAGGACATTCTTCAGAGAAAGTGACAATTTTTTCCCCCAGTGTTGTGTGGTGAAGGAAACAGTGATGACTATTTTGGGCCACTATCTTGATTTACATTAAGGGGCCAGCATAGTTATACCCCCATTGCTTTGTACACAGAAAATGACAAAAAAAAAATTATGAACATAAGTTTGATCTCCTAGGATCTCTGAAAGAGTCTTGGATACCCACAGGGGTCTAAGGACCATATTTTGAGAACTATTACACTGTCTTATTAAAAAAATTAACCAAACAACTGCTAGACATATAATAAAAGTAGCCAGCTTACTCTACTCTCCTTCTCCTCCAATTGATCTGCAATAGTATATTAAAAAGTGGCTAATTTTCAATTACCAATCATTATTATCTGCAGAATTTTAGGTACCTATGGGTACTCCACAGATGCTACGATATTCCACAGAAACCTTAATACTGCAGGAGACAATTTGGATAGTTTATTACAGAGACAGCATTAGATTTAAGTGGACTTCCTGGTTGTATGTCAGAGATAATGTAAAAGTACTCTTAAAGTTGTGAAGATCATTACAAACCTAAGTTGTTAGAATCCAATCTTTCCAAGGGAGAAAATGAAAAGAACAGAGATGGGAAGAAAAGATTAAGACTTTTAGTTTTATAACTCTTCTCCTGAACTAATTAAAAAATCTGTATTTTATGCTAAGTTTACCCCCATCCTTTATTAAGCACAAACATCCTTAACTCTTAATCTTTTTGCACTAAAAAGCAATTTCCCTTATATGCTGAAGTATCAGAGGTAATTTAATTATTTGAAAATCCAAAAACAATGCACTGCATTACCATTTAACTAAGGGGTATGTGGAGTGAGAGAATTGAAATATGGAAATAAAAATATGCAAAATGATCATTCTAACTAAAAGCATAATCTTTAACTCTCATGCAGGCAACAAATTGAAGAGAAAAGTGAACATTAACCAAATTACTCAGCATGTACTGAACAACACAAAAAGAACTTAGATGTTCTGGAAAAAGTATAAATATATAGTCTTTTCCTTTCCTTTTTGTGTTTATAGTTGTACTTCGTGATTTACAAAGTACTTAAGACACATTATCTTCCTTGAGCTATGAAGCAACCTGTGGAGCAGGTAGACATTATCCACATTTTCCAAAGAAAACTAGGTTTTAAGGACATTGGCTATTTTGCTCAAAATTAAAAGACCTGTTATAAGATTCAATTGTAAACATATCTTTATGGCTTCCAGTATCACTACATTAGCAGGTATGCCTTTTTTAATTTTGGTGGTAGGGAGCTGGGGGAAGTAGCAGAATTGCTTTTATAAATTAAATCTCATATTGAACTTAAATTATGAAGCATATAAATATACAAAAAAATTGATACATATTTTAGTTATAAAGAACAATTACTGATAACAGTATTTGTGTTCTCACAGAAATTTAACATGAGCAGATATGTACAGGAATTTTTTTTTAAAGGCCAATGCCTTCATAATTAATGAGACTCTTTCCTGTAGATAACAGCAGCAAAAAAGTTTAAATATATGTACAAAGATAACAGAACAAGTTTGATTTAAAGGCCTGCATAAGAATAATCTTGTAACAAAAGATAACTGTGGTATGCTCCAATGTGGTGGATTATGTATACATGTTATAAGCAGCTGTATTCCTAAATTTTTTAAATAATTTAAAAGATACTTAAAATTTCAATCCAATTTAAGTATTTTAAAACCCTGAAGCGTCTTATAAAGTAGTTTGAAAACCACTGCATAAAACTTTGCTGTCATAAATTCATTATTTGATTTCCTCTTAGGTTATTTAAGATAAAAATCAAGTAAAAAACTGCTTTTGACAATCAAAACTGTATAACACAAGAAACCTGATTAACCAAAGTAGAATAAATTACTAGTCCATAGTATAAGTAAACCCATTCTATTGGTTGAAATACATAAAAGTATTAATATTTAATAAACTTCCTAATCTAAAATTTTCAAATTTGACAGTATCTATGCTTACAAAACATTAAAGTATTGTCAAAATTTGTGATTTTATAAAGAAAATTAAAAAGCATAATAACCACACAAAGATATATCACTAGAACTCCTACACATACCAACAAATTTAAATGTTAGAGTAATAATAAGAGTTCAATACTCAAAATACATTGTAATATACCAACTTTTCTTTACTGGAAGATGACTGGACTGACAATTACCTACCTTCCTTAGTTTCACATTCCACTTTTCAAATTAAAGGATCAGATTCATCTCAGTGTCACTGGAATTTCTTCAAGTAAAATATGTCACATTTCAAAACTTGTTAACCTTACAAAGTAAATAGAAGAATTTCCTGTTTCATTAAAAACTTTATTATACTGTGTGACAATGGAGTAAGTTAGACTTAATAGGAATTTTGAATATGATGATAGTTTGTTCATTTGTTCCTAGAGATAAGTTAGTACCTAAGTTATAAATTTGGTACATTTAATATTTAAGAAGATACTGAATCAAATTTGAAAGGACACTTCTATGAATAAATGATTCTCATCCAATATAAAATTGAATATTTAAGTACTGGATGATTAAAACAAATAGGTTTACTTGACTGTGAATTCAGTTCTTTTTAATGTTTCTCCCAAATTAAACATATTGCCAGAAATTTTTGTCATATAAAAAGGTGACCTTTCCCTCATCATTACTGAGGGTTTATAACAGCAAAGTATAATTTACACTAGATACACATGATTTTCATTCTTCCATTGTAAGCTACACTGAACTAAAATTCAAAGCACTATGATCCATTTGTTTATTAGTGTACACTACATTAGTGGAAAACACAAGATAAACTCACAGAATCACATTTTTTTGAAAGTGATAGATGAATTTTACTTACATTCTAACAAAAAGAAAAATATGTCCTTATTAGAAATAAACCCTTACATGCTATTCTTAGAATGATGAAAAATTTAAATTGCTAGACACTGATTTAAGAGCACTTAAGAAAGGCAATCTTAAAAAGCTACAAATGTTGCCAAGTCATGTCATAACTGGCACAAACAATTCTATTTCCATCTAAATTCATTTCATGCTACTACACGAATCAACATTAAATACCTTGTAGTTACTAAAAACTGGAGTATTGGCAGAGATGTGCATAGCAATTATAAAATATAAAAATGTTCACATCCATTTTTCATATTTTCTCAATAATGTCTAAAAATGAAGATATTCTTTTTAGGTAAACAAATACTAGATTTTAACAAACCAAGAGAAATAAATAAAGATGTTTTAACTAGTAAAATACCATGGATCCATAGCCACAGTTTTCTCAAAAGAAAAATAAAATAGTTTGAAGCCCAATATCACCTTCAAAGCTTTTGTTAGCCTAACAAATTGCCATAGGCATTAAAAAATCTTTTTTCAGTCAATAACAGCACATCTTTTTCTTATTTGATTAAAAAAAACTTGCTGTCATTTTAACTAAGCTTAAGTTTAATCAAAATATGTCTTAAAGACATATTTTTTATGTCAAAGACAACCTTTCACTTTTAAAGTAAGGGAATAATATTTTTTAAGAACTAAATTCAGATGACAACTGGCCCTGCAGTGAAAGAGTTAACATTCAACTAACCTGATCTGCACTTCTGATCCATTACATTTCTCACAAGCTGCCCTACAATGAGCTGAGCAAGTATCAACTGTAATTTGATCCCGAAGTTTATGGAAAAAAATAACTGCACATACTCAACATGCACATTTAATAAAAATCTGTTTCAAGAGAAACATATCCAATAAACACAATTTAAGGCATATTTAATTCTTTGATTAACTTCAAATCTGCAATCTCTTTGCTTTCCTCAAGCTCTCAAATAAAATAGGAGGAAAAAAAAAAAAAAAAAAGCAGCAGCCCTACTGCAGGGAAAAGAGGCTTGAAAAACAACTTTGATTGGCACTTGGCCTGACCCACAGAGGAAGAAAAACAGTTTTTGGACAAAGAGCGCAAATATTTGAGCTTGCTTACTTATGTGCTTTCTTGCTTGCTTTCTTTCATATATAAAGAACAATCCCAAAGTGACTGTATATAGAGAAATTGTGTGTGTGTGTGGCAGGGGGGAAGGGTACCATATTCATTTTAGCTCTCAGACCCGGTGCATTTGCACAGCTCAGCAATTTTAATTCATTTGTAGTGGACAAACAGAAACACCTCATCTAAGGTTTCCACTTAATGCAATGCAAAAAATAAGAGTTTGGAGAAGAATAAACTGATTATAATATTACTCGTGGAGGCAGTTAAAATCTAATTTTAAAACTCTTCTCAGTCTAAAGAGAGTTTTTCATCTCCTTCTTCCATCCTATCCTCCCCATCCCCCACGGAGTGATTAAGCCAAGTAAGCTAAACAATACTGGAGTAAACTTTCTATCAGTCCCTATGGGAAGCATTAAGCTGATGGTGCGTCTGATTTTTCTGGATCAACACGGGGTGGAGGTGCTAAGGAGGGAGACAACCCATGTCCATCTCGGTCTTCTCCTGTAACCCCACCAGAGGAACTGTAAGGTCGAACAGCATTTCCCATGGGCATAAAGTTCAAGATGCCTTAATAGTTCCTTCGTGACTGAACTATAGACACAAGACTACCATCAAAAGAATGTGAAAAGGGGGAGTCCGGCATGGCGCGCAAAGCAAAGGCAGCAGAATAAACAAAAACAGCACCCATCAGAGTTAGCCAAAGCAGAGAGGGAGCCAGGGTTCCTCAAGACCAGACCAGGCTGCTCTGATTTCATCCCAACCTCCATCTACGGCTAAACTGCACAGGGAGGAGGCTCCAACCAGTCCCTCCCTCAATCTGACCGAGGAGCAGACCGGGGATAGCTAGGTACCAAGGCGAGCTGAAAACAGACCACAGGCATTCCCCCACCCCCAAATCCCAACCCCTCGGGACTAGCTTCTGTCCCGGCGGAGATAAAAAGCAGCAAACGCCCGAACCCTCCACCCTAAACTCACGCCCCCTGTTTCTGTCTCCGTGCTTGAACCAAGCCAGGGATCTTTTTGAGCCTCGCAGGGACGATGCCAGGGATCCCTTCGAGCCTCGCCCCGAGCAGCCCGACCCCGGCCGGCAGGCGCCCATCTCCGGCCGGACCTCAGGCTAAGCCCGTACCTTCCGCAGCACTTTCCGGCAGTTGGTACAGAGCAGGTAGTTGGCGGCGGCCGACGGACTGCTGCCGCCTCGGTTCATGGTGGCTGCGGGCGCCGAGGGTGAAGGCTAGGGCGGGCGGCGGGTCGGGCCGGGCTGTCACTGCCGCCAGTCGCGCAGATGCAGGGCCGGACCGTCCCCCGGCCGAGCTTCAGCCTCAGCTTCCTCCGGGCGGGATGTCGAGATGGAAGGCAGCGGCCCCAAAGCAAGCCGGGGTGCGTGAGGCGACCACCGGCGACAACTGTCGAAGCGACGGCGGAGACGGCGGCGGCTGCTCCTCACCGGCCCGTTGTTCCTCCCGCCCCCATCCTCAGACCCCCGCCCCCGCCAGCCTAGGACGAGCAGCCGCCACCACAGCCGCCGCCGCCGCCGCCGCAGCGCCTCAGTGCGGGCCCCGCCCCCGCCGTCCCACCACCTTCACCACCTCCACACTCCGGTACCGCCCCCTCCCGCTAATCGGACAGCTCTAGCCACGCCCCCAGAGCGCTTGGCCGCAGCCAATGAGCTTCTAGGGCTCGGCTGAGAGCCTCACCGGCCAATCGCAGAGGCCGAAAATGCCTTGAATCTCCGGGCAAGTTAAGTTTATCTCCGAGGCTCAGAACCGAAGGGAGATGGCGGGTTAGGTAGTGGTGTGGGAGGGAATACAATGTGCACGGCTCCGCCAATAAGAAAAAGAGGGTGTGTTATATGCAAATAACACTGGCAGATCAGCTCCACCCCCAAATCAAGCCACGCCCCTCTCCTAGGTCCCTACAGAAATGGTGAGGAAAGTGAGATAAATAGCTGGAAGCTAGAGCTCGCTAGAGGGTCTACGAATGAGCTAAACATTTTCTGATTTCTGGAGAAAGGGGTGGTGTGGGGGTGAGAGAAGGGTAGAGATTAAAACGTTCCTTCCTTCGGGGCAGTGGTGGGCTTTCCCTCAGCCAAAAATCTAAGCTTAGCTCTAAAGGAGGCTGCAGTCTTGATGCACTTTGCATCCAAAGATCTCAAAGAACTTTATGCGTCATTTATTGTGGGACTTGTGTAAAAGACTAGTTCGTTACCTGAGGCTTGAGAATAGGATGGGGGTAGATGTCTGAGGCATATTTATACAATAATCCAGTTGGTGGGGGAGGGGGGGAGACATCTCTGGTTTAGCAGTTTCCGCTTCTTCTCTGAAGCACCTTCTCACAGTACTCTTAGCAGTTAAAACACGAAATGGCCAAAGAGAGGTTTTTCTTCTTACTCCAAAGTCCATTCTTAAGCAGCTGGTCAGATACATGCAGAGCACAGAGCCCAGCCTGGGAAGGTAGCTTCGGAGAACAAATTGCCACCTAAAACGATTGGGCAGGACCAGCTTCTCCCAAAGCTAAAAATGGTGAGTCAGGGGTTTTACGTCCACTCTGAGGCAAGAAGGCAGATGGAACAGCTGAAAGCTCTGGCTGACAAGGTGCGGAGGGACAAACAAATGCGGATGCGCAGCGCGCGTGCGGGCAGAATGCGTATTGCGGTTGATAGACGCCCGAAACCTGCTCCCCAGTGAGAACAAAGGCAGGAGCTGAGCAAGAACCTGATTGGTGCAGGGTGCTCACCGGTGACCGCAGGGCCCCGGAGATAACTCGCATTGCCGGCTGGCGCAGAGCGCGGTGCTCTTTGGAGCCGCAGCTCCCCACGCGACCTTGGCAGTAATCACACAGGAGTGTGCCTTATGACATCACCTGTTTTCGGTTTTTAGAACCTGATCAGTATTCTTGGCTTCTCCTCTTTTAAAGGTCTCTAGTGTACCAGGATTTGTGCAGGCCTGCAGTACGTAGAATGAATCTGTTGGAGATGATTTAAAAGAACCGTTCCACTGGTTTGCATTTCTTTTTATTTTTAATTTTAAAAATCTATCGTGGCTTCCTTTGGGATTCGGTGTGTTGTGATGCAAAATCAGGAAGGTACACTTGGAGGAGCTAGCAAGTTTAGCATATCAAAGCTATTAGACCAAATTGCGTGTTTATAACTGCCAATCTCCTCATTTCTCAACAGCTGTCTCCACTCTCCCTTTTAGAGACTAACACGTTAAACCAAGTCTACACAAGGAACAAAGGAAATGAAAATCTGCTGGTGTCAGGTTTATATAGATTAAATTAGACTGGAAAATCCCCAAACGGTCTAAGTTTTGTGGTTGGGTAAATGTCTCGATCCATTTAGTTAGTGATTGCTGAAGGTTGCTTGATGATTGTGTAGACCTACATAACCTAGAATAGCAATGGTGTGGGAAAGGTGCTTAACATTCAGTTAGAAGAAGAAACTGTAAAAGCAAGAAAATTTATCGGAGGGAGAAATTACCACATGCCCTTCAGTGCAGAGAACCAAGAAATCCAGGCAAAAAGTCAGCAAGGCACAGTTTTTCCAAGAACTAAAACACATATGTGTCCTCATTTAGTGGTAAATTTCTTGGGCTATATTCCTGGCTTGTTCTGTCTTTTAAAGCATATTTTATATGAGTACATTTTAGAAGGAAGGAGAGTTGATGGATGAAGTGAATTTTTGTACACAGTTTGAATTTTCTCAAGTGTTTTAACCTCAAATTATTTTCTAATATGTTCTTTTTATAAGGTTTTTTTTCGCCTAACAGCTCAAACCCTTTTGCAAAGAGGTCTTTTAAGTTCTACAATAACTAAATTCCCAATAAATGATAGGCAAGAGGGCCAGTCCTGCACAATTATGCCCTCTAACAAAGATGACCAAAAGGGAAGTTTTAGGGCCTGAATATCTTCAGTGATACCTGGTCAGATACCTGAGGGGCTCTGTCCACCACAAGGCTCCTCCAAACTTTAATAACATCTTTTTAGTGCTCTTCATTTGGCTATTAATCAGGTAGTGCATCAGGACAGTTCTTAATTTCCATCCTTTCAATTCTCAATGCTGGTAACTCATTCTCAGTACACAGCAGCTACCATTTCTGGTCTTCACACCCTCAATTCTCACTCCCATCATAATTGTTCCCTCTCCTGGGAGAATCCAGTGTCTGGACACTTCCTCACCTGGTCTTCTTTCAGGTCCTGGCCAGCATGGATACAATCATGAGAATGTGACTTAGTAAATGATTTGCCCCAAGTCAGGATCATTGATAAGAGGAAAAGAATTGAAAGTAAATTCCTTTGATTTCACACAAAACAAAGAGAAACTCCTCCCATTTCATTTTTCTGGTATGTCTAAAATAAGGAAGAACTTTAGAAAAATAGGATAAGGGTGAAAATTATAAACAAGGTTGAGAGCTTTTTGTTTTTATTACAATTAGGATGACACTTCATGAAACATTTTACATCATTTTGAAATGTATTTCATATTCATTTTTGCTTGTTTTGAAATATTATTTCAAACTGTGATTTTTTTTTTTTTTAATGAGGAATACATAAAACCGCTTGATGATTGTGTAGACCTATGGCTTGGACATACCATAAGTTTGTTTAACCATTACTCATTGATGAACATGGGGATTGTTTCTGACTATAATAATGCTGTGATACACTTCCTCATATATAAATTTCTGGCAGCATCTCTGATTCCTAGACTTGCAATTTCTGAGTAAAAAGGTATGAATATATTTTAAGGCTCTTGGGTGACTTGCTAAAAATATTTTGTGAAATGGTTTGAAAAAGAACATAGGAAAAAGAAATCATTTGAAAGCACAAATTTTATCTGTCATTCTCCTGCATAAGGTCATTAATATTCCACCTACCTCTGCCTCTAATGCCTTTCCCCTCCTTCTGCTTGGTAATTGATTTTCTTTTGCTGTTCAATGATTTCCTGATAGAGTCAAGCATCAGTCCAAGTATCCATGGAGAGCCATGCTTCTTCTTTACCAACAAACTCACTACCAAAATGATTGGTGTAAACTGTTTTCTCTTTAGGCTTTGAACCCCTGGAGGGCAGGGAAGGAGTTACATTTAGTTTGTATGCTTGGCTTCTAACTCAGCCTGCAGCTAAGTCTTTAAAAATGGATAAAATTATGAATTAGCGCTCTTACTTTTCTAAAAAAAACCATACATTCTTTCAGGGTCTCTCTAATAACAGATATTGGATCTTATAAAATGATTCTGATAAACATTTATGAATAGAATTGTTTATAAAAACTGCTTCTGTGGAGCAGAAAGATTGAGTTAATGTCTTTGTCACTGATGCTCTTTGTTACATTAAATATTGGTGATTATGGCTTGTGGCTTACTATCTCTTTTTTAAAATGAAGTTCTTGGCACAAATTAGGGATATAGGGAGGACTGAGGGAAAACTTTTAAGTTCAGCTCTTTTGAAAGAAGATATCCAGTCAATCATTTACTGTGACTAAGGATTTTAATTGTTTACTTTCTGGACACTCTCATTCTATTGACCTAAAAACTGGGACCCCCTATATTTCCTAAGAATTTAATGGAGAAAATCAATTACTAAAGATACTTTTAAAATTTCATTTCTTGGGACAATAGGTTATTTTCCTAGCATTTTGCTTTTTCAAATTTGTTTTTATTTTTCTGGGGAAACTCAATACATTCAGGAAAAAGTGCTATATTGTTTACAAATTTGCAAATACTGTAATTTATTTCTTGCCCAAAGGAATTTGCACTTCACACAATTGTAAATTGATTGCTACCTTAGAGCTGTTAATTAGGTTCTTGCTATTTTTCCTTATGGTCCAAGACCAATACTACTCCAAAGGGGGAAAGAAGAGGATCAGCTCCAAAAAGGCCACTGGTTTATTTAGTTCCCATTCCCATTCCACCCCTCAATCATCCACCTCTACCACATAAATTATTCTAACCAAAGTACATTTTTCAAAAAACAAATATTTCACTAAGATCCAAATTCTTTTCAGTCTTTTTAACCTGCCATCTCAGATTTTTCTGACTTCACCCATTATAAGACAGGCTACAAATAAAAGTCCTACAGATGTGAAGTTTGTTTGTTTGTTTGTTTGGCTTGCAGTGTCAGCTGGTTTAGAGCTTTTTGAAAATGAACTGCTTTAATATGGAGATTCCTTGGAAATCTGGGAATAGAACCACCATTTGACCCAAGCTATCCCTCTCCTCAGTCTATACCCAAAGGACTTAAAAACAGCATACTACAGGGACACAGCCACATCAATGTTTATAGCAGCACAATTTACAATAGCTAAACTGTGGAGCCAACCTAGATGCCCTTCAGTGGATGAATGAATAATAAAAAAAAATGTGGCATATACACACAATGGAATTTTACTCAGCAATAAAAGAGAATAAAATTATGGCATTTGCAGGTAAATGGATGGCATTGGAGAAGATAATGCTAAGTGAAGCCAGCCAATTCAAAAAAAAACAAATGCTGAATGTTTCCTCTGATATAAGGAGGCTGACTCATAGTAGGGTAGGGAGGGGGAGCATGGGAGGAATAGATGAATTCTAGGTAGAGCAGAGGGGTGGGAGGGAAAGGGAGGGGGCAGGGGGTTAGCAAGGATGGTGGAATGTGATGAACATCATTATTCAAAGTACATGTATGAAGACACGAATTGGTGTCAACATACTTTAATTACAACCAGAGATATGAAAAATTGTGCTGTATATGTGTAATAAGAATTGTAATGCATTCTGCTGTCATTTATTTTTTAAATCAATTTAAAAAGCAAAAAAAATAAAATAAAAATGAACTGCTTTAAAATATTTACAATTTAGGAGATATGCTTATACCAAAAATCTAGATTTTTTTTAAATTGTCAGATCTAGTCATCCTGGGTTCATATTCCCATCTGGCAACCCTTTGTTGCGCTCAGAATCTGCTATTTGGTTTGGATGTGCACTTTCTACTTAATATTATCCCTGACACACCCTGGCATTACATTCTTGCTATTTTATTTGTATTATTTTCCCTAACCTTAGTATGGATTTGAGTTTGTTACTTCTATAAACTTTCCCCAGTATCTAAATTACATATCTATTCATATTTATTCATAATTTTATCATAGAACATAAATTAAAAATGAATTTGTAATCTCTTGACCATTGCAAAAGTTGAAGAAGGGGGTCAAGTGAAAGGAACATTATGGTATATGATGATGGCAGGTGCCCTGATTTTAGGTATACACAGTATGTATATCAGAATTGCCAGGACAGAGCCTACTATTCTTTATGCTGCTATCCCCATTCCTGAGCCTAACCCTGTCCACATGCCCATTCCAATTGTTGCTTTAAAAGAAAGAAACCATAGGGAATGGATGTGGCAATAGTGGAAGGTCAAGGAAACCATGGCAGGTGCATTGAGGATATATATATATATATATATATATATATATATATATATATATATATTTTTTTTTTTTTTTTGGATGGGCAGTATCACATAGAAGCTAAGAGCCCAGACTTTTTGCCCCTTACTTACTTAAAATGACTAAATATACTTAAATTTCTTCAACTGCAAGATAAGAGTCATGCTACATATCTCAAAGGGTGATTGTAAAGATAGAATAATATAATGAATTGTAATGCTTGGCAAAGTGACTGTAACACTGTAAGCACTCAATAAATGTTTGCTGCAAGCTGCCACAAAACAAAGAATGTCATGCTTTCCCCACACTGTGTGAACTCAGTCTGTATGCTTCACCATTTAAAAAAAAAATATTTTTTAGTTGGAGGTGGACACAATACCTTTATTTATTTTTAAGTGGTTCTGAGGATCAAAGGACCCAGTGCCTCACATGTACTAGACAAGCGCTCTATCACTAAGCCATAACTCTAGCCTTGCTTCACCTTTTGTTTCAACTTTCATTATCTGAAAAATGAAGATAATATGATTAGCTTAGTCATGAAATTGTTTTGAAGATTGAGTTCTATGTAAGCACTTTAAAACAACCACTAGCATATAAGAAATGCTATATAAGTCCTATTATTATAAACTGTCATCAGGAGATTTTTTTACTTGCCTTTTTTTTCATTAAAGGTCTTAGACTTTCATGATACTTATTCTCAAAAGTAAAACAATATAGGGTAATAACAGCAATGGAGAGGAAGTCAGAAGGCCTGGAGTTTGTACAGTGCTTCTGTGAAATATATGATACTGGCCTTCAGTTTTCTTGAAATGTGAAGAGAAATCTTCTAAAGATGAAGGGATTATTAAGTTGGATCAGGGACAAATCCAGGTTCTGTGGGGACTTGAAACTTACATACTATGGGATCTTCTTTGAGAAAAGAATTTAATATTGTAGATGTAAAATTAATTATGAAAGTAAATATTTATTTTAAATCAGTAACAAAATCATAGTTAAAAAGCTGAAAATACCATACAAATCACAAAATTGGATTAATAAGAAAATGTTACTAACTGCCTGGCACAACCCTAAATTACTTACTTTACTACATCTTTGGAGCTGAATAGTCTGATTTCCTTTTCATATGATAATAATTTTTTGCAATATTATCTTTTTTAGAGAGAATGGAAAGATATCCAGTCTTCCCACTAGCAAATACTCTCAGTACTGTGTGTCCTGGGACACATATTTATCACGAAATGTGAATAATCCTGCACTTGTGACATGATGCTTGGCCTAGTGCATAGTGGAAATATTACTTGAACCCATTCTTCCATAGGGACTAACTAGAAATAACTATCATACTCTGAAATGACTGCGATCCACATAAATATCACTCACTCTAACAAGATAAACTTATGCCCATCTCAACCTCCCCTTAACCACATCAACAAATATAACCACAGCTTCTCCAGTGCCTCCAGCATGAGGAAAAAGATGAAAATCAGAATACAAAGAAGCTGTGGTCTTTACCAACAATGGTAAAAGAGTTTACTTTTTAAAACTTGACCTTGTGAATACATTGCTTGGACCTCTCCCAGGGCCATGAAAGGAGTCGATGGTAGTGATGAACCCTAACGTTGAAACTTCACTGAATTCATGATTAAACCAGATCTGAGTTAAGATTTTTAAAGAGCTCCTTGGACTTTTCGAAATAAAATTTTGAACTATAATTCTGTGAATTTGTTTTGTCTTAGTATTTCCATGAGAAGCTAGTGTAAACAGAAGAAATGGGAGAATTTCTTCAAGTAGGCAGAGAGAAAGGAAAAAGGAGGCTATTCTCCAGACTCCCTACAAGTGTGTTGGTTTTCCTTTGTTTGCTGAGGGATTTTCCCTCTTTACCTCCTTGATGTTCTATATTTACTGTCCCAAGTTTTCAGTGTCTTTTTGAGACAGAAATATTTTGTATGTCTCACAGAAAGATAACCATGAAATACACAGTCTAGGTTTTAGAAAAGGAGAACTATAGAATAACATAGAAAAATCCACATGAGAATAAGGTAGCTTGGAGTAAAGGCTAGTTAATGGGACTATGAAGGGGTTATAATTTGTTGAATTAGAAGTCTTATTCTGTTGTAAGGTATTTGCAGGGAACCAACACATAGGACTGAAGAGGGATTGGAGGGAACCCCTAGAAGGGAATATTCTGAATGTCACCTTTCAGATCCTACAAATGTGGCTATGGCACATCCAGACTTTGAGCATCTTCAGCAGTGAGTCTTATTCACTGAGTTTTTCCACTACTTGGAATCTGAGAGGTGTTCAAAAGGCTCATTGGATGAAATGATTGAACGTACCAGAGTTTGTTAACTAGAAATCAATTGAACATATCATTTTTACCTACAAAAATTTCTCAAATTATCTTTAAATTATAAACATACTTTCATGCAAAGGTAAAATTGAACTTGTTAGCAAGAAGAAAATCTCTGTAATACCAAATGATAACAACAAAGATAGCACTTCAAAGATAAAAATTTGGCTTCAGTTGATACATTCCTGTATCACCTGAAAGCTTGGAATCAACAGCAATGTGAGATTCTAGAAGGCTGCCAGGTTGGAAGAGTATACCTTGAGATATATGCTGTCAAGATACTCCTTAATTCACTCATTATAAGACAAGCTTCTAATCTCATAGTGAGTCTTTGCATTGGTATAAAAGATAAATAGAATATGGAGAATAGAGAAAAAAAGAGATTATTAGCAAAGAACTCAGAAAGATCTTTTGAACATGTATGTCTGTAACTGGATACCTTCCAGTGGTAGTGTTGGTGATATGGGGCCGAATTCTTGCTGTGTTTCAGTACAGTTTACAGTGTCAACAGGAAGATAGGATTAGCCCCTATAAACATTGGAGAACAATACAGAACAGCATATGATGCAATCACCTCTTAATTCCATGTTAATTACTCAACTCATTCTTGCATTAATGCATTTGTTCATTCAGCATATGTTTATGTAGTGCTTACCATGTGCCAGACACTTGGCTAATCAGAGTGGTGAGCATGAGAGTCAGAATCTAAAACTGCCAAGAAAAGGAGCTCTAAACAAGTAATGCCCCTATGTAATGATTGTTATAGTAGAGAAAACACAGGCAGGCAATACCCAGCAAGAAACTCTAACCAGGTCTAGGCTTCCCAGACAAAGTGAAATGTATACCCAACTAGTGTGCATACCCTCCCTAGTTTTCAACAGTAACTCTCAGGTATTGCATCTAAGAGAACTCTTCTCCTCTTGCAACTCTCACCTTAATGCTTCAATTCCCCTTTTATTATAGTTCATGCTCCATTTACAAAACTCCTATAAATCTTGGCTACAGTATGAGATCCCTCATTGTTTTTCCTAAGAGCACTACCCCTATTAATACTTCACTAGAATTTTAACTTCCTATTCCTGATTAAAGAATATTAGTTAGCTTTATTGTCTCACATTTAGTATTTTACACTTAACCTACCACTCTTCTGAGTTCCTTTTGTGTGTTGCAAGTTATATGTATGCACTCAAAACTGTAAAGTTCTTGAAAATAGAACCCTTATATCTCTAATCTGTGTTCTCTAATCCCTGTAATAACCATGGTGTTGATAATCATCATATATAGAGTAATAGAAGCAGCCACTTCCATTTACTGAGTATTTACTACATGTCAATCATGCAGTAGCCTACATACATTATCTTGCCTACTATTTATAAAACCTTTATCAAGTGGTTATATAATCTGCATTTTTCATGATTCAAAGGGATGAAAGTTTGATCAAAGTCACACAGTTTTTCAAAGCAGAGCTGTGATTTGAACCCAGATTTTCTTCATATAACCTGCATTTACAATGTTATATGATTCCACCTTGGCATTATTCAGTCATTATTATAATATTCTTTGAATAAATTATCTGTGTTAGGTTGCTGAACTGTCAGGTTAATTGACTTAGAGCTCCCATATATTCACCCAATATAGTTTGGTCACCTCTGTGGAGTTGGATTCCTATTGAAATGAATTCTATGGTATCAAGCAAAGAAGTATTCATTATCCCTATTTTAATATGTTATTTCCCACTAGTATGTTACTCTAACATAAAGCAAATAGGTGATCTTTACATAAGGAAAAGTATGTTCATTGGCACTTTAAGTTAAAATTCCAAATGTTTGAGACAAAAGTCTGAAGACTTTTAGGCACTTGACTACTCATGGAGATAAAGTTGTGGGAAAGGCGCTTTTGTTATTTTCACATGCTATATCAAGGCAAATCCAGGTCTATTGCAACTAACTCAATTTTGCTAATAAACTTGTTCCCACATATAATCTGCCAGCACATTTGAAATGTTTATGTCAACTTTACACCATCTCTACCCTTCTCTGAGGAAGTCTTTGAGCTGGTGGCCTCATTCTGCACAGTCATATTCAATATCATCCTCTATAAAATGTGGTTGCACCTTGTCTAAGATGAGCAAATCAAAGGGTAGATATTTGACCTGCAGAACCATTCTTTGGCCTGGCCATTCTTTGTATGGAATAGTTTAAAATGATAGTCTGAACCAATCAGATCCCTTTCTTGGAAAATCAACACCGATAAACTCAATACTAAGCCAGTTGACAGCAAAGTCAGATTGTCAGAGGATGTTATAACCATACGTGAACTAAAACTAGGCAGAAACAGATCAGAAAGTAAAGAGCTGGCTGGGGAAGAAGGGTGAGACAAGGCATAGAAAGATGGCAAAGACATGAAGACTCCGGTACTTAGAATTGCCTTACATTTTGGTGTGTTCCACTTCTAGTCCCTGTATATCCTTGTAATAATTCCCTTCACCCAACCTAATCTCCTCCCACTGATAATTTTTGAAGTAACTAAATGTACCTGGGATCCTTTCAACCAAAAGAAACTGACCAAAACAGTCTTCCTTCTTTTTCATTATTGGGCACTTATAAATATGAAATATTACTCTTAGTTCTCATTAGTAAATGGATGTGAAAGTAAGACATTCTGAAAGAAAGAACTAGAACTCACTGGGCCAGAAAGCCCCATGTAAGCTTTTGCACATAAAATATTCTTACAGCCTATGTTTCATGAAGAAAATTTGCTCTGCTCAAACCTCAATTTATAGAACCTCTTTTTGTTATTCATTAGAGAAGAGTGATCTGTAATCTTTTACTTAAATTGCTTCTCCTCTTCAGAGTTAATACAAAAGTAATTCTAATATGTGTATGCTATCAATTGCCTCAAAAGAAAACTTGGAAAGGTAAAAGTGTTCTCCCTTTCCACTCATTATCCTTCATTCAGACTTAATACCTGCGGGCCCAGTTTAATAATTTTCTAGAATTTATGAACCAAAAAGATTAAAAAAAAAAAAAGTAAAAGCAAAAATTTCCAAGAATTAAGTAGTCAAGAAAAAAGATAAAGTGAATGAGGACAGTTTTCTGTCAGGAGATAGGTTAAAGATCACTGTGATGTCTCTGTGGGGTACAAAGGGGATCTATCAGGTATAAACTAGGAAGTCATTTTGTTTTGGAAATACAAACATGTATAAACATTTTCATTTGACCCAATTTCCAGATGAGGAATGTGCCTTAACAGCTAACTGATATGTTTCTGTAGAACTAATCACTAGCTTTAGAGGAGCAAGTCTTAGCCAATCTTAGTAGATCTGGAATTTTCTTGGTTTCCATTCCTGTGTACCATATTCCTGGTCACTGCTGGAGCCACACTCTTAATCACTCTGTCTCTCTCTTGTTTATACTAGGCTCACTTTCATAGTTAACTCTTGAAACCCTTGAACCCATTTGCTATCTCCTAGGTGAAATTGTTCTTACGATTTGCTAAGCCCGTGGAAGATAAAGGAGGTACTTGTCTTGCCCCATGAGCTCATCTTTGCAGGAATGGCGAAGAAAAGCAAAAGGCCTCCCTGGGCAATACAAGAAGGGCTATGATTGTGCTGGCCTTGCTGTTGAGAAAATGGGCTGCTCTTTCTGTATATACAAGACTTGTCACTTTGTACTTTGTTTCTTTGTGAAGACATGAACATCTAGAGATTAAGGTCTATGGGGAACTAGAATGTCTAGGAATGGAAGCAGATGGAAACAGTTTCATATTATACACGTAAATTTAACTGTGACCTGAGATGGATTGTCCAGTACTTCTATAAAGGCAAAATTGAATTTTCTGTGGCTGTTTTCTGCCATCATATTGTATAATCTAGTCACTATTCAAAAACTCTTCAAACTTCAGTTTTTAGTACTTATTTCATAGAATTTTGTGAGGATTAAATGCAAAGAACAAGTAAAGTGCTTAGAACAGTGTCTCTCCTATTATGAGTGTTAGCTACATTTATTATTTAAAAAATTCATGTAACAATAATGTATCTTCTTCAATAGTGATTGAAACTTAAATTTTAATGTCCCTGATTTTAGGTTCCTTGATATTTTTACCAAGGTAGGTTGTTTTGATTTAAAAGTCCTCAAGTGCTTGATAACATGCAGGGTTTATCATTAAACATTTTTATTGCATGTGTATTTGCAAAGTACATTTTGGTCTTCTATGAGTCTACCCAATCACCTTCTGAGAGAAAACTTAGTGTCAGAATACTATTGAATAATGAAGAAGCTAAGGACGTGGAAAATTAAATGACAAGAATGCATCTTTCATTCAAACCTCTCAAGGAACATGTCTAGAGTTTGGGTTTGCATGTGTCTACAGATAAGTGTACGTGGGCATCCAGTGTGAGTATATAAGATTTATGAGTCCTATTCTCAACATTTTTTCCCCTAAGTTAAAATAGGAATCATTCTTTAAGCTTTTGGATAAGGAATTTCAGTTTACCAGGTAATGGAAAGGAAATGTTATTACCACTTAAGGGCTGGAACTCTGAGGTAGAGTGCTTTGGAATAATTCAAGATTGCTTACTAGTCACAGCTAATGATTCCAGTTTTACTCTGCAGGAGGCAACTACCATTTGCAGTATGAACGACATCAAAAGGGTAGTATGGGGGCAGGGGCTGGGGCTTAGTGAGGCACTGAGGCACGTGTGAGGCACTGCACTGGGTTCAATCCTCAGCACCACATAAAAATAAAATAAAGGTATTGTGTCCACCTACAAGTAAAATATCCCTTATTACTCTGGAAAGAGCCTAACCATATTATAAATAGGCCTGGCTTTTTAAAATATAGGGTTGGGCTGAGAGGGTTCTCTGGTTGGTATAAGCAGTAGGTATGGAAAGCCTACAGCATCTGCCATGGGTTCTGCCTTCTTCTGTTTATAGAAGTTTATTTGTGAGTCTGTATTGGTTATCAGGCAAATGCCTTATTTGTTTCCTGATTGTTTACAAAACCAAGAAGCTAGGCGACAGGATATTTATACTGTTGTTTATCAAAGCATTCACTGTGAGAAGAGACAAGCAATTCATCTGCCAAAAATATTGTGGTCTTTGAATTATGAGGGCACATGAGTAGGGTCACTGCATTACTAGGTTGTAAGTAAATGATTTTGCTCTCTTAAGCTAATGATGCACCTCATTTAGGTTGACTTCTCTGTCCTCAGACTTATAAGCAAAATTTCTGCCTTTCACTTACAGCTTTTTTGCCCATCAAGAAGTTGCTTCTCTACATCCTTATTCAGAGCTTCAACATCATTTCCCCCCTTTCTAGAATGAGATCAGGTGAATTCCAGAGCTAATCAGACTGTGTCATCCCTGCTTCTGGGTTTCCATGAGCAGTTTCAACAATGTTTCGTGATTACAAGAACTTTTAATGTCTCCTCCCTTTTACCCTATCACTTATCTGATCTACTTCTAATTTTTCATGTTTCAGGCTTATATTCCTTTTATTAATCTGCTTCTTTCTTCATCATCTGCCCTACCTCTGCCACTTTGTAACTATAGCAAACTACTAAACTCCAGAACTTGGGCTCTGTTGTTCAAATTCTCAAAAGTCATCCAAATTATCCTGGTAGCAAAGTAGAAGAGCTTAAAAATATTTTTAAGCTTAGAAAGACTCGCCTTAATATGGCCTGCTTGCTACCTGTAGTCACACTCCTGTCTGGGGGGAAGTAGTAGGTGGGATTTTACTTGAACATTCTTTGGACATTCTGAGTTTAGTGCTGCCCACACTGAATCAGCTATTTTTAAAACAAGTGTCCTTGAGGGGTAGTAATGGAAATACTTGGAGTTTACCTCTGGCCTTGTCCAGGAACAAAATCTCAACCCCAGCCATATTCTTCAGAAAGAAAAGACCATTTTCACTGTTAGACTGTAAGCTCCCTGGGGGGACATATCTCTAGGATCTGTTCATTCTTGTATACCAGATGCCATGGAATGGAGCCTTTTCCATTGTATGTATTCAGTACCTCTTTGTTAGTTTGAATTTCTATAATTTCTATCTGATGAAGGTATTAGTCTAGTATTGCATTGCAATAAGGCTCTTTTCCATTAAATTGAGGACTGTATTCTCTCTTTTTCCCAGTGTCAAATAGGTATGACCGAGTAAACTTTAATATAGCAATTAAAATACACAGGAGAAAAAGATCATTTTATCCATCAAAGGGCTTTGCATATACATAGATTTCTGAGGATTATAAACATATCTCAGAGACCAGGATTAGTGGCAATGTAGAAATATGCCAAAATTTAAGGGATATCTCAAATATGAAGGATAGTGGATAAAGAGAAAATTTATGTTTTAAAAAAGTTATAGAAATACAAAATTGATGAGTTCCCTGTATATCTGCACATCAAGTATTTTCCAAGGATCTTAGTTACATTACTCCTAAACAATTTTTAAATGATATAAAGGATTTAGTTTGGTATCTTACTAGATCCTTCACAAATTTAAAAATTATGGTACTATGATTATAGATGATTGAAAATTATAGAACATAAAACTGAAGACTTCATTCTCTTTTTGGAATGGGATTACTGTGGAACAAAGAGTCTTGACCTAAAGTTGATGATTGTACTACCTTGTATCTTTGAGTTTCCTAAATCTGTGTATAAACATTTTGTATATGTGCATTTTTTTCCATGAGGAACAAGGATCCATAGTTTTAATCAAATTCCCAAGGTAGTTAGAGACCCCAAAACTTTATAAAACTATGGGGTTATAGTATTTTGTCTTCCTACAAGATGTAGCAGAACTCTTGTGTGTCAGTTTTATGCTAAACATTTATATGCATTAACTATTTCACCCTAATTTCATAATATTATAAGTAAGGAAGATTTCCAAAGTTGTACAGTTGATAAGAGGTAGAGCTGGAATACCAGCCCAGGCAGAACCAAAGGGCCCTGACATAGGACTACCTTTTGGGTAGAGAGAACATATGTCAAAAACCAGAGCCTTCTCAGTCTAAGCCATCATTTCCCCTTAAATCATCCTTTATATAGTAACTGCTTCCTAAGCTTCCTAAAGATTTAGCACACTCAAGCAGCCCTCCTTAAAGTAACTAGCCTTCTAAGGCACAGAAGCCACTCTCTTCAGACTGCTCACCTCAGTTTTTTTCCATTGTACAGCTAGGCTGTAGTAAGCAACATTTTATCTTAACTGTCTATTCTAGACTCAAGTCTGCCCACATGGCACAAATGAACAACCCATACATTTGGAGAGTCTCCAAAAAATCCATCCCAAGCACTGAATGATCCTGGCTCAGTTCCAAAAGTTTACTAACCTTCCACAAATTGTGATTCCAGACACGTTTATACCTTGGCCCCCAGGATAATGGAAGCCACAAAAGATGCAGAAATTAAAATGTCAGTCCAGCTGGGCCCACAATGTGGGCCAGCAATTACAATGGAACCCATTGCCTCTTAGGTCACCTTTCTGCAAAAGGAGTAACAAAGTTATCCACAGCAATTTTCTAGATTTAAAAAAAAACAAAACAAAACTCTGTAAATACAGTGCACTACTTATCAACAACAACCAAGACTTTAAAAAGCAATAGGAACACATTAAAAAAAAAAAAAAAATCAGGTGAAAAGCAGAAATCAGAATTGTGGTAAGCCAGGTTTCCACCATTATTTAGGAGCAAAATAAACTGAATATATGGCCAAGTCTGGAGAGGGAAGTAAGAGAAAGCATTTATGTTCTAAGAAAAGAATGATAATCACCTTCTCATTTAGCTCAGATTCTGGGAGCAGGAGTAGCATGTCCTGTCACTGCAGACAAAAAAAAGAAAAGAAAAAGAAAAACATATGCATATCTGCAGCAAAGATAATACCTGAGAGATCATAACTTTGTGGGAATGTGAAAAAAAAAAAATTGAAGCAGCAACCCAAGAAAAATAAGTGAAACAGAGGACCCAAGTCAGAACCATGAGTAACAGAAGGGATGGAATAGCATGGGAATCACGACACTGGGAATAGCATGGGAATCACGACTTTCTCCCCTTTTTTGGCACTGGGGTACTGGGGATTAAACTCAGGGGCACTCAACCACTGAGCCACATCCCCAGGCCTATTTTGTATTTTATTTAGAGACAGGGACTCACTGAGTTGCTTAACACCTTGCTGTTGCTGAGACTGGTTTTGAACTAACAAAAGTCTCCCATGCCAATGGGATTACAGGCCTGCACCAGTACACCCTGCTCCCTTTCTCCTATTTTATTCCTTACAGCTCCAGCCATTGATGAGTATCACTCATTTGACCTGAATCATTGGTTGTGTTTTTTGTGCCTCTGAAGGTCCTGATTTCAGTGTGAGTGTTGTAATGTCATATTTATCTCTTTGTTAGGTTTGCAATTGGGACTCCAAGCAAGCAGATTCTTTTCTTCTGGTATGTATGCCAGTGGGGGAAATGGATGGTACTCCAGCAAAAATAACCTTCCTCCCAATCTGCTTTATAACTCGAAGAGACACCTAGTCAAGTAAATGAAGAAAACTGATATTTAATCATAAAGGAGATTAATTAAACTGTTTCATTTTATCCTTTTATATCTCTATACAATAAAATGGATATAGTTTTCTTCATTATAATATTTGTCACCTGCTTAGTGATTGTTTTTTTTTACTTGGCTTCCTTCTGCATAAGATTATGGGCTTTGCAAGGAGAGTTTTCTTCATCATTCTATCCTTAATTGAATAATTTTTTAAGAATAAATTAATAAATAAAGCCAGCATCAAAAAGTCTTCTAGTCTGTGTGATAGGAATAGTGAATTATTATCAGGTTAGTAAAATGTGGGTTGTGTTTCTTGGGAGTATGTAATAAACAGTAGTTGTAAGCTGAATTTACATTATATGTAAATGCAATGTTGAATCTTAGTTGTAAGTTTTGGAATAAGAACAATTGTTTAGGTCTATGGTGAATAACTATTATTTTTGTCATCCAGCTATCATTTTTCATTTGGGTAACTCTTGGCAGTTGGGGTCTAGGAAACTGCTCTCTGTCAACCAGGCCCTTGTCTTCTTGCAGTAAGAGCCTCCTTTCCCAGGTATGGTGGATCCAACGTTAGTATGTGATACTCTGTTCCTTCAGGAAACTGCCTTTCTCAGGACCACAAAGGTTTTTTTAGCCACAGTCCCAGCTGGTCCTATCAGAGCACTTCTGGAGCAGGAGACTGTTTTGTCTTTACTCTGGGAAGAAATGAATTAGATCTGTGAGATCCCTTCATGGGCAGCCACACAGATGGGAACTGGGGATAGAAAGGGAAAGGGGAGGGTTCTTTTGATACCTTTAGGAGCCAATAAGTCACCAACATCTTAGTTTTTTCTCTCATTTGCCACAAAATTTTTGCTAACTAGTTCCAAGATGGTATTGTTAGTTTTTATATTCTTAAAAGAAAAGGATCATTTTAGAAGGCTCTAAGAGAAAGTAAAATTTGGTAAGTTCTTGGTCTTGTTAGGAAATTCGTTATTTTATTGGACTGAAATCTTCTGCCCTAGATATAATATTCCAGTTTTTGGAACTACAGATAATTCACATGCATGTAATCTCTCTTCAACCTGACAGCTCCATATGGAGAGAGCAATTATGACTCATTTGTTCATTCTTTCATTCAATAAATATTTATTGAGTACTTACTATGTGCATGCACATCTTTCATTCAGGTTATATATTTAGACTGTCTTTGAACTGTTTCTCATATCACAGGGATTCTAGGCCAATATTGCTGTTTGTTCTTTAGAACTTCCCTGTATCAAGTCATCTAATATTGCTATTCCTTCTTTAGATTTCACTGTGTCAAATCATCCCCTTGAAAATATGGTATCTGGAGCAGAATATGATGGCCTTGTCTCATTTATGTTGCATATATTTTAAGTGCCAACCAAGTGCTAGGCCCAAAGGAAACAACAATGAACTAGGCACAGCATTGTGCTCAGAGGACTCCCTGACCAGAGGGAAGCTGCCGTGTGAATAAACTAGGACAGCACAGGGGGCTATAGCAGAATGCAGAGGAGGGAACTGACAGTTCTGTCTATAGAGCGGAATCCCTAAAGTGCTTTTGATGCTGAGAAGGTGAGCTAGGAGAGGAGGGTGGACCTTTGACAGGTGGCTGGGGTTGGGAGAGCTTATTCTAGGGAGAGTTGGAGGCCTGAGCAAAGCAAAATGGAATAAAGATGGAATAGAAGAGCTTAGTGAGTGTAAGGTCCTACAAATGCTTTGGCAGGAAAGGGGGATGTGGGAGGGAGATATAAAAGAGGTGAGACTAGAAAAGTCATCAGGGATATAAGCTCATGATAGAGCCTTGAATGCTTCACTAAGGAGATGGGTTTTTTTCCATGAAGTGACATGGAGTCTCTGAAGGTTTTGAAGAAAGGAGATGACATGATTACATTTCCATTTTAGAAAGACATTTTGAAGATGTATGATCTGGGGGATGGACCTCTAGAAAACCAAGTCAGGACAACAAGCTGGGGGACTAGATGGGGTGGAAGGTGAGGAAGAAGATGGGTTAAAGCCAGTGAGGATATGCAGGCAGGCTGTGCTGCAGACCTTTGCTGCTCAAAGTGGGTGAGAGGACAGGGGGCATCAGCAGTCCCTGTATGCTTGTAAAAAAAAAAAAAAAAAAAAAAAAATGCAGGATTTAAGGCCTCACACTAGGCCTACCCAATCAGAATCTGCAGGTTAACAAGATCCCTAGGTCTTTCACAAGCACATTAAAGTTGGAGGGACACTGACATAGCTCCTCAGCATACAGTGATGAAGACACAAGACAGCTTAGGTCCCTGCCCTTGTGGGGTCACACCCCAGCAGGGAGGTAGATTTAAAACAATAATTCCACACCTGACATTGAATGATGGCTGTGATTAGTGCCAGAAAGGTGAAACATAGGGAACTGGGCAAGCATCCAATTGAGGGACCCACCCTGGGTCTGTGGGTTCAGGGAAGGTTTCCCTGAGGTAAGTTTAAACAGACAAGCAGCAGTGAACCAGATAAAGCAAGTATTGAGTGTGGGATGTGAGGTATGTGTGTGTGTGTGTGTGTGTGTTTGTGTGTGTGTGTGTGTGTAAGTGTAAGAATCTTCCATGCAAATACCAGTGTCTTAGAGTTAACAGAAAGAGCCAGAAGAAGCAGTATGTGAGCCGGGAGGAGTGTATGGAGTGGGGCCTGAGGTCAGACAGGGGATCAGGTCCAGCCTTCCTATCATGCAAAAGAGATTTGATTTTATCTTCAGAAGGAAATGGGAGGAGAAAGCCCAGAGCAGTATCGGGAAGCCCACACAGAAGAGAACTGGCATAGCCTTCTCTGAGGGTTCTGAGCATAGCCCCTTCATTATGTAGACTATTGCGTTAGGTGTTTTAGTTTTGACTTTTAGTTTTCACACAGTTTAAGAATGACTTGTTGAACATGGTCTCTGTACTAGGCCTTCTGTGAACAAGGGGGAGATATTAAAATATGTGAGATGCAATCCCCACCTTTAAAGATATTCCAGTTTAGTAAAGACATTCTGCTCCATTAAAGAAACTCATACATAATAAAACCAGGAAGAACTTTCAATTAGTTAATCATCGACTATGTCTACTCACCCAGATTGCTTCAGAGACAATTTTCCCATCTCCTGTTCTGATATACAGTGTTTGATTTTTTTTAAATTTTTTTAAGTTGTCAATGGACCTTTATTTTATCTATTGATACATGGTGCTGAGAATCAAACCCAGTGCCTCACACATGCTAGGCAAGCACTCTACCACTGAGCCACAGACCCAGCCCTTGATTTTTTTTAGTACAAAATTTTACATTTTTCTTGGTTTCAGCTATCCTCCCAAACTGCCCTATCTTTAAATCTTGCTTCAGTCATCAATTTATTAGCTCTCTCTTTCAACTCTCACCTATATGTAGATCTGATGAACATGTCTTCTTTTTGTTAGTTTAAGGCCCTACTTAAAAAAAAAAAAAAATGTTGACAGTTCTCAGGGGCCCCTTAATCCCCTTAGCTTGGCAGTAGTAGAAATTCCCTTCCAGGGAATGATTAGTCAATATTGGTTAGTGCCATATGGCATTTTTTTTTTTTTCTGAAACATGGTTCCCTATCTTCTGATAGAGATAAATGCCCTATTTATGGGTACCCACAACACCTGTGAATACCTACTTCACAGTACTGTGACATTACATTTTAATTTTGCTATATTGCTATTGGTAAGGGAGTGCTCTTTTACTTATTCATGTATTGTCAACACTGAACACAGTACATTTCATATGATGGGCATTCAATAAGCATTTGTTCAGTAACTTAACCTGCATAACTTTTATAGACATGAAGAAATTGTGTAAAACAGACAGACAATTAGATATATTTTGAGGACTGAAATATAAAATTTATCCCTGTGCATGGTTCCCAGGTCTGTGGACAGTTCAGCTCTATGTAAGTGAATAATTGGGGCTCAAGTTGATTTCTCAGATTGGCTCCACAGTATTATATACTTTGCTTTCTGGAGTATTTCCTGACATTTTGTAGAAATTTTAGCCTCTTTGGTTTATCCCAGAGGTTCTACAAGTAATGCAGTGAAATCAAGAGTAAAGAGATGTGTAACTGCTCATATACATGACTGATCCCCAATTTCATGGACAGGAAGCGTCAAAAGGGCCTGGATTTTGCTAGTAGAACTCTGGTTAACAGGTATACAGAACATAATAATATGGGGAAACTGTCAAAATAATAAATATCCTCCTTTTTTGTGTTAATCATCTTAAGGTGTTTGTAGATTTTCTTTTTGTCCTGGCAAGTCTCACTGTTCTCTTGATTAATTAAGTTATGGATATCACAGACACTTATTTTTAAAATTTACTTTCATTAATTCCTCACTGCCTTGATTTTATTTTTTCCTCTTGCTATATCTGGTTTGGCAAAAAATACTTGATAATATCAGTTGGGACTTTTCTGCATTCTACATCCCATTCCTGTATTATGGATTTCATAGACATGGGCAAATTCAATCCTTGTCAATGAGAGACAGGAATACTATTCTTCTTAGTTTATAAAAAATGAAATGGACGGGGGGGCGGTTAAATCAGTCATATAATTGTTTCCATCCCTTTTGCCAGTATGGTGGCATGTTGCAGAGCTGAGATTTGAATGATACCTGATTCTAGAGCCTGAACTCAGCATACACAAGTCTGCAGAGGGCCAAAGACATAGGATGCCACATTGAAAGTACCTTTAGAGATTATCTAGCTCAGAACGTGATGCATGCTTGTGGATTTGATTGGCTCTGTCACTTTCTGGGCAAAATGAAACCCCCATTGGAGACCAAAAGGCATGTAGAAGAGAGGGTTAGAAGAAGGCCGTGGGTGGTGTGGGTTAAACCGAATCCCAGACTCCCAGGAGAGGGTTTGCATTTCTGGAGCTTTGGAATTGTATGGATATTCTGCAAAATTTCTTCCTTTTCTTTTTTTTTTTTTTTTTTTCACCTTTTAAAAATAAACTTTTATTCTACAAACCTTTTAAACCTACATTGATTGACATGTTTTCTCATCAATAAAATACTGAATAAGTAAGATTGCCATCTCACTTTAGCTTTAACTGCCACCCGTTAGCTATGTGACCATAAGGTTTTTTGTTTTGTTTAACATTTACTGAGTGCTCTGTTCCTTTTTTAGAGAAATACATTTCAGGCAAGAAAGGCAACAAGAGCACATATGTGCTGTTCCACTGAGCAGAGGGGACAGTGGGATATGGGGACTGCCCAGGTTCACTCTGGAGAGTCAATGAGACAAAGATTCTATGTTTTGATATGGAAAAACTGCTTGTTACTTTAACACAGAAAGAAAAACAAAAAGCTGTAAATTTCTATTTTCATAGGCAGTGAAAATGTGAAGATCTGAGCCATATGAAATGAAGCCAGTTTTCAGTGAGTGCATTTTGCTGAAACTAAGAGTGACCTGTGTGTGTCCATGACTTCTAGAAGTTGATAACTGAGTAGTCCTTTGTCACACAAAGGAAGCAAGAGACCTGAGGATCAGGGGGACACATGACTCACAACACCCTCCAAGGCAAAAAGGATAAGTATTAGGAAGGTGAGAGAAGCATGCAAGGTTTATGGATCAGCTATGCCCATGGTGAAGCTCAAGCCAGAGTGCTATGAATTGAGGCCACAGCACAAAGGTCAAGGTAGAAAATAAAAACCTCCACCTCCATTTCTAAGTAATGTGTGTCCCTCACTCTCTCATTCCTTTCCTCCAACATTTTAGCTTCATAAGCCTTTGTTGAAGGATTTTCTGTCTCATTTAAAAATAAAGGTGGGTGAGAGAGTGTTGTTTTCAGATGAGCAGGCCAGATGCGACAGCCTCCTTGGAGTAAATACATATTCTGATTTTTTTGTTTGTTTGTTTGTTCTGCTTATATAAAAATAACTTATGGAAGCTGAAATATTGCAAGTGTGTATTGAAAGCTGAAGAGACAAGGGTTTGGAGCAATGAATGAGATGAAAGAGAAAGCTGCTTCAGGCAAGATGAAAGCCAAGCAAAGGGCGGTTAATCATCCCAGCTGGAGATAAACAAGAGAAAAACAGTGTCTCCTCAGAGGCGAGGAGGAGCTCCACTATCCACCGTGGAAATGTCTCTGACATGGAAGTTACTGAGCTGGTTACTAAGCTTTCTATTTCTGCTCTGTCAAAGTCATCCCATTAAAACTTAAAATAAGCCTGCAACTGGATAATCTTACCCTTATAGAAGCCTTATGTAATATATGCAAATGTGCATTTGAATTATTAGGCTTTTTTTTTTTCCTCAAAGCTGCACTTAAGCAAAAGTGTGTTAAAGCCTAGAGATTTCTAAAACAAATGTGTATTTAGGTGCATCTCTAAAGAAAACCTGAAGAACAAGGTTATCTTGAGAAAAACTAAGAGGTTTAGAAGAAAAGGCCCTGTATGGAGGACTAGAATTGCTGGGTCCTGGTGCTGGTTTTTCTGCTTTAGATTGGCTCTTGCAAATCATTTAGCTCCCAGGACTGAAAGATGCTTTTCAAGTAGAAAGAGTTCAGAAACTAGGGACAAGAAGCCTGAGTTTGAGTCCCATTTATGACCTAGGTAGCTAGCAAAGAATTTAATATCTGGGGTCGTGTGTGTGTATGTGTGTGTGTGTGTGTGTGTGTGTGGTGCTGGGGATTGAACTCATGGCCTTGTACATTTGAGGCAAGCACTCTGAGCTAAATCCAACTGAGCTAAATTCCCAACCCTGGAGTCTTGTTTTCTTATCTATAAAATGGGAGAGGTAATAGTACCTAATAATACCTAATTGTTAGGACTGTTCTAACATATGAGAGTACATATGAGACCATATGTATATATATGGAGTGCTTTGCAAACTTTAAATAGGCAACTTGACAAAATAGATTAGTTGGCCTTTGCCATCATTTTCCTAGTTGATCTATGCCTCACAGAATGGTGGGAGAATAAATGAGAGCTAAAATGCCATTTATTACAGAAAAGTCACAATTTTAGCAAGTGAGGACATACTTTAATTCGATTGGTAAAGGCAGACATAAACCAATCAGAAAGCCAGCTCCATCTGGGTGATGTGTAAAACACCTTCCATCTACAGTAAAATAAATACATTAAGGTTCTTTCCTTAGTGTCTTGAATTCTAGAGGGCATTGGGGGTTGGGTGGCTTAGGGTGGCTTAGAGAAGACAGTGCAACACAAAAGCATTTGCTAGGTTATGGGGAGGGGTGTGGGGGGACGCTATGCTTTAAGAGCCATAAGATGACTGGAGTGATCACACAAAAAGGAGATTTTCTAATTCCATTCGAGCTATAATCTGATTTCGCTGTTGAGTACAATGTCCCTTTCACAAGAATCTGAAGTCAGTATCAAGGGCTGCGCTGCAGAAATTTTCCACCCAGCAACAGGATGATGTCAGCGGCCAGGAAGAACAACCAATCAGCAAGCAGAATGAATCAGAGTGTTCTGGGATTTTGCTCAACTGTCTCCTAGCAAAGCTAGCTCAGCTCTAAAGTGCAGGGGCTATTTGCACTTCCTCTGCACTTGAAGCTGAGACTGAATGGCTTCTTAGCTGAAAGGGTACCTATGGGTGTGCAAGCAGTTATGATTATTTTTGTTGAAACAGTCCTATGGGTAATAAGAGTCATAATGTTGCTTTTCTGCAAGTGTTTTTTTTTGCGGGGGGGGGCAATGAAAAAGTCAACATTAATAAATATTTTAAAGGTTTGACTTATAGATTGTGCCTTATAATTGTTTGGAACTTGTTTCATGCATTAAGTGCTGCTGAGCAGCTAATGAGCTAACCACACGAGCCGAATGTAAAGTCCACTATATACTCCATAAACCTTATAGTGTTTGAATTTGCCTATGATGTTTCAAGTCCTCCCTTTAATGACAAGCACTCTGGAAATCAACAGCTGTTTCATATCTGGGTCAAAACCTCTACTTCTTTGATTCCAGTAAAATGTATTTGTGTATGCCTTAAAGATAAGTGTAAATGAAAAGGTTACAATGTGGCTTGTAGGCATTGCCTCATAGGTAAGGGGAGACTTTGTAGTGTTTCTGAAAACATGAAGTTATCTCAAATATTTTGTCAGTTCTCTTTGATACACAGTGATCCCAGTATTAGAAGAGGGAACAATTGAAGGGTTAAATTTACCCAACCAGCATCACAGTATATCACACCTTCCAGCTATCCACCTTTTCTGAGCTAGCTAAGGTTGGAAGGCAGTCTCTTCCTTAAGTGGTGAAAACACATCTTTCCAAAAGAAAGGCTATATAACAGAAAGGGAGTGATTTTCCCATCTTGTCTTCTTTCAGAGTCTTTGTAGGACTCAGGAAATATCAGACTAGGATTTATTAGCCCAGACCTGCCCCAATCCCTTTCTCTTTATATAGTTTGCTTCTTGGCTGAATGCCTCCTTTCCTTCATTACCGAAATGAAAACAGGATTTATAAAAATGAGCTAATTTGAGCTAATTAGGGACACATCACAACCTGGAATATTCAAAGATATTCTATGGAGAGAAGCAGACTTAATAAGGTCAGAGGTCCAAACCAGGCTGGAGGGGAGCACACAGGTTGGTTTTCCTGGGTTTGCATCTCAGCTCCATCACTTACCAGCTCTGTAACTCAGGCCAAATCCCCATTCCACAAGAGCAAACTAGGGCAGTGGAATGGTGATTGCAAGGATGGTTGTGAAGATAAATAATCTTTCACTGAGCAGGGGCAGAACACATAGTAGCTACTCAATAATTCATAGACCCTCCACCTCCTTTAAACTGGAAATAAACAACTTGTTGGCAAATAGAAATCCCAGAGAGACCCACTTTCACAAATACTGTGGGACTTATAATTAGCATGTAAAAGGATTGCTTCCAAGCCCTGAAAGCATGCTGTCCTTTAAAGGCTCTTAGGCAGGCTCCGGAAGCCTTGTTTACATTTTGGCATTAATTTGCTTAGCAAATCCACACTGGTAGGGCAAAATTAAATTTCAGTTTAGACTCTGTTTGATTGACCCCAAACTCCGAATGATGGTGGCCTTACTGTGATCTCAGTTTCACTTTTCTGAGAGCCATCAGATTAATTGCAACCGGCCTTCTAACGTTCTATAACATCAATGGTCTTTACTAGAAAGATACAAAACATGAAATATCTGAACCAAGGTTGTCATGACCATTTCCCCTTCTCCATCTGAATCCCTCAAAGGGACATACTTCCAATGCTAAGGAAATTTAGAAAAGCTGTCTGCAGAACAGGTTAGACCAGGAGCTTGTGCTAGGCAAAAGCCCCAGGGCAGGTTAGAGGTCACAGCAGCTGTGGTGCCCAGAGAAGAAGGCAGAAGGAAGTCGGGTGGGGGATGCACTTCCTGGGTGAGGCCAAATCAGCTATTTTGGACTCTGGTTCCTCATTAGTCAATAACCAAGAAGACTACAGAAATGGTCCGCTGGGCCCTTCTCCTGAACAATTCATTTGCTGACTAAGATGAAATGTTGTATTTGTTGTTCATTCAAGGGCTGATCTCTGTACCATGGAGAAGCCCCATTTTTTCCCACTGTTCAGAACCATAGACTAGACTGATAGATCACTTAGGGGTTTCTGAAGATTCGTATTAGGACAGCAGGGTGCAGAAGCTGAATGGGGAAACCATCAAACAGGAAGTCGGAATCTCCTGATAGCACCTCACTGTTCCAATCACTTCAAGTCCAAATGGAGGAGTTAGAAAAGGGTATAAACTGCCACTGCAGCTGTAACCAAGAGTCAAGACCTGCCTATTTTTAAATGAATGAGTCACTGTATACAGTGCCACATCTTTACCTGTACTTAGGCAAGGGGAAGCCAATTTATTCCAATAGTGACTGCTCTATACTCCAACCTGTAAAGTGGTGGGGAATCTTTGTAGATATAGATCTGTAAGTAGGATTCCCTTACATATACCTCTATAGCCTGGTTTTGCCTAGAGAATATGTCAGAAATCTAGTTTGGCATCAGCCCCTTCACATATGGACCAAACATCCCCCTTCAGACTTGTTTCCTACCAACCCTCTCCAAGTTCAAGTTCCTTCCCCTTATCCCCACATTTCATGTATCTTAACCACACTAAAATAGTATTTCCCAAACAAGCCATGATGGTACCTTTTCTAAAATCCTGTACCTACCTCCTCCCTGGAGGCTTCCCACCTCCCTTTTCCCACAAAACAATAAGCAGTTTGAGGACAGGACCTCTCTCATTCACTGTTTCTTCTCTATCACTCAGTACTTTCCTTAGCATATAGGAGAAGCTTGACAACTATGAATTAAATTGAAGAAGGGAGCCTTCAAGACCCATTCCAAAGGTTTTACCCCCATTTGAATACCTGAATTAGGAGTTCCTTCCCAGATGTCATTGCCTTCTTTCATGACTTTCTTATATCAACTCTATCCCCTCCATGAATCTCACCAGATCCATGCATAGTGTGCTTTGCAAATAAGTATAGACAGTCCCTGACTCATGATGGTTCAACTTAAGGTCTTTTTGCCTTTGTGATGGTACAAAAGCATTTAGAAGAAAAAAAACTTGGAATTTATTTTTTTTTGAGAATTTTTTAATATTTATTTTTTAGTTTTCGGTGGACACAACATCTTTGTTTGTATGTGGTGCTGAGGATCAAACCCGGGCCGCATGCATGCCAGGCGAGTGCGCTACCACTTGAGCCACATCCCCAGCCCCAAACTTGGAATTTTGAATTTTGATCTTTTCCTGGTGATATGATACTCTTTTGAAATGGGCCATGAGAGAAAACCACAGCTCCCAGCCAGCAGCACTATCAGATGATCATCACATATAAAATATACTTTGTGTTAGATGATTTTACCCAACTATACAGTCATGTCAGTGTTCTTAACATGTTTAAGATAAAGTATGCTAAACTACGATGTTTCATATTCAATGTATTTTCAACTTAGGATGTGTTCAATTTATGATGGGCATGTTTGGATGTAACTCCATCAGAAATGGAGTTTATATTTATACTAAATAAATGTCCATTTATTTAGTATATATTTATGCTAAATAAATGCTTAAATAATAAATCTTGACTGTTGTGTTTATGTGTGGTGTTTGTTTAGTGTGAAAATCTTTAACTCATCTGAAGTTAGTGGAAAAATTTAACCTCGACTCCATCAACTTGCTTAATCAGACTGTGGCAGTAGTTGTTTAGTTCAGAGAACTGGTTTCCTGTAGAGACCTGCCCTTCTTTGGAGTCAGTTGCAGTTAGCTCCTTAAACCCAAGTGATACTGGGAAACTGTAGGGCAGGGCCTCTTCCTCCATTTCAAGGGCAGAGTGAAAATGTACAGAGGGGTCAGCACTCACCACAATGGTCAGGAGCTCAGCCTAAGGACAGTGGCTAAGAGCTGGATAGTTACTAAAAATGAACTCTACTCAATATGGGTGTCTTCTCTGGTGTGCCCTCATTTTCTCCTTCTGCATGGCTCAGTTTGTCCAAACAAGGTGGGAGAAAGTGAAGTGTCCTGGAAAGTGATAGTCTTCTTAGTAAATGGTCCCAGTGAGGGGCATCAGCTGCTGGGTCTGGTCTTACACATAGGCAGTCAAGAGAATCATTTACTGAATTATAATTATTTCTAATATGTGTATTGGAAACTTACTACTTGCCAAGTTTTTCTCTCTCACTTTCTCTGATTTCAGTAAATTCAATTTAAGTCTTCATTATGAGAATTGAGGCTGAAAATCTTCAATTGATGTGTCCAAGGTCATGCAGCTGGCAAGGTGCAAACCCAGGAACTGAAATCTGTTTTATTCAACCAAACTTGTTCTTTACCACTGAACATCTGCTTTCCAGGCCATTGTATTGTGTCCAATTAATTAATTAATTAAGTACACATTATTTATTTAATACCTACTATCCAGTTGTAGTTGAGGTTCTAGAGTTAATGTGGTAAACATTACAGATAAAGTCCCTGCTCTCACAGAGCTTATGTTCTGGAGAAGGGAGATAGACAATAAAAATAAAAGCAAGTAATTTTAGGTACTCATAAAATCTATGAAGAAAATAAAATATGTCAGAAAGTCTGATTGGAGCCTCTGCAATGGTCACAAATAATCTCTGCCTGTAGTGTTGATGCCCTTTTATAATTACTTGAACATCAACTGAATTATGATTTACCTCTGATGAACAGAACAAAGCAAAGATGCAGGGATGGTATTTCTGAAAATTTGGCTCCAAAGAGAATTTTGTATTTCTGAAATACTTTAGGCATGTAGGATTAAGTAAGATGCACGTAGTACAATAAGTAACATTGCTATTAATTTATATTTGTTATATTAAATAAATATTTGCTTTTGAGACAAACCTAGAACTTTCAACTATTTTGTAGAAGGAACTCCTCCAACTGATGATAGCATGTGTTTCACTTTCTTGAACCAGAAGACCAACAGATTTTGATACCCTCTGCTCAACTTTCTTTTATGTCTCTTGCCAGGTCATTCCAGCTCTCAAGGCAGACAGGGAGCCCATTATGATTTTCTACAATTACCCAGGTTTCTGAGAGCTGGAAATATTAAAGTCTGACCTTGACCTTATGGGTACTGAAAGGCAACATTAAGGCTTTCAGGGAATATTTTTGATATTCATTTTCTCAAGCTATGAAGAAATATGGAATGAGAAATTTTTTCAATTAGACAAGGTCTTGAACAAGAGTTTAAAAATTAAACATTTATGAATAATAAATATGTGAAAAGGTATAACCTCACCAGAAATCAAAGAAATATAAAGGCAATGATGAGATGTGATTTTTCACCTTTCAAATCAGGAAATATAATTCTTCATGCATATAGGGATTCAGTGAGATGCAAAGTCTTAGACAGCTCCTGAGGGAAGAATTACGGGGCAAGCCTTTCAAGTGCAGCAGATGGTCATATGTCGAGATCCTTAACCCTATTTATCTCTTTTGACCCAGTGACACCAATGGTATCCTGAACCCCTCAACTGCAGCTGGCACCTAGTAGATTTTTAGTATTTAAGGAATTAACTAGTTAATTAAATCTGATGTCAACCTAACAAAGCTTAAAAAAATATATGAGTTATAAAAATGTACAAAGATGTTAATTGAAGCATTTATTTTAATAAGGGAAGTGAAAATGATATGAATACTTAAAGTAGAGGCTTGTTTAAATAAATTATAGAATGTCCATTTGGTGGAACATTTTTCTGCTCTTAAAATGAGGTTTTAGAAAGATTTTTAATAAAAAGAGATATGGGCAAATGCCAAGATATTAACTGGATAACATGATCCCCAAAATGCATATTGGAGAGGAAAATGCATATTTATACAGAGAAAAAAGTAATTTACAAGGAAATACTCCAAAATACAAATAATGATTATCTCAAAAATGATTTTTCCTGTGTGTGTGGTTTTTTTTTTGTTTGTTTTGTTTTGTTTTGTTTTTTTGGTAGTACTGGGGATTAAACTCAGGGACTCCTATATGTTAGGCAAGTGCTCCAACACTGAGCTATTTCCCCAGCCTTTTTCCAATTTTATTTTGAGACAGTGTCTTGCTAAGTTGCCCAGACTGGCCTTGAATTTGTGATCTTCTTGCCTCATCTTCCCAAGTAGCTGCGTTTATAGATGTGCACCACTCACCCAGCTCCTGTCTTCTTTATACTATATGTATTTAAATTGTTTTCTACAATGATATTGATTTAGATTTATGGTTAGGAAAATAGCAGAGCATGTACTTTTACAATAATTTTTCAAAGCTAATCCTACAGAATTGAAGCCACTAAACCTATGCATATATATTGAACCAAAAATTTACAGTTAAAAGAAAAAAAGCTTATTGGCTTTTCCTAATTATTGGAGTCATGCTAGTTTTTCTTCTTTTATTGCTTTAAAATCAACCAAATCAATTTGGGTAAACACAGAAGAAGGTCATATGGAAAAGTGGTTAAGAGCCTATTCTCTGGATCCATGCTTTCTTCATTTAACCTGGGCTCTGATACTTACCAACTGAATGACCTTTGGCAAATTATTTAGCCCCAGCTTCTCTGTAAAATGGCAATATTAATTGTATCTATCTCATAGGATGACTGCATATATTACATGAGAATGATGTATGTGAAGCACTTAGAAGCATCCCTGGCACCTGGTGAATGCTACTTGTGTTTGCTTTTGCCACAGTGATGATTTCTAACCAAGTATAGCTCTGTTTAGTGTTAACGTTTGAAACCCAAATCTTCTACCTGCTCTCTTTTAACCAAGAGAATCTAAATGAGCCTTTGAAATTATTTTGATATTCATGTGTGCCTGATTTATAGAAGAAATGACAAAGATGATAAATTGAAAGGATGTAGATGAACTGAACCTTAAATGTCATAGCTTTTTAAAGCAAGCACTTTGGAATGTACTTTTATGGGCACTTGGAGTTCTCTTGCCATTAAAATGTCCAAAATAATACCAAGCTCTAAATCCACAGAGGGTTCTCTCAAACTAAATAGACAAACAGAAAAAGCACAGGCATTTTGTTGCCTGTGAAATTAAAGTGTCTTTGAACCCTGAATGAACATCTGAGGTCTATCACATTCTTCCTTCTCCAGGAAGTCTGCTCAACCTGCTCAGCAAGACCAAATTCCTCTCTCTTCTGAAGTCCCTGAGCCCCTTTTCTAGAGCTCTTTGATGACTGTTCCTATTCCTATCTCATTTTATTTTTTGATGTGTCAATGTAGACCTTAAGTTTCACAGTTTATTCTTGCTAATAATGCCCAACTGTACCTAGCATAATTGAACCTGAATAATTCAATTAAAAGAATTAATTATTAGAACTAATTATAGAACTCCAAATTTTTAATGAAATAAATAAATAACGTAGACATTTAGAGCTGGGAGAGGATCTAAAAGATGGCATTTTAGAGCTGAAGGTCTGGAGGCATGGTAAAAACTAATTTGCAAGGAGATCCAGGGGCTTAATCACACATTGGCTGTGGGATTTTGCAAAACTTCCTAACCTTTCTGATAATCACCGTACTTATCTGTAACAGCAGAGAACAGCAATACCTATCTCACACATAAGAGGATGGAAAGATAATTAACACACAAGTTGTCATCCCTCAGTAACACAAGTGAAAAGTTTTGCTCATGGCCACATAGCTTGGTAGCTACTTAAGCTGCTGTCACTCTTTCTTCTTTCTCTTTCTTTGATCAACTTTGAAGTTTTGCTTAAATTCCGTTAACTGGTGTGAGAATCTAAGAGGAGAGGAAGTAAACCTTTATTGATATTCTGCTATGTATTGGACAACTGTGCAGGAGATTTGCCTATAACTTCTGAAGCTGCCTTTGGGGGCAAAGTCTATGGGTAAAAAATCCAATAAGCAGACCTGATCATCTCTTTAAGTATTCTTCCTTATCTTCTTGGGAACTTGCTCGCTCGATTCCTTTCCTGTTGTGGTTGGATGAGAGGTATCCCCCAAAAGTTCATGTGTGAGACAGTGCAAAAAGATGCAGAGAAGAAATGATTGGGTGACAAGAGCCTTAACCCAATCAGTGAATTAATTCCCCTGATGGGATTAATTGAGTGGTAACTGAAGGCAGGTAGGGTGTGGCTGGAGGAGATTGGCATTGGGGGCATGGCTTTGGGGTACATATTTTATATTTAGTTAGTAAAGTCTCTCTCCCTGCTTCCTGAGCATCATGTGATTTTGGAAAACTGCTTCTCTCTGTGCCATACTCTTCCACCATGATGAAGCTGCTGGATATGGACTGAACCCTCTGAAACTGTGAGCCCTTAAATAAATTTTTCTCCCCTACAATTATTCAGGTTGGGTCCTAAAGTCACAGGAGTGGATAAACTGACTAAAATACTTCCTTCAGAACTCAACAACCAAGTTTCCTAGAGATAGCAGATTGAATCATGGGACTGAAAACTGAGAAATAGAGCAACATTTTCTTATTTGAGATAACTGGAATTTCTGGTCCTTGAAACTCCCTCCATTATAAATGTCTCAGAGCTAAGGGGGCTAAATGGATTTACAGGCTTTCCCTGAGTCCTGTAGGGAATATTTCAAGCAGTGAATAACCTGGCCAGTGTCGTAGGGAGTACCATAGCCAAAGTTCTGCATTGATTGTTCTCAGTTATTTTTAAAAATAATGCATTTGTCTATTCATTTTACTTACAAACATTGAATGAGTATGTTTCAGACATAAAATAGGGAAAATATAGAGTTCAAAGGAATTTTTCCCCCCCAGGAAGCTCCCTCTGCAGTACCCTTATTTTAAGGCCCTTGGGACTCTGCCACTAAGGTCAGCTGATTCTGTTTGTATCTAGTGGCCCAAAGAATGATTTTGAATAAAATCACATCAAATCCTAGGAGAGCCATCTTTGCTGAAATTTTGAGTTTTTAGAAGGTAATTTACAAGCTAATCATTGACTCAGTGTGGGGAATATGGGAACATTGTGAGCAGCTGGTCCTATTAGGTGTGTGGGGCATGGCCATCCTGCCAAGAGTTTAGGCTGTGACTGCATGTAACACAGTTGACTCCAAATTAATGATGACTGTACTCCTAACATGTACTCTGAACAAGGGAACTGTTGGTAACACATTTTTCTGAATGTAGAAATTGAAATTGTTGAAGTTTATGGAGCAAATGTTTTCAGTTGACAATGTATGTCAAAAGGAGTGTTGAAATGAAGGCTGGTTCCAGGGAACCTGATCAATGAAAAAAAAAAAAAAAAAACAACCATACTGTGGGTCACGTGGCTTTCTCTGTTGACATCAGATTCTTGTCCCAAAGCTTATGGTGGTATAATACAGTGGTTGATAGATATCTTTGAAGTTAAGAAGAACTGGGTTCAAATCTCAGCCTTCTGTTTCACTTATCCTCTAGTACTTGGATACACTAAATCCTCTTATGTTTAGCTTTCATGAGGCATCTCCTCAAATGTAATACACTTTCCTACTTCTTAGCATTGTTGTGCAGATCAAATGAAATGATTTGTGTTATGATACATACATAGCACAGTTACCAATAAATAGTAACACTGTTATGAACTCACAAAGTATGAGCTCCTCAGTGGTGCACTGTGGTGGACGTTTATAAGCCTGGTAACTGGGGAGGCTGAGACAAGAAGATTGCAAATTCCAGCCTCAGCAATTTAGCCTCTGTCTCAAAATAAAGGGACTGAGGATGTAACTCAGTAGTAAAACACTCCTTGGTTCAATCCCCAGCACCACACACACACACACAAAAAAAAAAAAAAAAAACCAAAATGAGCATCTCAACAACAAGGATTTTGTCTATTTAATCACCTGTGTATCCCTCACATCTGGAACAGTGCCTGGCCCACACTGGGAAGTTAGTAAATATTTGTTGAATAAATGAATTCTCTAGATCAGTTATTCAAACTTTGGTATCTATTGTGAAGTTCTGTCAATGTTATGGAAGGCACAGAAATGAATAACATGAGTTTCTTTTCCTAGAATTAGAAGAGTGAAATGTGTAAATGGAAAATGACAATCCAAAGTGATACTTTGAATAAGTTAAGAACTTCAAGCTGGGACTTAGAGAAGAAGGAAGAGGGATAGGGGAAAGCAAGCAAAAACTACAAGTTGAAATGGGAAACTTAAATAGATAAAAGAATACTGACAAATATAAATAATAGAGGAAGGTTGTGGGAAGGCAGGCAGGGAATGGAGACGGCATTCCTGGAAACAAGCATCATGAGCAAAGGTCTAAAAGCTGTTAAGAACCAGGTATGTTTGGAAATAAGGAGAAAGCCAATTTCACTAACAAATAGAAGACTTGGAGAGAACTTAAGGACAGGGACTGTGTTTCTGGAACACTGTGTACAGAGCTCAGAATCCCATCTAAGGTTCAGTGAATGAGCTATGAGTCATTGCAATGGAGGGCTGTTGAAATGAACATCCGGAAAGCCGTGAGAAGATTGCTTAGCCACAAGAAAGGAGAGGACTTGGGTGCAGGGATGGCTATAGACCAATGATGAAGCATGGGATTGATTATTGTGTTGTTTCCAAACCCACCCAACTGCAGTGTCTGGGAGGATTTCACTAAATTCTAGGAAATTAGAACTTTGAAAACCTGGGTTGATTGGCTTGGGAATAGCCTGTCTTTTCATTTTTCACTCTAAATAAAAAATATTGGTATTTTAATCACATGCATTCATTCATTTGGAAAAGGACACAGTTCTGAAGAACAATTGTGTAACACAGCTGTGTCTACCAAGTGGCATGGAGCCCCATCCATACTACTTCACCTTGGTGGTTAGAGCCAATGGGAAAAAATACTATCAAAATTCTGCACCACCAAAGAGTATACAGAACTGAGTGCAATGGATAAACTCTGATCTTCTTCAAGGGTCTACAATTGTTATGTAGCAAGATCAAGCACCCTCACCCTGCCTGCAACTTTTCCTCCTGCCTGGATTAGTAGAGGACAGTAACAGCTAAATTTTTCTAAGTGTAGTTCTATGTGCCAGACACTGTGCACTATCCCATTTCATTTAACTTCAACCCAATGAAGTGGCTTCTACTGATCTCACTATTACATAGTTGAGAAAATAAAGTTTTGTGAGGTTAAATTGCTTAAGCAATAAAACACAAAGCTTAGACTCAAAGCCAGGTTTACTTGATGAGTTAATTGCATTTCATTGCAATCATAGAAAAAACATTTCAAAAAGTTAAAGAAGATTTTATCTTATAGATATAAAGAACTACAAAACTTCCTGAATCAGGGCTGAACTAAATGGGGAGGAAATGGGAGTCTCAGAATGCACAAGAGGCAGAAGTCAAAGGTCAGCAAATGGAGAGGAGATAATTACAAATCTAACAACCCCTGCTTTTTCTCCTAAGGTGTCAATAGCTCCCCTCCCTAATAGTGAGGTGGAGGTGGCTGCTCCAAACTGGTTTCATGGTTTCCCTGGCAAGTGCCAGATATTTTTAATAAAGCCACATTGTGCATCAGGTCTATGTCCAGGGCCACAAGGGTAAGGCTGCCAGGCCTCCCTGAGACACGGCCATTCTTGAGTCCTGGGTACCCACCCCACAGAGCCCTCTGGGGTCATTCTAATTAATTATTAAGCCTGCAGATTTGTACTTAGGAGACACAAGCCAAGTTCCAGACCCATGACATAGGAGCTTACATTTCTCACGCCTCACCCAGCCTGGTGTACTTCCTGGAGTGAGCTCCACCTACCATCCCAGATCAGCAGCCACCTCTGGAGCCCAGAGAAGAGGAAGGAGTGGTCACATGGATTTGGAGGCTTGTAAGCGACAGGAAATGGAGTAGGAAACTGAAAAGGCAAGCTGCGGTTGGTTGGTTGGCTGTTCCAAGATTTCCAGTTTGAAATTAAGTCAGCAGAGTGGAGTGGAGGCAAAACCCACCACTTTTAACAAAGGGAAATGTCTCCAAACTGTTTTTATGTTTTGAATTGAAATTTAAGGTACTATTTAAAACTGAGTGCTCAGTCACATGTGCTCTGTAAACCCCAGGCTCTTAGTGTAAGTTTTCCCCAAAGATTCCTGTTACCATTCAGCCTAAAGTTTGAGTGGATAAAAGCACAAAGGTCCCAGATAATTAAACTGAGTTGTGAGGGTGGAAGGGAAGAGGCTCAAGATGCAGACCCTGCTCAGAGTATTTGCATCTGGGGCAAGAGAAAACAAAGCAAAATGGAAACCAAATCTTTGACTAATCTGTCAGCCTGGAGATGCCTCTGCAGGATGAACAATTGGCTAAGTATTCAGACTCTGGGTATATCCAGGAATGGCAATCAGTTTATCATTCCCCTGTCTAAAATGGCTTTCCTTTGCTCTTAGGAGAGGGATGAATATCTTTAATGCATTTATGAGGTCCTGCACAATCTGGGCTCTGTCCTTTCTGTTACAAGGCTGTAGTCATATTGACCTCCTCTCTGTTACTGAACAGCCCAGCACCATGTTCCAGTCATACGCAGCCTTAAGCTTGCAAATGCTTTATTTCCAGTGTGTTTCTTTCCTTCCTCTCTCCTCGCCACACCAAACAAAACAAAACAAAATCATCTCTTTTCCTCCCTGAAAGAGAGGATTAACAACTTGGGTACAAGGACCATGTTGTTCTTGTTCCCATTCTAATCCTACACCTAGAATAATTCCTGGCTTGTAATCAGTGCTCAATATTTATTAAATGAATGAATGCAACCAGGTTGTTTCCAACAGTCACAGTTTCGTGACATAGTATTGATCTGTTAGACAAACATTATGAACATAAAGGCTGGTTACATTTCATTCTTCTGCAATATGCCAAAAACTAGATGTCGATCAATGAGCAACTTGCATCTATAGGGCACCAAATGCTATGCTTAGAGCTATCAACCTTACAATTGAACAATATGATGGGCTTCAAGGCTCCAGAGGAAAACCTTAAGGAGGTGGTGGTGGGGAGGAGAATCCAGGGAGAATGCTTGTATCTTTCCTGCCCCAAATAGAGAGAAATATAAATGAGCAGTGTGACATTTTTAGTATAGACAGGGAATTAGCTCATAGGGATAGAGTATCTTTGATTCAGCATTCATTCAATAATTATTTATTGAGAATTTACTTGATTTTCTGGTGAAGGAATACCAAACAAAACTGACAAGCCTAAGGGAACTGAGGTTCTGATCTACAGGAACTTCCAAACTGGTGCTGTAATACATACCTGGTTTCTGCCTGATGCAGCCTGATGGCCTTGTCCTTGTGTTGCTTAGCATCCTCTTCCATTCTCTTCAGTGAAACCATTCTCATTATATCCTCTACCCTGACTCTCTTCTATTCATAGTCAATACCTGATCTCAACTCCCACTTCTAGAAATAAGAGTTCTTGAGATCTGAACTTCCTTTAACTGAATTTTTATCCTCAACTTTATCCAACTTTTTTTCTTCCATTCAATTGTAGGGTATGAAGAGTCTTTTCTTCATTCCACTGTTCTAATTAGTGGGACATGAATCAACCTAGTGGGTTGTGACTGGTATTTTTTTTTTTTTTTTTTGGAGTTCATTCCTCAAAAAAAGAAAAAAACAACAAATAAATGAACTCACACTACATTCTCAACTACCCTAGAAAAGGAAGAGCAAAACAATAGCAAATATAGCAGAAGACAAAAAATAATTAAAATTAGAGTGGAAATCAACGAAATTGAAACAAAAAAAAAAAAACATTGAAAAAATTGATAAAACTAAAAGTTGGTTCTTGGAAAAAATAAATAAGATCGACAGACCCTTAGCCATGCTAACGAAGAGAAGAAGAGAGAAAACACAAATTACTAACATATGGGATGAAAAAGGCAATATCACAACAGACACTACAGAAATACAGAAGATAATTAGAAAGTATTTTGAAACCCTATATTCTAATAAAATAGAAGACAGTGAAGATATCGATAAATTTCTTAAGTCATATGATCTGCCCAGATTGAGCCAGGAAGACACACACAATTTAAACAGACCAATAATAAAAGAAGAAATAGAAGAAGCCATCAAAAGACTACCAACCAAGAAAAGCCCTGGACCGGATGGGTATACAGTGGAGTTTTACAAAACCTTCAAAGAAGAATTAATACCAATACTTTTCAAGCTATTTCAAGAAATAGAAAAGAAGGAGCTCTTTCAAATTCATTCTATGAGGCCAACATCACCCTGATCCCGAAACCAGACAAAGACACTTCAAAGAAAGAAAACTACAGACCAATATCTCTAATAAACATAGATGCAAAAATTCTCAATAAAATCCTGGTGAATTGAATACAAAAGCATATCAAAAAAATTGTGCCCCATGATCAAGTAGGATTCATCCCTGGGATGCAAGGTTGGTTCAATATACGGAAATCAATAAATGCTATTCACCACATCAATAGACTAAAGACAAGAACCATATGATCATCTCGATAGATGCAGAAAAAGCATTCGACAAAGTACAGCATCCCTTTATGTTCAAAACACTAGAAAAATTAGGGATAACAGGAACTTACCTCAACATTGTAAAAGCTATATATGCTAAGCCTCAGGCTAACATCATTCTAAATGGAGAAAAACTGAAGGCATTCCTGCTAAAATCTGGAACAAGACAGGGATGCCCTCTATCACCACTTCTATTTAATTTAGTCCTTGAAATACTAGCCAGAGCAATTAGACAGACAAAAGAAATTAAAGGCATAAAAATAGAAAAAGAAGAACTTAAAATATCACTATTTGCGGACTACATGATCCTATACCTAGAAGACCCAAAAGGGTCTACAAAGAAACTACTAGAACTAATAAATAAATTCAGCAAAGTGGCAGGATATAAAATTAACATGCATAAATCAAAGGCATTCCTGTATATCAGCAACAAAACTTCTGAAACGGAAATGAGGAAAACCACCCCATTTACAATATCCTCAAAAAAAAAATAAAATACTTGGGAATCAACCTAACAAAAGAGGTGAAAGATTTATACAATGAAAACTACAGAACCCTAAAGAGAGAGATAGAAGAAGATCTTAGAAGATGGAAAAATGTACCCTGTTCATGGATAGGCAGAACCAACATCATCAAAATGGCGATATTACCAAAAGTTCTCTACAGGTTCAACGCAATGCCAATCAAAATCCCAACGGCATTTCTTGTGGAAATAGATAAAGCTATCATGAAATTCATATGGAAAAACAAAAGACCCAGAATAGCAAAAGCAATTCTAAGCAGGAAGTGTGAATCGGGAGGTATAGCGATACCAGATTTCAAACTGTACTACAGAGCAATAGTAACAAAAACAGCATGGTACTGGTACCAAAACAGGCAGGTGGACCAATGGTACAGAATAGAGGACACAGAAACCAATCCACAAAATTACAACTTTCTTATATTTGATAAAGGCGCTAAAAGCATGCAATGGAGAAAGGATAGCATCTTCAACAAATGGTGCTGGGAAAACTGGAAATCCATATGCAACAAAATGAAGCTGAACCCCTTTCTCTCGCCATGCACAAAAGTTAATTCAAAATGGATCAAAGAGCTTGATATCAAATCAGAGACTCTGCGCCTGATACAGGAAAAAGTTGGCTCCGATCTACATATTGTGGGGTCGGGCTCCAAATTCCTTAATAGGACGCCCATAGCCCAAGAGTTAAATACAAGAATAAACAAATGGGACTTACTTAAACTAAAAAGTTTTTTCTCAGCAAGAGAAACAATAAGAGAGGTAAATAGGGAACCTACATCCTGGGAACAAATTTTTACTCCTCACACTTCAGATAGAGCCCTAATATCCAGAATATACAAAGAACTCAAATCTTAAACAATAAGATAACAAATAACCCTATCAACAAATGGGCCAAGGACCTGAACAGACACTTCTCATAGGAGGACATACAATTAATCAATAAGTACATGAAAAAATGCTCACCATCTCTAGCAGTCAGAGAAATGCAATTCAAAACCACCCTAAGATACCATCTCACTCCAGTAAGATTGGCAGCCATTATGAAGTCAAACAACAATAAGTGCTGTCGAGGATGTGGGGAAAAGGGTACACTTGTACATTGCTGGTGGAACTGCAAATTGGTGTGGCCAATATGGAAAGCAGTATGGGGATTCCTGGGAAAGCTGGGAATGGAACCACCATTTGACCCAGCTATCGCCCTTCTCGGTCTATTTCCTGAAGACCTTAAAAGAGCATACTATAGGGTTACTGCCACATCAATGATCATAGCAGCACAATTCACAATAGCTAGACTCTGGAATCAACCTAGATGCCCTTAAATAGATGAATGGATAAAAAAAAAAATATGGCATTTATACACAATGGAGTATTACGCAGCACTAAAAAACGACAAAATCATGGATTTTGCAGGGAAATGGATGGCATTAGAGCAGATTATGCTAAGTGAAGCTAGCCGATCCTTAAAAAACAAATGCCAAATGTCTTCTTTGATATAAAGAGAGCAACTAAGAACAGAACAGGGAAGAAGAGCATGAGGAAAAGACTAATATTAAACAGAGACAAGTCGGGGGAGAGAAAAGGAGGGAGAAGGGAAACTGTATGGAAATGGAAGGAGACCCTCATTGTTACACAAAATTACATATAAGAGTTTGTGAGGGGAAAGGGGAAAAAAACAAAAACAAAAAACAAGGGAGAGAATTAAGCAACAGCAGATGGGGTAGAGAGGGAAGATGAGAGGGAAGGGAAGGGGGGATAGTAGGGGTTAGGAAAGGTAGCAGAATACAACAGTCATTAATATGGTATTATGTAAAAATGTGGATGTGTAACTGATGTGATTCTGCAACTTGTATTTGGGGTAATAATGGGAGTTCTTAACCCACTTGAATCAAATGTATGAAAGATGATATGTCATGAGCTTTGTAATGTTTTGAACAACCAATAAAAAAAAAAGAACAGATAAGAAAATGTCAGGGTATAAAATATGTAGTGAGGGTAAATATTATTTCACAAACTTATATTACACATGTGATTATGTATACTTCTTTGTGTATGTACTGGTCTTGAGTTAGATATTTCTTACAATGGAATATGGTTAGAAATTAAAAGCTCTATCCTCTTCAAGGATATTCTCCCCACCTCTCATGCTCCACAGAACTCTCACTCCTGTGACTGCCTTCTCTACATATTTAATTGCTTACTTTCTAGGGATTCTTCCCCTCAGTCTATAATGCTCTCTCATTTCTTTCAGCTTAAAATTATCCTCCCCTGATCTAGGTTTCCTTCAACTCGTTGCTTTTCTTAGTCAAAAAGCACAATTTAAGCTCCAGCTCTTCTTCCTTTTACCCCTGGCCTCCATACTGTTGAGCTTGCCTTTTTAAAGTGTGCAAGCTCTCATCATGGTACTAAATGGAATGGATATTACTTTAGGCCTCTATTAGCTGTACTTTTGTGTTTATTTGTTGTTGTGGGCTGTCTGCTTAACTTTCAGATTCTGTATTTCTGGTTCTTCTTCTCTGAATCAGGTCTCTGCTGCCCCTTCATAAATTCTTCATCTTTTCCCTGCCCCTTAAGCCTAGGCATTCCACCTTGATATGTTTCCTGGCTTTTTCTTCTCTATAGCAGTTGATGGCTGCCAAATCTGCATACCCAACCGCAACTTTTTCCTGGGCTTGGACTTGTTATATCAAGATTCGTGCTAGGGCGAGGCCCAGTGTCAAAGGCCTGTAATCCTCGAGGTTTGGGAGGTTGATACAGGAGGATCTCGAAGTTCAAAGCCAGCCTCAGCAAAAGGGAAATGCTAAGCAACTCAGTGAGACCCTGTCTCTAAATAAAATACAAAATAGGCTGGGGATATGGCTCAATGGTTGAGTGCCCCTAAATTCAATCCCTGAAATTGAAACAGGGTATCACTGAATAGCTGAGCACCTCCCAAAAAGATTCCTTCTAGGTTTCTTTCTTTCTCTCACAACAGGTTCCAAGCTGGGATCATCATTGCCCCTGAATCTGCAGTCCCTCTAATTCTGTGATCAGGCTGGTCCTTGTGTCTGCAATACCCTTGCCTACCTTGATTCACATGGCTGACTCTTACATGTCTTTGAAACTCAGTGTAAGTTTCATTTCTTCAAAGAAGCCAAGGTGTGCCAGAAGTTCCACATCACGTACCAATTGTATCGGCGTGGTTTGTGTGCCTGTCTTTCTCATTAGACTCCAAGCACCTTAAGGGCAGAGGATTTTGAGTAATTTTTGTGCTCCTAATGCATAACATAAGTGCTTGGCATGTTGTAAGTGTTAATAAATAAATATTTCTGGGAGCTGTTGTTCTAGTAAAGAAACAGAAACTCATATGAATTCATAATCCACAAATAGACCCTCAGATCATTTTAAATTAAGTGGTCTGCCCCAGGCAGATAGAGAGGCTGATGTGACCTATTGGTTAGCTTTCCCAGATTTACTGTTTAATTGTCCTGCTTTTTAATTGCTTTGTGTTGTGTAGACCTGGATAAAAATGCAAAGAGGAAATTTGATATAAAAAAAATAAGACTCAATTAGCTGTTAACTAAAACTAATGACTTGGAGAATAGACATTACACATCTTATCTAAGTTATTGAATATCCCAAAGGAAAAGAATCAAGATATGGTTGAATTTGTTCAGAGCCTAATTAAAGAAACTCTTTAAAATTGCATCACATCCATTAGGGATTTAATCATGCTCCCCAATTGTTGCCAAGACTAGTTTATTCTATTTTTCATGGCAGGCCTGTGATAGAGTTACAGCATGTCTGTCTAGGCTTATGACTGAAATGCTATTGTGTGCTTTCTGTGCCATGCAACTGAAAGGTCACTCCAAGACTTTGGTGGTCTCTCCCACTTCCTTCAGTACTTTGTATATTTGGTGCTCAGCTGTAATGTTAAAATCTAGGAAATTGATAAAATCTAGGGAATTGAGAAATTGGTGTTGGGTGAGTTTGGAATGAGCTTCAGATGCATTTTTAAAAAATCAGCTTCTTAGAGGTAGGATTTGTTCAGGGTGGGGACAATGGCACTACACTTAGTCTATGTAATTATTACCATAAACTACTTAACAAACACTTGAATTAATAAGAGCATGCTCTGCTGATTTCATTAGTTCTAATGATGCTTGCAGTGAATAGTGATTTAATTTTCTCCCACATGAGTTGATTTGTAGGATCAGAGAGCCAGTGATATATTGGAAATGCCATTATGTCATGATTTAAATTTATACTGATTTAGATTTCTCATATTTCTTCCATTGCCTCATCAGATTATAAAATGTGGTCTCAAAAATAAATGAGGAGCCCCCTGTAGTTCAGTAGAAAACATTAATAACTCTGCATATTAGACTAGCCCTGTGTGGATTGCCCAGAATTTTATACATATTACTTCACTCAATTCTCAAAGCAACTCTCATAAATATTTCTGATTTAAAATAACTTAGTTATAATTCAGAGAGGTTAGAGTGACTTGTTCAAAGTCATCATGAGTGCCAGAGCCCCAATATTATTTGAAAGTAAGAATTTTAAATTTTTATTTATATTTTTGGTGCTGAGAATTGAACCCAGGGGTGCATTACCATTGAGTTACATCCTAGCACCCTGGCTTTTGAGGGAGGCAGGGTCTTGTGTAGTTGCTGAGAGTCTCACTAAGTTGTTGAAGCTGACATTGAACGTTCCATCCTTCTGCCTCAGCCCCCCAGATTACTGGGCTTACAGGGATGCACCAGTGCATCTGGCTCTGAAAGCAAGAATTTTTCAACAAAAAGCTTTTGAAATCTAGTTCAATTCAGTACTAGATTTAGGGTAAAATATTTTAAAAACTCGAATTGACCAATAGCTCTTACCCAAGAATTATATGTTCTTTCTGATTTCTGGTTATCATAAAATATTTGTTGAGGTAGATTTCTTATGCTGCTTCTCATATTTCCTGACTTTTTCTGTAGTTAGTATTGACATAGAAATGTCCTCAGTTTTACCTTCTGGGGAGGTTAAAATGAGTGGGATTTATGTTCACCTCATCCCATCCACTAGTTCAATGATAAAATAAAACCCCTAATCATTTGTTGTCTCTAATCCCCTCACAAACTGTCAAAAGACCATTAGAGCTAGAAGATTCAAGAGACCATATTATTCCACCTCTGGCACGTCATTTCATTCATCTTTCTTTCTCATTCCTGTACATTTTTACAGCATATGTTAAAAAAGATCATGAGACAGTTGAGCTTGGTGGGAGAAAAAGCCATAATGGATCAGCAATGCCAGCCACTTCTAAACTTTGGGCTCGTTTTTATTCTTCTTTCTTTTGCTATTTAACTTCAGCCTGTCAGGAAGTACTATCAGTTAAACTTCTAAACTAAATCCCTGATTACTTTTCAACATTTCTATAATTAGTACCTACATCTGTTAGGATATGCTAGATTATTCTGTGGCTTCATGAACACGGGGTATCAGTGAGGAGATCTGCTCCACTTCTTCCTCACCTGGGGCCCTTGAGTGAAAAGGGTCCATGATTTGGAATATTAGCAGTCGCAACTTATGTGGTCAGGGAACGTGGGTCTCACCCAGCGCCAGTGCTCCAGTCTGCGGTACACACATCATCTCTTCTCCAGCGTGCTGGCCAGAACTAGTCACATGACACCACCCAACTGCAAAGGAAACAAAGAAATAAAATTCTTTGTGCCTGAAAGGAGAGTAAAACGACATTGGGCTACAGTTCTAAGCAACTAGCATTTCTCACATGGATCCTAACTAGTCTCTTTGCTTTTGTTCTTGCCCCACTGAAGTACATTCTTCAGAGTGCAACAAGAAAATTTATTGAATATGTAAATTATAACATCTACCTCCAGAGAGCCAGTCAACTGACACATGGGAAGAACTTTTCTTTGGGAAAGGAACTTCTATTGTGTCCATAGCACCTTCTATGTTGCCATAGGTTTCTATAAAACCTGTTGGTGTCTTAAATCTTCTCTTTTGAACAGGAATGAGTCAACATATCTTCTCACCAAAACACAAGGAGGTGGGTAAAAGGGAGTCCTTATACAGAGCGGCCTTTTATGTTGTTTTCTTGTGGAAACCCAAGTGGACTTGCTATAGGGAGGTGACGACTGTGCCTGCTATTATGTGGGGTGCTCTAAGGTGAGGCTGGTGGCCCTAACTTCATCACCCATATCCTGCTCCCTGGTGCCAGCCATCCTGGTTCAACTTGGTGTGAGAGTTTGAAGGAAGTAGGCAGTGACTTGTTTTCCCTCTATTCACAAGCAGGACAAAATGATGTCCAAAAGACAAAGACCTAGTCCTTTCTCCTTTCATAGTTTGTTTCCTGCTTTCAATATCCCTAGACCATCTGAATCTTCCAAAGCTCTTTGATAGAAAGCAATCCTCCAAAATTTTTGCCAGTGTCTTACTTGAGGAAGTATCTGATTTCACCAGTATTACTTTTCTCATATTTTGACAATAATGAGCAACTATAGGCCTAGATACCCATATTTAAGAGGGAAATAAATGCATAGAATATAAAGAAACTGTTCCATAAAGTCTGATCTCTCCTTGATGTTTTCTGTTTTTCAGAGCTATTATTATCCATTCTCTGACCTCAGACACTGGACTTTGTCTCCACCCCCTTACTGCTCTGGATGATTTGCTTGGGCCTGACTTCTGACCTATGGAGATTTATGTGGTATGGCAAACCTTTTTAGTCTTGAGTACTTCTCCAGAGTCACTCCCCAGATGTTTTCTCTTGTATAATTTCATTTTACTATGTCAATCAGTTTCCTTGGTCATGTATCTGGCCTCAGTATCCAATAACTATACCAACGTATTTTGTTTGAGTAGGTCTCAACATGACGTATATCTTCGGGGAGAAGCTTACGTTTCATCATATCACCATATCCTAGACAGAAATGCTCTGAGAAATATAATTCATGTAATTTGGAAAGATTGTGGAACTTCTGAAATATTTCTTCAAAGTATTTAAAGTAATTTCATAAATGTGAATTCACATAAAAATATAGAGCTGGAAAAAACATAGAAATATAGAGATTGCCTAGTTCTATTCTAATGTATAATTTTGAGGAAATTGAAGCCAAGAAAGAACAAATGAATGTCCAATATCACAGAGTTAGCTCGTGTTGTGCTGCAATCCAGATTCCTGGATCTGGGGCACTTGGCCTCTCCTCTCTATGATGTTATCTTTGAGTTTTATATTAAAATCTTTAAAATGTTGATGTCCAAGTGTTCATTAGCAAACTGAATATATTTTAGGGGGAAGATTCATCTTTACAGCATAGAATTGTATAAAATAAGGAAAAAGATATACCCACTTGTAGGATATAGTCATAAAAATTTTAAACAATATATTTTTGGTATGATATTGTCCAAATCATATTGTTATATTGTATGCATATAAATACATAACAAATTCCATCAATATGTACAACTATGATTTACCAATAAAAAATGTGGAAAATACAATTTTCATAAAAGTAATGTAAAATAAAGGCAACAAAATAAGAAATTAAAAAAATGAAAGATACATATTGGGTTTCCACATTACAATTCTCCTTTTTTATATTAGAAAACTCTGGAATTTCTATCATCACCAAGTACAAATCAAATCTAGATAGGGCATAAGAATTCAAATTATTATTTGGTAGAACCAAAAAATATCAGTGATAGAAAAAATATGGCAATTTGTTGTCTAACATATTTTCCTTCCTATTTTTTCTAATTGAAAAAAAAATAGTTGCTCCTATGAGCCATAAATGTCAATACAATTTTCCCATTCTCTGAGAATTGTGGTGTGACATCATTCTCGTCCACATTTGGCTTGTAATACATCTACCCACTATTATACCCTGCTTACTCAGAAAAATTTCAAAGTGTTTAGAAGCTCAAAATCTCCTTTATGAAAATAAACCACATCTCCAAAAGGCATGAAGCATGGAAGCTAAGCAGTTCAAGCCTCCCAAATAGAAAACAGACGACCAAACTGTCAATTTCTCTGAATTTTAAATACTTTATAGGTTTCAATTCTACAAACTAATTACCCCAAATTCCATTTTAGTCTGATCTAGGTGGCTGCAAATGCTACCCTGGAAAGATGATCACTCTTTACCTACACATGTTTTCTCCCTATTCTTGACCAGTAGAATCAGATACAGCTAGTGAGAGACCAGAGTCAAAACAGGTTTCTATCAGTGACTTTCTCTCTCAGTCATGGTGAAAGCTGTGGCTTTGTACAAGATAACAATTCAAAAGTCTGAAGCACAGGTAAGGAATTTGAAAAGCTTGGGTCTAATGAAGCCCTGTTATGTGGCCTTGGGGAATGTCACTCAATGTCTAGATGTTTTCATCAATCAACAGAGTAGGTCAACAGGTATCTGTTTCCCCATAGTGCTAAGAATTTGCTTTCAGTCCTGATGGCAGTGAAACGTATGGAAAGACTCTTCAGTATGTGAACTTCTAAGTCAGACTCAGGTCAGAATGTGAAGAGACAGCCAATTTGGGAAAGGAGAGACTGTTTACCTCATATAAACTTGAGATTCATTGCATATTCTGAATAAATGAGCACAAGCCACTGAATCTCTTTTGTTTTATTTTTGTCATTAAAACTGTTTCCGAATAACTGAATGAACTCCTGCATGAATGTAGATTTCTGGAGTTAGAGTTAGATCTGTATTCAGATAATGTGGAATGTATTAAATATATAAGCATTCACCTATATCAACTTGAGTAAAACAGAGCTGATAATTACCTTGCAAATTGGTTGTGAATATAAGATTAAGTTAAATGGATATAAGATCTCAAAAACAAAGCATGGGTCAATAACCCCAAATATCTTAGGTTGAGTTTCCAAGAGGCAGAGACTGAGACAGGGATTTTTATGCTAGAGATTTTTTTAGAGAGTGTTCTTGCTCTCAGGTAGAACTTGTCAGGGAGTGAGTGAGAGAAGCAGGAAGAGGAAGTACCAGATGAAAGTGGGCAATCAATCACCTTGATCCCCTGGGGAGATGGTGAATTATAGCACAAAAGGGGTGGGCTATGTTGGGACGCTTTTATAATCATCAGCTACTTGCCTCCTCTAGAGATATTGTGCAACCTCCCTGGCTTCTCTGGGAGAGATGTTCCATCCACTGAAGGCAATTCTCAGGAGAAGGGGCAACACTGAGCTGTTGGCAGTCAACACCTCAAGCAATTTTGGGATGAAGGCAGGAGTCTGGTCGAGGAGATGGGCAGGACACAAAAAGGATCTTCTATAATAAAAATAAATAGATCCTTATTGAGAGCAGAGACTATAGCTGATGTGTTTTTACATTTCCTTTTTCACTTATCAATCAATCATTCCTTCAGCAATTATCGATCATGTGCCACCTCTATGCTGAACACTCCCTGGGTGCATGGGATACATCAGTGAATGAATGAAGGCCATTTTCTTACATTACAGTGGGAGAGAGATAATAGAGTAAATAATTACATACCATGTTATATGGTAGTAAGTACTATGGTAAATGGATAACAGCATTTTTTTTCCCATCACTAAAAATGTACACCTTTTTTGACTTGATGTGTAAACTACAATCTCTTTGTGGAGTAGTATAGACATACATTAGAACCATATAGGCATTTTTTATAGTGGAACATCATGGTTTGTGTATGAGGTGTTTTCAAAAGCTCCTATGTTAATGCAGGTATGTCTGAAAGTAAAATGATCAGATTATGAGAGCCATCTCCATCTCAGTTTGAATGGACTAACTGGGTGGTAACTGAAGGCAGGTGGGGCCTGGTTAGAGGAGATGGGTGACTTGGAGTGTACCCTGGGAACATTCGTCTCCCCTGCAGTTCCTTCCTCTTTCTCTCTACCTCTTGGCTATAAAGCCCTAAGCAGTGTTCTTCCATATGTTTCACCACCACAATGCTGTGTCACCTTGAGCCCAAAGCAATGGATCATGGTGATCGTGGACTGAAACCTTTGAAATTATTAGCCAACATAAACTGATAATTTCCTCTTTAAGTTGTTCTTGGTCAGATATTTTGGTCACAGTGATGAAAAACCAACTACCACATGGAAAAAACCATGGAGATTAAATTTAAGATTTGATTAAATTTGCACTGATCTCTGGCCATATCTTAATTTGTATTTTGAGCACATGTTTGATATGATTTATTTTGTCTTTTTTTTTTCTTCCAAAGTTGGAGTGTTGTTACTTTTCAGTTAATTACATGCTTTCTGATAATTTGAATTTATTTATTCACAAATTCTATAAGCAGCATTTTAAATGTCTACCACGTACTAAACACTGATGAGATTTGGGAAGGATAAGACAAAAGTCTCTGACTAGGAGCATGATATATTAGGAAAGATAAGCTGAGTATATTAATTTCTTGACCACAAGGAAGAAAGCACCAGAGTCAAGACACCTACACACAAAGCCCTGTGGAAGAGTCAGAGATTACTTGTAGCCATGAGGGTTCAAAGAAGCCATCTGGAGAAAGCTCCCCTTGGGGCTCAGAGAGGCTGGCTGGCATGTAGACATGCAGACATGTAGGTGATGGGTCTTTGGAGCAAAGAGAATCTATAACCAAGAAATAGAGGCAGCAACAGGCTGAATGTATTTGCAGAACTTTGGTTTGGTCTGTTTTTTGAGATTAGCAGATTGAAAAGATAAATTATGACTCGATTGAGAAGGACTTGATGGTATTCTAACCAAGGATATTTTGATAGGAAAAACCAGAAACACATTTCAGTTAATACATATTAAGAATCTGGTAAAATAAAATAGGGAAGGAAATTCAAGAAAGAAAGTACAATTAGGCCTCATCAAAACTTATTGTAGGATATTTCAAGGGATCTCTCCATTTCCCAGGAACTGAATACTTCTTATTTGTCTACCTTTCTCTTTCCTTTATGGGTTTCCTGTATTTATTTATTTATTTATTTATTTTTCTCATAACCCAGTCCAGGATAGCCACTTAATCTCTCAAGTCTCATGACTCAAAATTTTGCAAGACAGTCTCTCGATGGCCGTCTTTGGACAGTATGCCCACCCTCGTCAAGCCACCTTGTGCTGGAAGAAAGTCTTTATGAACCTGCTGCTGTCTACTGAACCACCTGTGGGTTCAGTGTCCTTGAAAGGGAATCCTGGCAGGGCAGGCAGGTCTGAGCATTTGCAATGCAGTTGGCTGAGTAGATCCCTTCTGTAGGAAGAGTTGGGAGCCTGGGAAACTTTCTGAGTAGGAGGCTCCAGTTTATTTATTTATTTACTACAGTGGCTTTGTTTCTCAGTTTCATGAACTGCTAGTATCATTGTTATCCTTCAAAACTATGTCAACCTTGCATATAGGAACATCTGAAAACGAAGAGTAGATGGCCTTAGGGTTTGTCAAGGGTTCAACTGCATTAGGGGCTTCTCTGGGAGTGATACCACAACCTCTCAGTAGACTCACTACATTCAATTGAAAATTATGTCTCTGAGTCTCTCTCCCTGTTAGGCTGTGGGTTCCTTAAAAAGGCAAAGTGAGAACCCCAGCACTGTTACTAAATAACAAAAACAAAATAGCACAAACCAGGATTTGGGAAGTTTTTGGACTTTGAAATAAGCAGTTTTGGGTTTGAATTCCAATTTGCCATTTCCTGATTGTATGACCTAGGGCCAGTTACTTATTTGGTAAGTCTTACTTTCCATTTTTTTTCATCTATAAAATGGGAATACAGGTTAAGTATCTCTTATCTGAAATGCCTGGGAGCAGAAGTAATTTCGGATTTTTTTCAAATTTTGAAATATTTGCATATACAAAATGAGGTATCTGAGGAATGAGACCAAAGTATAAACATGAAATTCATTTGTTTTTATACCTTACATGTAGCCTGAAGGTAAATTTAGAGCAAACTTAAGTGTGTCTTAGTTTGAATTCACCTGTCATGTGAGCTCAGGTGTGGAATTTTCCACTTGTGGCATGATTTCAGAGCTTGAAAAGTTGCAGATTTTGGAACAACTTGGGTTTGGAATTTTTGGATTATGGATGTTAAATTGGTAATATATATTATTTATATATGGGCAAGTTTGTGTGAGATAATAAATGTGAAACTCCAAGTACAGTGTCTGATACGTAAAAATTCCAACAATTATAGCTACTATTAATATCAGTCCCTGGACTTTTTACCATGAAAAAAACTATGATAAATCGTCTTCCTATAGAGCAGAATTCTGAAAAAAAAAAAAAAAAAGAAAAAGAAAAAAGAGGAGGGAGTGGTTCCCCAATAGGCTTATAACACAATGATTAAGCACAAATTTTGTGTCCAATCATATCCTGAGCAAATTAGGCCTTAATTTTCTCTTCTGTAAAATGGGGGTAGTAATAAACCCTGCCTCTGTAAGGTTTGGAGGGAACTCGAAAATTAAATATAAGAATGCATGAACAGTACTTAGCAGTGGACCTGGTGCATAGAAAGTTCTCAATGAATATTGATTCAAAGCAGCAGCTCTTTCTCTCTTGGTCTCTCCCTCTCACACTTACTACCACCACCACCAAGCTGATCAAATGTCTTGTCTTTGCTTCATTTGGTTCTTATTCCATATGGACCAATATGGTTCCATGATCATTAGTAAACATTACACAGAAGGGCTGAGGGAAAAATAAAAAGAAGTGTTTGTACTTTATGCATGTAAGAAGAAACATTTAAGGCTATCACAAGATTCAGAATAATTCTTTCAGAGACCCTGGGCAAAGGCAGTGAAAAATCAAAGCAGCTAAATCCCCCTCAATCCCAAACCAAGTGTTTACCTCCCTAGCAAAACAAAGCTACTGAAAAGGAATCAGCAGAACAAAGGCAGAGACTTGGAAAGCAACTTTGAGAGATATTGGAGGGAATTGCAAAGAACCTGTCCTTTCTAATCCCAGACTTGCTGAAACTACAGAAAAGCCAGTGGAAATTAACTGTTTGTGTTGCAGGCAGAACACCATATGCTGCTTGCCTTCCCTGGAGAAAGAGCAGCAAGCAATTGCTTCCCACTCCCCAGCGGGGCTGCTGAGCTCAGCCTGCGCTCTCTTGGACGCTCTAATGAAATGCAATTCAACAAGCCAGGCCCCAGCATGCTTAACCTTTGGACCACAGATGCCAATGTTTCTCTGGAGAAAGAGCCAGTTGTGCTTGTCTTGGTGACTGTGATGCAACCACTGAAGGGAAAAAAAGGCTTATACCTACTATGATTTTGCAATGCCTCCAACAAAGGGCTTAAAGGATTTCAGATGCATTTGGAAATTAAACTCTGCTGGCCCTCCTGAGCCAGCATCTCTTCTGAATACCAGAGGGACTGACAATGACAAAATCCAGACCCAACTGCTGATGCAAGCTTGGTGGTATTTGGATTGTCTAGTCATGACAAGGCATAAACAAATCTCTTTGCCACTGTTTGTCTGTGAAAAAAATGGCACCTCATCCACCTGCTTTCTACCCAGCTCCATTGGCAGGTTGCCCCAATATTCCCACCCCGAACTCCCCAAAGAATCTTTGGGAAATTGACCTTGAACACAAAACATGAAATTTTTTAAAGGGGATCTATGCTCTCATTCCCTCTATAGTTATATAGGTATTTCTGGTCAAAGGCAGATGACAGTAAGAGATTCAGGATGGCGGGACAAGAGGTCAGCTCCTGCTGGCATCAGTGAAAAGGGTGGTGTCTGAGTCAGAAGGAAATGAAAACTGAGAGCTTGCTACAAGCTTTTTTTTTTTTTTAAGTACATTTTTTAACATAGCAATTTCTTCTGATATGTACTCTACACATCTAAGACAGGGACCAGATTTCTGTAACCTGGACAAGAGAAAGAAAGGGGGCGAATGTGTGGCAGGGGTCAGGGATGGAGCGGTGGTGGAATTTTGTTGCCATTTGTGAGGGCATGGAGAGTCACACATGGAGAACACTAGGCTCTAATTTCATTTGTTCTACTCCAAATTCTGGAATGTGAGTTAAAAGACAGATTTTTTTTGCGTAATGAAAGATGCCTAGGATCCTACACCAAAGAATCTGATTAGGCTGAGTCAGGAGGTATGAATGGTCTGGGACTTATGATAGTGCAGCTTACAATTTTTCAGCTTTCTAACGCAGTTAGTAGAAACCGAATTTTGAATTTTGATATTTTTTGGTGTGTTACTTTCTTGTGATGCCAAGAGTGGCCGTGAACTACAGCTTCCAGTCAGCTATCGAACCACAAGGGAAAACATCTAATATTCTACAGTGGACTGCCTTGCTAAACTATGGTATCAGTGGATTGGGTATATTAGATGCATTTTCAGCTTATAATATTTCCAACTTACCATGGTTTATTGGGTTGTCACCTTATCGTACATCAAGGAACATGAGTGTTGCTCAATAAATATTTGTTGAATTGAATGGTCATATTTCCAGATTCACATTTTTTGTCACCGTGACTTTCTAAAGTGAAATAGAGTCTCATCGTAACATGACTCACTGACATACAAAATCACACTCTGCTTACCACCCACGACTTCAATATAACACTGCACAAGTACAAAGCAGCGGGTGAAGGAGGTTCAGGCTCTTCCAACTCCACCTGTGCAGGGACCTCCTCCACATCTAGTGGGTGGGGAGGCAAACTGAGTCATGGCTGCTGTACACAGGAGCCTGGGGAGTTAGTCTCTGCCAGACCCCAAATAATTAAAGGGATGTATTGCCTTTACTCTTGTCTTCCTGTCTTTAATAATAGTAATAATAATAATAAATTTTACTTATTTCCCTCTATGTAAATTTGGCTTGTTAGACTTTCATGTCAGAACATGAAAATAGACTGTGTGGTATGAGTGAAAAAGAAAGACATGAGGGGAGAGAAAGGACTAGGAGGAGGAGGGGGAGGGGGGAAGGGAGATAAAAACAACATATACATGATAGAAGAAAGCAAACAGTTTTAAGAAGTCAGATCTACAGTGAAGTTGGCTACTCAAGAACCAGAAGTTATATTTGAGCTATACATAGAAAATCAAAAAAGAATTGCATGTGCATGTGTGTGTGCATGTGTCAAAAATAGACACAGTCACACCAGGTCACCCCAGCACATGCCAGCTCCAGCACCCACAGTGGAAACTCTAACCATCTTACAAGTAGAAACTTGTAAGGAGAACCTTTTCTTGACCCCAACATCAAGGGAATTATTGGGCTCTCTGATTACCTGCGTTAGTCTGGTTTCCAGCATAACAAAGCCAGAGACAAGTCCTATGGACAGTGGTTTATTTGACAGTGGACCCAGGGAACAGTGAGAGGGAAGGAGAATGAACAGAGAAGGAGAATGAGCTGAAACAAGGTTATGTTACTGACTTGGCCAATGCTGCAAATTCTTGATCTTGAAGGATCTTTTGTGTGTGGGGGGGTGGGGTGGGGGGGGTACCAGGAATTGAACCCAGGGGTACTTGGCCACTAAGCCACATTCCTAGCCCTATTTTGTATTTTATTTACAGACAGGGTCTTACTTAATTGCTTAGCATTTTGCTTTTGCTGAGGCTGGCTTTGAACTTGTGATCCTCCTGCCTCAGCCTCCCAAGCCACTGGGAAGCAAGCGCCACTGTGCATGGCTTGCAGGATCTTTTGAGGAGCATTGTGAAATGTATCAGATGGGTCCATGCAGGGGACTCCTGTTTACTATCACTCAAGCCTTGCCCCGTGAGCACTTGTATCCTCATAAAGCTTCAGTGTGCAGGAGATATTGCAGAGTGGATTTTTGGAATGTTCCATGCAGCAACATCAGAGAAGATTGGTCAAGGACTATGGAGTACATGGCCTGCAGCTAGTTTACACAAGGAACTAGTTAAAGTTTGCATAGAAAAGACAACTGCAGTAGTGGTGAGGGTATAGAATGGGCTAGGGAGGATCTGAAGTAGTGCACAAGAAGTAACTTTTTCCTACTGTCAGTACTTTAGGGCATCACTTGCCTGAGTAATTACAGTAGCCTCCTAATTGATTTCTCTGTCTGTAATTCTCTTTCTCTTCAAATTCACTATTCAATACTGCCAAAATCATCTTTCTAAAACCCAGATCTTATTATATCACCCCTTCCTTTAAAATCTTCTTCTCCCTCACTCATTTCTTTTTTATTCATTTCATTCCATTGTATATTTCTTGACTTTCCTCTGAGGTTTTGGTATAGCACAGAGGTAGTTTTCAAAATTTTGCCCCAATACCTCCCTGATCTCATTTCTCAAACTAGTACTGATGCTTCCAACCTGTGTACTCCAGAGTCCTATGGGATTATTTAAAAAATAAGTATATCAAGATTTTTTTGACCTGAATAAGTAATGTGACCTAAATATCAGTTGTACGTTTACAAAACTTAACACACTTCTCGGATATGTAGAGAAAATGGTATTTTGTAATTTGGTTTAAATCTAATCCAGTTTCTTTCAAGACATGTTCTTATTCCATGATCTGCTAGTAGTGGTCAAAAATATTAGCCCATTTAAGAGAAAGTGATATTTCTTTCTTTGGTCATATTTGCCTGGGGTCAGGTGGTGGTCCTGAGTGATGTGCTAAGGGTAAGATCAGGAACTGGCCTGCCACTGATAGGCTCTCAGCCTTGGGGAATTGTCCTTTCTTTCTATGAACCTACAAGGTGTCCTCATTTCAAGGTAAATAAGTTCTCGAGGACCCCATGCAAATCCCCGCCAAGACCAAATCTCAGCAAAAGTTAGATCTCAGTTAAGCAAACCACATAGCACAGAGCCTGATGATTGTTTTTCTTTCTGCTACCTTGTTCTCATGCACTGCACAATGGTGTTTCTCTTTCTAGTCTCTCATGACAGCTCCCTTATCTTGTCCTTTCCCTGAAGCTCTCTAAATCTTGCCCATCTGGTCACCTTCCCCACCCTTCCTTGGGAAGATTTCTTCTTGGGGTGGAGTGGGGTGGGGAATATCGAGTTGCACCTGAATTTACCTAACAACAAAATCACTTCATCATTATGAAATTTCAAGTTTTTTTTTTTCTTCTGAAGATAATTTGGCCCATTCCCACCTGAGAAATACAGCCCTCAGTTTAAATGGCAGTGATTCTATCAACTGCAAAATAATAATGCTGGAGTTGTTGCATTAAGAGAATAGCACAGGCTGCATGAATGCAGGAACATTTGTTGTTTATTAAGTGATATCTAAGCACCTGGATGTATTTCTCCTAATATTTTTAATGAAACTATCCTTAAAATATGTGTTACTGCCCATAACATATAATCAGATAAACTCTTCTTCCCTCCCTTCCTTTTTTCTTACTTTTCCCTTTTATTTTAGTTTTTTCCTCATGGTGCCCTAAAGACTTGACAAGAACAATTAGAGAAATAAAAGTTTATTTGAGTGCTCACAGTTTCAGAGGTCTGAGTCCACAGATGGTAGACTCCATTCCTCCTGGCCCAATATGAGGCAGAACATCAGAGTGGCAGACAAAAGCAGCTCAGGACATGGCTCCTGGAAGCAGAGAGAGATTCTGCTCACAGAGACCAAATATCTACCTCCAAGGCACACCCCCAATCACCTGCCTCCTCCAACCACAAACTATCTGCCTATAGTTACCACCTAGTTAATCCCTATCAGTGGAGTAATTCAGTGATTAGGTTAAGACTCTCACAACCCAATTATTTCACCTCTAAACTTCCTTGCATGATCTCTCTTTTGGGGGACACCTCAAGTTTAAACCATAACACTCTTTCTTTTCTCTGTGCTTCCCTCCCTCCCTCCCTTCCTTTTCTTTCTTCAATGCCTCTCCACGTAGAGCTCCATCTACCCCTTCCTTAAATAATTCTAGTGGGTAGTAAGGACTTGATGAGAATGGTGTCTCAATTCTGTCAATATGTAACAATATTTTAAGGATAGTTTCATTAAAAATATTAGGAGAAATATATCTGTATTTTGTGCGCTCGCTCTCTCTCTCTCTCTCTCTCTCTCTCTCTCTCTCTTTAAAGAACAAGAGACACAGAAGAAACGCTTTCATCTTAGAGGTGGTTGCCTGGTTTCATGTCATAGAGCCAGTCACTGCTTTCAAGCTGTTTTAATTTTACTGGTAACTACATACCTTTATTTGCACCTCTATTTCTTGTTATCACATCATGGAGAGAATTATTGACTCTTTGTTATGAAAGACCATGAACTCACCACCCCTTGTGCTTTCTTTCTTCTTGTTTCCTCTTCTTTCTCACATATTTTTTATTTTTTCCTTTTTAGATCTGAATTTTAGGAACTCTCCTTGATTTTATCTGATTTAATCATCTGTTATATTCATTGTTTTATTTGGCCCACGTATTGAATGTCTTTTCTTGGAAATTTTAATATCTAAGAACTATTTCCTGGTTTTAGATGATTGTTCCTTTTTAAATATGGTATTTTGTTTTTATTTAATGGATGCAACATCTTGAATCTCTGAGGATTCTAATTTAAAAAAATTTAAGCTTATTTAGTGTTTCCTGGATTATATTTCCTCTGTGATCATTTGCTTAGTATTTGGGTTCTTTTCTTTGCAATTGGTTTAAGAACATCTGTTGATAATTCCCAGGTTATATTTATAAGAGTTAGGCCATTGTCACCGGATTGGACAGAGGGGACTGGGGGAAGGAAAGGGGGATGGGAATGGGAAAAACAGTAGAATGAATCAGATATAGCTTTTCTATGTTTACATATGAATACATTACCAGTGTAACTCCACATCATGTACAATCACAAAAATGGGAAGTTATTTTCCATGTATGTATGATATGTCAAAATACATTCTACTGTCATGTATAACAAATAAAAAAAGATTTTAAAAAAGAGTTAGTCTATTGGATATATTTTCTCTGCACCTATATAGATCCTTGTGCTTAAAGGCTGCTTATAAGACTCTTCCTAAGTAGTAGGTTTTCCTCCAGAAGGCATTTAGGAACCCCTATTGCAAAAATGCTTTGCTTTGGTGCCAGAGAACTTTGGTACGTTCGTTGCTTTTCACTCATGCATACAGCTGCTTTTCTTTGTGGCTTCTCAACTGATCACTCTTCCCCTATCCCTGACATATGACTGATTATCTGTGTGGGTTAAATAACTACCTGCTCCCTAATATCTTAGTGGTCTCTGATACCCTTACCAAGAGGATTTTCTAGTAAGATACATATTTTTCTTAGCCAAGTCTCCTCCATTTTAATTTTAATGGAACACTTAGGGAAAGGCAAGGCAAATTAAGTCTGATATCATCTATTATATATTTGGGATGTACATTAATGTTGTGGTGATTAATAAAACACATATTAGTTTAATAATTTTAATAAATATGTGGTATATTTTGTTGTGATATTCAATCGGGATGCTAAAGCTGCAACTATTTTCATATAAGGGTGAATAAGACTGATAATAACATTGTTGGGTATATTTTTATTTTGCATTTCTCTTTTTTATTATTTTTTATTGGAGCACAACACAATTATTCTATAGAATAGTGTGTTTCATTATGACACATTCATACATACACATAGCATACTTTGATTAATATCAATCCTCAGTACCTCCCCTTGACCTCTCCTTCTCCCTCCCCTTGACTTCCCTCCTTTTCTTTATTGGTCTCCCTTCTATTTTCAAGAGATCACTTTCTGTCTTTTTTTTTCTCTAGCTTCCATATATGAGAGAAAACACACAACCTTTGACTTTCTGAGTCTGGCTTTTTTCAGGACCATCTATCTTAACCACTTGGTCTTGATCATCCGGGAAATGATGCATACTTGATAACTTCATGCTGTTGTTTCACTTGGAATACACATATAGCCTCTTCTAATTGCAAACCCTACCATCTTGAAGGTCTAGCTCAAGGACCAATTAATTTCCTTGTGAAGTTTTCCTCCATGCTCTGAGATAGAATTAATTGCTCCATCTTCATTATTCCACTCTGTCCATCCCCCAGCATAGCAATTACCATGGAGTATGGCAGTTGTCTCACTACACTCCAGTCTTATTAATCTTTTAATTTTTTAATCTCCAGTACTGAACACAGAATGAATATGTGTTGACTTATTTTGATATATAGATTTTGATCTTATGATGTCTAGTGATTCCAACTGACTATTTATGAACAAAGAAGGCCATAAAAGAAGATTGTTTTTAACCTCAACCCTGTGAAGATTTCCAGGGATCATCATTCCTAGTACTTTTTAAAGCTGTGTAAGAAAAAGTTCCTGCTTACATGTGTCTGCTCAGATTATTCACATTCCTTACAAAGGCTACAAAAGAGTAAAAACTCTTCTTAAATATCTTAAAAAGATATGAGAAAGAAAATTAAATAATATTCATTGAAGGCAAGAGTAGGGGAAATGAGAAGAGAATGTGTCTCTTGCCATTGTCCAAAAGTTCCCTTAGAATAGGACTTGTGTTCATTATTGCCTTTGTTTCTTTCATTCATTCATCTGTATACTTGATCAAACTTTGTTGAGTGCCTGTGGAATGCCAGGCACTGTGTCTGGCCTTAGGAAAATGCTGAACATGGTAGACAAGGTTCCTGTTCTTATGCAGCTTACAATCTCCTGGGCATTTCACAGTGTTGTTGAATGACACCTGTGGAAGTTACCCCTAGGACATGTAAATAGGCAATTAGCCAATGGTATTTGTTGTGTATTTCTTATGAATTCATCCAGTGCTAGGCTTTGTAAGTAGTTTAGAAGTATAATAAATCTTATATGTAAGAAATTTAAAATTAGTAGAGACCTGTGCAAAATGGCATAAAGAATCAATAAATTAAATGGTTTATAAAACAAGGAAATTAGCAGTTTGCAGAGTCCCAGAGATGAGTTTCTTTGCAAGTGCTATAGATGGAGATGTGGGAAGTCTTTTGATGATCCCCTTAGGCCCCTTTCCCCCCTTCTCTTTTAACACACAGACTTGCCTGAAGAAAGAGTTAAAAGTGTTTGCATAGTTGAAAACCTGTATAACTGTGGATACAGATGCACAGCCAAGTTTCACAGGAAGTGACAAGGAGCTTGAGACCTGAAGGGTAAGGAATAAAAGGCTTGTGATGGGGCAGAAGATTTTAGGTAGAGTGAAAACATGTGCAAAGCCCTGCAGGAGGCAAAGAACATAGTTTTCAAGGACTCAATTCTGCCAGTATGGTAGGAGTGTAGAAAAGGCAGTGGAGGTGTGGCATGAGATCAGCCTGGAAAGAGAGTTAGGAGCTAAATCATGGAGAATTTTGTCATCTGATGGTGTCATCCAAAACAGAAGCCAGCCAACAGTCCTCTGCCTGCCTAATGCCCGTTATGACATGATATATTATAAACTAGTTTCTGACTTTAGGTTTGGCAAACCTACACATTTATACATACACCCCCAAATACCACACACACACACACACACACACACACACACACACACATACAGAGTTATATAAACAAGCACTTAATAATTGAAGTCCTTCAGTGACAAAAAAAAAAAAAAATTCAGGTGGGTGGTTACTTTTGTTTTAGCTTTGCAATGATGACAAAAGGATAAAGCAAGCAAGTCTCAAGACAAAATGAGTCTGTTGAACAGGGCAGATGGTTAAGTATGAAGACAAAGCACAGGAAGATTATTATGGAAAAAGGAAAAAAAAAAAAAAAAAACAACAATAGTACCCAGTATAAGAAATACCCTTTGTGTGTAACTCAACTCCAGCTTATAGTGAGTTCTATTCTTGTATCTGTCACAGGAGGAATCTGGAAAGGACCTCATCTTCCTCCTCTTCTAGGTTTGCTGAAGGGAGAAAAGCTAGCCTATTTTTTTTTTTTTTTCTTACTAAACAACAGAACTTGCTCTGGAGAGTGTATTAGCCAATTACAGCTGCATACTTAGAAATGCAGACAGCTTTCAATTACTGGAATGGAGAGCAATGAGGATGCAAAAAAGCCTAACAACAGATAATCCAAAAGTCATTGAATCTTGGCTTTTGAATGAATTGTATTGTTTTCTTGCAGCAGATTTGTGTTCCTAATTAGCCTTGCTTAAGCCAATATTAAAATGAGTTTGCATTCCCAGAGAAAGCACACACCAGCTGGGCAAAGAAAGGAGAGGGCCTGAAAACTTGCTGAATGACAGGGTAGAGATTGTTGTGAGGAAAGAAGCCTAGGACTTGCAGTAATCATCAAGAAGAGCTCCCCCAAATTCCTCCTAACCCCCCAAAATAAGTTATAGGCACACATATACATACACATGTGCATGTTTATTATTGCCAAATCAAGGAACCAAATAAAAGGCACAACTTTATAGATGAACAAAATAATTTAATGTTTAGGATCATCCTGTATTATGAAAGCTAAATTACCTTTTTTGTAATTTGGGGTGGATCAGGGAGAAGATCACATTTGAAAGTTGCTTGACCTCAGTGGAATTTAAACTTTAATTATCACTTAACCTATGAAAGCTCTGCCAGTACTATAACAGCAAGTTCCTTCAGAACTGTAATTAAATTTCTGCCTGTGGGTTATGTGGCTAAATCCTGTAAGAGGGGCAAATCAATTATGTGATCATTTAAGTGAACTATAAAATCCATGGTTCCTTCTGGAGACAAGAACTCCTAAGTGTTGGAGGATTCTAGGATTGTGTCAAAAGAATGATTTTACCATCTTTTCTAGAAATAACTAAGATTGATTACTGGGTCTAGGAAGGGAGGGCTTGGAGATAGCCTAGTCTTAGTCACAGAATTTATGTTAAGAGTCATAGAATATCAGAGCTCTGATGCTGATAAGTAACAGCAAGGGGTTGGGGTTGTAATTCAGGGGTAGAGTGCTTGCCTCACATGTTGGAAGGCACTGGGTTTGATTCTCAGCACCACATAAAAATAAAATAAAGATATTGTGTCCATCTACAACTGAAAAAAAAAAAAAAAAAAAGTAACAGCAAGATGCAGAGGGTGTCCATCTTGGGCCCTGCCTAGTTCTGAGTGGTTTACCTGTGATACTGTGTCCTGCATTCACTCTTAAAGGCTAGGAAACTTGGACATTAGGGACAAGGAATAGGCAGAGGCAGACTGGAGAACAAGATTTCAGATGCCTAACTCTGGGCTTTCCTTCTATATCAGATTCCTTTTCTATTGGTTGGCAGATCCTGTCAATTGATCACCCCTGCAGGCTTTTTTAATTTTAAATTTTAAAAAATGAGATTAAATGTGATGAATTTAGTGGAAATACACAGGCTTGACAGTCTGACCTACATTTGGTTGCTCCTTTCCTGCTTGTGAGCATGGCCTCCTGAATCACTATTCTGTCTCTCCACGGCTCCTGTTCCTCTGGGACTACCTAGAATACAGTCCAGCTTTCTGACTTGCCCTGTGATGCTGGCCTGTGTGGCTCTAAGCTATACTAATCTTGCCTTGTGCCACCTCTCACCTTTGCTCTAGCTGTTGTGGCTGTTTTCAATTCTCTGAGGGCCTGGCCTCCCTCCAGCATGGAGGATCTATGGTGCTGGGATTATGTACTTGCCTCTCTCATGAAGAATTTCTCAGGTCAAAGCTTTGGTCTCATTTCCTCAGGGAAGTCTTCTTGAATCCTTTGACAGTCAAGTTCCCTTGTGACATCTTCTCGTGGCATCCTTACTTGCCCTCTGTAAAGTCTTATTTTTACCAAAACTCGTGGATTACTTATGTCGCTGTTTAATTGACACTCCTCTACAAGAATAGAAGTTCTGCAAGGGCAGAGACAGGGTCTTTGTTATCAGTACAGTATTCCTAGTGTTGAAGTGCATCAGAGGCATTTGGCAAATGTCATATGAATGAAGGAATCCATCTAGAGCCTCAGTTTTTTCTTCTGTAAAGTGGAGATAATGAACATTGAGGATTATCGGTGTTAAAAGGTACATTGAAACCATCCAGAGTAGTGTCAGCAGTATAGAACTTGGTAAGTGAGGATTTTGTTTCAATGCACCCGCTTCCTTTTAGGACACTGTCATGAGGCACCATGCCTGCAGAATACCTAAAAACGTGGAATTATTCTCTGGATAGTTATGGTAAAAGTGTATTATTTATGTCTTATGGGTCTTTGAGTATGGTTGCCCACTGATGATGGTCTATGTCAGCCCTCCATGAGCCAGTATACTTGACAAAGCAGAATACCTTGCTCCCCAGCTGGACAGGACAACGGGTTCAGTGTAGGTTTATTCCTCTCAGGGTCAGAGGCTTAAACTAACCCCTGCTGAATAGGGGACCCATGAAGCGGGGCAGCTGCTCTTAGCTGATGAGTTGCTGGAGCTTGAACCAGTTGGCTTTCAGGGCTCTTTCCTCTAAACCCAGACAGTGACAAGGAGGCTGCTCAGATTTGTGCTGACAGGGAATGTCTGGCGTGCAGTGCTTTCCTTTGGAAGGAAAGGCTTTCTCTCCCTTCCCCCAAGGCTGGACTCCAGACTCCCCGCAGACAGTGCACTTTGTTTCCAACTCAGCAGGCTCTCCTGTGGATTGCAACTCTCCTGCAGCCCTTGACCCTCTGCAGCTTTGAAAACTCCATGGGGAGTGTGGGAGAGGAAACTGATGTATGGGAGTTTGTCCCACCACTTTTTTTGTAACATGAGGGAAGGTGAGGACTAGCACGTTCAGGGATGTAGGCACAGAGAAGGCACATGCCAGAACCTTTAGAAACAAACCATGGATGGGTCAAGTGTGGGTTTACATTAAAGAGAAAGGAAAAATCTCAATGTATTTTAAGGCAATATAGCGGTGGTGTTTTAAGACTTAAAAGTCTTTAAGACTTGGAACCAAGATTTGACACTTATTATCTGTGTGGCCTGTTTAATTAGTTTTCTAAAACTCAGTTTTCTCCTCTGCAAAGTGGGCATAGTTTTAGTGTGTTTTCATAGGGCAGGGATTAGTAAAATTGTTTTGAAAAGGATTAGATAGTAAATATTTTAGGCTTTGTGGCATATATAGAGTATTTTGTGCATAGTCTTTATTGTTTGTTTTTATAAGCCATTAAAAATGTAGAAAACTATTCTTAGTTCAAAGGCCATACAAAAACAGGTCCAGAAAGAATAAATAAACAAATAAATGGACAAACTTTTTAAAAAGAAAAAAATTAAAAAAAAAAAAAAAGGTTCCTGTTGTTTAGGGTGAGCAAATTAAGCCTGTAATCTCAGCTACTTTGGAGGCTGAGGCAGGAGGTTTGCAAATTCAAGTCCAGACTGGGTAATATAGTGAGATCCTGTCTCAAAGTTAAAAATAAAATGGCCTGGGGATGTAGCTCAGTGGTAGTGCAGTCCTGTGTGCAATTCCCGGTACCTCAAAAAAAAAAAAAAAAAAAAAAAAAGAGGATTAGAAAATTAAATGAGATAGCATAAGTAAAATGGTTTACCTTGAACCTAAAAAAGGAAATTTTCAATAAATAGTGACTATGATAATTCACATTGGTGACTGAATGGGAGACTAACTAAAGGCGTGAAGGCATGATGAAGCTTCTGGCTCATATTGGGTAGCAACCCTGCCGCACACCCATCAGAAAAGACATTTAAAAAGGAAAATACAACTCATACAAGTTAGAATAATTATTTGATCTCATTATTTGATTTTAAGCATTTGAATATTACACATGGTCAAGAGGGTTGGGGTGAATGGACATTTCTGGGTGCCAGCTGTTTTACCTTGCCCTTTCATGTGCTATTTTATAGCATTCCTGCTGGGTTTTTAAAAGTCATCCATCTTACAGAAGAGGAACAGAGGCTTGGGGAAGAGAACTACCCTTGGAAAACAGGTCTGTCTCCTGAGAGCTCATGTTGTGCATCCTGCACAGCTGGACACAGTGGCCCTCTGACCCCAATGCACATTCCCTTTCTAATATACACTGATCACGTCATCTCTTGACCCCTGCCCTTGGACTAAATGACCACCTCCTGAATGGGCTTTAAGAAAAGGATTGAGTGCTTAGCCTGGCACATAGTAGGGCTCAGCAGGTCTGCCTGACTTTCCCACTCTGTTCTGTTTTCCCGCTTTGTTCTGCTTCTAATATCCTGATGACCAGGTCATAGCCTGGACTAAAGCTGTTCAAAGGCTGTTTCTAATTGTATTCCTCTTATGTGCCAAGCCTTGTGCTACACACTAGCATTAAAGAAATAAAAAAAAAAAAAAAAAGAAAAAAAAAAACCTGTCTGGCACAATCCCTCTGGTTGAAGAGCTCAGACTTTGGCAGGAAAGACATCACTTGTATGGCTGGCTCATCATAACATATTATAAAAGTATTCTATTAGTAGTGTTCAGTAGAATGTTCCCTAAGTCAAGCCTTTGTCTTTGGAAAATCAATGTGACAACGCTAGGATTTATATTAAAAACACCCAACTTTGATTCTATCACAATCTGCCCACTCTGATTTAAAATTTTCATTGGCTCCCTATTACCCAACAAATAAAGTTCAAACTTCTTGGATCAGATTCAAGGCTTTATACCAGAGCTTCCCAGTGGGAATGCCAGATGGGGGAGTTGCCCATCCATCCCATGAACAGCCTCCTCGCTCATTTCCCCTGCTGGGCACCACAAATACGATCATTTTTCTACATGAGCTTCAATCTGAAGTGGTTTGGGAAACACTGTCTTTTACAACCTGTCAATGACCTACATTTCCTGCCTTTTTTTTTTTTTTTTTTCAGTATGGGGCGCTTAACCACTGAGCCATATCACCAGCCCTTTTTTATATTTTACTTAGAAACAGAGTCTCTCTGAGTTGCTTAGGGTCTCACTGAATTGCTTAGACTGGCTTTGACCTCATAATCCTCCTACCCCAGCTTCTGGAGCAGCTGGGATTACAGGCCTGAGCCCCTGAGTTCAGCTACCTGCCCATATCTCTCAACTGGTTCTGTACTTGCAGTCTGTTTGCTGTTCCTCACACCTTCTTCACTTTTTGCACCTCCTCCCATTGGCTCATGTGGTTCTTTCTGCCTAGAAGTTGTGCCCTACTGCTTTGACCACTTCTGCATAGTTTGTAAATTCTTAAAACAATCATCTAGAAGTTATCTATTTTGTGAAGAATTCCCTGAGTTCATTGTCCTTTGAACTTCAGTAGCATTTTATCTTTTTAATGGCACATGCTCTGGGTTCCATTCTTTGGAGTGGAAGAATTGAGTTCTGAGTCTGGCTCACAGTAGGGCTCAGTTGGCCTGCCTGCCTTTTCCATTCTACTTAAACAACCTTAGGGAAATTACTTAAGTAAGTTGTTCTTAAGTGTGGCTAAGCATTAGAATTGTCTTAAGAGGCTTTTTTGTTTTGTTCTGTTTTAATATCCTGATGACCAGGCCATGGCCTGAGCCAATTAAACCAGAAACCCTAGAGGGTGGGTTCTCTCTTGTCAAAGCTCCCCAGGTGACTTCAAGATGCAGTCCAGGGGCTGGGGCTGGGGCTCAGCAGTAGCGCACTTGCCTGGCATGCGTGAGGCACTGGGTTTGATTCTCAGCAACGCATATAAATAAATAAAATAAAAGTCTACCAACAACTAAAAAAAAAAAATATTAAAAAAAAAAAAAAGATACAGTCAAGGTTGTGAGCCACTGGGTAAAACAATCTGAGCCTTGTTTCCAGGGTCTCTGTGAAAATTAAATGTAATATTTGCAAAAGCTTTGCAAAGTGCCTGGCACTTAGTGAGTGTGCAGGAACTGCTAATCATTGCACTGTGTTTTACCCTGGCTTTGCATTTCACTGCCAACAAAGTCTTACAGAATAAATGCTGGTCGAATGAGAAAATGCTACTTAGGAGGCCTAAGGGGAAGCTACAGCAGATTGCTGCAGAGAGCTGGTTTTAGTGGGGAAGGGTAGACTGTGCTAGAGCAGAGGCCTGGAGAAGGCTAAGGGGCAGGTGATCTGTCATGGGTGTGGGTCATGGGATTAGGGGAGCAGGGAGTGGACATTGTCTTTACTGGATTGAAAAAACAATAATAAACAAATAAATATTGGTCTACTTTTTATTATCATCATGAATTGGAAATTCTCAACAAAACCAGTGACAACATGCTTTTTGCAGGAACAGACTTCTCCCAGCCTCAGCCTTACCTAGGCACACCACTGGCCTGGAGCCCAGCAAGAAAGGACTGAAGAGTTCTTATAGTCAGCACTATTAATGAGCTAAATGGCTTGAGAAAGAAACAAGGGAGCTGTAAATTATATTTATAAATTAAGTCACATAAAGCTGGACTAAGTAATTAAACTGTGCACCCATAATTAAATACTTGTCTAGCTTTTGGGCCTTGAGATTTCTTTCTGCTGTAATAAACTAGCTTTGACCTCAAAATGTTTGGCAGTCTATGTGGAGGGCTGATGACTCATACAGAGGTCCTGGGACAAGGTGATGCCAAGGTCAGTCTCCAAACAGAAGGATCCTTGAGGGATATCCTTGGATATGGTCACAGGTTTGTGAAAGCAATATATAGAGAAGTGAGGAGAAGGTCCTCAGACCCCCAGCGGCATCTGAGGAGCAGTATTAGCATCCCAGATTGGTGAAGGAGGGCCAAGTACTCTCAGGCTGATCACAGAGGGAGGGCCTTTGTGTTTTTGCTCCAAACAACCCTCCCACTTCCATTTCCTATCCCCCACTTCAGCTGCCTCACCCCAAGCCTCAGAGAGGCACTATGCATTCTTTGAATGCAGTCTGCTTTTTCCGTCTCTCTGCCCTTGTGGTTCCTGCTTGCTCTTCCCTTCTGCTTGTCTTACCTGGCCATTGAGTCTCTCAAGATTTAGCTCCCAAGTGCCTTGTGAGCAGACAGTAAACCTTCCTCTGGCTTCTACAGTTACACTGCAGTACAACCCGCAGTCTCTCCCCTGTTAGATGCAAACACTATCTAGCAGAATGGAAGGTGCTTCAAATATATCTGCTGAGTTACTGAGTGAAGAGCAGCTCTGTGAAGAAAGGGAGGTGGGCTTCTCATTTTTCAGATAGAAGAGCTAGACTGTAACCTCTTGAGGCCAGGATCTGTGTCTCATTCACCCAGCATGGTGCTATTGCTTCACGAATCTTTACTGGGTAAACAGGAGACAATCAAAAAAACAGACTTAGACACAAATGCCCCTCCTTCCAGCCCCCAGTGAGAATATCACCAGGACAAGTGTCAGTGTCAACTGGTGTTCGCATAACACTGTTTTCTGAGTTAATTAAAACATAGAAGGCCAGAGATGTGCACCAGATCTATGATCCAAATGAGATGTGTCTGGGAGGGTGGAGGGGAGACAGGAGGGAGGAATGTGGGAAGCTGGTGGGCCCTGGTGTGGGAATCCAGGGGAAGGAGGAGGAGAAGACTGCAATGAAAAGGAGCTAGAGCAGCCTTGGAAAGGAGGTCACCAAAGAGAGGAAGAGTCAAGAGGGAGGGGTTCAGGAGGAAGGAGATCAGCTGTGAGGTGTGCAGCTTGAATGATAGAGGCTTTCAGGTGGTACTGACAGGGAGAAAACAGGGAGGGGTGGGGACTAGACCAGGAGTGCTGAGAAAAACCAACAGGGAGGCCCCCATCTGTCTTGCTCACAAGCACCCCGAGTGGTTTGGACACACACTGAGGTCTGGGACCTGCTGGTATTGCATAAAGAACTGAGATGCTGGACACAGACTGAGATGCCTGGGGTAAAGGCCTGCCTCTGCTCTTTATTCCATGTGTGACCTTGGAGATGTTGCTTCAAATTTCTAGATCTCAGTTTCCTTACACATAAATGGGAATACTGTAATAAATATGTCTAGCTGCTTGGCACACAATGAAAGCTCCATAAACATCAGCAACGATAAGTATATATAACACCTGATTTGACATTGTACTTGCTAACCCATGTTTTTCTGTACCCTTCTACCCCCAGGGAAGGGAATACCAAAAGGGTCTCTGTGCATCCCTTATTCCTGTAGGTCACAGATGCAAGAAGCTGGAGGGGAGGGAAAAGGATATTCCTTAAGCGTTGATCTCACTAGGGCTTCACTGCGTCCATTCGGTTATAAAACTATTGTTTCCCATGAGGAAGCATAATAGGCAGCTGTGTGACCTTGGGGAAGTGACCTGTCCTCTCTGAGCCAGTTTACCCATGTATGACTTCGGAAGGATGATTCTCTAGCCTCTAATAGCCCTTCCCACTGTAACATTCCATGATACTATCAAAGATAAATCAGTCCAGGAGCTGAGGTGGGAGTGGGAAGGAGTCTGGAAGGTGAGACTGAGACCAATTTTGGGTGCCAGGGACATGTCAGCTCTGTATGAAGTTGAACAACTGTCCTTAGTCCTTGAGAATTCCCAGAATGGCTTCCTATGCTACAGTGGAGCAGGGGCAAAGGGGGGGACTGACCCAGAGTGCCTCTACTCTGGTCTACGCCTTGGTCTGCTGTAGCCCTGCACTGGAGGATGCCAGGCTCCACAACTGTTTCATCACAACTGTTCCAGTGGAATGTCCTAGTGCAAACGCCCTCACTCCTAATCCTGACAGAGGAAATCACCAGAGCACCCCTGCACTCTCTGCTTATGCCATCACCTTCATTCAGTTCCTCTGCAATTTGAGAAGATGTCCCCAATAGTCAAAGGCTCTTTCTGATGCTTCTCTCTCTTTCTCTTTCTCTTTATTCGCTGTAAATACTGCAGCTCAGCTCTGAATCGCAGATCAAAGGATTTCTTCTTCATTCATCTTTTGAGGCCAAATTGCAATTTATAATGTGTGTGGTTTCCACTAATCTGTTTCCGTGTCATCTCGCTTTAAATCAACAGAAAGCAGCTCACAATAACACACTGGAGCTGCCCTGGGATGGCAGGGTGTGTAATTTGAGCAGCACATTATTGAGTCTCAGTACCCACAGGTAGAAATATCTAGAGCCCTTAGTATACCCGGCACTAATCTTGGTAAACAACTTGTTTTGATGAAAACTGAAAACCAGATGAAACAACGAAATTGTGAACAAAACGAAGCAAAACGTGACCCCTTTCTCCTCCCATCCCTCCTGCACTTACCAGTGACATTTAAGGTCAGGTTAGACCTAATAAAGGAACGGTGGAAGCTGGGCTGTTTCCCTCAGAGAATATGCCTATAGACAGTTCTGGAACCTTCTGAAAACTGAACATTTGTAGAGCCAGGGTCATAATTCAGGCCTGGGAGGAATTCTGTAGAGCTATAGGTTTTGATTATTTTGTTTTCCTCCTCAGAAGAAAACATTCCTGATGGTCATTGTTATGCCTTGTTTTTTTTTTTTTTTTTTTTTTTTTTTAACTCTAGCTGCTTGTCCTGACATTAATTGTGTTCACCTCAGGTTTCCGTTGAAACAGGGTCCCCTAGCAGCTCTGGGGTCTGGTAAGAGTGTGATACACCAAGAACACATGCACTAATGGGAAACACTTGCTCAGACAGGCTAAAGTTGAACACAGCACAGAACAAAAACCGTATTGTTATGCACATCAGTTTTCAAAAAATGCTGGATAAAAATGATAGTAGGAATAATATTTATCATTGCTGAATTTCTCTGGGAGACTTTAAGGAGCTTAGTTGTCACTTAGGCCAAGGAATGAAAGGTTGATGATTTACCAACTCCAAGGCTCAGGAGTGCCTGAGGGTTTAATTCCAGGCCCAACTTCCTCCAGGCTGAATAGAGTCTGCCCTACTTTCCCAGAGACAGAAACTGTAAGGATTCCCTTGTTTGATTTTCTCCTGGGGAATATAATGACCATGGAAAGGGGCAGCGGGGTGGGTGGAAGGATGGGGGAGGGGAAGTTATAACACCAGTCCAGTTTTTCCTAGAAGGAGAGGCACTATCAAAACAACTTATGGGGTCTGGGGCTGTAGCCCAGTGGCAGAGCACTTGCCTAGCATGTGTAAAGCACTGGGATGGATCCTCAGCACCACATAAAAATAAATAAATAAAACAAAGGCATTCTGTCCATCTACAACTACAAAACAATTCAAAACAAACAAGCACTTTATGGTATGCTTCAGTTTACCAAGAAATTTCAGATTAAAAAGTCCTACATAGGATAAGCAGGACAGGGGACATTATTTTTATTTTATAGATGAAGAAACTGAATCTTTGAGAGATTAAGGTAAACTAAGTACCCATGATCATACAATTAGCAAGTGGCAAAGGGAAAGTGCTAAAGCCAGTGTAGATCAAACTGCCCATGAATAAACTTAGAGCTAGGTCCTTGGGAGGTATAGCAGGTCATCCAAATCCACTGTAACTAGGCAAGACTGATGTTATTTTTCCATTGTACAGGTGGGTGAACTGAACTTTGGAGTGTTTAAACCTCCCCAGTGTCACGTACTCCTCAGTGGCAGAGGCTGGATTTGAACACAAGTCTTCTGATCCTAAATTCAGTTCTCTTTATCACTTTATTGGGGTTAGGAAAATCATTCTGGAAGTAAAGGGGGGGGAATCCCTTTTGCTCTCTTGAATTATCTGGATTGATTGTCTATAATAGGAAACTGATGAAAATTTGCCTCTAGCTTTATAGTGATATCAGATTGTGATGAACAATCTCTTGTCCTAATTATGTGCAGTTTGATTTTGTTCCTTTCTTCTGAAGACAAAGGCTACCTTAAGGATGTACATGCCAGTGTAGTTGGGGAATAATTATCTTATAATGTTGGAGATGGATTTTCAGGTCCGTCAGTAAGTTGGACAGGACAGGTCAATGAGCAATGTAGACTCAAAAGTCTCATATGATTTTAAAAAAGAAGGGTTTGGGAAGGAATAAATGACTAGAAGCAAGGATTGTGGACATTTTGAATGGTAAGAAGTGGAGCAGTTTAATTACCCTAGGAGAAGTGAGATCCCAAGCAGAGAGTGGCTAAGGGAATCCCTTGAGAGCAAAGACTCAAGTACACAGGCCACCACCTTCTTAGCTGACACCCGGATTAAGCACCCTTGCCTAGAGGCAAGACAAAAGAGGATTTAAGGACCATTTATTAATCTCAGTTTGCCAGTGAGGCATCAAGAATTTGGTTTTGTTTAGGGGCAGATGGAGTGAATCCAGGAAAGCAAGAAATTGTTATGGATTTATCATTTGGATCTGGAAGGAAGACTTGCATTTGAAAGTAGAAGAAACCTGATGCCCCCCAAATCAAAACTGAGCCAGGCAAATGACATCACAAAGCACTTAGACAACCTGATGGCCAGGTCTGCCAAGGGGATCCATGCCAGGCAGGAATTGGAGATTAACCTGGGAACAGCATTTATAATTTATCAGTTACAATCACATACTTTGACCTGCTCCATGTTGTAGCCAAGTCAATCTTCTTTCAATGGCGTCCTGAGAACATGCTGCTAACGGAGTCACAGCATAAGAAATGGGGTGAGGGCACGTGCCAAGCTACCACACTCATGACACCATGAGGAGAGGAGCAGGTACCCGTATTTGGGAGGGAAGCTGAAGCTGATGGTGCCATCAGTGATTTGTTTCCCAAAGTCCAAAGTTGCCTTGCTGAGGGTGGTCCTGCTCAGAGGTATGTATGGGAAATTATTGGGGTGTCAGCTTTTAACTTCATACTTTTCAGCTGGTCTTTTCAGCAGATGTGCCAGTTTTAATATGAGTGGCGCTTTTAGAAACTCTCTGCTCTTTAAAGTTTTAGGTGTTTCTCTGAAGGATATTCTGTTCATCTGGCCTGGCAAAGTTAGGGAGTCAGGGAAGGGGATGCTTTAATGCTGAAGTAGGGTGTAGCTTAAACAGAAGTAGAACTAGCTGGATTACCCTATGCTCTTCTTCAAAGGAGGAAAGGAACCCACTGCTCATTCCTCCCAATATGGTACTTTGGAGGAGGTAACTGACAGGTGATTTAGACAAATGAAAGATATAAACAAAAGCTGCTCAGTCAAACCTTTTCTGTAGGAGCTGGGAGCAGACAATCAAGATTTATTCAATGACACTTAACTGTCACTAAACTACCAGCCCTACTGTGGCCAAGTGCTGTGTGTGGTGCATGGGGCCAGGGATTGGACAGTCCTTTCCATATGTAAACAAAACTTGTTAATTCTAGCATGAAGCAGAATCAAATAAGTGGGAAAAATGGATTTGGGTAGCAATCTGGAGTTACAATTAATTTTGACCTATGGCAATTAAAGATGGTCTTATCTGGTTGTGATTTGATGTGAGTGAATTTGGGATCTTTCGTCTAGACAGAAGAAAAACACAAGTCAGCAAATGGACCTCTGGTTTAGGAAAGCCAAGAGAAGAATGATGGGGATTGCTGGAGCTGGGCTGAGGTTAGAGAGGAAGTACACTGCTTCCATTTCAGACCCTCACATAGAAGATTCATGGCACCCAGGTAGGTCTTGAAGCTTGAGTAGCATTTTCATGACCAGGATTTCTCAACATTATGAGCATTTGAGGCTGGGAAATTTCTTGGTTGTTGGGGACATTGCAGGATGTTTAACAGCATCCTTAACCTCTGCCTACTAGATGCCACTAGCATGTTCTACCAGACCCATGACTTCAGGCATTGCCAGATGACCCCCAGCTGAGTACTGCTAGAATAGCTACTAGAGGCAAGAGGAAAACATCTTAAGGAGAAAGGAGACTTGTGGAGGTTCAGTGGGTGTGCTTCTGTCTGGGCATTTTGGGGAATGTTGTAGTAAGGAGTCAGGGACAGAAGAATCTAGAAAGTAGTTTAGAGATACATTGAAAATCTTTGCTAATAAATTAGTCCTGATTTTGCAGATAGTTAAAAGAGGATGAGATTTTTGGGGGAGGAGAATGATAGGAAGAAGTATGTGGCAGGAGTATGGAGATTGGAGGGGGAGAGTTGTGAGGTGAAGACAGAAGATCAGAAGCCTTGCCTGCCTCAGATAGAGGTAAAGGGGACTGAACTCAGTGAAATGGGTGTGGAAGATCTGAATCAGGGAGATTTTGGAACCTGTTGACAGCCAGGATGTGGTAGGGGAGGGCAAGGGAAGAATCAGATGCGTGAGGGGAAAGATAGTGATGCCCTTGACTTAGAGAAGAAGATTTGAGGAGGAGGAGGAAGAGATCTGACATTTAAAAATGATTTCCTAAACCCTGCTTCAGTCTGTGCCTATGTATGGGCATGTGGTATGCACTCAGTAAATCCTCTGTAATGGCTCTTGAATTATGAGTTTTTGGAGCAGTGGAACAAGTCATATGTTCAATGGGGACAGAGACAACGACTGTCAATGATGCTATCATTTATTTAGCACTAAGGGCCAGGTCTTAAGCCAGGCTTTTACTCACTATCTCGTGGGTCAGTCCCACAGAAACTCCCAGGAAGATACAAATGGAAAACTGCCTTACAAGGCAGGTCTCAGGCCCAGTGGTGGCACTTGGGAATTCTAAAATGTAGACCCTGGATGTGAGGAGGGGTGGCATGTATTTCTGAGTGACAGAATTATTGAATTATCAAGAGTTCATATGGTTCCTATGTGCTTCCTTGAGCACAGCTCCATGCAGCTCCAATCAGCCAGGTGTTTCATTCCTGAGTAATAGCCAAGACCCCAAATTTCTGTTATGTCCATAAGAAATAAGGTGAGTCCGTGGAAAGCTACCTTCATCTACGTTTAACCTTACCTAGTTTATTCATTTTGAACTACTCATTAGCTGCCCTCTCAGTTGAACAAAATAATGTCAGCTGTACTCTAAGTCCAAATGTATCAGTCTTGTTTACCCTTGATCCCAGACCAGACTCTGCTATGATCTAGCTTATTTATTTGAGGACTTGTTTATTTAATTATTCGTAGTACTAGGAATTGAACCCAGGTGTATTTTATCTCTGACCTTTATCCCCAGCCCTTTTTATTTTTATTTTGAGATAAGAGTTTCACTAAGTTATTCAGGCTGGCCTCGAACTTGTGATCCTTCTGTCTCAGCCTCCCGAGTAGCTGGGATTTCATGTGTGCACCACTGTACCCAGCCCCTATTTAATGTTTTGCCTGGACCAGGGGCAGTGGCCTTACACCACTGGCCACATTCCTGCCCTAATTCAGTTGAGGAGAGAGCTGCCAGTTTACATACCTGGGTGAAAGCTCTACTCTTTCTCAAGAGGAAGAGGAATAGTCCAGCTTTGATCTCACGCTCGCTCGAGCAGGAAGGATGACTGCTTTGCACCATACAAGCCTGGGGCCTGAGGGTTTTGTCTGTGACATGAAACATCTAGTTTGTGGCAGTTCATACTGGTGATTGGTGTTCACTGCCCCACACTGGGGAGGAAAAGTCAAACTGATTGGACACGGAATGCACAAACTTGGCTTTGGGTCCCTGTACATTCAAATCAGTCAAAAAGCTTTCGGTCACAGTATAACTGAAACAATGATACAAGTGTTTGCTTGTAAAATAAAGGAGTCTGGAGTGGCTGCAGGTTAGGCTGGAGCCCAACAGCATTATTCAAGGTTGCTTCTCTCTCTCCGTCTATCACCTCAGCGTTGGCTTCATCCTCATACTGGTGATAAGATGGCTGCTGCACTCCCAGCCATCATTCCTGGGCCAGTAATGGCCACAAGAAGAAGAAAGGTTTGTTTTCATCTATTTTTAGAAATAAGGAAACTTTCCCAGAAGCCCCCTAGCAGATTTTACTCTCAAGTTGAATGGGTCAGAATTAGGTCACATGCCCATTTCTCCACACACCCTTGCCTAGGGGAATAGGGCTACTATGGCTGGCTTTTGACCCACCAGAGTAACCATCTGGGGCTGAGTTTAGCCTAGCTTCTGCTGAAGCACATGGCTGTGTGAAGGAAGGGGCATACCTGAGCCGGATCTCACTTCTGTTGGAAAGGAGGGAGAGAGGTGGGCAATGGATCTTGGTTGAGCAGCCAGGAGATTTTGCCTCAAGAGCTCATCCTCCAGCTCCCACATGTTCCAAGAGAGGGGAAGCTACTTGCCCCTGTGTCTTCCCTTGCTCAGCCCTACCCTGGGGCCTCCACATCTGATGCCTCTGGATTGTGCCAGCTGGGCTAGTTATAATCTTACTTTGTACTCAGGAAAAGGCCTTTCTTCCAGTAAGCTCCAGGCACTTTTGCAGACTTGATGACCTCTGCCCAAAGGACTATTATCTTCCATTTATAGAGGTGGTGTGAGGGTCACAAGGCAGTCCCCAAGGCCCAATCTGGAGGCAGAACACATCCTCCTCTGGGTTCTCCAATAGGAGTGACAGCCTAGAAGGACTCCACCCACAAGGAGGGCTCTGGATGGAGACCTGCAGTCTCCAAACAAAGACTTCCTTTGTTTGACTGGAGTTTCTGGAAGAAGTTAGCTCTCCAGCAGTCTTAGAGAGGTGCTCTGTGATTACACAGAGGCAGAGTGGATTAGAAAGGCTGAAGTCAGTATTTGTCTATCTTGGCTCATTCTAGTTCATTCCCTTGCCTTTCTGCAAAACCATATGAAGCCATCGGAGTCTTTCAAGAGATATTCAATCTCTTTTCTTTGGTGGTCACTATTCTAGGCATTGGACTCATAGCCATGAACAAGACATGGTTCCTGACCTCAAAGAAATTTGGGGGAAGAAAACTCAGAGAACAAGCAAAGTCAATACAATAGGATAAGCGCTTTGGTCTCCCTGTATTGGGTGCAGGGCTTCTAGGGAGAGCAGTTTATGCTAAGATTTAAGGAACAGGGAGGAACAAAATATTGTCTGTTTCCAAGAAAGATGGTACCTTTTTCAGTGTTTGAGGAACATTAATTGTACAGGTAACTTAAATCAATGGGGTGGGGGAAGCATAGACAGATAAATTTGAGAAGCGATGGAGTAAAAATCTGAAGGACTTCAGCTAGCTTTTAATAAATGTACTAATGATACCCATGAATCACTCTGAGAGCTGTGGAGTATATATTTCCCAATCATATGTGACCACAAAATCCTTTTCCCTCTCTTCTTTCCAAGATGAGTGATTTTAATGCTGAGAATTCAGAGCATCATGAGTTGAGACTGAGGGTAGGGGTGGACAGTGGGTCTGAGGAAGCACTATGGTTCTGCTCTGAAAAGTACCAGGGCCAACTTTTGACATAATTGCCATTCTTACAGGCTTATTTATATTCATTACTGTACACTATGGTCTCCCTAAATAATTTGACTCACCCAATTTTGGCAAACATATTCTTATAATAAATAGTTAGCAATGAACATGTGGCTCCATTTTCTGGCCAATGAGATGAAAAAGGAAATAGGGAAAGTTTCCTGCACTAAGAAGAGAATCAGGAAGAGGCAGCTGCTATTCTTCCTGGGGGTATTGGTGTCTGAATGTGATAGCTGGAACTGTATAGCCACCTTGCCAACAGCCTGAGGATAAAGCCAATACCCCAGATGGCAGAGCCGAGACTGAAGCAACCTAAGGCTTGATGACAGTGTTGAGCGACTCACTGACCAAACAGCAGCCTGTTGCATCTGTTGACTTAACTTTGACTTCTTACATTAAGACATTCACTTATCTTTTAACTACTTCCAGCCAAGCCTTCATATTATTTATAGTTAGAAGCATGCTGGCTAAGGAATTTCTTATTTTAATCTTCTCCCATGCTTTTTCCACTGGCATATGGTTACTTTCTTGATCAAAGCTAATGATTTAGACTCTCAGAGTGGAGGTAGGGTTGTCTTGGACTCAAGTATCTCATGCAGCAGGTGATAATGATGCCAAGAGCAGAATCAATACTTACCTGGTGTAAAATGGAGATGGTTGTGGCCCACATTGCAGGAGACCTGGTTGATGCATGGGTCTGAAGAGTTGAAGGGGCCTCCTAAGACAACAAGGCAGCTGGGACTCAGGAGTCACAGCACAGGTAGAGGAGAAGGAGGTTGCTCTGCCCCTGCTCTGAAAAAAGTCTGTGTTCCCATACAAGGTTGCATACCAATGGCCCCTCCTTTTGCCACCTGGAGACATAGAGAGAATTTTGCTTCAACATATCTTCCATTTTCCTTCTTCAGTAGTAACTATACTTTAATGTTTAGTAGCTTCTTTTATTTGTTATCAATTTTTTAATGGTTCACATTTTTTTTTTACATTTATTTTTATACATGTTCGATGAAATGCCTTTTGAGGGGAAGGTAATGATCTTTTAATATGATTTATTGGCAATTGAATTCATTACTTTAAAAAAAGCCATCTTTGCCCTTTTTAAGAGTATGACCCAGTAGTGGGAAGTACTTCACATTGTCAAACAGATACTCAGAACTTTTTTTGTCTTGTGTGATGGTAAGTTTTGTGTTAATTTTGGGTCATTAATTTTAACACAATTTTGTGTTAATTTTGGGTCATGTGATGCTTAGAGTAAGCAGCATCTCTGGGAGTGTCTGTGAGGATGTTTCCAAAAGATGTTAGCATTTGAATCTGGGGATTTAGTAAAGGGAACTACTCTTACCAAAGTGGCTGGGCATCATCTAATCATCTAATGTATGGCCTGGATAGAACAAAAAGAGAAGGGAGGAAAGTTTATCTCTTCTGCCTGCTCACTTGAGCTGAGACATTTGTCTCCTGTCCTTGCACTGGAATTTATAACATCAGCTCCCTTGGTTCTCAGGCCTTTGCACTCAAACTAGAATTACACCACTGACTTTCCTGGGTCTCCAGCTTGTATAAGACAGTTTATGGGACCTCCCAGCCTCTATTGTTGCATGAGCCAGTTTTTTATTATGTGTAATATTGTTTCTGATATATATGTCTCTATACATGTATTCTCTATAAATGTATACATATATATCACATACACATCCTATTGTTTCTGTTTCTCTGAGAACCCTGACTAGTAATAGATATTGCAAAACTGAAATTCTATGCCCCTAACTCCCTTTCCCCTCTCCTGCCATGGTAACCACTATCTACTTTCTTTTTCTACAAATTTGACTATTTAATATCTTACATATGTATAATTATACAATAATGATCTCTTAGTTACTGGCTTATTTTACTTAGCATATTCTTCTGAACATACCATGTGAAATAATATTTCATTGTGTTTATATACTATGTTTTATTTATCTGTTCATCTACCTGTGGACATTTGAGTTGTTTTTACCTTTTAGCCTTAGCATCGCTTTTGCCTGTTGGTCGACTGAGGCTTAGGTTTCTAATTCTATTACTTATGTTTCGTTTTGACCAGATTTCTCTATTGTGATTCATGGAAGCCAATGCCCAAGAGATACTTCATCCTTATAAGGATGATTTTGTCAATGCGTTTTTTAAAGAAAACAATTTATTTTGAAAATATACTCCCTAAAGTCAATTCCTGTGTTTTCTATGTATGGCTTTCAAAATGTATAAAGTAGGAGTTAAATACCCTTTTTTAAATGTAACATTATCTCAAATTTACTTAGTATTCATAATCCCAACTGAAATGTAAAGTTATTTAAACATTCATTTCCTTATCCATAAAAGGTAATACAAGGTCAGTAAAAAAAAAAATTAAAATAGCAATAAAAACTATCATTCAATGAGGTCATATTTTGTGCAGGCCACTCTACCAGGCACTTTAAAGTTATTCTTTTCAGTCTGAACAACTCATCCATAGTTGCATTCCACCAGTACCAACAGCATTAGAATTTGGTGATTTTCCTTATTATCCCCTCCCTTTCTTTTTTGGCAGGGGTGAGATGTAGGGATTGAATCTGGGGTACTCTACCACTGAGCTACATCCTCAGTCCTTTTTATTTCTTATTTTGGGACAGGGTTTCACTAATTTGCTTAGGCTCTTAATAAGTTGCTGAGGTTTGTCTTGAACTTGCCATTCTCCAGCCTCAGCCTTCTGAGTTGCTGGGATTACAGGTGTGAGCCACTGCAGCCAGCTCTAAACAACTCTTCGAAGTGGGTGTTTGTAATATTTCAGGTACATTAAAGATTGGTGAGAGGACATCTGTTCCCCAGCATCCCATGGTGCACACCTCCACCTGGACACTGAGTAATTCACCAAGGACAGGGAGCTGGTTTAAAGTGAAATGGCTTCTTGTAACGTCAGAGCAGAGCAGGTGCAGCCCAGTTAGTGGGTTTTTCCTGTTCTGACTGCTCGGCTGCCAGCGACACGTTTTGCTCTGCTGGGCCAGGTGTCTAGTAAGAGTTGGTCAAGAACTTGGTTCTTACCTCACAATCTGCCCTTTCATTCTTGGGCTTACAACATCATCTTAGAAACACCCAAACTAACCTTTGCATCTCTAGTAAAGAGAATATTTACAAACACTGGGCCCTCTTGGTTCTTGAGCCAAACAGTACAACTAAGCTTGTAAGTGATGGTTTTCCTGCTGCTCACTCCAGCAGCTGATTCTTTCCCCTTTACCTTGGTGATTTAGATGCAGATTTTGAACTGATGGCAAATACATTTCCATGTAGCTTGCTTATTTATTTTACTCTCCAGTTTACAGATGAAGACACCAAGGAAGGTTAAATATTTTGCCCAGTGTCTAACATTTAGTAAGAAAGTGTCAGAGAGAGAATTGCAATTGCTGTCAGCCAGAGTGGAAAGAATACATAAGGGTTTGTGACTTGACAAAGTTCCTTATCATTTTTGGATTTCACTTTTCACATCTAAAATGGGGATCATGGTAACTATTTGAATTGTCTTACGGATTAAAAATAATATATGCAAAGCCCCAAATACAATGCCTGGCTCTTGGTGGGTGGTCCATAACTGGTAATGATTATAACTGTGCTTCCTGACTCCAAACCTTGAGCTTTCCTTGGAACAATACCCTTCCCACAGAAATGTAAACCGATAGGGAGGAATAAAGAAAAACAAAAGAAAAGAATACCATAAATCATCCATAGTTGCATTCCACCAGTACCAACAGCATTAGAATTTGGTGATTTTTCCTTATTACCCCCTTCCTTTCTTTTTCTTTTTCCAAATATTTCCTGATAGCTGTAATTGCACTGTGTATAAGATTCACTATTTCCTTTTCATGTTTCATGTCATGCTAGAATGAACTTTAATATCCACTCTCCTTCTACCGGGTTTTGTGGGGACCAGCAGCCCTGGGGGTTAGAAGCCTATTCAGGAGCAAGCCCTCTGGGAAGCATTAGCCTCTCTGGGGGGTAAGTAGGAGCTTGTTAACTGCTTCTCATCCGTTAGTGACCTTGAACTGCCTTTTCAAAGCTGGAGCCACTTGGCATCTTGGTATCTTGACCTTCACCATGACTGTGTACTGGTAGTCTGTGAGCAGACAATTTGTCCTCTGAGACAGCTTCCCATTTCTCCTTCTGCAGAGCTTCTGCATTGCTCTGATCATCAGTGCCCCAGATTCTCCACTTGTCAGCCTCTTCCTCAAGTGCTGGCTATGCAGTCTGTGCCATAGCTCAGCCCTTTCTACACTGCACTTACCATTATGTTGGGATCTTCACCCTCTCTTTTTGGTGATCTCCCTGGGCTCTGCTTCCCTTCTGAAACTGCAAAGCTTCACTTAACAAGTCTTGTAGTCCTATGACCTGAGACCATTAACAGGTTCACACTCATCTTAGCTGGGCTCTTACCATTCCGCAACACCTTGGCTTTCTTCCTGCTGGGTCACAGTTTCATGCACTATGCACAAGTCGCAACCCCCGCAACCCCCCGCCCCCACCAGGAAAAAGGATTCACAGGGGAAAGTACATGGAGATGCTTCCTCAACTTTGCCTTTCTCTGTCTCAAAATTTCCTTGTACTTTTGGGCTCCTTTCTTCTCTTTGGTCTTTGAAAAGAGTTCTAATTTCTAAAGTTCCTCTCATTTCCTCTTTCCTCCTTTAGGATGTTCCATTAATTTTTCATTTCATTGAGTTTATGTTAGTGCATATTCTGACTATTTTTCCAAATTTGTACAAGTCTCTCCTATCCTAAAGATAAAGCAGTAATAATAATAATAACAACAATAGCAAACCACCTCTTTAATTCTCCTAAGTTATTTCTCTCTTCTTTCTGTCACCAAAATGGCTGAATGATTAGACTATCACCATACTTTTCTTTTATCCTGGTTTTCTCTTTATACCCCAATATGATTGTTTTCTTTAAAGTTGTGAAGAACCTTATTCCTGCTAAATCTTACATTTTTTTTTTCATCCTTCACCATCTCTATTCAATTCAATGTACTTATTGAGCCCATGACAACTCCTGGAGAGACAAACCTAGCCCCTTCCCTCCAGAAGCTCGCTGACTACAGCTTGTGACCGTGTTGATCAGCTCTGCCCTCTACGATGCCATCCTTGACTCTGCGTCCTCCTCATTCTTTTCTTTCCGTTTTTATCTTATTTATTTATTTTTGGGTACTGGGGACTGAAATCAGGGACACTCAGCCACTGAACCACATCCCCATCCCTACTTGATATTTTATTTAGAGACAGGGTTTCACTGAGTTGCTTAGTGCCTCACTGTTGCTAAGGCTGGCTTTGAAGCCATGATCCCCCTGTCTCAGCCTTTTCTTATACCCTTTGCAATATTCTTTACTCACATCCTTTACTGACTTTTTTTTTATTCTGTCCTGGAGATGGAAGCTTTTACCAGTCCTTGGCCCTTTTCTCTCTGTATTCACCCCCTCTTTCAGCATTCGCCTTCACTGGTCACTATCTTTCACTAGGCTTTATTTCCATTCTGCCAATTTACTCTCTCATTTTGGATTGAGATCATTATAGCTCACTAAGATATTCTGCATGCACTGCCCACTCAAAATGTCCAAAACCGAGTTCATCTTTTCCTCACCTCTTAGGCATTCCCCGCCTGACTCCCCCAAGTACCTCTTCTGAGAACTTCCTCTGCCCAGGGCTCAACCGTGATCCTGCACCCGTGGCCATAGCTGGTTGAATCTCCCAAGGACGTGGAATTATGGCAGGCACCAGACTACTGCTTTGAACTGGGAAATGATATAAACTTGAAGGTGAAACTGCCACGGTGGGCAGACATCTTCAGTCGTGTGTGTGAAGATGCAGAAAAAGCTGGCTTGTGACAACAGCCACAGATGGAGCACAGAGAGGCAGGGTTCTGAGACTGGAAACTTGCGATGACTCAGCATTGCCAAGGAGAAGCAAGGCCTCTAGTGTGCTGCCACTTCCTGATTCTGGGCCCTTGTGAGGTTCAGCTGTAGGTTCTGCCCTTAGTTTTGGGAGATTCCATATTCTAGTAAATTCTCCCTTTGTACTTAAATCAGCTTATGCGGGCTTTATGTGAAAGAGATTGGACTATAAAATCCCACACCCAGATCTTCATTTCATTCAGATTTTCTTTTACAGGAGGACCTTCTGTTTTCAAAATCCAGGTTGAAGACATTCATATTATCTTTGTTACTTCCATTAGCTCATTCCAACTCCCCATCATTTCATTGGTTAAGATATCCAATGGGCTTGATCTTCCACATGACTCTTGTTTTGGAAAATAAAAAGAATGCTCTTGAATCCTCCCTTCTTTCTATTCCTCCCATCACCTCAAGATCACTGCCTCTTAGTGAGAGAGTTAAGAGGCTCCTAACTGGTTTTCCTGCTTCTGCTCATTTTCTCCTCCATTCTATCAGAGATCTTCAAGGCTCCTTGTTTATATACGGAAATAATACCATACTTCTCACCTGAAGCTTCAGGCCTTCTATTGAAAGCCCGTAGGTACCTACCTTTCTATTCTTACCTTTCTGTTTGACTTGAATGGATCACATCACCAGGGCTCCTCTGTGCTTTGATTTCTGGTTGAGTTCAGCCCCTTTATAATAACATAAACCAAAGAAAGCACTAAGAAAATATTAACTGTTGTTAGTAATATATGCCACCACTTCTTAATTTGTCTTTTACTGAAGATTAACTGGATGGCATACTTTTCCTAACACCCTTATACTTTCTCACTATTATGTCTTGAAGACACTAGGATGCCAACCCTCTTTTTCTGTTCTTCTTATTTAAGCCTCCAAGTATCTGTAACCCTTCTTACACCTCTTTCTGGGTGCTTTCTCCATTCTGCTTCTTCTGAGATTAATATATGTCCTTAGTATCATTTTTTCCCACTATGGTATTAGCTTCTTTAAGGTAGAGATTTTACTCTATTTGTTTCTTCTTCTTTTTCAATACTTTGTCTTTAATTGAAGCAAATTAAGTACTAGACTCCTAAGATCCATTTTACTTGTCGCAACCAGAATGATCCTTCATAAACATTATAGAGATCATGTTGTTTTCTGCTCAAATCCTCCACAGACTTTATTCCACATTTAGAAAAAAATCCCCCCCCCACCCCTCCCTGCTCTTGGTGTTAACAAAGCCAAATGCTCTACCACTATCTGCCTCGTGGAGCCATCTATATTCCTGGAGTGCATTGAGCTTGTTTCTGCTTTAAGGCCTTTCACTAGCTGTCCCCTCTGCCTGGGATGATATTCCTTCAGATCCCTGCAAGATCGGGGATCCCTTGCTGCCACCCAAACCTCAGCTTTCAGACCTTCTCTCCAGAGGTCTTTGTGACTTCTCCATTTTTTGTAGAGTCGCTCCTCATTTCATTTCCCTATTTATATTTATTTTCCACATAGCACTTCTGTTTGTTTGTGTTTTCTTCTTCTTTTTGTGGTACTGGGGATTAAACCCGGAGCCTCATTTATGCTAGGTAAGTACTTTGTCACAGAGCTATATCCCTAGCCCTTTTTTTTTTTTTGGTATGGTTATTGAACTCAGGGGCACCTAACCACTGAGAAACATCCCAGCCCCTTTTTGTATTTATTTAGAGACAGAGTTTTACTGACTTGCTTAGAGACTTGCTAGTTTGCTGAGGCTGGCACTGAACTTGCAATCCTCTTGCCTTAGCCTCCTGAACCGCTGGGATTACAGGCATGCACAACCGTGCCCGACTCCCTTTCTTGTTTATTTTTTATTTTTTAAAGTTCTTAGAGTCTCATTAAGTTGCTGAGGCTGTCCTCAAACTTGTAATCCTCCTGCTTTAGCCTCTTGAGTTGCTAGGATTATAGGTGTGTGCCACCATGCCCTATTGTTTCCTTAAAACACCATGGGATTTGTCTATTTAAAGTATACAATTGAGTGGATTTTAGCATATTTAATAAAAGTTGTGCAACCATCAAAATAATTCAATTTTAGAACATATTCATCACCCAATAATACCAATTCTTGCAAAATTAGCAGTGGGGTAGTGCCCCATCCCTCCCAATTGTTTTACCCTCTAGCCTCTGGGAACCACTGGTCTAATTTTTGCCTCTACAGACTTGCTTATTCTGGATTTCTCACATAGAACTATATGCTACATGTACTTCTCTGACTGTGATATTCTGGAGGCTCATCCATGCTGTCTACCATTTTTTTTTTACTGCCATATGCTATTCCTGTCTGGGCATGCACCACATCTTATGTGACTTTTCATTAGCTGATCGTCACCAGGCTGCTTCTGGTTCCTTTTTACTGTTCATTTTCTGTCCCCCTTTATGAGTGAGAAGGATCCTTGCCTACATCTGTGTCATTTGTTGTTTAAAACCACAAGCACCCTCATGGTGTAGTTGCTGTGTGTCTATGTGACCTCCCTGGGACATGAGGGAATATACTGAAGTTGGGGCGTGGAGTGGAGCATACTTCTATTCCCAGGGCTGAGAACAGCATTCAACAGAATAGGTCATTCCAGGTTGAGAAGTTTTTGCACTGAAGAAGATAATGGGTAGTAGTGGTGGCACCAGGTATTGTGTGGTATGTAGCCACTGTCTGCCAACGTGCTTCCCCCTCTCCCACTGGTCCTCTTCCTCCCTTCTCTCATTCTCCAGGGGCCTGTTACTAGTGGCCATACTCCTGGTCTCAAGCAGAGAGGAGGCCAAGGTATAAGGAACGTCAGAGGCAAACAGACACAAAGGGTTGTCAAAGAGAGCCCAGACCCTGGCTCCCTGATCCCTCAGATCTCATCAGTCTTCCTTTGACTCTGACCTTCTGCAGAATCTTCCCAGGTATATAAGTCAATAAACTCCTTTGTTCCTCTGGCCAGCTTGGCTTGGCTTCCTGTTACTTGCTACCAGAGAGTTCTGATGAATACAAATAGGCTCCTACTAACCTAACAGGTCTGGTCACAGTAACAAATAGGATTTGTCCAGGTTGCTCAGAGGAGAAGGTATTTTCGTACTCATTATTTCATTCTACCTTCTTAACATAGGAAAGTATCACAAACCTAATTTTAAGCATGAGGAAACTGAAGATCAGAGGCACCAAGGGACATGCTTAAGATTATATAGCTTTCAAGTTGCCCAGTCCTGCCTGGAAACTAGGTCCTTTGGCTGCCAGTTCTGTGCTCTTCACCTACACTGGTTGGGAGGAAGAGGTGGCATTTGCTCCTGGATGCTTTGCTGAGCATCAGGAGCCTAGCACAGGGCCGGGAGTGTTTGCTGAATACACAGATGCATTACTTTGAACAGATTAAGCAGCCAAACCAGGAAGTTCTCTATAGACGCCTTGGATCTCGTCCCAGGCTCTCTGGTTATATGAGACTCAGTAGCAGAGTAGAAGGGAACTTGCTGGAGCAAGTTACAAAGTGAAAAATCAAACATACCGCACTTAGCAGGGGCCAGATACAAAGAGATCAGCAAAGGGCCATGTCTTCCTTCTTCCTTCACTCCTTTGCACTTTTATTCCAGCTCCTGGCTTAAAAATCTTTTCATTATCAGCTGGTCCAAACTGAAGACAACAGCAGAGTTCTGTCAAGGACTGTTCTTGGGTTCTGAGTGATACCCAAGTCAGGTTTCATAGAAATGTGCATCAACATCAGAAAAAGGAGAGGTAATAGGTCAGTTCTGATGTTCAAGTTCTGGTCTCACCTCTTGTCTCCATCCTGCTCACTCATCCCATCACAGGATCCTGGCCTGCTCTTTCTTCAGTATTTCTGTGTTGAATCTAACCATGGTACCACAGCCATGCGAACTCGTTCAACATACCTCAAACTGGCCATGTTTTCTCTTCTGCCTCTTTTGTTTCCTGCCTGGCTCACTCTTATTCATCCTTCAAAAACCAAGACAAATGTTAGCTCTTTTGAGACTGTACCCCAAGGATTCTCGCTCTTCTGAGCTTCCATAGCACTCTGTAAATATCATACCGCAGCACTGTTCTACCTACAACAGATGTATGGCCATGTTTTCTCACTTGACTATAGTTTATTAGAAAACTGGCTTTGTCTATGGAGTTTTGTCTCCTAGCCCTGGACTCAGCATCAGCACAATAGTAAATGCTCAATAAATGCTGAAATTTCATGAGTGAAGCTGTCCTCTCCTGGGATGAAGGTGTAAGACTAAAACAGTATATTCAAGGAAAATTTCTTAACACTTTCTCTTGAAAGTTTTTCTTGTAGGATGACTGATGAACAAAATCAGCAGTAGCACAATCAGGTAAATGAAAAGAGAAGCTTTGATCAAAAGTCCTTGGAGAACTTCTCTGGTTATGAGTTATTCCTTTATAGACAGTACTGAGAAAATCACTTTTCTATGTTGACTGCTGTCTTACACTTGGATAATGAGTGGCATTATTTTGATTTTTACTTTATGGCAAATCATGTGGTGGAGAGATGTACCTAAGGTGATTATGTTTATTTCCTGGGGCTGCTGGAGCCAACTATGACAAAATCAGGGTGGCCTAATCAACTGAAATGTGTTGTCTCACAGTTCTGGAGACGAGACGTCTGAGATCAAAGTGTCAGCAGGGTGGAGTCCCTCTGAGGATTGTGGGAAAGAGCTGTGCCAGGATTCTTCCTTACCTTCTGGAAGCTTGCTTTCAATCTTTGGCATTTCTCGGCTGGTAGATACATCACTGATCTCTACATTCATGATGTCTTCATATTAATATGGTGTCTACCCTGTGTGTCTGAATGCAATTTGCCCCTTTTATAAGGACACCAGTCATATTGACTTAAGGCCCATTTAGTGAATTCATTTTAACTTTATTATCTCTGTACAGCTTCTATCTCTAAATAAGGTCACATTCTTGGGTACTGTGGATTCAGACTTCAACATGTGATTTTTGAAGGAACACAGCCCGTAATAACAACTCTGTGAGCTGATGCTTGAACTGAGTTCAGAACCCAGAACTCTGAAGCTGGACTGGTAGGACTAACAGTGGAGTGTGATTCTCAATAGGTCCATCTGCTTCGAGCTATCCTCCAATGCTAGTAAGACTTCTTTGTGCTACTGCAGAGTCATAGAAAGACCAATGCTAAGAATGTTCCAGAAGGCACAGCCAAAAATTCATGTAACTATATAACTTTCCCAGTTCTAGGCCCTCCCAGGGCAAATGAACCTGATATAGTGGCAAGGGAGGGGGAGGAGAGAGAGAGCACAAGGGGGAGAGAGAAAGAGAGGAATGAAGTGAAAAAGGTCATAAGCAAATATAATGACATTTTATTTTTTATTTTTTAATTTTTTTAATCTTTTTAAAAAACTTTATTCTAATTTGTTATATATGACAGCAGAATGCATTGCAATTCATAGTACACATACAGAGCACAATTTTTCATATCTCTGATTGTACACAAAGTAGAGTTCCACTGTTTGTGTCTTCATATGTGTACTAGGGTAATGATGTCCCTCTCATTCCACTGTCTTTCTTACCCCCATGCCTCCTCCCTTCCCATCCCTCCCCTATCCCCTATCTAAAATTCATCCATTCCTTCCATGTCACAGTGCCCTCCCCCGATCCTCATTATAGATAAGCATCCTCATATTAGAGAAAACATTCAGCATTTGTTTTTTGGGGATTGGCTTACTTAGCATAATATTCTCCAACTCCATTTACCTGCAAATGTCATGATTTTATTCTCTTTTAATGCGGAGTAATATTCCATTGTGTATATATACCACATTTTCTGTATCCATTCACCTAATGAAGGGCATCTAGATAGTTTCACAATTTAGCTGTTGTGAATTATGCTGCTATAAACACTGATGTGGTTGCATTACTATAGAATGCTGTTTTTAAGTCCTTTGGGTATAAACCGAGGAGTGGATAGCTAGATCAAATGGTGGTTACAATGCCATTTTATATAAGGGACTTGAGCATCTACAGACTTGGGACTTGAGTATCCACAGACTTTGGTGTCTGTTAGGGTCCAGGAAACAATCCCTCATGGAAGGATGACTGTACTTAGGAGACTCACCTGGTCTTGCTTAACTGAAATGTTTCAGTTTCCCAGCTCCACATCTGTCACTAGCTGTTCCTCTTGCCCTATTTGCCCCACCTACATGAAAAGAACCCCATTCCGCTCCCCGCACAAGTGGCAGCTTTGGAGTCATATAGAGCTTCCTGAAGCCTGGGCATACTCCTGAAACAAATACAGAACTAGAGCCTAGGACAAACGCCCACCCGAATAAGAAGTGGCCACGGGAAGTTTAGGAGGAGTTCCCAGTTTGCCTACCAGCTGAGTGAAGGAGAAGCCAACACTGGCCAGGAATGCAGAGAGTGGGGTGACAAGCTCTTTGGACAGCTGGGCCCCTCCTCTACAGTCTGCTTCCCCTCAGGCAGCAGGACGCTGGAAGTGCAGAGGGGGAAATCATCCTTTAGGGAAACACTGCTTAGCACACTTAGCAAGTTTCCTTCTCTGAGCTTTGCCTTGATCTTCTCCAATTTCTGGGTTTTCTCTTCCCTATTGTGACTGTGGAGCTGATGCCTGAGGAACTGCTCTTGGCCAGGGCTGGCTCTTCAGCAGCAGGTAATTAAGGCTGCAGAGATGGTGGTATTGAATAGCTAAAGCTGATTGATCAAAATGTCAACTACCTCATTTTGCAAAAATGCTTTATGTGTGTTGTATTTTTCTCCCTAAGCACATGGTGTCTATTTGAATTTCCCTCTTTCCTAGATGAAATTAATTGCACCATTCGGGCAACATAATGAATGTCTTCCACAATCTATTTCACAGTGAGCATCCCTGGATTCAAGAGGCCTGAGATAATAGGCCATCAGGATCAGTATATTTATTGGTCTGCCATTTAGACACTTGTCAGACTTTTACAGAGTGAAACCAATATTATCTTCTTCTTAAGAGAACTAAGTTGTCAGGACTTAAAAAGTTCATCATTACTTCATATTTCTAAACAATCAAATCAGGTGGACATTCAGTGCTTGCATGGTAGTGGGATGTTAAAACATCTCTAAAAAACCCCACTTAAAATCAACTATATATTCATGAAGGCAATCAACTCTGTAGGCATGGCCTAAGAAATAATTATCCCTATTTTGCTGATGAAAGCTTTGAAGCATAAGGAGCGAGTGGCTGGCTCATTATAGTGACTCAGGCATATAAGTCACAGAACACAAATGAAATCTTTAGCTGGGTATTTCTGATCTCAAGCTAAAAATGGGGCATATCATAAAGACTAGCATAAAGAATGCAGAAATATACAAAGAAGAATTTGATGATGGTTTGGCCCAAACTCACAGAGCTTAGAACATCAAGGTCATTTGGAATCCACAGGAGTTCCAAGGACTCGTTTAAAAATCTTGTTCTAACTATAGCAGAAGTTTGAACTCTTTAGTTCTCAGCCATTCCTGGTACTGTATAGCCTGCCCGCTTTTCTTTGTTTGACAATTTAATTGAAACTTATCAGTTTTTTTTTTTTTCTCCCATGAAATTCCCTTTTGAGTTGCACTTTGTAACCAGGTTCCCTTATAAATGGCAATCCCTGGAATAGTTACACTGGGGTTCCAGGTTCATTTGGGTATGTCTTGGATGGGGTATATATGGTCCAAAAGATGGCCGCATCATTTAAGTCTCAGCTAGGGCCTACTCTTCTTGGCCAAAGGTGGTAAGTCCTTTAAGAAGAGAGAGTGCAGGAGGGAGACCCTCTGATGGACTGTCCACTCTGCGTTACACATTGACCTCATCAAAAATATTCCCCAGGTAAATGGTCATTTAGGCCAAGCACACATGTAGCACAGGGTCTGATTTAACTTATCTTCTGGCTTCTTTTAAGAGAAGGACAACTGAAGATAGTTGGTGGTTGTAGCAATTTGTGGGACCTATTTATAAAGCTATAAGAGACCTCAGACTCCAAAAGAAGAAAGGAAGAAGAAAGTAAGGGAAGAAAATAGTTATCAATTAGAGGGCTGATATTTGTGGTATTTCAGCAGTAACATTATATAGTTAATGACTAGATGTAGGTCCCCGGGACATACAATTATTCACTACATGGCCTGAAGCAAGACATGGCTTGGAGCCTGGTTTGCTTCTATAAAACAGGAGATGATGATAGCATATGCCACCTACCTGCCTCTCCTGGGGTGTCTGAGGACAAGTTAACATTTGCACTGTGCTTTGAAACTCTGGGATGAAAGGTGTGAACTAACTACAAAGAGGTATTGTACTTGGTGATTTGCATTTGGTCATAAGCCACTTTGGATTCTTGTCTGAGGCCAGACATTTGGAGGGGTGGGGGCAAAGCTGGAGAGGAGACAGAAGTGCCCCCAAGAGCAAGGATTTGTGGACTGACACCTTGGGGAAACCCAGCAGAAAGAAAGGAGCCTCAGCCTCAGGGGATTTGCTCTCTGAAGAGAAGTTGTGACTTGTTTCTGATTTGTAAGAAACAACAACAACAACAAAAATTTAATAAAAGCATCAAGATTGGACCAACTGAAGCTCCTTCCCACAGTCTTGGTGGTCAAAGGATAGCCCTGGCTCTGCATGGCTCCTTCTAATCTCTTTAGTCACTTTGGGGTGCATGTTGTCTCCAGGCAGAAGCTGGGGAGGCACTTAAGTGAGTGTCCAGCCAGAGAAGTACAAGTTTCATAAAATATCATCACCTCTTTAGGTGGTGCCTGATGACCATTTTATCTTTCTGTACCTCTGAGATGGCTGTGGTAGGGTGAGCTGTTAGTAGAGGCTTGCCCAGTACCTAGGCCCTAGGACTTGCCCAGTCACATTCCTAGAAGCTCTATGTTCTCAAACCGAAGGCAAATCCCTGCTCTCTTCATTTCCCCTACCTGTCTGAATTAGAATCCTATGACCTTTGGTAATTCACCTCCTCAATATCTACTGAAACAACCTTGAATAGGTTGATTACCTGGTGAATTCGATGATTATAAGGAATACTTAGAGATTTTAAAAGGTAGATATTAATTGAGACTCCCCATCCCTTATCTCTAGGGTGCTTGAGAAGTACATCTGACCACTAAGTCCAATTTCTCACCTGTTAAAATGAGATTAAAATGCCTATACTATCTATTCACAGAAACATTTTGAGAATTTTATGGTTTAAATTACCTGAAAGCACTTTGTAAACCATGAGCCACTATGCAAATGTTAGCAATGATGCTGAAGATGGTCATTAGTCCTGGACCTGTGCAGAGTACATTGTACACAGGCAATAAACTGAACAGGATTTAAATTAGCTAATTAAATTGGAGTTTTAAATTGCTTTTAACTAAGCCATTAAGAAACAGTAGGGTCCAAATGTAGACACCTGAACCTCTGTGTACACAAACAGGCCTGTCTGAAGGGCATCTCAGTTCTTGGGCATCAGCGACAGCAAGCATGTGAGCCTGACTTCTATGTTGGTTCTGTTGACCTTCGGGTGATGGGGTTCCAGCGCTGGATATCTTCCACAGGGGATCTGATATCCTGGACAATGTGGTTAGAACTGTATTTTAAGGGCAATGGGAAGCCATTGGAAAGTTTAGAATAGATGAGTAACCTGATCTAATTCATATTTTAAAAGATGTCTCATGCTGCCTTATGGAGAATGGAATATTTTTTGTTGTTGTTGTTGTTTTGGTTTTTTCCAGCTGACAAGCCTCTGAGACTTCATCCTGTGTCTGAAATTCTCCTACCATGAGAGACTTAAAGGGAAATTGTCCCAGTACCTAACCCTTCTAGAAGAGAACACTCCCAACAGCCGAGACTTTCCCAATCCCTCTGTGGCAGCTAAGGAATGGGTACGGATGCGTCACCTGGGACTTCAAATCTGGTTCTGGTGAGACTTGGAACAAAGCAGATTTATCCCAGTGATGACAGAGGGGGGTGCCATTAGAATCCAAAGCCTAGTGCCAAAGAAATGTCCAGGTCTAGTAGAGGCAGTGATGACATGTTGACCAACTTCACCTTGCATCATGACTTTATTGCAGCTGACTCCTCAGCCTGCTTGGTTCCTGTGCAACTCTGAGGCTGATTCTACTGTCTCTATCAATTTTGTAAATGTCTCAGCAGATTGCTAATGATCATTTTACTGCTTAACTTCACTAGAGTTGTTGGTATCTATTATTTGCTTGCTTGGCAAAGTGAAGAGACTGTTTGGGGGGCTTTCATAATCATCCATCAAGAAGCCACAGTGGCTTGAGTTGAGTATGGAGGTTTAGGTGGAAAATGAATAGAATGGATTTAGAATGATGCTGTAAGAGGACTCAGAAGAATTTCCTGGTGGTTCATATGTAGTCTATTAGTTTGCTAGAGTTATCATAATGAACTAGTTTAGAATTCACAGAAATTTATTTTCTCATGGTTCTGGAGACTAGACATCTAAGATCAAGGTGTTGGCAGGACTGGTTTCTTGTGAGAACTCTCTGCTTGGCTGTCTTCTGGGGTCTTTACATGGTCCTTCTTCTGAACACGTGTATGTCTGTGTCCAAATCTCCTCTTTTTATAAGGATACACATCCTGTTGCATAAGGCCAGTCCTAATGACCTTATTATAACTTAATCAACACTTTAAAGATCTAATTTCCAAATACAATCACATTTTGAGGAGCTGACAGTTAGAACTTCATTGAATTTTGAGGAGACAAAATTATGCTCATAATAGGTGATAAGAGGAAAAGAGGAATCAAAACTTGATATTTGGCTTGAAAACATTTGTGCATGTTTGTGTAAGCCCAGAAACCTTTATCAAGGATATGCACCCAATAATTTATATTGTATGTACTTCATAGTTTATAAACAAAAAGTGATAGTATTATGGATGTTTAAAATGTAGGTCTGATTTTTAAAATAAAATATAAAAATATTTTTAAGAAGAACCTTTGTGGAAAATTTGGGAAGGTATTAAAGACAGAATTAGATTAATGGAAAATATTTGGGTCTATTGAAAAGTTGAGGGAAGAAATGAGGAGACTTTGTTGGCTAAATAAAAAAAAATGCTATTTTGAAAGAAAAAGAGGGGAGCCTAATGTAGGAAGATTTTAGTAAGAAAATCATCAATCATTATACTCTGAAATGGAAGATTTCACAACCAAGTGGCACAGCACCATGCCTCCTTAAATAGCATTAATTACATCTTTTGGAAGTAAAGCTGCACTGAATCCAAAGCTATCTAGATTTGAGACCAGATATTTAGCAGCTAGTAGGAGTTTACCTACATCAGAGATGAGGTATTTCTGAGACAGTTTGTGAAGAGACTGTGTAATCTTGCTTCCTCCCTAGCAATCTGGGCTTAGGAGGGAGGTGTGTTTTAGGGGAAGATGGGGCTGGGCCAGGGGAAGTAAGGATGAAGGCTCACTTTCCAAAAGCTGTGGGGAAAGATCAGTTTGTCAAAGCAAAGCGGGGTTAGTTAAGACCCAAACCTGAGTTTAAACATGGAGAGGTCAGCAAGCCAATTTGTTCCTTTCAAGTCCTGTTTGTCAAATCCTGAAGAGGTGAGCGCAAAGCAGAGTCAAATCCAAATGGATAACTGACCAAAAAGCCAGGAGGAAAGAGAGGCCTCTCACAGGGCCCCATGCAGGCCTGGAGTTGGTGAGTTATGGGATTCAGTGGTGGGAGTCTGTTTTGGTTGTCAAAGAGGTCTTGAAAGGAATGGACATCTTTTTTAGTCCCAGGGAGTTTTCCTGAGACCAAGACCTATATCTGAGGGAAAGAAGGACACCCAAACTGCTAGTCCTTAGTCTAGATTCACCCATCCTTCTATCACCTATCCATTTAGCCCTAAGATTATTAAAAAAAAAAAAAAAGAGTGTAATAAGTACTGACTTTATTCATTCAAACTAACTTTGGGAGAACACTTGCAAAGAAAAGCATTTTTATGAATATCAAATGGGTAGGGTAATAGGTTAAAAGAGTGTTACCGACTAGAGGTTCTTTGAAGATCAGCTTTTAAGACCAGATAAGAGTAATTTGTGAGTAGCACAAAAATGATTACATGCAAATGGATACTTCTGTGGTTTTAAAAATACGTATTTTTAAAATTAGGCTAAACAAAATTGGGCCAGGATTTTGTTTATGGTCTTCACTTATTTAACAGGCTTTTTATTTTTTATTTTTTTCCCCACAGCATAAAGCTAACCTTCATTTCAGACAGTGTCTGAATTAGTAACACATTTAAAAGAATAGCTTTCCTTTTCATGAGAATTATTTCTACTAACTGTAACTTAATAAGAAAAGTACAGCAGCTGGAAGAGAAAAATGTGTTTGTGCTGGTATACATAAAAACTCACGGTAAGTGGTCTGATGTTTTGAATTATTTTAGTTTGTCTCCACTAGAGAGGATAAATCAGAGTTAATGAAATCTAGAAGTCACAGGAATAAAACCATGAAGTTGAAAACATGGCAATACAGTTGCTAGGCTTCCTCTGGAAGCTTCATTTGAACCTTGGAGGGGAGTGACAGTGGAAATTCTGTTCAGAACATCTTCAAAAATTTCAGTCTTTCTACTGGGCAGAGAGCATTGAGATGGTTACGTGCTTGTCCCTGTGGCTCAAGTTCACCCCATGATTAATTACAATCCTGTTTGCCTGGTGGTAATAAGCCTTCCAAGGCGCTAGGCCCCTCCCCCTCCCTGAACTCTGAAGGTATTCTTCATCTTCAAGCACTGTGATTATCAACCAGAAAAAATAATAGTGGCTCTGGAGGCTGCTGGGGCCGGCTTGCTTGCTGGTTCACTTTGCATCTTTTCTCTGTCCTCTTCATCTCACACATTTTCCCTGTGTTGTTTCTCCTTAGGCCATAAAGACACACATGTTCACCTAAACCCTTCCTTACACTGCCTGAGAGCTTAGCAGAAAACAAGTCCATACTTGTGGGGAGCTTAGAAAGGCTAGGCCAGGAAAGCCAGGCTCCGGTGGCTGCTCGCCACAGGCTTTCTGTTTTCTATCCTGCCAGATGGTTTCCAACCCCCTCTCTGTTCCAGAACAGCCTAAAACCCAGGGCAGGCAGCCTGCCCTACCCAAGTGACATCTGTGTTTCTAGGAAGGCCTTCTTCTGCAACTTCCTGCTTATCCTAAAAGCCTTCACCAGGGGATACTTATGTTAGCAGAGGTCATAATCCTCCTTAAAATGCAAATCCCCCTGGGTGAAGAGAGAAATTGTAGCCCAAACATGCTTCACACTTGATGGGAGTGAGTTTCTGCACCAGGAAGGGCACGGACTTGCTTGGTCTCTGTAGGTCCAGAACATGAAGGGATTAAGCTCTCCTGAGCACAAGGTTAACAGGAATTCCAGTGATGACACAGACAGGAATTGAGGCACCTGGAGAGGCGCATTCAGGGACCATCTGAGACAGTTCTAATCTCCCATAGTAGCTCTGGTCTGCCTTACTATTGTAGCATAGTAACTGTTTTTCGTAGGCTGTCTTCCTACCCAAGAGCAGGCAGAGACTGCATTTTTTCATATCTATATTCTTAGCGCTGAGCACAGTGTCTTAAACACAGTGTGTCCCCATGGACTATTTGCAGAATGAATGAATCAATGAATCAATGAATAGCATGTTGACTGTGTTCTCCCACATTAAAAGCCACTTCTAACAATTCCCCAGCATCCTTATCAAGACTGGTCACCCTGGAACAACAACACTGGATGTCACCTTTGTCCAAACTTGCAGGGACTTCTGAATCTGTCTTTGCACAATAGGCACTGGGGCCCTTTGCATCCCTCTGGGGGCTGTGCCAGGGCAGCTGCTTTCCCACCCTGCTCACTCCCCAGTTGAGTCTCTGCTTTTTTTCCAAACCTTTCCACCTGGCTGAAAGCCAGGGAGGCCTCTAAGTCACACTCAGAATTTCCATGACAGTAAATAGACTAAATGAAGCTCTTTCCAGCCCCTGAAAGAGATCTCTTCCAGTCCAGTCGTGTCTGGCAGCATCCCCCCCGCCCCGCCCGCCCCCATTTTGATACAGGCCTGTGGAAGGTCAATGACTCCTTTAAAAATAAAGGAAAACATGGACAAGTGCCCAGTTCCTAACCTGCTGACGGTGCAGTTTTCTGCTGAAGCTTTCACAGTGATTTTTCACAAAGGTCTGCAATCTATTATGCTACAGTTGACTGCTGCATTCAAATGTAAAAACAGATCCTTGGATCAACACCCTATAAAAAGCCAAGAAAAATGTGGTAGTGTTCTTTCCTGGCTTGAGCCAAGAACTTTCTGAGGGAGGAATCTTTTGCAAGCCGGCAGCTGTACCTGTGTGGTTTGCACCGTAATGTGGCCAATTCCGAATGCCGGCAAGTTGTAGAGGTTTCAGGTATTAGCATCCTCATCCTGTAATGAGGAGTGAAAGATGCAGAAGGAACTAACCACCGAATTACTTTCACAGAATCAGTGTTCTGGGAAAGATACCACTAGGGCTTTCATTTCATCCAGTTAGTCCTGCCTGGACTAAACCATTCTGGAGGGTGGCACTTTAAGGCCTTCTGCTCAAAATATGCTCCCCAGCTAAAATACAGATGCTTTCTTAAAATAAAACAACACACTGGCAGCCCAGAGATCCTGGCTGAGCCCAGGCTGAAACAAATTTTCATGCCTCCTTGGACATTGCTTGCCATCAGCGCATCAAATACACACAGGAAAACTGTTAGTTAAGAAAGATCACTGGGGATATTTGAAACTCTAGAAAAAAGATATCCTTATTCTTCTTCCTGTCAGCCTGTTACCTTTCTCCTATAGTCTTTGTATCCCCAACCCCTAAGGATGTATTGAGGTGGTGCGGAGTGCAAAGTGTCAGGAGCAGTTGGATAACCAGTTTTACTCTATTTTGCTGGGCTATAACTGCTGTCAGTGCCACCCTGGCATTAGACACGTGCACTTATCCCTTCCCCCAGAAGACTGGCAAATTGGCCTTCATATTCTGCCTACTTCATTTTTTCACCTATTGGCAATTACCTTGCTGAGATCATTGTTTTTCTCTTCTGTATTTTTAGTGTATTATGAAACTTGCAGCAGGATGACTATCTCAGATCTGGTCTTTGCTTTTCAGAGTTTAGCAAGCTTTATTTTGGCTGAGTGTATGGAAGCCACTTTCACTGTGTAACAGGAAGATTTACTTTATGCTGCTTCAGCCAAATATAGCCTTTGTTTTTGTTTTCGGCCTCATATGCAACCAGGTATACGTGTATTTGAATAAACATAGTCCCACCTAGCATATGCATGCATGCACACACACAGACTTCTCCCACATTTAATTTTCTAGAAACAGCTTTATTGAAAGATAATTGATAAACAAAGAACTGTTCATACTTAATGTGTATAGTTTTCTGAGTTTGAAGATATGCTAAAACCCATTATACCATTATCAAAATAAAAGTAACAAACATATCCATCTTCAGGGAATAAAAACCCTTAACATGAACAAATTCTACCCCCTTCCTAAATTTTTAAGTGCACATTTTAAACTGTACATTGTATAGCAGAAAAATATTTTGTTATATATCTATGTCATATTTTCTTTATCCATTTGTGTAGCAATGAAGACTGGGTTGCTTCTACATCTTAGCCATTATAAATAATCCTTTGTATAATTTAAAAGGAATCAACATTAAATATTAGATTCTGTTCTTGAGTCTAAAATTTGGATTCACTCACTGGCTTATCCTTGGTTTGTAGTCAGTTGTCAGTGTCTATATTATGTCACATATCCTGTGCCTAGCACAGTACCTGGAACATGATAGAAACTCAATGCATGTTGAAGGAATGAAGGTAAAAATTGACAAGTAATTTTCAGATCAATTTTCAGGCTTGGAGAAAATTTGAGCAGGCTTCAACCATCCATTCCCATCACTGTCTCTTACATTACCTTATAATTGCTTTATAGCATTTTCCCCCATCTGAAATGATTTCATCTGTTTGCTTATTTTTTTTGTCTGTGCTTTTGTTTTTTAAAAATAAGGTATTAGAGGAAAAGGACCAAATCAGGTTTTTTTTTTGTTTTTTTTTTTTAATTGTGATATTTCCCAATGCTTAGAACAATGTCCAGCATCTAGTAATAACTCAATAAGGATTTGTTAAATGGCTACATGTATGAACCCTCCTTTTCCTGGTCCCAGAAGCCTGGAGAGAGCAATCCATAGGAAGCAGCTTAGAAGTGAAGAGCTCAGCTTCTCCTGATCCCTCCTTTTCTCTCCATTGCCTTCCCTGACTGGATCCTGGAGTGCCTCACATGATCTGTCCTTGAATGTCCAGTTTTCCCATCTCAGCAGCTGGTGCTGGTCCCCAGTGTCCTTGCTCTCTGGCTTCCACCTCTGTTCCCGATGATGTGGCTGGGAATTGTTGCCTTTGACATGCTGCCACCTCTGCTCCCATCGGCACTGTTGTGGCAGTGGTTCCCTGCCCGGTCCTGTGATGCAGCTTTGAGCTGTCACTCCTTTCCCACACCTCACAGCTTGCACACATGGAAATGGAGCCCTGACACGCCCACGTGGGGCGCAGCCTCTGGGTTGAATAGTTTACCGCTCACCCCGACCTGCCTCTGACATGCTCCCTGGCTCATTCCTCATCTTCCTGCCATCTGTCTCCTTGTCCTGTTTTCCCACTTAAGCTCCTACAAAGGCCTCCAGTTTTGACCTTTGGCTTCTCTCCTGGACCGCAGTTGATCCTCTCCCTCTGGCTGCAATATGGTCAGCTGGCCTAGGCTAAGTGGCCTGGGCCTTCCAGCCTGCACCACTGCTTTACCCCTCCAGTGGGTAGTTGTGTGTGCCAGCCCCTCCTCACCACCTCTTCTCTAGGCTGTTCTTTCAATTCTCTTGGTCACTATAGTGCTTGTCCTTTCCTCCCTATTTCATGCTGATTTTGTGATGTCAATGTTACCTCTTGATTTCTGGGGACAGCACCAGATTGGATGTGGGAAATTAGCTTTAAGCTGTTTCTTATGCCATGATCATCATGATATATGTCATTTATCATGCACTTTCCATGCACCAAGCATAGTGAAAAACACTTCATGTGATCTTGTCTGATGATCTTTAAAGTTCTTTTGAGCTATGTATCAGTGAACTGACTCCAAGTTCATACCACTAGAAATTGGCAGTTAGAATTTAAGTGTGGGCCTGTCTGACCCCAGCCCTCATGGAATCACTACACTGCACTGTCTTTCTATAACTTGCCTTTGTTTCTATACCTTTTTGGCAGCCCCTGTACTTTCCTTGGAGTCTGAGGGTCCTTAATTCAAATCTCTACTCTGGAACTCTGGCTATATAATCTTGGATGAATTATTTCTTTCCTAGTCCAAGATGTGGCATGGGATAGTTAAGGTTGAGCTTGGCCTTTTTACCTAGCTGAATCTTAGCTCTGTCAAGACACAGTCTCTCCTCTGTAGTTCATAAGGGTGATAACAACCATGACCTTGGTAAGCTACTATGCCAATCTCTATCACTGTTCCTCCTCCTCCTCTCCTCTAGCTACATATTGAGTACGTGCTATGCATTTGTCACTGTGCCTGGCAACTTTACATAATATTACTTTTATTTAACTTTTACAACCTTATTATATAGATATTATATAGATTAACTTTTACAACCTTATTATATAGAAAAACTAAATTATTGAAGTTCATCAGCTGACAAGTGGCCTCCTTAGGATTTGAATACACATCTTCCTAATTCTGAAGCCTGCTCTCCTTCCCCTGACATGTTTTAATTTACTGAGTGGGCTGACAGAATTGCTTCCACCCCACTCTTTGCTATAATTGATTTCCCATGAGCACACTATCAGTACAGTAGCAAAGGCAACTTGCAATGTAGTTAAGAATTTAAGGGAAATTTAAATTATAATGATCTTTAAAAATTTGAAGACCATACTGGTCAAGCTTTGGGAAGGCTGTGGTGCAGGCAAGATGTGTTTTATGTTATGGTGCATGAGGTCAGACACCAAAAGGGGTTGGAGAAGGAAACTGTTCTCTGGATTTCTGTGTAACTCCCAGGCTAAGTGCACTACTCCATTATAGATGTGGCACAGTGCTCTCTCTTCTGATTGCTCTACACACAGCAGCTTCACGTTGCACTACGTAAAGGTGAGACATTATTCTAGGTGAACCACACTGAATATTCAAATCTCTATTAAATCATTTTAGAGAATAGGAAGTGATGACCGAGCTGACATTTGTGAAACCTCGAGAGTCATCTAAAATGATGTTGGGGGTAAGAAAGGTACTGTGACGTTGCATGTAAGCTTTTTGCAGCTCTAAACAAGGACCTGTGTTGCTGTCATGTATGGCAGAGGGCTGGGCCCAGGTGCTCACATATGCCTCTGGAATACCTGCTTGCTCTACAAGAGGATTGAAGGATTTTTTGTTAGTTTGTGTTGGTGTTTTTGTTTTGTTTGTTTGTTGTTTTTTAAAGTGTATGAAGAAAGCAATAGAAAGGCCAATACAAATAGCTGTGTTTTGTTACTCAATTCTCATTGACCTCACATTATTTTTCATTGTGAATGGAAAAATTAATACCTCTAATTGAAAACTGTCTTTTGATTTTGAGGAATGTTATGATTCTTAATATTAAGAGGGCAGGAGGAGGTAAAGTGCATTCCTTCTCATTAGAATTGACTGGGAGGCATCTTCAAATTAGAATACACCTTCCTCTTTCTCTTGCAGGGACCATTTCTTCAGTTGAGAATCATTACCCAGTATGAATGGAGAATACATAGAGTGCTTGGGCACAGCCATTGGATGGGTTGAGATGAGGGGAAAAGACAATAAATTGTTCCAACCCTTGTATTCCTAGAGGTAACACTGCCTAAGGACTGAAATATAGATGTTATTAAATAAATACTTGTTGAATAACAAATATGCAACATGGAGCTCAAGAAATGTCTCCTTTTGGAACGTTTACAGCATTTCCTTGCATTCTTCAGTGTCAATGGACTAGGTCTGGAGACTGTGGTTTTCCAGTGGACACAGGGCTAACAAATGTTATTTAAGACAGATTTGACGAGACCCTGAGTCAAGCAGACTTTCTCTGGGGCTTGGATGACAACCTATAACATTTTATTGGTGAGGAAGCTGTCTGGTGCCTGAAAAGAGTGACTTCAGGAGTCTCCAGATGCATGGCTTGGCATGGCTTCTGACTTCCTCAGATGGGCAGAGGGAGGGATAAGTTTCTCATGGGGACTTTGTGGATAGTAGCACGAACAAGAGGAAACATCATCAAGAGGAACTATTAACATTGATAACTAAGGACACTGAGGCAGGTGGGCTAGTTTATAAACATGTGAAGCATCTTATTAGATATTCCCAGAAAAAAGATAAGAATTGTGGTGGGGTGCCAGTGTCATGCAGGTACACATTTTCAAAGTGGAAGATTCTTTGGTTACATAAGTATGTGTCATTTTGAGCGATACTTAATGGCTATTGGAACATATTCCAATCAAGAAATATTAGAGGTAAGAGCCTGACACCTTCAGGGTCCAGAATGGCTGTGACCTCATTCTATACTTTGATGGCTGAGTGATTGGCTGTGGTATCTGAGTTAGTCCTGTTGTGTTGCTGTTAGATTGTTTCTTCTAGCAAAAAGAAAATCTCTCAGGATTTCCTTTTTAAGAATCATCCACTCCCCCTTAGCATTATTTTCTGTCCTTGGCTACTTTGCTCTTCTTTCCCTTAGTTTAGCTTTCCCACCTAAATTATATTTCTAATTTAGAGTTTTGTACATTTCGACCTGTTGAGACAAGGAAGGAGGGAGGGGGAAGAAGCTGATGGGAGGTTTTGTCACTAACTCACATTCTAACAAAAGGGCAAGTTACAACCTTCCCGGGTTTCCTTCCATTTTCTAATCTGTACCCTGAGGACCCAAATGCTGAATTACTGCCCAGAGCTTTAGTGAGGAAATGCCCTTAAAAAGCTCATAAAACCACCCTGAAATGTAGAGGGCTGTGCCCAGGCCCAGTAATCCGTGCAGTCTTTTGTACAGATCACAAACACAGGTGGGCAGCGCTGGAGTGCCAAGGAAGCAGGGAGCCTCCACTGGGGTAGGAACAGGCAGCAGATTTGGAACTGTAACAGGTTTCATGAAGGAGACTGCAATGTTCAGACAGGCAAGGCAGAGGTTTAGGATTAAGAGTTTATCCAAAACATCTGAAATGAGCACTGTATGCAGAGTAGAGAAAAAGCACGGGTTTTAGATCCAGCAGGAGCGGAGTTTAAGTCATGGTTCTTACACTGGTTTCATCTGCATTACCTTGTCTGAGTTTGAGTTTCCTTGTTGGTAACATGACATTATAACAAAAATCCATCTTGAAAGGTTGCTATGGAGATTAAAAGTGATAGCCGACCTTACAAAACAGACACAGTGGTGAATCAATTACGTTTTGTTCTTTACCTTGCTTGTTTTTCCGTTTATGGCTTATTCTGAAATTTTCTTTGGAAGAATCAAAATAAAGAATAAAAAATTCAAGATGTAAAATCTTGGCAATATGAAAACCACTGTATTTGAGTGGGTGAAATGATGAACAAAAACCTAGCCTCCCAACCTTAAGAAAATTCCTGTGATTTTGCTCTGAGGAATCAATGAAGAACCGGAGAGGCATTGTCAAGCTTACACCATCACCACCCACATGATCAAGTCCAGCCTTCCTTTGGTGCAATGGAAATCGGAAACACGGGGTGATGGGGTTGGCAGAGACAGGGTAGTTTAATGGATGGAAGGAAATTGAGCCCCAGGCACATGGAAGTGCTTGTTAAGAGTCACTGAGCTGAAAATAGTTTTCAGATTCAAGACTTAAACCCGGGTCTCATGATCCCTCAGTTTATTCCAAGGCTGATATTGGACTTGAAGTTTGCACGTTATTCTATGTATATAGTAATAGAAATGTCCTTTGCTTGGGTTTCTTGTAGTTTAAGACAAAGTTCAAAATTGGAGATGTAACAGCTAGGTTCATTGAAAATGGGCATTTGAGTTCTTGAAAGTTTATGTGGGTCCAATCTCCAAATAAAGTGTGTTAATCTTTCCTCATGGAAAGATTAGGCTGAGATTAGGGGGCGGGATCAGCTATATAACCATGCCTAATCTCTAAATTAAGAAGCAGAGAGAGGGCCTGTTTGTTCCTGCAGATACAAGCTCCATGCTGCCCTGCTCTGCTTCAGGGGGCTGACTGTGTGGGCTTCGCAAACCTGCTTCCTTTGCCCTCTGTTTTCCCGATTGTTTTGGCAACTGGTGCGCTTTGGCAAATGACCAGAGAGAGGGAGGAGAGTAAGGCTGGGGAGTGAATTCTTCTGGCTTTGTCCCTTACCTTCTTTCTGAAGGCTGCTACGCAGCTACCTTCTTTGGGTTCTGGTAACATCTGTCCCCTGTTGAGTTCCTTAAATTCTGCCCACAGTCTTACAGTTAGTCTTATTATTATCATCATTATTATTTGATATTGAGGATTGAACCCAGAGGGGGCTTAAACACTGAGTGATATCTCTAGCCCCTTTCTTATTTTTCATTTTGAGATGGTGTCTTGCTGAGGCTAGCCTCAAATTTGGAATCCACCTTCTTCAGCCATCTGAACTGCTAGAATTATAGTCATGTGTCCCTTCACCTGGCTAGATAGTATCTTTATTAAATTTGCCTAAAATTCCGTGATTTAAGTATGTCATTTTTCCCCTAAATTACTACTCCGACTGATATAGGGTCTCTTCAATTTCACAGAAAAGAACCACAATATTTAAAAACTGAACTCAAAAGACAAAAAAAAATTAAGAGTAGTTTATCTTTGAAAAGAGAAAAGTGAATAGTTAAAAAGTAAAATTTTCAAACTATCATTAACTTTCTTATTGATTCTTTTTTAGTTATACATGACAGTAGAATTCATTTTGATTATTATTATTACAAGCAAGGAATATATCTTATTCTAGTTAGGACTCCATTCTTGTGGATATACCTGATGGTGGGATTCACTATGGTATATTTATAAAAGTACATAGGAAAATTATTTTGAATTCATTCAACTGTCTTTCCCTTTCCTATCCCTCCTCCTTTCCCTTATTTTCATTTGTCTAATCTACCAAACTTATTTTCTCTCTGCCTCACCCTTATTGTGGGTTAACTTTCACACATCAAACTTTGGTTTTTAGGGATTGGCTTATTTCACTTAGCACGATAATCTCCAGGTTCATCCATTTACTTGCAAGTGTCATATAGTCATTCTTCTTTATATTATTAACTTTTTTTTAAAGATTTTCCTATTTTTTTTCCAACTTGTTCTAATTGGTTATACATTACAGTAGAATACATTCTAACACATCATACATAAATGGAATATAACTGCTCCTGGTTGTACATGATATAAGATCACACCGGTCATGTTATATCATTAACTTTTTAATAAAGGAAAAACATTTTCTCTTGAAATTACTTTGTTTACCATTAATTGAATATTTTACTGAATTCTGTGGGCATTCAAGGTGAATTGGACATGGAGTTGGACTTCAAGGAAGCTATAGGAAGGTCTGGAAAAATCAGGCAAAAGGAAACTGCTGAAGGAGCAAGGGCTGCTGTTGTTAGAGCTGACCTTGGAGGATTCTGATAAAAGTGACAAGGTGGGGGTGGGGGGAAGATGGGAGAGGAGGTCACGAGGAGGGATAATTAAACAAAGGAGATAGCAGGTCATAAGAGTATTACTTGGTACGTGGCTTGGACTACCCTGTAGAAGATACTTTTTTAGATATCTGCTCAGCTCACAATGACTCTTAACTGTATTCCTCTTTCATTGCATAGCAGAGTGGCTCTTGAAAGCCTCTTGGATTGGTCCCCCTACCTGGACCCAGGTGAGTAAGACCATCCCGGACCATTCAGAACTCCATCTCTGGAAGATGGAACATGGTCCAAGAGTTATATAGACCTCTGGGTTGATTGGACCCATAATATGTGAACAGAGAGAAAAACTGTGGGTAACCTTATTTTCATTCATGACAGCTAGAGGTTTGCAGAAATATGGAGGAACACAGAGAAAGTCTGTGAAGGAGAAAAAGAAAAGATAAAAACAGAGATCTAGTAGCTTTCATCTTTGGATCCAGACCTTCCATAAGCTTGCCTAATTCCTGTCCTTGGGTGCAAGGAAGAGCCATGTATGCTTAGAGGAATTGCATGTGTGCTTTTTTACTTAAGTCAGCTTGAGTTTCTTGTGTTGTTTTAAAGCAAATAATATTAATTAAAACATTCACGGAAGAGAGCAGTAAAATGTAAGGTTGGAAAGTATGTTTGGGTCAGATATGAATAAATGGATAAATGAATCATACCTGGCACTACAAATATTGAGTTGAAATAGCACCAAAAGGGATTTAGGTACTTATAGAAATGCCTGTTCATCAAAAAGGCTTTTAGCCCTTGCAGTACTTATCAAAAATGTAATGGAAATTCTTCCATGTGGGACTCTAAGAACAGGACAGACCTAGCTCAGTGGTGATATAAAAATAGTTATGCCTGAAGCAAGAGTGAACACCAAGAAAAAGGAGGGCTGGCTGGACTCTAAAACCTCTTGAGGTTACATTTCGGATTCATGATAGAGTGTTCAAAAAGCAACAGAGATTTTGAAGTCAGATAGGCATGGGCTTGGATGTTTGTTTTAGTTTTAAATTCCCCAGGTTTAAAACGGGGTTAAAAATATGGCTTTTGCGGCTATTAAATAGTATAACATAGCAAAAGCAATTATCACAAGATCAAGCATGTAACTAGACATTAAAAAAATGTTACCACTTAACCTTTTTTTTTTTTTTTTTGGTACAATGTTTGAAAGCCATAATAATGCAATTGCTACTGAAAAAAAAAATAAAAACTTCCGTCTACCTCAAATCTGTTTCTTTCTCTCTTCTTCCTTCTTACAGCTATTTATTTAGACTTAATACACATTTGTTTCAGCTAAAAATTAAATACATCCCCATAATGTAATATACTTAAGTAGAACTTTTTAAAATATAATGTTATCTCTTCCCTTAGATTGTAAAAACTGGTTGTACTTCACAAGACATTTAATGTGTATGCAAGACCCTTCATTTAATCATTTGTATTTTTACTCTGATGTCAAATGCCTATGGAGAGTTAGCATTCTCCTGACTGAACTTCTCTGGGTTTTGTTGCTGGGTGGAAGAGGTGGCAAGATGTAGACTGCTCTCTCACATATATAAGATTCTTCAATGTAAGGAATCCCTTCTTCACTTGTTCCTTCGAAACACAAGAAACACCTTCATCATATTAAATACTGATCTGAAGAGTTCCGGAAAAGATGAGGGTTCTCAGTGGAATTACAACTTGGCAGAGACTTTAGTAGGGTGGACAGTCACAGCCCCAGAGGGCTACAGTGTTCTGAAAATCATCAGAAGAGGGGCCACTCTGAAATCAATAAAAGAAAAAAAGCCAAAGAAGGGAGAGATTTAAGAATAAGTGGTTGAGAAGAGACTACACCAAAGCCCTTGTTAATTATTAGTAGAATTGAGATGAATTATAGCATTACTAAATTTTATTTCAGATTATTAGAATTTAGAGCTGAGAAAATACAACAAAGAGGGGTAAAGTGATTCAAGGTAATCTGGCTATTTGATTTAGAACTCCTAGGCACAGACTGAATCTTCCCTAGCTCAGTTAGGATCCTCATTGTCTGCATCTAAGTATATTTGTTAGTTTGGAGATATTGTAAAGAAAAACTCTATATCAGGCAGAATGAGGCAGAGCCTCTCTCCTGATCAGTCTAGGCAGTTTTACTGGCTTGGGTTTTAAGATCACAACTATTTCAATGTCTTGTCTTATATATGTTCCTGGGAAATACTTCTGGTAGCATTTTTTTTTTTTTTTTTTTTTTTCAGCAAAGCATGCCACCAAATCACTTTTGTCAGTTCTGTTCCTGATCAGAATGTCTGGAAACTACACTGACTCCACATTATTTGTGTGGCCAAGAGACCTTGGAGGCGCCATCTTTAAAGTATTTTATCCAGTGAATGGACAGTTCTGTGTGCCTTAGCAAATCCTCCCTCCATGGAGGAGGGCCCAACAGTTTACCCTGAGATTGTTACAGTTCCCCTGAACACTCAATTCTCCAATCTGACATATCCCAGGTAATCTAATTAGCTCTTCCTCTGTGTTCTATCAAGTCTTTATTCTCTCCACAGGACCAGAGGAGGAGAAAGTATTTGCAGATGTTCTAATAGAAAAGTAAAAGCATGTTATATAATTTCACAGAACTGAGGCTCTCTCTTAGGTCAGCATTGTGGCTGTATGTTAAAATTTTAGTAATTTGGATAAGCTATGGCTTCTGCTCTCAAGGTGAAATGTATCATCAGTGAAATGGGAAATGTCAAAATGCTACAAAGGTGAGGTCAGGTGACAAAGATGTAGAGATCATATCAGGTTGGGTGATTTTAAGTGACTTTGGACAAACTGTAGCACTGAGATGGCCTTCAAATGATGGATAGGATTTTGTTTTGTTTTTTGAACTGGGTACTGAACCTAGGGGTGCTTTACCACTTAGCTACATACCTAGTCCTTTTTATTTTTATTTTTGTAGTGCTGGGGATTGAACCCAGGGCCTTGTACATGCAAGGCAAGCACTCTACCAACTGAGCTATATACCCAGCCCCTGGATGGATAGGATTTTATAAGCCCAATAAATGGGGATGTGGGAAAAGGATGTTCAGACAGAGGGAAGAACAGGAGCAAGGACCAGCAACAGTGGAGTATGAGCCTTGATCAGGAGACTTTGAATGGCTTAGCTGGGAAACTAAGGAAAGGGAATGGGAGGGAAGAAGAGCTGGTTAGAATCAGATGGAAGAAGTTGCTCCTGGAGGGTTTTTTATTAGAATAAATTTTGAGAAAGATGACTCAAATATCTTAAATGACTCTGAGGATAAGGGTGATAAGGCCTAGTGTGTTCACTCAGGTGCCTGGGAGGAAGCCACAAAGGAGGATGGGAGCTGGAGCTGTGGAGAGGCCACTTGCTCACACTTAGGGAGTGCTGGAGCTAGAGTGTAAGTGTCCAGCTCCTATTTGTTTGTAAATGTTCAAATTTACTTTGTTCTGCCATAGATTATTTTGTTAATCCCCCCCCCTCAGTTTATTTACTAAGGTTTAGTGAATATAGAATAAGATGTATTCTCAGGGAACAAAACTTGATGCTGTTAAAAACATGACACATCACTCCTGAGAGCTGCGTCCTGTGCAGTTTGAACTTCGAGAATACTTAAATGGCCTTTTCTTGATGAAAGCCCTTAATTGAATTTGGAGTTTGGTTGGTTTTTTTGTTGTTGTTGTTGTTGTTTTTTAAACTTTATCCAAAGAAGTGGAAGATTGCAAGAATAAAGATGCCTGTGTGACAGAAAGCACTTTGTTGACTTGTTCTGACCAATGTGATCTGATTGTATATATTTATGTTGATACAAAGAAGGTACTATTTATAAATATATTTTGGGCTGTGGGGTTGGGAGATCCAGTAATCTGACAGTTCTCTAGTGTTTTTGTCCAAGGCAATCTTTGAAAGGATTTAATCTAGACTTTAGGAAAATTGAAAATGTTGATGACCAAAGAAAGGCCAGGCATAATAATCAATTCAATCCCAGATGTGAAATATGCAAATTCAAGGGAAGAATTGTTGATGCTTTTGCAAGGAGATGACCCGGAAGAACTCTGGAAGAGTTCAGACAGCTTGCACTCTATGCTCCATCTCCTTATAAAATGGAAGTCCTTGGTGGTTCTTAACATTGTGTCCTATGCCAATGCCTCTGTTCTAAATCACTCTGGCACATAGTAGGTGCTCAATACATATTATGTGGAGGAGATGAAGTGACTCCTGATTCATAAAATGGCTTTGGAAGAATTGGAATCTTCAGGTTGATCTGTAGGGAAAATAAGTGGTTTGAGAATAGAGAAGTTACGCAAGCGTGTTATGAGGGACTGGGTAAAATGTCAGACCTTGGAGGGTCAAGCAGCTGCTGGGGAACGCAGCCAGGGCAGCCATCCTGTGTTCCCAGGGGAAGAAGGAAGGCGCTGCGCACCTGTTTCAGGAATTGCTCTCTGCTTGAGGATCAGCAGCTACTTTTAGTCCATGAAAACACTCCTGGCTCTTAAGTCAGTGAGTTGAGGATATCCAGGAGAGGAGCATCGATTCATTTTGACTAACACTTGCCTAGACTAACACTTTCCTATTTCAAAGGGCTACTGTACTTGGGTTTCTATCCTTTTTGCTGCATTTTCTGTCTATGGGCAATGGCTCATTGTCCTCGGAAAATCTACATGCCCTGTATAGAGTTTAAGAAAATGCAAACCATGAGCATTATTTTATTGAATCTACATTATATCTTCCTCATTTTTATACATCAGGTATCAGAGAGGTTACTTGGACACGGTCACACAGCTAGAAGGTGGCATAACTGAAATTCCAACACAGGGCTCTTGGCCTAAGCATGGTATTTTTGTCTTTTGCACCGCAGCAGACAGGCTTCATTTTACCTTCACTGCCAGGGCAGCAGGGCTGGTCCTGCTTCAGCATTTTGGCGTCAGACAGGCTGGAGATCAAATTCCAGCTCCACTCCTTCTAGAGACTACGTGACCTCAGGCAACTTGCTTGACTTTTCCAAGCCCACTTCCTCCCTGTTTGTTGAGAATCCTGATTCCTCTTCACAGGCTCGTTCTCCCCCTTAAATAAAGATGAGTGCTGCCTTCATTATGTGGATAAAGAAGACTGAGTTAAGACACTATTTGCAAATTTGTGCAAGGCAGACTGTCCTCAATGCAGAAGCAATGTGCTTGCCCTAGGCCTTGGGATTGAGAAGGAGAAACAAAGATCTGGTTTAAAGCCCCCAGTTGCTTAATGTCTCCCAGATCCCCCATTCCTTATTCTAGGAAATGCTAACAGCCCTCCTGGGGTGTAGGGGAGTTTACTGAGAACATGCATATATAAACTCTCTATGAATTAAATTTCCACACCTTCCTTAATTCTCATTATTAGAATAAGTCTCATTACTTCCAAATCAGGCCTCTCGACTTAGATATTTTTTTTTTTTTCAAATTTTACATGAAGTATCTACTTTCTCCTTTGGTGGAAGCAGAAGATTGTAAAAGAAAGAGGAATTGGAGGTAAGCACATGCTTCCCATTTACTCCTCCTGACCTCCTTCCTGCAATGTGTATTTTGAGGTTTTTTTCACTGTGGGGCTTTTGGCTTCATCCACATCTTCAGGCTGGATGAGTCTGCTGTTGTCTCTCCTTTTGCCTGAGAAGGAAATGCTGGAGGAGTCTATTTTTAAGGGTTGCATCCTGGGAATGTGGACACAAGGCAGGGGAGAGATGGGACAGGGAGTAGGCTCCATTCCACACTATCCCCAGCCCTTAGTGCAGTACTTGGCATGGTAAGAGGTTCTTTGTAAATACTTGTCCAATGAATGATTGTGGGGAATTGGTGGCAGGGAGAAGGGCCAGATGTGGAGAGCTGATGGAAAATCAAGAAGTGTGGCCAAAAATTTCACTGCTCTCCCTGCTGCTTTCAGACAGGTTAATGCCAGACTGCTCTGGAAGCTATAACAGATGAGGCCAGGCTCATAGGCCCATAAACAAAACTCACTGTTGTTTTCATTTCTTTATCTTGCAGACAAACACATCAGCTATTTGAAAAAGCTGCCCCACAAAACAATCGACAAACCCAGCAGATCCGGAGGCTCAGCATATACATCCTTCCCTTCTAGAACCTCCGAAGTGCTAATAACACCGTTTACATTTAAATCTGGCAGCATCCAGATGAAGAAGGCCAGTGTAAATGGGTTATGTTGGACAACTCCCCTTGCACAATTCCTTCCCCCTGAGTCATGACCCTGGCAAATTACAAATGGGAAGCAATTCAATGAGAAGCTGTGAACAGTCTCTTTTAAGGTTCTTCTTCCTTGCAGGGGCCCAGCATATGCTCAACCACATTCTCACCCCTGAATCAGTTTCTAACCAATTAAGCTGTTTATAATCAATATATTTTATTTTACCTATTTGGGGATTTATAGCCTGCTGAGTTTCAAAAGGCATTAAGGTCCTTTAACATTTCAAAATAAAATAAGGAAGTAAGGGTAAAAATAGAAACCTATGAAATGAGTAAGGGAGTAGGTGTTATGAGGCACCTGAGATGACCTAATTCTTGCAGTTAGTGAACTAAGCCCTGACTTCATTTGTGGTTAGACCAAAAGGGAGCACATATTGCTTATATAGCTCTCATTGCCAGGTCAAAGTGGAAAAAAAGAGTAGCATACACAAGTGTTTGTAGAACTAGACTATAGCTTTGAAATACAGTATTCAAACATATTTATTCTGTCAACAACGTCAAGAGAAAAGAGTACATACGACATCAACTGCCAGCAACCTCTTAGGCCTGAAGTCACACTGACCTGCACTAAATATTTGCCTTTGCATGTCCTGTTCCCTTGGGCTGGAAGGGTCTTTCCAGCAGTCCACTCACTTCCATCCAGTCCCCTACTCAACCTCTCAGTGTCCATTTGATCAGGGAAGGTTTCATCTCCTACCCAGACAGGACAGGCCCTTGTCACAGGGCTTCAGAGCACTGCCTGCCTTTTTCCTTTAGATTACACACTGTAGTATGCATTTACTCACTGGTGTCACTTAAGAGTCTGTCTTCCTCACTAGACAGATACTCCCTGAAGGCGTGAGCTGCATGGTGTTAGCTCACCCCTGTATCCCTTCCTCCTCCCAGCACACCTGCACCCTGTCCAACTTCTGTAACAATAGCAACAATGATGATAAGAGAAATAGCTAAAAACTGAATTCCAGGAATTCTCTTAAAGGTTTATAGCTAAATATTCATTGGGGCCTCAAAATAACACTTTATAGGGGCTGGGGATGTGGCTCAAGCGGTAATGCGCTCACCTGGCATGCACGGGGTGCTGGGTTTGATCCTCAGCACCACATAAAAATAAAATAAAGATGTTGTATCCACCGAAAAACTAAAAAATAAATATTAAAAAATTCTCTCTCTCTAAAAAAAAAATAATAACACTTTGTAGTGAGTGTTGTCCTTCTGTCATAGATGTGGAGCTCTGAGGTTGAGTAATTGTCCAAGGTCACAGAACTAGTAAGTAAAGGCAGTTACATGTTAAATACAGACAGATTCAGAGTCTGAATTCCTAATGATTGTGCTCAGCAGCTCCCTCAATACATATGTGTTGGATGAATGAACGAATGAATGAATGATGAATTCAGAAAACACTATGACCCAGTAATTTTGCTTTCTTATCATTTGACTTAATAGAAATAAGACCTGAAGAATCAGAATGAGTCGTGCATATATCACCAAACTTCCTCTGAGCTCTCAACTGATAATTCAGTATTAGGCCAAGGCTAAGCCATAAGCAATGAAAATGATTGAAAATGTTGACCAAGGTAACTGTGGGGTAGATGGGCCAGCTAGGCATATAAATCCCAAATCTGAAGTTTACATAGGTATATGAGGGCTATCATCATGTTGTCAAATTTTAAGAGTTGGATTTGCATTCTCTTCTAGAGAAAAAGAAGCAGTTAAGTAAGAATTTGCTGTATTGACAGCAAACTGACTCAGTATATGAGTCATTGGAAGGTTCGAAGGTAGGATTAGGGTCAATATTTTTCTCAAAAGAATTTGAACTCTTATCAAGCTCTCCCAATGCAATTGGGTGGGACCCCAGAACCGAGAGAGATGACTCTGGCATGAAAAGTCATTAAGATAGGTGCTGCTCAACAGCTTCCTCTTCAGCAGAATCTCATAAGGCCTATGACATACCTGATTTGAAGTAAGGCTGTATCTTAACAACAAGTCTGCCAGAATCGGTACTGAAAACTGCACTTAGAAGACGCCTAATGACTTGCTTATTGGATGAGGCTGCTAATGTGTAGGCATTGTAATGTCAGGAGGGGTTTTGTTTTGATATATTTGATGCAGAGTTACTCTTTCTGTAATCCCAATCAACTCACAGATCCACTTGTTTGTCATAATCACATGATAATGGCGAAGTACTTGTGATTAGTAGAAAGGACATTCATTGGATCATTGCAAAAATGGACAGTGTATTACAGTGGAAAAAGTCTTGACTTTGGAATCATACAGTTTGCTGCTTCCTAGTTATGTAATCTCAGGTAATTCATTTGAATACTCAATCAGTTTTCTCACTCATAAAATGGGAATCTTGTTATGCAGGATTGTTGTAGAGCACAGAGATAATGTAAGTAGTATTGTCTAGCACATAGGCAGTATTCATTGAATTGCTTGTCTGAATACATAATTTCTATCTTTGAAAAGCCACATCCTAACAGAGAATGGACATATACAAACAAATATTTGCAGTGTAACTTGATATTTATTTTGATATCACACAAAATCAACATTGAGCAAAGGAACAGAGGTACAGAGATGTGTAATGAACTAGCTCATTCTGCTCAAGGAGTCGGGGAGGGCACCCCAGAGGAAGCTGCTTTGGAGAAGGATGAACGAGCTTTTGTTTGATGGATAGGGGAAAAGTTTCTGAGCACAGAAGCATGTAATAGCATGTGTGCTACTTGTTCGGGAAAGGTGGCAATGTCAGTGTAAGAGGACAAGATGTCCATGACAGGGGAGGTAAGGCTAGCTCAGTTAGTCTACTGGCTGTACGTGAGACAGATTCCTGATGAAATGGATCCTTTTCACTTAATTCCTGAATGTCCGTTTTTGGTGAGCAGACTCCATGATTTTCTCTGACATAAAAATGGTTTCTTCCGGTTCCCTGAGAGATCTCACTTTATTCATTCTTTAACCATGTAGTTCTGCATGTTCTTAGAACCCGACACCAGGCCAACATTTCTGATGATTCCATGCTAGCTGCTTAGACAATTTGGTATAAATCTCTGTGTCCAGCCGCTTTCCTGTCTTTCTAGGCCTGCATTGTCCAGGCTCCCATGCCTTCATGGGGGGGCACTGGCTCCTCTCAATTGGTTCTTTGTGCTGAATAGAAGGGCAGGTGTTAGCTGTGATTGATGGATGTAAAACCTGCTTGGCTGGGTCCATTCTTTTCTGCCCAGAGGACCACTCCCTTCCTTCTACCCAGACTTCCTTGTTAAGAGTCCCTTTGAGCTGCTACCTTTGGATTTTTTACTGCAAATTTTAACTGTCAAATATGAACATATTTGAAAAAAATGAATTTGATCAGATCCTGAGGGAATAAACGTGGCTGCAGATTTGAATTATTTTTTCATTTTATTCCTATATTAAGTCACACATCAAACTATGGCATAGGTTAGTGTTTGTGAGGCAAATGTGTGTGTAATAGCTACAAGGGGCACTTTTAAAAAGCAGCACTGGACCTTACCCTCTCCTCCCAACAAGGGATGCCTGCTCAGAGAGATTAGAAGGGAGAAGGCCTGGGAATCTGTGTTAAAACCCCAAACCACTTTGTAGTCTATGCAACCTGTCTCAATCCATTTTCTGTAGCTGTAACAAAATACTGCAGATGTGGTAATTTATAAAGAAAAGTTTATTTAACTCATGGAACTGGAAGCTGGGAATTCCAAGGGCATAGCAGCAGTGCCTGGGGCAGGCCTTGGTAACTTGGGGAAGGGGAAAGGGCAAAGTGAGACCAGCAAAATAGAAAGCATGAGAGGTGGATTTGCTCCTGTAACAGCCCACTCTCATGATAACTAACACTCCCATACAAACATTATCAATCCATTCATGGGACTCAGCCCTCACCCCTTAATTACCTTCCTTTTCCCATCCTGGCAATAAAATTTCAATATTAGGGGATATTCAGACCATAACACAGCCCTGGATAAGAGCTGATTGAGGGACAGAATCATATTGAATGTCCTGGTTCCTCTCTCTTTCTTTCTTTCTCTCTCTCTCTCTCTCTCTCTCTCTCTCTCTCTCCCCCTCCCTCCCTCCCTCCCTCCCTCCCTCCCTCCCTCTCTCTCTTTCTTTCTTTCTTTCTTTCTTTCTTTCTTTCTTTCTTGGGAGTTACCAGAGATTGAACTCAGGGGCACTCAATCACTGAGCCACTACCCCAGCCCTATTTTGTATTTTACTTAGAGACAGGGACTTACTGAGTTGCTTAGTGCCTCGCTGTTACTGAGGCTGGCTTTGAACTCGCAATCCTCCTACCTCAGCCTCCCAAGCTGCTGGGATTACAGGTGGGCACCACCATGCTGGGTTGTATATCCTGGTTTCTGTCTCTACTGCCACCATGTTTTTCTATGCAGTCATTAGACAGATCTAGCTGAGAAGGCCCTAAGCATTTGGGATACAGGGCAGTCCCAGTCACTGCCCTGATGGAGCTTATATTCTAGTTGGGGAGCCATTAAGATGAATAAGCAAAATATATTAGCTACTGATGCTTGTCAGAGAGAAAAAACTCAGTAGATGATGCTTTTATTTTCTTACTTCCCATGCTTGATTTACCCAATGTGGCTTTCCTTCCCAGCTTTGCAGATTGCTCAGCTCTCTAGATTGCCAAACCTGGTGGAGGCATTGTTTTGCTTGTCTATTCTGTGGGATTCAGTGGTAGGCATTACTCAGTCCTTAGGTAAATATTGAAATAAGTACTTGTCTAAGTCCTCTATTTGTGCTTATTTTGAAAATTCTCACGACAACTCTAAGACAGGCAGTATGATTCCAATTTAGAATAGGGGAAGCTGAGGCATGCAGAAGTGAAATAGCCTGCCGAAGGTCACACAGCTAGTAAGTCTTCCCCATATCCTCCTGGCCTTTCACCACCGCTTTTCTCATTGCCACCCTATCGCTTCTTTTATGCCATCTCTGACTGACTGTTCCTTTCTCAACCACTCCTCTGGTTCACCTTTCTCTGCTAGTTCCTCATGTGCTGGCATTCTGTGCTCACGCTCTCATTCCACACTCTCCTTGCACAATTTCTTCATTGACCATTTTTTCCTATTTCCCATGCCCTTAGTGATCTCCCAAGTTCATGAAGGTCAGACTTCTCTTCTGACTTCAGCGATCTAATTGGTACATGCACTTGGGTGCATGGTTGGCCTTTTTGTTAAGTTGACATGTGAGTGCCTACTATGTGCCAGGCACTACACAGTGAGTATAGATACTATCGTGACAGGGAAGACTTGTTCACTGGTACATGAACGTTGCTGTCTAATAGGGAAGACAGACTGAGTGCCCAAGTGCCTTCAAAGGAAGGCACTGTCTTCTCTCTTTACCGCAAACTTGCTCAGCTTCCTTTTTTCTAAAGTTCAGTTAATACCACAACCTCAGAGTTGCCATTAGCTTCTTCTTCCTCAACTGCTGTATCCCTATCTCCTACGTACCTCTTGACTCTATTCCCTTCTCACCCTCCCCACAGCCTCAGGAAAATGTGGTCAGCTTTCTAGCTGGCTTCTCAGTCTCCAGTTCTATGTTCCCCTGATGCATTTTCAACACCAATTTCTCTAAAATGAAAATGTGTGCCCTTCCTCTCTATATCGCTGGTAAAACATCTATTTGACAATGCCCCAGCTCTTATGGTAATTTATCATTTGATGGGAGCCCATTCCATGTGGTTGACTCTGCTCTGACCTTGTTCTTATGTTCTCTGCTCCTGATGAGCCAAGGTCAAGCAGAAATTTTATGTGTAGGTGTTGGGAGGGAAATGGCTTCACTATTGCTTTGAGATCTGAGCTCCTTCTCATTTTCCTTCTCCTTCTTTATGGAGAAATCTATCTAAAGTGAAGGCAATGCATAAAATTAAGTAGAGCCAAGGATAAAGCAAGATAGAACCTCAGAAGATTATTTGACTCCTGGATTTGGCTGCACATGAACCCAGGCTTACCCATTACAGCAACTACTTCACCAATTACAACAATCAACAATTATGGCTACAGGATATTGGACAAAATGTTTAAACATTCTGTGTACCAGCTTCCTCATCTCTAAAATAGATACATCAATACCTTCCTCATAGTGCTCTGAGTTTTAAATAAGGTAATACATACAGAGAACAGAAATTTATCTAGAATAAAGTGCTCAGTTAAGTGTTAACTATTATTGTTACTGTTGTTATTACTTAGTTTGGTCTTGAGGTTCTTGCTTGTAACTGAAAGAATCTTGAGGGATACCAAGTCTAAACTGCTTACAAAGATGATTTCTAGCCTACTCCCCATGGCTCCCTTACATCCCCTGTGCTCTTGGAATGCTTGTATTAAATTTCTAAAGTTTCCTCAAAGTTCATGTTGCTCAGGCCTTGTTTCTATGAGTACCATGTTCTTTCTGCTCAGAATGCTCTTCTTCCCCATGCACCTGACAAAGTCAGGAGGGGAGGACTCTAAGCAGCAAGGGATTCAAGACACCAGGGATTCTGGTTCTGATTTTGCCAATCAATGATTATTTATTGTCTCTAAGCAAGTCTCAGCCTTCTGGGTCCCTTTGTTTTTACAATGATCCTCTCTTGATTCTTACATGTAACTTCTCCGTGAAAAGATGTAGAGATTCCTTGATGGTCAAGGATTCCTTACTCAGCTGAAGTCTGAGATGAACCCAAAACAAGAGACCAGGTAACCCTCCTTGTTTCCCATGGCCAGGACTTAAACAGTTGGCTCCCCTGAGAAGCACAGGTTTCTGAAGAGGCAGGAAGACCACGACACTGGATGTTAGGAAGAAGGTGTGTTCCTACTCAGATCTTGAGGGAGACAAGCAAGATTTCTTCCTGACTATGCTCCCTGATCCCTACTCCTGCCTTTCTAGAAACTTGAGAGTTCTATACACTAACAGCAGACAAATTAACTTAATTAGATGTTTAAAAGCAAAACTAGTTCTGCATTGTTTCTAAAGTCCAGCTAGGATCCTAGAATACTTGGGAACAGTAATGAAACCAAGATGTTTTTTCTGTGGTTCAATGGGAAGATACTGTCTCTGGGTCTACAGCCCTGGGGCTCTGTTTTCCTACTGGAGATGAACAAATGCAAATAATTTAAAGCATCACCCCAATAGTATTTTCTTCATTTAACTTTATTCTATGTAAATTTACCTCAGGCCTAGAGAGGTTTGGTTGTGGCTTAGGATAAATGGCTGTTATATTGCCCAAGTCCAGCCTGGTCATGTTCCCCAGATAATGGCTAGCTCCTGGGTGGTAGTTTGGATCAAAGCCATTAATATGAACATAGTCACTTGTTCATTTGCCTGAACTACTATTTGAATGAAGACTATTAAGGGATCTAAATGTGAAGTTGTTATATACCAGCAACAGATGCATCCCCAAGTGTATGCACATGGACTAAATTAGACCACCTACATAGGTGGTGTGCAAAACCTAGAAATTAAAAAAAAAAAAAAAAGAATTGGATAATGAGATGTAAAAGCTGGCCCTTTGGCAGAGACAGCCCAGCATCTCTCGAAGAGTTTCTTAGAGAAATGGAAGTATATCACATGTGAGAAGTGGCCCCCTCATTTCTTTCCCTTCTTTCCCCTTCAATCCATTTCTTCCCAGCTCTTCTATAGAAATACCGTGTGACTTACAAGCCCAGATCCCAGCAGCCCTTGAGGTCATATTTTCTTTCAAACATTATCTTCTTTATTAATGTGTTTAAATAGAAAAGCACTACCCATAAAATAATAAAAAGTACACAATGGAAGCTTAATGATTTCTGACCCCACCGGCTCCTTCATTTCCTGTCCATAGGGTTGCATCTTCTATCCCTTATTATCCGTGTAAACACATACATACACACACACACATACACACACACACACACACACAAAAGAGGAGGACTGGCATTGGTTTTTGTAACTACAGAGGCATACTACAGTGATCACTTTGTGGTTTATTTTCTTTAATAAGACATCAAGGAGGGGAGGGGGGATAGTAGAGGATAGGAAAGGCAGCAGAATACAACAGACACTAGTATGACAATATATAAATCAATGGAAGTGTAACTGATGTGATTCTGCAATCTGTATATGGGGTAAAAATGGGAGTTCATAACCCACTTGAATCAAAGTGTGAAATATGATATATCAAGAACTATGTAATGTTTTGAACAACCAACAATAAAAAAAAAGTAAAAAAAAGACATCAAGGACTTCTCTTCAGGTTATTAGATATTGATCATTTCATTTTTAATAGCTGCATAATTTTTCATATTAAGGATATACCATAACTTAAGGAACCATATCCCTGTTGATGCATATCCAACAATAAACAAAAATGGCAATAAATATTCTTAGCATAAATATTTGTGTGCTGGCAATTTTATTTTCATAAGGTGGATTTTCAGAAGTAAATTCATTGGATTTGTTTATTTTTAATTTAGTAAACATTCTAGCATATTTTCCCCAAAGGTTGTAGCAATCCAAGCCTTCCCAGAATATAGGATGATGAAAATTTCCCCTAGTGTTTTGCTAATTCTGGATTTTCTCTCATTTTTCATTTCTGCCAATCAGGTCGGCAGAAAATATCTCATCTTTAAATTCATTTTATATTTTCTTGATTCTAAGTGAGGCTAACAGCCTTTTCAGAGACATTTTGATCACTTCTGTTATGAATTCTGTTCTTGTCTTTTTAATATATATCTATATCTATATATATCTCTATCTATCTCTATATATTTATATTTATTTTATTTTACAAACTAAGAAAGTTCTTTGAAAATTCAGGGAATTAAATCTATGTCCACTATATACGTTGTAAAAATTTTCTCCCAGCTATCTTGGTATTTTCACTTTCATTACCTAATCTCTTAATGATAAAGAAGTAGTCAAATATGTTGGTGTTCTTTTTATGGCTTTTGGATCTCCTATTTTACTTAGAAAATTCTGTCTCACTTAACATTACATAAATAGTTTTCTAAATTGTCTTCAAATATGTACTGTTCAACTAACTGTTTAATCTATTTGGAATTATTTTTTGTGTATGGTTAGAGCTAAGAGTCTCTCTTTGCTTACATCTAGCTGGATAGCCAACAATGTTGCCAACATTAATTAAATAAACATCCCTTTTCCCATTGAATTAATGTCATATATTGCTTCTACATGTCCTTGGATTATTTTTCTGAACTCTTTGCCATAATACTTTTGTTATATGGCTTCATGAATATCTGATATCTGGTAAGGCAAGGAATCTGCCCATGTGATCCTTTATCCTTTCCTGTTTTCTTATTCCTTTTCCATTTTCCTTCCTTCCTCCCTCCCACCCTCCCTCCCTCCCTCCCTCCCTCCCTCCCTTCCTTCCTTCCTTCCTTCCTTCCTTCCTTCCTTCCTTCTATCCTTCCTTCCTTTTTCCCTTTTTTCCTTTTTAGTAGTCTTGACATTCTCCCATGAGCAATTTAAACTTATTTCAAGCAGTTAACAAAAATTAGGATTCTGATTATATTTGCATTAATTTTGGAAGGATGGCTTTAGTAAAGACAAATATATATTTCTGTTGAGAACTTGGTATGTCTGTTCATTTGCTCAGAATTTGTTCCACATCCATAAATAAGATTTATAGTTTGTTTTTTTTCACTCATCAACCCTGTGTTTCTCTTGTTAAATTGATTTGGGGTGGTTGAGTTTTCATTGATTTTGTAAACTTTATTGCTATGTGAATGGGATGGTTGTTAAGTTGACTTTTGACATTCATGTTACAATGGCTTGATCTCTCCTCCTGATGCTACCACAACTCCAAACCATCTCAAAGTGTCCCCTCTGGTATCCAGAGACACCCTCATCTGCCTGGTCTGCACTCATGGTTACTGGAAGGCAGCTGCTTTCTTTCTTTCCAGTTCCTTGCCACCCTCTGCTAGTCGGGAGCTTCCCTGCTACTGAGGAGGGAGGCACCATGCTAAGCACAATGGCTTTGCCAGTGTAGTCTCCAGGGGCCTCCATATTGTTCATTTTCAGGGTCCCAGAATGGTACTGGATCCTGTGACAGGAGAATGGCCTTTTCTCTAACTCCATCTCATCTGTTCCCAAATGGCTCTACGTCTTCTCAGAATCTCCCAGGGTTATGCTTGCACAGACTCCTCAGTTTTCAGTACCTGTCTCTCACCCAAACCTTCCTTGTATTATGGGGCATGAAGCCAGAACAGTGTCCTCTTTCCTTGCAGCTCAAGCCCAGAATTCTGCTTCTTTGTGTAAAAACTAAAAACAATAACAATAAAGAAGAGTTTTCTCATATTAAAGAAAGAACTGTTGCAGAGAAGATTGATCTCAACATATTACAACAATGAAAACAGCAAGAATTCTTAAAAGTAATTTCTCTCTGTTTTATTATCTTCATCAAGGTTTTGAAATCCACAGATTAAAATTTTCCCAGCGCCCATCTCTAAGATACTGTGTGCTTCTTGTCCCTCTAGCAGTCTCTGCCAGGAGGAAGTCTAGGGACCACTGAGCCTTGTCCATTGCACATGATTAAAGTGCAATTTGCTGAGGATCTCATATACATTATTTGATTCAGTTCTTACAGTAGCCCTACAAGATAAAATTTATTTCCCCCAACATACTCAGCAAGAAACTGAAATGAGAAAGGCTAAGTTAATTGTTAGCTAACAGTGACAGTGAGGGTGATTCCCTTAACTGTACTCTGTCTTCTGGGGGGAAATCCTAGTACCAACAGTGGATCTGGGTGCCAGTCCACCCACCTCCCCATGGTATTCTGACCCCTCCCCAGGGGTCCTTGTGGTAAAACCTGCTGTCTTCCATTTCCCCTTTTTATCAGATGACTCAACTGGACAACTGAATCCTGAGGTCTTTATTACATGGCATTATTATCAGGTCCTTTATTATATCATTTAATCTATTTTACAATGTAATGCATGAAAGCTCAAGAGAGTTTCATGAAAAGGGAGTTTTATGAAAAACTTCATAAAAGTTTAATTTATCAAATTAAATTAAGGCTGACCATTTCATTAGTTTTAGTTTGAAATTTGACTTGTATTTAATTTGCAAAATTTGTCTATTTAATATCTGATTTGTATTATAGTTAATAGATTTGTTTTGATTTCTAGTTTTATAAAAACTACGAGCTTAATTTATACCCACAGTTATTTTTGTTCATATTTAAGTTACACTACAATAAAAATAGCATGTCAACATTGGGCCTCCCTGAAAATGTTTTCCTTTCTAAAGACATTACTTGGAGAAATACCGACTCACGACTTCACCAAATTCTCCCCACAGCACATATTCTTCTTCAGTTTATAAACTAAGAAACAGAAATAAACTGCCAACATGAGCAGATTTGGGAAGTGACAAGGTCAGGGGAAAATCAGTTTAGGTTGAAATCTAGGCCTCTTTCCTGGAAACTTCTTAGTGATCAGACTTTATTTCGTACTTTCAACAGAAAATGTTATTTATTTTTTTGTTACATGTCTCATCTTAGGACAATGATGTCCAAACTTAAAGATTTCAAAATTAATTCCTTCAAGAAACCTGTTTCAGCAAGCCTGTCAAGACAGGCAGCATCTGAATTATATTTAGTATAAAGGTTAAAAATTACTTTCTTTAAAAAATCATCTGAGTCATGTTATGACCCATGTGTTTTGCAGATGAGATTCAGGAGAACTCAGGGTAGAGAAGGCAGATGAGGGGTGGCGGGGAGGGAAGGGAGAGGTATCAGGATTAGATTATTCTCATCAGGGAGGAAGAAGAAGAAGAGGAAGAGGAAGGAGGAGAATGAGAAGAAATAGGGGAAAGGGAGAGAATGGGAAGGGGAAGAGGGAGGGGGAAAGCAAAGATGTGAACAGTATGAGAACTACTTTCATTAATTTAAAAAGTCTAACATGGGATGATTTAAACACCAGACTTCTTTGTTTGGGCTGTAATTATATTAACTCAGTGGGGGTATCAATGGTTGCTCATGCTGAGTAGAAATTCAAATGAAAAGTTATAAATTATTTGGTTTAATAAAGCTAGGAAAATAAATGGACTACCCACTAAATTTCCTCTATTGAATAAATAAAACACTTATTCATTCAACAAGTAATTATGGTAGGCCGTGGGCGCACAAAGATGAGTAACACATAGTCCCTGTGCTCTAGGGTCAGAGTGCATGCGTGGGGGTGGAGGTTGAAGACAGGCATGCTGGCATTTATAATCCGATGGGAAAATGAAATGTTGGAATAATGTAGAATTAGAGGACTGGGAAGACTGAAGGAAAGAGGGTTCTACACTGGCCTTAGGGGCAGGCATCAGAGAGGCTTTCTTGGGGGATTAGGGAATGAACTGAACCTTATAGGTTCAGTCAGAGAGGAGGGCAAAGAATTCTGGCCAGAGACAATTCCAGCAAAAGCCAGGGAGGTGAGAAACAATGTGGTGGTTAGCAGAGAATTCCAAGCAGTTCCTTGTCACTTGGGCATAAATTGTGTTAATGAAGAGATTTAAGAAGTCAACATGGGACTAGATATCAGAAGTTTCTTATGTAGGGTGGTCATGAAATTTATTGTTCAAACTGGACCCTTTTGAGAGTGAAAAAAGGACACCTTATGGTAGAACCACAGATATGGAGAGGTGAACTGGGGCATATGGCCACCCTATTTATAGACACCTCCCACAATTTATTCGACTTCCTCATTGGATAATGGGAAATATTGTGGGGTTTTCAGAAAAGCAACATAATGAGATTTGAATTTTAAATAGATTGCTTTATGTGCAATGAATTTAAAAAAGAAGATAGAAATCTCCATCCTCTAGATGTATTTATTCAAGGTGTCTTGCAAGAGAGCTGCCACGTGTCAGCACCATACAGGGTTAGGCATCCAATATGAGCAAAACCAAATGATTCCTGCCTTCAAGTATTTACAGTGTAGTGGAAAAGATGGTCAAGAATCAAATAACACACAAATAATCACAAAATGATAACATGGCAATATGACAAAGGGGAGGTAATTGGTGCTATAAGAACATATCACAGAAGATGGAGAAATCAGAAATAAGTGGCAGGATCTAACTGAACTGAGAGGAGGGAAGAATATTGTGAACAGGAGCAAGAAGATACACTAAGCTCATGTGGTGAAGTGAGTGGAGGGCCTGACAACACGGAAATAAATGGAGTAGGAATGCATGCAATTGGTATGCAGCAAAATTTCATCGTCTGATAATGGAACAGTATATGCTGATGTATGTGGTCTTTCCCTAGAGACATGGCATAATTTCGGTGAGCCTCACTCAGCTTCTGACATCATCTTCACAGTGAGTGGTGAAATTGACAACACAACTTCCATGCCTCCTATGAGGAATTACAGAGGAATGGTTCGCAGCATCTGTTTCCTTCTAGCTTTGTCTTGTATAGATCCTTCCTACTGCTTATTTGCTGGACCAGTAGTAAACTGAAATTGGATCAGTCATAAAAGAAAAACATCCAAGATTGATTCATCACCTTTTTCAGTCTTCAAACCCAGGCCTGCCTTTATTGACCAGCCTGACACAGGAAGGAGTGTAACCATTTAGAGGAACCAGAAGGCCAGTGTGGTTAGGATGAAGAAAGCAATGGGATATAAGAGGGAGCATGAAGCAAAACCAAGCAAGAGAGACACACAGGGCCAGATCAAAGCAGTGAAGAAATTGTTTATACCCTAAGTATGATGGGAAGATAAGGATGACTTTTCAGCTGTCTGGGCACAAAGATTGCTCCACAAAGAAGAGCTAAGTGATGAGCAAGAGTGAAAGCTGAGAAACAGTAAAGAGGTGATTGTGGTGGTCCTAACCAGAGATGGTGGTAGCTCTATTGAAGGTGATAGTATAGATATATTTGGCACTCAATAAGTATCCACTTGTTCCTGCATTTCTCAGTATGACTTGTAGTTAAATTGGCTCATGCAACTACTTCTAGCCAATTGGCATGAAAATGGAATTGATGTGTATCACTTCTGGTCATAAATAACAGATGAGCTTTCTCTCTTTCTCTCTCTCTCTCTCTCTCTCTCTCTCTCTCTCTCTCTCTCTCTCTCCTTCCCTCCCTGCCTCCTTCTCTTGCTGTAGTGACCTTGGATAGCCTGAGCTCCAGATTGTAGAACTCAAAGATGGAGAAAGGATGTTGCACTTGTATTGAGCTCTGATGCTATCATTATGTTAAGACACTGAAATTCAGGGGCTTGTTACCAAGGCACACATAGAGTAGCCTGTTTTGATAGAGTAGCCTATTTTGATTAATGGAAGTGGTAGGTGATGAAGATAGACATGGGTGGATTCTACTGAGAGGTATATTTGAAGCTATATTAGTATGCCTTGGAGATCAATTAGAAACGGATTTGTGAGGAAGAGAGAGGTGTCAAGGATGACTCCCAAATTTCGAATGCATGTTTAAGTGTCTGGTGTCTTTTGTGCCTCAGATGGAAGACAATCAGTTTTCTAAAGCTAGATAAGACTGATTCATATCGACTCCAGAAGGAACATGGACCAGTGGGAAGGATTACAAGACCCCAAATCCAAAACACTGGAATGTGTTGAGTAAATACTTATTACTAGTAAATGACTGCTGATAATTAGATGTAACCTTAGGTAATTTGCTTTATTTGGGTCTTAGTTACTTGAATACAAAGGGATAGGGATATGCATCTGTTTCAGGGATCATTTAATCTGAAGTTTGAATTGAAGAATGTCAGATCACACAGCTAGGACTACTTGTTCGAACTAGATAAATCCTGGAATATGACTGATCATGCACAACCTATTGACAAGAATTCTCAGAAGCAGTTGCCAAGGGAAATTTTGTTGAATGGCAAACCCACTATAACTACTATGGCCATTCTATTAGTTTTTATTTTTAACCTAATATTCTTCCCAAATGGAGTACTCTATTAGTTTATCAATTGCTGTATAAACATTATCCCCAAATTTAGCAGCTCAAACAACTAAGATTCGTCATCTCTGTGTCTATGAATTGCAACCTAGCTGTGTGCCTCTGGAGCAAGCTCTCTCATGGGGTTGCAGTTAAGTTGTTGTCTAGGGCTACAGCCTCAACTGGATGAGTATCTGCTTCCAAGTTCATTCATCTGGTTGTTTGCAGACTTCAAAAGACCTGCTTCAAAGTTCACTGATGCTGATCTCTCTATAAAACAGCCTCCCAATATGACAGTTGGTCTCTTCCAGAGTGAGCAGTCTAAGAGACAGGGAGAAGGGCATCTGTGACAGAGGTTCCCATATTTATGGAAATTAATCTTTGAAGTCACCATTTTGCTGTGCTCTCATTACTTCTGGTGTATTTTTTTCATGGGAAAAGTCAGTAGTTCCAAGAACAGGGGATCAGGACAAAGGGCTGAAGTTAGAGGAGGGGCTCTTTGGAGACCATCTTAGCAGATGCATACCACTGCGGTGACTTGGTTTATATATAGGAAAGGATTTAGGAGCCGTTTTGGCCAAAGAGAAGTGCTGGAGTTTCAAAGGAAACCACCTATGAGTCACCCATATCATGGCATTTGCTGCTTTGGGGTAGGTCATATAACTTCTTGGCCTATTGACATTTTGATTAATTAGTCTTCGGCTAAATTCTCCAGAAACTGGATGGCTACAATTTTCATACCAAAACCTAGGGGCACACAGACCACAATTTGCCATATTCCTGGAATATTGAAGATACCACATCTGTGGTACCTCTAGTCTTGTCAAGGAGGTTGGCACAAGGCAGTCCTGTGGGATGCCAGGCATTATTCCTGGCACAGAGAATGGGGTGGTCAGAAGTTTTCCCTGGTAACGAACAAATCCTGGGCTGACACTGAGATGAAGAATCTCTTTTGTTTTCTTTCTTGTGTCTTCTCCTCTTTCCTGTTCTCTCCTCCCTGCCTTCTTCCTTTCAGAATTTGCTATAGTCCATCTTTGGACACTTTTTGCGATGTAATGTAGCAGTGGAAATAAATATTTGGGTTCTAGAGAGTAGCGTAGGATGGGTCCCAGGTCTACCTCTTGGTTGTGTCACCTTAGTTTGAGCTTTCTGCAGCACAGCTTCCTTATTCATATAAAGAGGGAACCAACAGCACTCACCACTGAAGGTCATTTTGCAGAGCAAGTTAATGCATTAAAATTGCTTAGAGAACTCAGCACCCAAAAGCACTAAACATTTTCAGTACTGCTATGTTTCTAAGTCTTCACATCACATGTCACATAATTTTTATTTTTCTATTTTGAGACAGGGTCTTACAAAGTTGCTTAGGGCCTCACTAAGTTGCTGAGGCTGGCCTTGAATTTACAATCCTCCTGCCTCAGCTTTCTGAGTCACTGGTATTACAGCTGTGTACCACCTCCCCCAGCTCTAAGACCTATTTTTATTTTATTTTAAATATTTGCTTTAGTTGTAGTTGGACACAATACCTTTATTTTATTTTTATATGGTACTGAGGATCGAAACCAACACCCCGCATGTGATAGGCAAGCGCTCTACCGCTAAGCCACAACCCCAGCCCCCTCTAAGACCCATTTTTAATATCACCATTTCTAAAAGTATTTTCTCAAGCCCCAACACATGTGACCACTAACTCCTCCCTTTCTGTCAACAGCCTAATTGTATTTCCTTTGAGGCATTTGACACATTAGATTCAAGTTTTAGAGTCAGTGTAAAGCAGTTTTGTTTTCAGTTCAGCCAAAGCCCCCTATACCCTTTTTTCTTAAATCACTCTCTGTATCCTCTTCTACTAGTGAGTTGATCATTTATAATTCACCTTAAACTAAATGAAAACCTCCTAAACCCCACTTCTGCAGTGGAATGTGAGCCACTGGAGGCTGTGTGGAACCAGGGCACATTTCTTTCTCAATGCCCAGCCTCCTGAAAGTCTTGAACACATCCATTTCTAAAATTAGAGAGGACACCTAGCAGGACAGCTTGACAGTTTGCAAAGAAAGGGATGAATGCTTCCCAAGGAGGAATTTCTGGGACACCAGGCAAGAGAAAAGCAGAAAATAGGACGAATAAAATAGTCTAATCAAATTGAGAGTTCAGCTCCCTCTAGCCTGAAGGCATCTTATGTAAAACGTTGTTTATAAAAAACATGTGAAACAAACAGTAAATAGAATCAAAGACTTCGACATCCTGAAGAAAAGGAGTCTCTCACCATAAGGATTTTGCAAACATGATTGTAAATATTTGTCATGATTTTTTTTTTTAAGTGTAAAATTTAACCAAGACAGGTTTCTACCTAACTCTGCTCCGGTGGATACTGTGGTGTGTCACCCAGATTCTTTCTTGATGCAGGCACTACTCACTCCTTCAGCTGTAGGAGGGAGCAGGACCACTCAGTACTGACCACCACAGCTGAATGAAGAATTGCCATGAGTGGAATGGAGATGTTCTAGAGTTATACCTTCTACCCACGGGCAGCCTTCATCCCATGGCCAGATGATGTATGAACACATCAATAAATTTCCCAATGTGGCATAGATATTAAACAATAGAACCAGACTGCAAAGCAAAATGAGGATTAAATGAGATCACATTTTTAAAGTCCTTACATGGTGGTTGGCACAAAGTAAGTGTTTAGTAAATGGCAATAATCATTATTTATTAGGTAAGCCTAACCAGAGATTTTAGCAAGCTGGATCATTTGCCAAGAATTAGAACATTTGAACACACTTCAGTGTACCAACCCACATAACATACAGATCAGAACCCCAGAGGTTGTCCTGGAATGTTATGAGAAGTGAGTAGGCAATGGCTGAAGAGGGTGATTACATTATGAGTGACAACAGAGCCAGCTGTTCTTCTTGTCACCAAGGCCTGTGCTTGCTTAGGCAATGAACAGGTTGCTGATGAAACTGCAACAGCCTGAGAAACAGCTAGCCTTTAAAATACACCTGATTCAATGGAGAGGCATTCTCCCCAGGCCCAGAAAAGAGTCTTGCATTGAATATGTGCTTCCACTAATGTTTATTAACCTCTTGCATCTGGTTGCTGGCAAAATTTACTTGCCCAGTTCAGAGGCAAATAATGAACATTTCTGTTAATTATAATAATGAATATTTTGTAAACATCAACATTGTGCTCTGTGCTTCATTTATTTCATGCAGAACTGAGGCCTATACTACAATCAAAAACTCAATTTGAACTTTTCTAATTGAATTTTTAATTTTGATACCAGGCATTGAACCTAGGGGCACTCAACCACTAAGCAATATCCCCAGCCCTTTTTTTAAAAAAATAAAAATTTATTTAGAGGTAGGGTCTCACTGAGTTGCTCAGGTCCTTGTTAAATTGCTGACGCTGGCTTTGACCTCTTGATCCTCCTACCTCAGCCTCCCGAGCCTCTGGGATTACAGGTGTGTACCACATTGCCCAGTTCTAGTTGAATTTTAACAAAATAAGGAGCCCATGTTTGAATGTTTGCTGCTGATGTAAGAAGAACACATTTCATACTTAATTTGGTGAAACGACTAATGAATTCCTCCGGCTGAGAGTCAACCCTCTCATGGCATTGATGGATATAACCATAGACAAAAACTAACTGCCAGTCTCCAAGTGGCAGGCCAGAGTCAGGCTGCCTGACAGGTTTCTCCACATGACTAGGTTGAACCAGTTTAATTTCCTCTGATCCTGTTGATATTTTCTGTTTGGAGTTAGTCAAGGCAAATCAAGCAGCTTATTCAGGCTCTACCTTACCGCCAACCATATTCTACTGTTGTGAGGAAGAAAACAGAAGCAGTTATGTTCCAAGAGCCTAAGTTGCAAGTTGTCAGGAAAACAATTAGAAACTAGCCAGTATAAATTCTTATAGAACCTATGCATGATAACCAGTATTATCATGCATAGGTTCTATAAGAATTTATAGGAAGCCAGATGTGGTGGTGCCCATCACAGTGACTCAGGAGGGAGGCTGAGACAGGAAGATCATAAGTTTGAGGACAACCTCAGCAACTTAGCAAGACCCAGAGATCCTGTTTTTAAAATAGGACGAGCAAATAATATGGAACAGAGGCAAATGAAGGAAGGTTTCACAACACTCAGGATTCATTCATTCAACAAAGTTTTATTAATCACCTCTTTTCCAGGACCTGTGTTCATTAACAAAAATTCTAAGAGTAACTACTGTTTGCTTATGACAGGTGCATAGATTAAAAGGCAATTGCAATTATAGTCATGAGGTTAAGTGGTGAACTAGAGGCATGATCAAGATTCCCAGGATGTACAGAAGCAGCACTCCACTGTGCCATGGGGGGCCGGGGATTCTACATAAAGATGAAGATTGAGCTTCAGCTTGAAGAATGAGTAATAATTTATCAGAAAAACAGAAGAGAAAAGGCCTTTCAAGGGGAGCAAATAGCATGCACCATGTAATGCAAGTCTTTTTTTTTTTTTTAAGAGACTATTTTTAAGAGACTATTACTATAAGTAATCTTATGCTGTTGAGGTGTCCGTTACGGGGCATTGAATAGAGGAGAATTTTCTCAGTTTGGGTACTGTTGCCATTTTGGGATGAATACGTTTTCAATGGGCTTGAAGGTCTGCTGTGTACTACAGGATATTTAGAAATAGATGCCACTACCTGCCAATAGTACCCCTCCCTGACCCCAGTTGAATAACTCAAAGTATCTCCAGACATCTTTTGGAGGGAAAAAATCAGTCTCAGTTGAGTACCACTGGAACAGAGCAAGATGAGATAGAAAGGGTAGATGGCATATGAGGGAATGTGTGATCATGCTCATGTTTAGACCTTTATTCATTTGTCCCATCATTCATTCATTATTTCAACAAACATCAGTGCTAAATATGTGCTGACCACTCTTCTAGATGCCTAGGATACAGCCGTGGACAAAACAGAAGTCTTTGGCTTCGTGTAGCTTACATTCTAGTGAGTGAGGATAAAGAAAAACTTCTATAAATTAGTAGTAATTTTGAAAGTGATACTTCTAGGAGGAAAAGGAAGAATAAAAAAGAGGGATTTTAGTATATGGGCAGATAGCAATTTTTAATAAGGTATTAAGAGTGACAGTATTTTTTTTATAAAAGGAAAAGAAATTTCTACTTTAGTCTATAGGTACGGACATTATAGATCCATAGATCTTGTTTAGATGTGGAAAGGGCCTGTGAATATGAGAATCTATTGAAGAAAGGAGGGAAAAAGAGAAGAAGGGAAATGATGAAGGAGCAGAAGGAATTAATTCTCTGGGGGAGTTGGAGCTAGAATAAAATCAGGGATCATAGGGTCATAGAATTGTTTTCTTTCCACCTTGTTTATCTCTGATAGATTATTTGCACGTGCAAATTTACTGAAGGAGCCAAGGAGAGCTATTCAGACAGTAGTTGAAATGAGCCCGGAGTAGGTTGATGTTTTTATTTTTAATTCCTGATCTATCGTGTATCTTTTTGTTGATTCTAACATTACAATGTACTGTTAAATATGTATGCTATGATTCCCACACCCTTACTTATTACATTTATTGAGAGGCCGCAGGATTGAGTACTGAAGAACATGGGTTCTGACTGGAATCCCAGCCTGCCATGTACCAGCTGTATGAGCTTGGGCAGGTAACTTAATCTCTATTCTTCAATTTCCTCTTGTATGAAATTAGTTCCTAAGTTATAAAATTGCTATGAGAGTTAAATTAGTCATTCAAAATATTTATAAAAATGCCTAACACAGTATAAGCACTATACAAATGTTGGCTATTACTAGTGTTTTATATATTTAGATGTCATTTTATTTAATCTTCATACCAATCTTCCAAGGTGGGATAATGATGATTACTGCCATTTTGCAGATGTGAATATGGAGGTTCACAGAGTTAAGGTGGTTTTATTTAAAGCTAGGAGTTGAAGGAGCCGGGATTTCAGTTTACATCTATTAAATTGGGGTCTGGGGCTTTCATCTTTGCCTTTAACAGAAAAACTCCCATTGTCTGCATCATGAGCTAGATAGAGTCAGCTAAGTATTCCCGAGAAGGCAAAGTAAGACGAGGGACTCCAGTACCTAGAGCTAATTAGCTCAAACCCAAACCCATCAAGAAATAACTACTTCATACGGTTTGGTTGCATGTTGGCAAATGTTGTTTTCTTTTCTTTCTTTCTTTCTTTTTTTTTTTTTTTTTTTGAAACTCAGCTGGTTCTGAACATGTTAGGTAGGCTTTGAAAAAAAAATTAAAATTCTCCCCTGAAGCAAAAAACTAGAACAAAACAAAACCCAAAAATCCAGATACAAACAAGCCCACAATAAAACCCCCAAGCAGACAACAAACAAATCCCATTGAGTATGGAAGCATAAGACTTGGGAAAATGAGGATTTTTTTTTTTCCTTTGGAAACAGGATCAGATTTGTTAAATGAATCACAAAAAGAGTGCCCACAGGGAAGCATTCATTCATTCAACCAATATTTCTTAATTGAACACATGCCAGATGCTATATGTAAGGCATACTATCCAGTCTTAAAGAATAGATTGAGGGACTAGGGCTTTAGCTCAGTGGTAGAGAGCTTGCCTAGCATATGTGAGGCACCTGGTTTGATCCTCAGCACTGCATAAAAAAATAAAGAAATAAAATAAAGGCATTCTTTTCCATCTACAATTACAAAAAATGTTAAAAATAGTGGCTGGGGTTGTGGCTCAGCAGTCGAGTGCTCACCTAGCACGTGCAAGGCCCTGGGTTCAATTCTCACATAAAAATAAAATAAAGGTATTGGCAACTACAACTAAAAAATAAACATTTTTTTAAAAAAGTTTAAAATAAAAATAAAAAAAGAATAGATTAGAGTACAACATTAAGGAACAGCTGATGATTGTATAAAGTCATCCTGTCTGGTCAAACGTTGCTAACAAAGAATAGAAAATAATGACAAATTTCTCCTCTTATCTCCATCTTTTTCCACATTCTCTGCTCATTTTTATCTCTTAGGCCACAAGTACACGACATTGGTTATACATGTATTACTCCTTTTCCCTGTTATGTAAATCAGCTTCTCCCATTGTGTGGATGAGAGTTAATTAGTATGAAGACTCTGCTTTTGCTGGTCCCTGGACACATGGAGTCCAAAAATATCTCAGTGGCAACTGGAGTGCATAGTCTCTGAGGGCCTTGTTGTGTCTGCTAGCAAGCCTATGTCCCTCTGGGACCCAGGATCTCTAATCCTATAAAGTTCAGAGTTGCAAGGATGGGAAGGACAAAGTTCCCAAGTAGATAATTGGGAGTGTCATTAGGGGGCCACTTCTGCTTTCACCTCTTGCTTTTGCAAGACAGTTCACCAAGGGCCTTGTCTGGAAGACTTACCTTCTGCTCCCATGTTTCTTTCTAACATGAACACAGCATCCATAGAGAGATTTCTGACTTAATGCACAGAAAGATGGTGTTCCACTACTCATACCAGTCGTGTTAGACCAGATCTTAGATAAGTAAGAATAAACACTTGGGCACCAGGTACCCTCTGCTCTTCTAAACGATCTATAGGAATAATTACATTATTCCAAACCTACTATTATTTCATTAATAAGTAAGCCCAGCATTTGTGCAAGAAATATCTGAGAGAAAAAATGAAAATGGGCCTTGATGAGGTTGAATGAACCAGCATACATAAAAGGAGAAAGGAAGGTAAGGAGAAAGAAAGGTTTTGGACTGCAGTGCATGTCTAGGAAAACATTTCCAAGATTAAAGGAAGACTGACGTCTCTCAGGGATGGGCTGCCTTAGTATCCACTCAACACTCTCAAGTTGGGGTGGTCTGCAGGAAGTGGAACCTATGGAAGCAGGGATTTGGTGTGTACAGAATGACAGAGCAGGTTCTGGCAGGGAGAGCCTCTATCCACCACATTCTCATAGTAGAAAAGCTGAGAGGTGCATGGTATATTTTTGTGAATGCTACAACTCTTGTCTTATGGATTGGGAACATAGGAGTGAGCAAGGAAAACATAATCTGTGCCTTATAGAGTGCAATGTCCAATGGGGTCAATTACAGCTTGTGGGACAGTGCCATGAAGCACAGAGGCAGAGTCTTCCAGCCCATGTGGGAATGCAGGGCTCAGAAAGGGATTCCTGTGGGGCCATGAAGTGTAGCAGAGAAGAGCAAGACTCTGGACTTAAATACAAACCTCTCCACTTTATAGTTTTGTCTTTGGGCAACCTCATAACCTCACTATGCTCCAAGTTTGCTCATCTACAAAGTGGGGAGAATGTGGTGTCTACTTGAGATGGGGTTTGTGGTGATGAAACAGTGTAATGTTCCTATAGATCACTTAGAAGAGCAGAGGGCACCCAGTGCCCAACCGCGTTACATATCACAGCACAGGATTTGATGCAGTTGAGGCCAGCATTGACTCTAGAAATGTGGGCTGCCAGTTCACTGAGGGCTTTGTCTGCCAAATCATCTCTGTTCATTTTCCTGGAGTCAGAGAGCAGCAGTGAATGCCCACGGTGAAATTGCTAGGCAGCGGCTTTACGATACCACAGGGCTTGTACTTTAATTTGTGCTCAGTTGGGACTGTAGGCAGAAAAGATGATCTGGTCCCCTCCTGTTGGGATCTCCTGTTGTTTCTGGATATTTGTCAGTGGCCTCCCTTCTCCTACAGCAAGGCTTCTTTTCAAGGCTCTGAGGGGTTTCAGGGCAGTGTCCCATCTAATGCTGAATGTGCAGATGAAGCTACAGAATTCGTCCACCCCCTCTCTGCCATCCAACTTGATCATCTCTCTACTGCACCGAGTCTCTTACATTCCGGCAAATATAGAATACATCTATTAAAACCCAGAAAGACAAAGCTTTCCTAGGTATGCTCAACCAATCTCCCACTGACCTGGGTCAGCCTCTCCTCCCAAGATGGGAAGTCAGGTGACCTTTACCTGTATACATGGATCTTCAGCCTTGCAGGCTTGCAGCCTTTTTGATTTTATTTCTTTTATTTCCTCTCTTGCTCTTTGAAGTTTGCCTTGCCCATACCTGTCTCCAAGCTCCTATTAATGCCTTAGATTTCAAGTCTGGCTTTGTCCATCTTCTTCAATAATATGAGACCTGGAAGACTTGCAATATTTCTTTTTTTCTTTCTTTTTTAACTTTAGTAACCAATCTGGGGGAATTGTTTCTTTCTGTTAGCTTCTGATAGAAGAGGGTCCAGGGACCCATTAGCTTGAAATTTCATGCTATCAGCAGACTTAAACTCCACTGATAAAATAGGTATGATTAGATTTTTTTTTTCCAGTCAAGGACCCTTTTAGAGCAAGAGTAGAAGAACAGATTTTCATTTCACCTAGCCTCTTACCTAGACTGTGATTGTCTCACATTCTGCAGTTCTCTGTTTCACTGAGCAGAGTTCAAATTGTCAGAACTTCGGAGCACTCTTCCACTGCTTAGAACCTGAATAGAAGATGGGAAATATTACAGATGAGGATATTGTATCTGTTTCTTCCTGGGGCTAGATGAAGGGAAAGAGGGCAAAGGGAAGACCTAGTTATTGAACTTTTACAAGAGACCAAGCACTCTGCAAGTTCGTTTATATGTGTTCTCTCACCGAATCCTTACAACCACACTTTGAGGTGTGTACTCTGACCTTTGTTTTATGTAAGAGCAAATAGAGATTCAGGAAGAATAAATACCTCACTCATTATCCCACAGGGAGAAAGAATATTTGATAGTTGAGCTCCAAATCTCCTATGCACTCTTCCCCCCAGTCCACTCAATTGCCTTTATTTCACCTGCTGGGCCATCTCTGTTCTGTTACTGACCATCCAGTTCCTGAAGCCTGTTCTCTGCTCCTTTGTTCTTAGTTTCACCCAATGCCAAGTCCAGGCATTTCTTCTTTTGCTGCCTTCTTCTTGCTGGCACTGTGCTGGTTTAGGGTTTTCTCTTGAAATAACTGCAACAATTGACCACTGTTTTAGTCAGCTTTTTTGCTGCTGTGAACAAACGACTTGATAAGAATGATTTTGGAGGAGGAAAAGTTTATTTTGGGGCTCACAGTTTCAGAGGTCTCAGTGCATAGATGGTTGGCTCTATTCCCCAGGGGCTTGAGGTGAGGCTGGACATCACAGTTGAAGAGTGTGGTGGAAGAAAGCAGCTCAGGACATGAACCAATCAGGAAGCAGAGAGTGTTCTGCTCAGCAAGGACAAAATATATATATACCCCAAAGGCATATCCTTGGGGACCCACCTCTGCCAGCTACACCCTCCTGTCTACAGTTACTAACAGGTTAATCCCTGGATACGTGCACTGATTAGTTTGAACCTTTTATAATCCAATCATTTCATCTCTAAACTTTCTTGCATTGTCTCACACCAGAGCTTTTGGGGGACACCAATCTAAACCATAACAATCACTGAGTCCCTCTTTTTCTATCTCCATCTTTGTAATCCACGCTGTAGGGGGATCTTCCTAAAATCATGTTCTGAAATTACCACTCCCTTACTCAAAACCCTCGGGATTCTTCCCTGACGGTGTCATACAATTCCAAATCCTTAGTCTGATATTTCAAAGCTTCTTCAGTGGGTCCCCACAAACCACTTATCTCCCATCTCTCATGATTCTCTTTCATATGAAACCTCCAGTTCATGCAGACGTGTTTACTGCTATCAGCAGAGCCTCCGTGGACTCTTCCTGACTCATGGCCTCAGATTCTTTTCTAGGACATGCTTCCCTGTCCTCTCTTACCTGAAGTCTCACTCCAATCACCAGTTGGAATGGTCATACCTTGTTTGAAAGACCCTCCATACTTACATACTTATACTGAGCAAAGACCACCGGCAAAGCTGGATGTCTTTTACTGCAAGGCCACTTCCTCTAGGACATGGAAAATATCTGAGAGTGAGGACTTGAGTTCCTCCCCAACTCCCTTCCTTCAACTGCTTTATCACAAACCCAGGTGCATTGTAGGTCCTGAATTGCTGTGGGCCACTGTGTGAGTTGTTTCTCTTCCTCCAGTCTCTGCCCGCTGAGCTATCTCAGCAGTACTAGGAATCCTCTAAATATGCATGCTGACCCTCTCGCTATTCTGCTGCTCTTCTTTCTCTTTGATATCTGTTCTTCTTTACTCCTTTTTTTTTTAACCCTTCTCATGCCTTCTACAAGGCTCCTTTGGGGAGGACAAGATTTGGCAAAAATCAGGCTTTGGGGAAGCCACATCCCAGGTCTCTTTAACCATGACAGCTTTCCTAACATAACCCAAAGAGTTAGTGTAGTTCCCAGAGTGTGAGCCAAACCCCAGCATTTCTGGGTAAAGAGTGTCTGGTTCAGAGGAGACTCGGGAGTAACAAAAATGTGCTTCTGAACTTTGATTTCGGGTATGCTGTTTTCTTTCTTTTTTGACTTTATCAGCTTAAAAAGATCTGTGGCTTCCCACAAACATTTCTTACTATGAAACAATATGTGAGGATCTAGGGGAGAGAGGATGTAGGCCAACTACTGTGGGTTGCATTTAAATATTTACTAATTTCGTTTTCAGGTTCCTAGGCTTATTCATTTCTGATTTCAGCTCCCAGGTGACTGTTTATCTTTTTAATAATTCATCAGGTACTCTGAGAGGCCTGTATAGTTTTATAAATAAGACAGAGAGGGCCCACCACTTTAAGATAACTGACATTTGGACAGCATGCTCCAGATTACAAAGCACTGTCATGTGTATTGTTACGTTCAATCACTGAGGTGGCCCTTACTAAACCTATTCTAGATTTAGAAACTGAGGTAAGGTGTGGGGAAAGAGAACACAGTGTTATCTGAATATTTTTTTTATGTAAGAGACACTGCAAGGTGCTCTTATGCATTACATCATTAAATCTTCACAACACTCTTAAGAAATACAACTAAGGGGTGGATCCACACCAAGCACACCTCTGTGTGTGCCAGAGTGTCTGGTATCTCTGGGTCCTCACTGAGTAGTAGACAGCCATATAGACTTGGTGACTCCTGGTCTACCACCCAGTGTCCCTAGATTTCTTCTTGTCACAGATAGCACAAGTAAATCACCAGTGCCATATGGCTGGAGAACAGGCCCAGGAAAATGCTCCATCCCCTGGGTCTGGTATCCCCTCACCACTACCTAAGGCTATCAAGTGATCCAGGGAAGCACCTTCTGGCCCCATGGGTGGCACCAACAGGGATACAATGAAAGCTCAATCAGAGCCAGAGGGATAAAGCAGTTCAGGATAGTCCTGCAAGGCTTCAGAAAAGTACATTTTCATTGAAACTATAGCCCCAAAAAGTAGACCACAACTTGCTCATTAAATCTAACTAAAGTGACTCCCAACAGAGGATGAAAAATCTCCAATATAATGTATGAAGTATCCACAATACAACTGACCAAACAGTATGTATGGCCATTAGCCATATCAAGAATGAGGACAATTGCAGTTTGAATAAGAAAAGATAATCAACTAATGCCAATACCGAAATGAATGAGATGCTTGAACTATCTGCCAAAGATTTTAAAGCAGCCACCATAAAAATGCTTTAACAAGTAATTTCAAATTTTCTCGAAAAAAATGAAGAGAAATTAGAAAATCTAAGTAAATGAATGTAAGTCATAAAAAGAATAAGTGAAATTATAGAATTAAAAAAATGTTATGACCAAAATAAAAAATTCAGTGGATGGGCTTAACAGCAGAGGGGTGATGACAGAATCAGTGAGTTTGAAGGCAAATTGACAGAATTTACTCCATCTCATCAACAGAGACAGAGAGAGAAAACAAACAAACAACAAAACCCACTTTAACAGAACTTCAGAGTCTATAGGACAATGATATCTAACATTCATATCATCAGAGTCCTGGAATGAAAAAGAAAGAACAGGGATAAAAAAGAAATCAAAGAAATAATGGCTGAAAACTCCCCCAATTTGGCAAAAGGCATAAATGTACAGATTTAAGATGATGAGTTAACTCCCAGTAAGATAAACCCATGTCATAATATGTCATAAAACTTTTGAAAATTAAAGAGCAAGACAGAAAATCTTAAAACAACTAAGGGGGATAGTGCATGAGGTGTACAGGACATCAATCTGAATTTTTGTTTCTCATTCAGAAAAATGTAGCCCAATATGTTCTAAAAATGCCAACTTTAAACTCTGTATTTGGTGAAATTATTTTTCAGGCATGCAGAAGAAATAAAAATATCCTCAGACAAAGGAAAATTAAACGAATTTATTACTAGCAGTTCTACACTTAAAGAATGGCTAAAGGAAGTTCTTATAACAGAAAGGAAATGATACCAGGCAGTGGCTTCCCACTTTGGAAAGGAAAAGAGAATGATAGAATTGGTAAATATGGGGTAATAGAACAGATTATCCTTTTCTTTATGACTTTCTCAAGTCATAGTTATAATTGAAATAAGTGTTATAACATCTGCTGGGATAGTTGAAAATATTATGTTGTTTTAGTAGACTTTTGTGATGCTGTGACCAAAAGACCTTATGAGAACAACTTAAAGAAGAAAGTTCATTCTGTCTCACGATTTCAGAAGCTCAAACTGTTGTTGGCTGACTCCATAGGTCTGGGGCCAAGGTGAGGCAGAGAGAACATCATGGTGGACAGGTGTAGCAGAGGGAAGCAGCTCAGGAAATGGTAACCAGGAAGCAGAAAGACATCTACTCATCAAGCACAAGATATAATCCCTGAAACCACACCCCCAGTGAGCTACTCCCTCCAGCAACACTACCTGTCTACATTTACCACCCAGTGAATTCATATCAGTGGATTAATTCACTTATTAAGTTACATCTCTCATAATCTGATCATTTTACCTGTAAAATTTTTTTGCATTTTCTTAAACAAAAACTTTTGGAAGACATCTCTTATCTAAACCATAACATATATTTAAAATATGGGGAGGGTAAAGAGACCTAAATGGGTGTAAAGTTACTATTTCTCACTGAAAGTGGTACGATTCAGAAATGAGTCAGCTGTATTAAGTCAAATATATGCAGCAGTTTCTATAATAATAACTAAGATTATTTAAAGCAATATACTAAAAAATAATGTTAAATAAAACTTTATGGATTCTAATAAATGTTAGAGTAACCCAATGCATGGGAGAAAACAGAGAAAGAAAAAAATGGGAAACAGAACTATGTGCTGTCTATAGAAAATTCACTTCAAATACATTAGCATAGGTAGGTGCTATCGTTTACATAGGAGGTGTGCCCCCAAAACTCATGTGTAAGGCAATATAAGAATTCAGAGATAAAATGATTAGGTTATGAGAACTGTAACCTGATAAATGGATTAATCCACTGATAATAGATTAACTGGGTGGTAATTGTAGGTAGGTAGGGTATGGTAGGTGAGATTAGGTCACTGATGGTACGCCTTTGGGGTTTATATTTTGTCCCTGGTGAGTGGAGCTCTCTCTCTGCTTCCTGGTTGCCATGTCCTGGGGTATTTTTCTCCTCCCAGTCCTTCCACCATTATGTTCTGCCTCACCTTATGCTCAGAGCTTTGGAGTTGGCTGACAATGTATTGAACCTCTAAAACTATGAGCCAAAACAAATTTTTTTAACTCTAATTATTCTTGTCAGGTCTTCTGGTCTCAGCAATTCAAAAGCTAACTAAAGTAGTAGGTTAAAGTATAAGAATGGAAAAAATATATCATGCTAATATTAATAAATAAACAAAAGCAGCTATATAATAATATCAGGTAAAGTAGAAAAGAAAAAGCAAAGAAAATTGCTAGGACAAAGAGGGACAATAACATAACAATAAAGCAATCAACCCATTAAAAAGACACAGTAATCCTAAATGTGTATATATTAGAAAGCTTCAAAATAACTGAAGCAAAAATTGATAGAACTGAAAAGAGAAATCAATCCACAATTGTGATTGAGAAAACCAACACCTTCTTGTCAGCAATTGATAAAATTATTAGGCAGAAAATTCACAAAGGTATAGAAAAATTGATACCATCAATAACTAATAGGATCTAATTGGCATTTATAGGACACTAAACCAAACACTACCAAAGTACTCATTCTATTCCTATGATTATTGAACGTTCACAAGGTAGATGGTACATAGTACATCATAAAACAGACCCAACACAAAAATAATTGAAACTATATAGAGTTTCCTTAGCCATGATAATGAAATAAAACTTGAAACCAATAGCAGAAAGACAAGAAGAACATCTTCAAACACTTGAAAATTAAACAAGACACTTATAAAAATTTTTGAATCAAAGAGAATGTCTTAAAGGAAATAAAGAAGTAATTAAAACTGAAATGAAACCAGAAATTTGTGCTGAGAGGTATTTATAGCATTAAATTTCCCATTAAAAAGAAGATCTCAAATCAATAATTTAAGTTTCCACCTTAAGAAACTATAAAAACAAACAAAAAAATTTACTTACAGAAAACAAAGGTAAAGAAACAATGGTAAAAATGAACAAAAATATACATAACATGAATCTCATGCAAAACCTACTTTAGTTTTACAAGATGTGATTGAGGGAGATTGGCTAGATGGTGCACTGAATTTCTCTTATTTCTTAAAACTGTATAAAAATTTACAATTATGTTAAAGTAAAAATTTGAATTTGGAGTGTTAAAAATGTTTTTAGTCCTCTAAATTTTCTTAACTATTGATCCACAATATTCAATATCCACAATTTAATCCAGTAGTATTAAAATCCCTGGTCTAATGCACACGAGGCAGTGAGGTGACCTTGGGAACAGAGGACTGCTATAAGTCAGAGTGGACATCTTTGCTGCCTCAGCAGATGTGTGCTGCCATCAACTTGCTGGTTATCTGGTAATAGCAGGACTCAGCAAAGGGTTGGATGGATCATCACAAGTCAATCTCTTCTGCTTTAAGGGCATGCAGATGAAAGATCTTAATTTGTCATCTTGCTATGTGCCACCCACCTCACATATGTAATTTCACTTCTGCCTCACAAGAACCCTATGAGGTAGGGTTGCAAATAGGTAGATCAGGAATACAGCCAATTTAGTCTGACTCCAGAGCATGACTCCTTAACTGTATGCCACTACTCTAGGCTATTGTTCTCATACTGAACAGGTGTCAATCCTTTCCATGCAAGTTTGAAATGAAAATGAAAGAATCCTCCACCCAAAGAAGACAATGTCCAATAACACACTTTATAACTGGAGCAGTGCTATCCATGGATTGCAATCCTAGGGCCACTGTGTCAGTCCCAAGAACACCAAGTTCCTACTGTACCTTAGCATTTAGACAGTTCCACCTGCTTTAATAGGAAAAACAAACATCTCTGTAGCTACTGCTTTTATTGCTGATTCATAGTTGTTGAGTTTTGGTTTTTATTCATTTATCAAGGTATAACTTACATGCGATAAAATCCATAATTCTACAAACCTAACATCTACAATCCAGTGATTTTAGTAAATTTATAGTTGTGTGATTGTCACCCATTTTGGAACATTTCCGTCTTACTAAGAAGTCACGATTGTGCCTATTTATGGTTATTCCCCATTATCACCTCCTGTCTCAGGCAACCACTGATCTGCATTGTGTCTCTAAAATTTTCCTTTTGATCCACTTGAGCCTCTTCTTGAATTTCATATAAATGCAATCACACAGTATTGTCTTTTGTGTCAGTCTTCTGTAACTTACTGTGGTTTTAGGTTTCATCAGTGTTGCAACACATATCAGTAATTTGTCTCTCTTATATATGTGTACTGGTATTGCATTGCATAAAATCCATATTTTGTTTAGCCACTCATCAGCTAGTGGATATTTTCTACTATTATGAATGATGCTGCTATGAACATTCAGTGCAAACTTTTATGTGAATGTGTTTTAATTTCTTTTGGGTAAACTCATAGGAGTGGAATTGATGGCTTTTATTGTATTATGTTTAATTTTTGAGAAACTGCTGAATTATTTTCCAAAAGAATCTGTGCCTCTATTTTTTTTCAAAATAGACTTTACATATTTCAATACAGATAAATAATAGAAAAAATATTTCTCAAAGTGACTGTTCATGTAACCCTAGCTAACACTATCTTAAATAAAATGTACATTGTAAGACAATTTGAATGGTTCAATAAACATTTTTAAATACGTTGTTTGATTACTACACTATCTCCCTAAGATAACTATTTCTAATTTATTGTTTATATTTCTGGAACAATTTTATGCACATACCATTGTGTATTTAGGTATAGATCAAGTGACCCAAAGGAAATTCACCATACATGGTGCATTTTCTTCAGTTTTGGTAGTTTGAAGGTTTTGCTGCATCAGTACTATAACCCAAACCACTTTTATTTTTATTTTTAACAGTTTTGTTGAGATATAATTGACACATAATAAACCACTTATTTAAAGTATTCCAGTTGAGAAGTTCTAATGTATCTATACGTCCACAAACCATCGTTACCTGAAATTACTCCACACAGTGTTCTTCATGTGGCTTTGCAACCACTTCCTCTGTTTTCTTTCTACCTCTTTTCCTCATCCACAGGCAAAACTGACTTTTCTAGAATCAGTTTTGAAATCATCCAGTATGTACTTTTATCTTTGAATTCTTTTACCTAAAATAATTATTTTGAGATTAATTCCAGTATATCAATAGATCATTCCTTTCTACTTGTCCATCTACTCACCTATCAATGGATGTTTGGTTTGTTTCTGTTTATTTGTTTGTTACTATTACAAATAAAGGGGCTATAAGCATTTATGTACAAACCTTCATATGGCCATATGCTTTCTTTTCTCTTGCATAAATACTTCAGAGCAGAATAGCTGAATTAAATATGGTAAGTATATGTTTAATGTTTTAAGAAACTGCCAAGCTGTTTCCAAAGTAGTATACCATTTTATATGTCCATTAGCAGTTTGTAAGGTACCAGTTGTTCTATATCCTGTTTATGTTTCTAGAAGATTCTTTTAATACTGTCAATACCCTTAACACTTGGAACATGTGCAATGTAATTGTACTTAGTTTTTAAAGTTCCTGCCTGCTTATTCTTATATATGTTTCAGTTTTGCATTTTATACAATTGATTGGTTTGTCTTATTATTATTATATGTAATGTCTTCCTTCATGTTTGCGTGTCTGGTAATCTTTGATTAAATGCCATAAATGGTAAATTTTACCTTGATGGGTATTATATATTTTGTATTTTCCCAAACTACTATTAGTTTTGTTCTGAGATACAGTCAAGTTAGAACTTTTTGATCCATTTGGGCCTTCCTATAAAGATTGTTATGTGGAATCAAAGCTGTATTTAATCTAGGGCCAGACATTCCCCACTACTGCAAGTTTCTCTGAGCACTTTTCCTAATATGCTGTAACTTAGAGGATTTTCAGTTCCATGGGTGGGAACCCGCACTATTCCATCAGTTGTGAATGCTGTGCACTGGTGAGTCTTATCCTTTTGAATGATTCTTTCTAGTCTTGGTATCTTTGCCCATTGTGTTGCTCTGAATTCTGACACCATGGGGAAACCACTTCTGATTCCCGGAGATGTCTTTCTATACAGCCCTCTCTTCTGCACTCTTTGCTCTATACTTTAGTCACTTTGGTCTCTCTCTAAACCTTCAGCTCCACCTCTTCAGTTTAGGTATCCAATATTATATATGTAATATAGCTTATTCAACTGGCTCCCTGTTGTCAGATGTTTGTGTTGCTTTTATTGTCATTCTCTTATAAAGTATAGCCAAGAATATCCTAATACACATAAATTGATAGACTCTTGCAAATACAACCATACCACAAGATAATAATTACCAGGAAAGTTATTAGTTGCTTGGCTGTGTGCCTGTTTAATTATGACAGGTAATACTGAATTATCTTCCAGAAGGTTGCATAAACTCACGCTTCATGGAAAGTGTATGAAAATGACTTTTGGCCCACATCGTTGCCAGCAATGGGTATTATCAAACTTAAGATTTTTGCCAATCTGATAAGTTTTTTTTTTTAAATGGTATGTCATTGTTGTTTTAATTTGCATTTATTTAGTTACAGGTGAGCCTTAGCAGCTCTTCACATGTTTGTTGGCTAGTTTCCCCATTTCCACCCAGATGATGCTGTGGACAGACAACTCAGAGGCACAGACCTCCCTGGTTAGTCTTGCAGTTTATTCTCTAATGGATGGCTCATCTCCCTCAGTCACACACATGTAGTCTTTCTGAATTTCCTAATTTCTTTGTATCTTGAGAACTTCAGTTTTGCGCCCTCACTGTGGTGACCAGTGACTCTGCCTTTCTAAACTAATCCGTGGATCACTGTCATGGTAGAATTATCTTTAGGTGGTAACAAGGAAGCAATGCTTCTCTATGTTGGTCTCAAGCAATAGGCCTCTTAGATGCTAAGACCAGCAGTGCAGCAGAACTCTAGCCTCTAAGAAAATCAAGCTTACAGTGGTGATGACCACTGCTGCTGCCATTTTCACTAAAAACCTGATACAGACCTAAGTCCTGTCATTTAGAACTTTGGTGGTTTTCTGTCCCAGTGGTTGAAGGGATTGGAAGAAGAGAACCTTGCAATTCATTAGTCCTAAATCTAGGTCAGTGTAACTTTAGCCTGTATGAAGCTTCAGAGTCAGTATCTACTTAGCCTTGGAAGCTATAGTGAATTTATTAGGATAGAGGAGGCTGCTGGTGTCCAGGAACCAGGGAAACAGGGTTGGGTTTGATGACTCTTAACATCTGTTCTTACTTTAACATTAGATAAATTTTTATGTCATTGGCTACACCTAATCACCATGGTTCCTCCATTATCTTCCAGATCAGCGACAAACTCCTGAGATTCAAAAACTGCCAATCTGTACTGCAGTGGTTCATGGCTAGCCTTCTCCTCAGGGGACATCCCAGCCACACCCTGCTTCCTCTAGGCAAGGCTTAAGACTGGCTCCCTTTTCCTGCCCTTGGATATGCCTTTCGAGGTTTTCTGACTAATACATTATTTCCATAGTGCCTTTTACATGACACCTGAAAGCCCTCTTCTACAAGGAAGAATGTAAAGATTCATTTTAGGGGAAACAGATACAATGCTGTATGTCCTGTTTTCCTGTGGATCTTCATGGCATTAATTGAACAGTATTATGAATCTGTTGACTTAAAAACAATAAAACAGATGCTATATGCCTGGCTCTGTCCTTGATTCTTTATGTGCCATTCACATTTATCTTGTAAAGTGATTATTAATATCTCATTTTTACAATGAAGCAGGTCAGGAAATTTAAACTAAGTCAGTCACACAGCTGGAAAATTACAGGGCCAGAACTATTGAGCACAGGAAATTGTGCTCCTATCCACATTATGAGATTCAGAAAAATACAACAACATTTTCCTTATTCCTTGAAAGTTTAATTTTGCCAGTGTGATGAAATTGACTGATGGAAAATTAAAACACTGCAAAATTGCTGGAGAGATTAGGTATAGAATGATTGATAACTGATACGTTTATAGGAGAGAGTGGTACAGAAGTTTTCATGGGCGACACAGAACTTAAGTAGTTATGTGAGGATGTATTTTGAGAAATTTGTTAGATATTTAGAGAATTTTCTAGAATTTGTTTGGAGAGAATTGCAAGGTGGAAGATAAGGAGTTGAAAAGAGTGCTTGGAGATGAAATAGGGATTCTGTGTTTATAAACACACAGGATTTCACTCACATACTCAGCCAAGTCACTGCACATAGCGATGCTTTTTGCTGCTCCCAAAGAGTGAGCCCATTTGGCAAATGCTCATGTCCTTTGGGAGTGATTCATTGTAATCTATTCATTCTTTCTAAGATACTCATGGGTGAAGTCCTCAGTGATGCCATTAGCCATCCTCAGGGGAAAACAAGATGTGTTTGGTGCATAATCTGTTTGATGGGCCTACAGAGCAGGACTAGAACTGCCTTTTCCAGTATCTGTGACAAGTTGATTTGCCACCTACTTCTTTGCCTAGGTAGTTTCTATGTGGGATCAAGGCTGGAAGAACAGGCTTTTCTCAACACTAACCTCAGACAACACCTCCTCAGTGAGTTATGAGAACCCATACATAGATAACTGGTCACAGAATATTAATCCTGGGATGTCCATTAATAGATCATTAAACTAGATGTTTTCAAGCTCCTTTAAGAGATTACTTTAAGAGCCCCTGTACAATGGTCATTAGAGGGTTTTATGAGGATGGCAAACTCAAGGAAATGTCAGCCCTCATTCCCTACCTCCGCAAATATAGTTCAATTTTTATTTACTTAATTTATTTGTGTTTGTTCACAAAATTAAATTCTGCAACCTTATAAACAAAATTTTCAGACAACAAGTTTGGTCCTACTCTTTCATGTTGCAGATAAAGACCAAAGCTCCAAGAAGGGAAATGACCATCCAACCTGGGTAAGCAGGATCTAGGTATCAGGTCACATGTAATCTCTTTTGACACTAAATTGCATGACCACTACCTTTGATTTATACCATGAGATCACTGACACAGAATTTTTGCTTAAAGAATTCCTGTTTTATATCCTTCTTCTTCCTCCTCCTCCCACTTCTCCCCATTTGACTTCTCCTTCTTTCGACTTAGGCGAAGACCTTTTCCAAGCCTCTCTTCTTTATTACACAGGTAGCAGGGGCACCTGTTAATATTAGAATTACTTTGCTCTTTCTTCACCCCACTGCTTCTATCCTCTTACCTTTGTAATTATGTAATACATAAGGAGGCATTAAGAGGATGTTGGGAAGTTAGAAATTGATTTGTTTTGATTGATGATGAGCAGGTAAGCTTGACTCCTCCTCAGGATCTGTAATTTTCCAACTTTCCAACAGTTTAGGAAGTTACCTCCCTTCTTCCTCATACCTCCTACCTTTGCCAGGCAGTCCCCTCCCCCACTGTTTGAATCAATTACTAGTCCTCCACAGCCAGAAAGTTGAAATGCCTGAAACTTGTAGAGTTAGCAGGGCTGTCAAGTTCAAAGCCTTCCTAACTGTTGAGACCTGCACTCAGCTTCTCAATAGCTGATGAAGTCAGCGATGTTTATGGCAAAGGCAGCAAGTGAAACAATAGCCTCCAGGTCAGGATACAGGCCTTGGCAGGCATGTGACAGAGGAGGCTTGTTATATGCCAAGGACTTGTTGAAAACTCCACTAATTGCTTGACTTGAGGAAGGCTGGAAGCTTCCTCCTTGGTGATGGTGAAAGCCAAGTAGCACTTCATGTTCTTTTTTACTAAGTTTATTGATGGAGCTCCAGCATGTATCTGCGAACGGCAATTGCAAAGGGATGGGTGTCATTAAACACTGAGGACTCCAATTGCATTCCTATTCCCATCAAAGAAACAAAAATTTCCAGAATGTTTACTTCCATTATTACACTCTTGACAATATGAGATTATATAAATCAGGGATCCAGTATCCTAGTATTTTCCCATTGGTGGAAGAAATAAGATTAATACCCAAATAACTAGAACTTAATTTATGTTGTTTTTGGAAGCTATTGGCTTTGTGATTGCAATTTTCTACCTACTTACTATACTGCTCTGATTTTCCACTCAATTTAACAATAATTTATTGCTTACCTATTTTGCATTAAGTATGAGGCAGGTGAATATAATTTCATAAACATAAGCTTAGAATTAGAAAGACCTGGTTTTAAATTCTGACCCTTTTATCTACTAGTTGCATCATTTTAGAAGCCTCTAGAATCTTAGTTTCTTTATCTGAGAAATGAAAGAAATTACATTCATCTTTTAGAATTTTGTTAAAATTGTGTCAATGTATGAGAGGCACCTAGCACCTAGTTTAGTGGGCATTGGATTAATGATGTGTTCATCTTTAGCATTGTGAAAATAATACAAATGAACAAGATATAATTCATGCCTTTAAAAATACACAGTGTTTAATACTATATCCTACAAATAATTATAAGGAAGAAAGAAAGTCAGGGCTGAATAAAAGTGACCTGAGGCATTTTGCAACATAAAAAAAATTGAATTTGGTTCTCTTTTTACTTGAAGGCTAGTAAGTTTTATATTTCTATTTTGCAAGAGAAAAGACTATACAAATAACCAGGGGGAGAATTCCAACTTTCAACACCCTTGTCTTCAGCACTGCTGGACCTAACATACATGGGCACTGCAGAAGCATGTGTGACTCAGGCCAGCTGGAAATAAAACTTAGCTGACCTTTGGCCATTCTCTGCATTTTAAACTAGAACATTTACCACATTTTCCAGGATTCTTAGTGAAAGTGACAGGAACTAATTCAAACTAGCTTAAGCAAATATTACATATAGTAAAGTATAACCTACGCTTGAAGAAAGAGCTTTAGGATTGCTCCAGGTTAGGTCTTGTGCCAGTCATTGAATTAATCCCCTTTGCCACAGGGATGATGGGTCCCTAATTGGCCAGGCCTGGGTCAAATACTTGCCCGTTTGCTGTTGCTAGAAGGTCAAAAACAATGGTTGTCTCACTGAACCAATTCTACTTGGTAGTCTACACAACATCTTAGAAAGCTGTACAACTGGAAGAGAACCTGGTTTCTACCTTTTTTCAGGAGGACCTGGAAAACCTCACTGATGCTCCAAATTTTGGTGAGTCCACTGTCCTCAACAATGTTTTGGGAGAAGACACTACCCAAGAGTGGGCAACAGACCTGAATAGCTAATCCAAATCCATTACACAAGGATTTTGGAATTTCACTGGCTTCTTAATCTGGGAAGATGAGTTGCAGGTGCTTGGTTCAAAAGTCAAATGGACCAGTATTAACATTAGACTGAAAAGAAATGCTATAAAATAAAAAAAATTTTTAAAAAGTCACCATGCTCCTACACTAGCCAGTGAATTGCAGACATAGTAAGCTTCTGAAATTTTCTTACAGGTTTCTTAGATTTGATATACTCTTCTGCTCACAACTAGCACAACAATCATTGCTGATGGACATTTACCACAGTTATGCTACCTGGGATGAACCTGTGGTGGATGGAATAGGCAGTCACCTACATAGTATGGTTTTAAAAGTTAGGAGAGTGTCCCCTCTCCCTTCCACAAACTTTCCAAGATAACCTCCTATGTTGACTGAAAGTCATAATCTGAGGTTTGTCATTAGAGATTTTTCCTGAATTGAAGCTCATTATTACACTAACCCAAGTCAACAAGATGTTCTTATTGTTGGCTTTGTTACCTACTAACTGCAAGAAAACACTGGAAAATTCTCTCTACTTTGGAATCCTTAGTTTTCTGTACATACAACAATAGATAGGCTTGGAGGAAGGCATGTAACACTCTGTACGATACTTTCATAAAGTGGGAGGTGCTTTATGGGGAATGGTTGGTCTTTGCCCCTCCTTCATTTCTCTCTGCTTTACTTTCCTTGATTTAGCATGGAATCAACTTATTGACCTAGCCTCTTATTACCAGGACAAAGAGAGCAGAGTGAAATCTGAGATGACAAAATTTTATTTGGAAGAATAAAGAGGTAAAGGCATTGATATATCTTAGATAACTGTCCAGTGATTTAAAACTCCTCTTAGACCTGCTAACATGATGAAGGCCAGAGTACAGCGATTCAAATTCAGCATTTCAAGGTTACCCATGAGCCACCCTCACTCTCATCCTAGAACTCTTTTTACCTTACAATCCATTTCTAATAATAGCAAAGGCTTTTCATGCTGAATTTCTCTAGCAAAGAGAGAGAGAATGAGAGAGAGAGAGAGAGAAAGAGAGAGAGAGAGAGACTGTCTGTCTGTCTAAAGGGAATTGAGAGACAGCAGTCAATACTGAGATAAAGCAGTTGTTATGGGAGACTGTCATGAACAAGTGGTCAGTTAAAATTCCCTGGAGTTGAAAGGCTGTAAAGCAAATTTAGAAGGGAGATGACTAATTCACAACTTAAATTAGTTTTTGCTGGCTCTTTAGTTGGGTTATTAGAATAATTATTATATTCACAAAGGTTTCAATGTTAAAGGGGTTTACTTTCTTTTGATTTTGTCTTCTAAATAAAAGAAAGGAATTAAGTTTGTTTTCTAGTTACTTCAGTTTGAAACAAAGACAGCACTTAAGAGGTAACAATTCCCCGAAGAGTCAGCAGAAATATTTAAAAATAAAAAAAAGGCCTTGAATTTCCACAAGATGTGGAATGTTTATCTGTATTGATTTCATCTAGGCCTTAAGTGGTTAGGTGACCCCAACTGATATTTGGTTTACATGTGTAAGGCACCTAGCATCTATGCAAGCTAGCTACACCCAGCAGGTAGCCCAGTTTGAATGCTGCTTAGGTGAACAGTGTGCCCAAAGATGGCTACAGACGCAGACTAGTGCAGATGTCAGTCTAACCCAGGTCCCCTTCCTTCTTCCTCACTTCTCTAAGTTGTTCAGTTGATCTTTCCTTACTCAACTTCTACACAGACACTCTAGATTCTAGAACAGTATTATTATTGTTGTTGTTGTTCTGTTGTATCCTTGTGGATGCTTACAATATACAAAGATGGAGAGTTGGGCCAGATGATGGTAATTTCCTAGTAACATGCCTAGCAGTATCTGTGCTGAGTTATCACTTACCAATTATCTGGTTGAAAAGACGCCTGGCTGCAGTACCAACTGGTTAGGATCAGAGTGCCGAAGTGACTCTTCTCCCTGGGTTTCCATATTCCCCCACTCACTGACATGTGTCTGGGTCAACCAGTTCCCAGGCTGGGCTCTTTCCACTGTGACTGGCTGCATCCTGGACGACAATGGTTTACTGTCAGCAGTTAGCATGAATCAGATAGGGTAAGGAAGGTAAAAACCAAGCTGGAAATTTGAATCCACAGAAAAGAAAGCATTCTCTTTGAGGAACATAGAAATTCAGACAGAAAAAAAAAAAAAAAAAAAAAAAAGATAAGAGGATGGATGAACTTAAACTGGTCTTTGGACTTGGCCTCCTTGTCCTAGAGTAACGTTGCCAAGAGTATTTACCTTCCTCCAGCCCTGTCCCCTGCTCTTGACTGTAATCTTCTAGTTGACTCTGCTATACTGCCATATCTCCTCCCTTTAGACCTTTAAAACCTCTTAATTCTCAAGGCTATGAACTTTTAAGACCAGATTTTTTTTTTTTAAAGAAAGAGTGAGAGAGAGTGAGAAAGAGGGAGAGAGAGAGAGAATTTTAATATTTATTTTTTAGTATTTGGCGGACACAACATCTTTGTCTGTATGTGGTGCTGAGGATCGAACCCGGGCCGCACGCATTCCAGGCGAGCGTGCTACCGCTTGAACCACATCCCCAGTCCTTAAGACCAGATTTTGAAGCTCTATGAGGGCAGAGTCCTGTCTGCCTTGTTTACTGAGTATCCCAGTACCTGGCACTGGCTCTTCAAAGAAACGGTTGAAGAAAGAAAGGAAGACAGAGACTAGCCCACACTGTCTTCCCCTTCTTTGAACTATTGTGTTTGTAGCCACTTCCTAACTGTAGAAGGAAAGGCTGTTCTTTGTTTCAACTGTGTGTGTTGAAGGTCTCAAAGTTAGAGAACCATACTTCAATACTCAGCCTCCTTCTGGGACATAATCGGTTCTTGGTGAATACCTGTGTTGAAAGAATGGTTTGTTTAGAGAGCTCCATTATGGGTTGTGTACTGGCCCAGAGTTCTCTGCAGTCAGGATTGCTGCTCTTTAATGACAATCAGGTTGACTGTCCCCTCCCAGCACTCCAAAGAACAAAATAGAGCCCTTGCAGCTGTGGAGGGGAAAACAGCCGATTCCACTGTCCTGCCCTTCTGTGGAAACAACTTAAATGACCACTTGAATGACCATGCCCCCTAAAACTTCAGACTCAGTGTTAGTGTTTTCATGGTTACTATTTTTGCAAGTAACATCAAACACGAACAAAGAGATTTTCTTAGTTTGGGGGGTCAGAGGTATTTAAGTAGCTACCTATTAAAGACTATCTGGCTTCTCCTCAAACCTCAGGGTCCTAGAGATCACTTGGCCTCCCTTCTTAAGCCTGTTTCCGTTTCTACAAAACAGGCTGCAGAATGAGGAGGAATGATCTGCACCCTCTTTTAATTTGGACTCTCCAGACTTATTTACACCCCTGGAAACTCTCCCCATCCACTGCTTCTGCCCAGGTAACTTAAATAGTCATGGGGACCAAACTCTGCTATTTGCTCCTTTGGGGGGCCATTGTTCATAGGTTTCTCATGTTTACTTCTGGCCCTTTACTTTGGAGAGTTGCTCACATTTAGTTTTGTGTATATGGGGCTCACACCCTGTTTGCCTGACAGATTTGCAAACCTTCTGGGATTTGAGGTGCCTTCACTCCACCTCCATCTAGCCTCAGAGAACATACCCCACATCAAGGTGTGAAATGTCATACTAGGCCTACCAAAGAGCCCTGACTTCCCTGGGAGGAGTACAGAGACCAGTGCTTTTAAAGTTCTGTTGAAGAAACCATTTTACAGATATGTTGTTTCTGCCTTACCTGGCTTCTTGAAGCTTCCTGAGACACTCTAGCCAAGTGCACCCCATAAACGGAGCAGCCAGCATCTACCCATCTCCCTCCCAATTGTTTGCCTTCTATACCCTCCAGGATACTATGTTATTTCTTATTCTCCCCATTTTCAGTTTCACTTCAATCTTTGAATTCAGCTCCTGGTTCTGTATGAAGCTGTAATTAACTTCACTATTCTCAACAAATCCTCTGGTCTCATCCTCGGCCTTTGGACTCAGGTTGCCATTTGCCTCCCTGAGCCCAGGCCTCTGGTCCTTATCAGCTGTTGGTGTAGCCAGGTTATAGAGCTATATTGCTCTCCTGGACCTTCCCTGACAGCTGGAAAGTCCTTTTTCAGCTCCTGAAGCCAGAGGATCTGGTCAGAAAGGCTGATCTTGCCAACTAAAGACTTGTTTAAAGACAAAGTTCAAGTGTAGGCAGAGAAGTCCAGTCCTGAGAAAGATAAGGAGAGTCCCTCTGTCGACTTAGGATCTTGGGAGACAGATTAAACACAATGGAAGAAAGACTGAAAGGAGAGAAGAGGAGGCCACAGATCATTCTGCGCTCTGGAGATTCTCTGACAGATCAAAGGAGGGAAGAACAGATCAACTGCTGCTTGAGGGTGTGCCTATATTTCATTATTTTACCCAGAGAATTGCCACAAAGGTGACACTCTTTTTGACAGAATTTCTTAGTTATAACATTACAAAAACAGTGGATTTGCCAACTTCAAACTTGAGTTTGGAACTATAGGTACTTGAACTGGAACTCACAGAAATAGAGGGGAGAAATCTTGTGGCCTTTCTCTTCCCACCTGCCTCCCTTCTTCTTCCTGCTACCTGTCAGTGATGAAGCGGTGAAGATAGTGTGAGGCAGAATTTTTTTTTTTTCCTAGAACTGTTCATACTTTATCAAATTGTCTAAAATTTCCATGGAAACTGTCACTTGCTCAGTATGATATTATAGGCTACTGTAGAATGATGATACATTCTTTCTTCAAATGCCAGAGAGTTTATGAGCAACTTCTTCTTTATTCAGAATCAGTATAGAGGCAACAGGAGGCTGGAATGAAGCCAATCTCGTTTGTTTGCGGTCAAGAGCTCATCTCTCACGATGGTGCCAAATAGGTCTTTGTCTTCTGGGAGGCTGCATGGATTGTTTGCCTGGATAGGGGGCTATTTTGGTTGTGAACGTGTGTGTGTTTGCGCATGTAGACATGATGAATGAAAGAGATGGGCACAGAAATTGCTGCTGTGATATGTAATTAGTCATCAGGACAAATAGGGCATTGGAGTACTAACACACTCCATTGGCCCAATCATCCCTCAATGGGCTATTTCATCTGGAGGCTGAAGTTAGTTAAAGGGATGCCATTCAGTGGGGTAGAGAAACTGTCAGGGGAAGAATTGTTGGCTGCCTGGCTACCAAAGTCTGGCAAGACAGTGGCTTTATAACAGACTAAGATTCTAGTTCTCAGTCTTGATTAGGAGAGCTCTGTTTCATTTAGCATCTTCTAACCCATGCCAGGCTATGTGCCAAGAACTTTCACATGCTATTTTATTTCAACCCCACAACAAACTTGCAAAATTTTAGTATTATAATTACCTGAAACGCAGAAGGTCAAGTAACTTGCTTCACAGTCCATAGCTAATACTGGTAGACATAAATCGTCTACACTTTAGAGACCAATCAAACTTTTTTGGAGTCCTTCTGACTCCAAAGCTAGTGTGTTTAATTACTAGGCAATACTACTCCTCTTTGTAGAACCCAAAATTGGAGTGATTAATGCACTCAGATGATTAGTCTTTTGGTGAAGGACAAGAATTATAGAACTCACAAGAGATGCTGAGTAAGATGCATGGCTCATTTATTTAACTTCCCAGTGACCAGAATGCCAGTGATCTTTAGCAGCAGTGAGGTATCTCAGGAGCTGAGTCAGGGTTCAGGAAGTTATTTGGTAAGCAGGAGTGAGAAGATAGGGAGATGGGCAGTTCTGAGAGTCCATGGAGGCTTGGGCTTTTGCAGTGTAGATTCAGAGACTCCCTGGGGCACAGCTGGACTCCAGTTTCTTCCATCACTGACTGCTCTCTCTTCTGATGATACAACCTGTCTTCAGTGCGCTTACATTTTTTACTGACAGCTTATACCAAATTTGTATTTGGCCAGAGATATATTCTGTCTCTTAGTAAATCTAAGTTAGCCAAACTAATTTAAATGATCTAAGGGCAGTGTTATTTACTTTTCCTCCAAGTGCCTGTGGGGAAGACACTATGGCCCTAAGACATTCATGGATAACTTCCGATTTCCCACCCAGCATCTTTGTCCTCCTTCCTCCTTCCTGAGCTCATACCAACTTAAGGTTTCCAGGTTTGTTTTTGTTTTGTTTTGTTTTTTGATCTCAGGGATTGAACCCAGGGGTGTTTGCCACTGAGCCATATTCCCAGCCCCTTTTTGAAAAATTTTAAGGTAAAGACAGGGTCTTACTAAGTTGCTTAGGGCCTCACTAAGTTGCTGAGGCTGGCTTTGAACTTGCAACCCTCCTACCTCAGGCTCCAGAGCCACTGGGATTGCAAGCCTGCTCCACTGCACTTGACTCATTTCCGATTTTGTGAAAAGAGGAATTGTAAGCTTTAAGTTGTTCTGAATTGTGTTTTCTATTATTTCCAGTTAAAGTCATCTAAGTGACGCAGATACTTTTTAAAGAATGGATTTAAGCAAGTGTTATGGTCTCAATGTTTTTTCCAGCAAAATTCATATGTCAAAATCCTAACTCTCTCTCTTTTTTTTATTGGTTATTCAAAACATTACAAAGCTCTTGACATATCATATTTCATACATTCAATTCAAGTGGGTTATGAACTCCCATTTTTACCCCAAATACAAATTGCAGAATCACATCGATTACACATCCACATTTTTACATAATGCCATATTAGTAACTATTGTATTCTGCTACCTTTCCTATCCTCTACTATCCCCCCTCCCCTCCCCTTCCATCTTCTCTCTCTACCCCATCTGCTGTAATTTAATTCTCTCGTTTTTTTCCCCTTTCCCCTCACAACCTCTTATATGTAATTTTGTATAACAATGAGGGTCTCCTTCCATTTCCATGCAGTTTCCCTTTTCTCTCCCTTTCCCTCCCACCTCATGTCTCTGTTTAATGTTAATCTTTTTCCTCCTGCTCTTCCTCCCTGCTCTGTTCTTAGTTGCTCTCATTATATCAAAGAAGACATTTGGCATTTGTTTTTTAGGAATTGACTAGCTTCACTTAGCATATTCTGCTCTAATACCATCCATTTCCCTGCAAATTCCGTGATTTTGTCACTTTTTAGTGCTGCGTAATACTCCATTGTGTATAAATGCCATTTTTTTTTTATCCATTCATCTATTGAAGGGCATCTGGGTTGGTTCCACAGTCTAGCTATTGTGAATTGTGCTGCTATGAACATCGATGTGGCAGTATCCCTGTAGTACGCTCTTTTAAGGTCTTCAGGGAATAGTCCGAGAAGGGCAATAGCTGGGTCAAATGGTGGTTCCATTCCCAGCTTTCCCAGGAATCTCCATACTGCTTTCCAAATTGTCCGCACCAATCTGCAGTCCCACCAGCAATATACAAGAGTACCCCTTTCCCCACATCCTCTCCAGCACTTGTTGTTGTTTGACTTCATAATGGCTGCCAATCTTACTGGAGTGAGATGATATCTTAGGGTGGTTTTGAATTGCATTTCTCTGACTGCTAGAGATGGTGAGCATTTTTTCATGTACTTGTTGATTGATTGTATGTGGTCCTCTGAGAAGTGTCTGTTCAGGTCTTTGGCCCATTTGTTGATGGGTTATTTGAGTTCTTTGTATACTCTGGATATTAGGGCTCTATCTGAAGTGTGAGGAGTAAAAATTTGTTCCCAGGATGTAGGCTCCCTATTTACCTCTCTTATTGTTTCTCTTGCTGAGAAAAAACTTTTTAGTTTGAGTAAGTCCCATTTATTGATTCTAGTTATTAACTCTGTGCTATGGGTGTCCTATTAAAGAATTTGGAACCCGACCCCACAATATGTAGATCAGAGCCAACTTTTTCTTCTATCAGGTGCAGAGTCTCTGATTTGATATCAAGCTCTTTGATCTATTTTCAATTAACTTTTGTGCATGGCAAGAGGAGGGGATTCAGTTTCATTTTGTTGCATATGGATCTCCAGTTTTCCCAGCACCATTTGTTGAAGATGCTATCCTTCCTCCATTGCATGCTTTTAGCCCCTTTATCAAATATAAGAAAGTTGTAATTTTGTGGATTGGTCTCTGTGTCCTCTATTCTGTACCATTGGTCCACCCGCCTGTTTTGGTACCAGTACCATGCTGTTTTTGTTACTATTGCTTTGTAGTACAGTTTGAAATCTGGTATCGCTATACCTCCTGATTCACACTTCCTGCTTAGAATTGCTTTTGCTATTCTGGGTCTTTTATTTTTCCATATGAATTTCATGATTGCTTTATCTATTTCTACAAGAAATGCCCTTGGGATTTTGATTGGAATTGCATTAAACCTATAGAGAACTTTTGGTAATATCGCCATTTTGATGATGTTAGTTCTGCCTATCCATGAACAGGATATATTTTCCCATCTTCTAAGGTCTTCTTCTATTTCTCTCTTTAGGGTTCTGTAGTTTTCATTGTATAAGTCTTTCACCTCTTTTGTTAGATTGATTCCCAAGTATTTTATTTTTTTTTTTGAGGATATTGTGAATGGGGTGGTTGTCCTCATTTCCATTTCAGAAGATTTGTCTCTGATATACAGGAATGCCTTTGATTTATGCGTGTTGTCAAAATCCTAACTCTCAAGGTGACGGCATTGTGAGGTGGGATCTGGGGAAAATTATTAGGTCACAGAAGTTGGGCACTCGTGAGTGGGATTAGTGCTCATCTCAAAGAGGCCCCAGGACGACCCATGGTCCCTTCCAGCATGTGAGGTCACAGGCCCTCACAGACACCCAGTTTGATGGTACCATGACTTTTCAGACCCCCAAAACTGGGAGAAGTAATCTAATGTTTATAGAGGTCCCTGATTATGGTATTGTGTGTAGAAACCTGAATGAACAAAGACAAGAAGTCTCATTCCCTCATTAATTCTGTTAATAATTTTTCGAGCACCTACAATGTCATAGGCACTGTCCTGTTACATTTATACACTTGGATATATCAATAAATGAAAGAATAAAGGTCCCTGGTGCATGGCAGAATTAAACTGTTCCTCTATTCACAATACTTCGCATACCACCTATGTGAATTGTCTGCACCAAGCAATTCTCCAATTCACTATAGACTGGGTATCTTACAATATAATTCAATTCGGACACTAACAATCTGGAGCAAGTGCGACCCGACAGAGTAAGTGCCCAGTCTCATAAATTGTCTACCACTTTAGAGACCAATCATATGTAATGGGTGCCCACTTCTAAGTTGGCTACCAACTGGGGGTTTCTACAACCCCCTCCTTAACAATTTAGTATATGTGCTCACAGAACTCGTGTAAATGCTTATGTTTGCTGGTTTATTATATAATATATTATAAAAGATACAAATAAACACCCAGAAGAGGTCTGGAAGGGTCCTGTGTATGGGAGCTCTTGTCTTTGTGGAGGTGGACATATACAAGCTTTCCATGTTAGAAGGCCTTCTAAACACCATCATTTAGTATTTTAGTGGAGGCTACATTATGTAGTCATGATTGATTGAATTACTGACCATTAGCGATTAACTCAATATCTAGCCTTTGTCCCTCATCTGGATTCAGTAAATGGGGCTGAAAGTTTCTAACCTCTAATTGTGTTTTGGTCTTTATGGCAATCAGATCTCATTCTGAAGCGGTCTAGGGACCTACAGCTATTAGTCATGTCATTAGAAAAAGACACTCATCACTCCAGAGATGCCCAGAGTCTTAGAAACTCTTGTGTCAGAAACTCAGAATGAAGACCAAATGTGTATTATTATTGTTATATAGCAATATCACAATGGAGTTTACATTTTAGAAGGGGAGGACAGAGAATAAAGAAGTAAATGAGTCAATTAGATACTATATTAGAGGTTGATAAGTGCCATAAAAAAAAAGAAAGAAAAATGTAGAACAGTGTCTCAGTTTGGGTCCATCTAAAAGAAGACCCCAAGACAAGAGCTTTGGTGAAATAAGCTTTTTAGGAGATAATCCCAGAAAGGATAGTGAGGGAGAAGAGAAACAGAGTCAGGGAAGGGAGGAGAGCCAAGGAACTGTTGGTTAATTAGCAGTTTAAAGTTGTATTGGGCAGAGAGCTCAGTTCTGCTGCAGACTCGCTGAGAAATCAGTAAAATGCATCTCAGCATTGTTCCCCTGAGGGCTGGGAAATCTGGGTTATTTATCCACCAACTCTGTCCCTCATTAGTTGAGAAGTACCCCTGAGGGCATTAAATCCTCCACCCTTCAGGGTTGTCCCCAGCAGGCTCAGCAAACTTCAGGGTTGGAAAAAACCCTCAGGAAGTGAAACAGAAATGTAAGATGCCTAATGGGGAAAGCTGACAACTTGTGAGTTACTGCCCACCACAGCTGCAGGTTAGGTACAAAGATGGCTGAGGGGTCACAGGCAGGATACCAACAGCATCTGCTCCAGCAGAGGAGATTGGGAATGTGGAAAGGCAGGAGCCTTGTTTCAGTTTTCCTTTGGGTGGCCAAGATGTATTTATTGAGATAATGTTTGTGCAAAGACTCAAAACCTGTGGCCACCTGGAGGGAAGCATTCCAGGAAGAGGGACTAGCAAGGCCCAGAACCTATGCTTGCAGCATGCCTGAAGCATCTGTGGGGCCACAAGGAGGCCAAAGTGGCTGGAGCCCAGAGGTTAAGGGATAGAGAAGAACTGAGGCCAGAGGGCACCAGAGGCCCAGTGTGAAGTGGTAGGTCCTGTAAGACCTCGGACCTACTATGGTTTTTACTCTTCCTGATGTGGGCAGGTTTCTCTGGTGAAGTCAGTTGATGCTCTTTCTGGGGCAGACCTGCATTATTCTAGGTTCTGGACTCAGCTAGGGTGAAAATAGAAGCTCTCTCAGGTAGTCCAGCCTTGGACGTGGAGGAAAAGCAAACACAGCCTTTTCCCTGTTAAGAACACACGGATTTGCTGTATGTAGGTGGATGAAATTTAACCCCTATCTCTCACCCTGCACAAAACTCAACTCAAAGTGGATCAAGGACCGAGACTTTAGACCAGAGACCCTGGGAGAAAATGTAGGCCCAACTTTCCATAGAGTTGGTTTAGGAACTGACTTCCTCAACAAGACTGAAAGTGTAAGAAGTAAAATCAAGAAGCAATAAATGGGATGGTGTCAAATTAAAAAGCTTCTTCATAGCAAAGGAAACAATCAAGAATATGAAGAGACAGTTTACAGAATGGGAGAAATTTTTTGCCACCTGCACCTCAGAGTATTAATCTCCTGTACACGTTAATAACTCAAAAAACTTAATACCATGGTGTCTAAATAGAAATTGCTGTATGAAAAGCCACTATCACCCTCATCTGTAGAACACTCCAAAGAATTGGGTAGTTAAATAAGGAGCCCAACTAAAGAGACCTTTTTACCACCCATAGCGGTGCTGGTTCCATCAATCTGAAACTAAGTGAGCTATTAAAAACCAGCAGGAATGCATTATTTTGGGATAAATAAAAATTGATTCAGGTCTTATTAATTTAAATAAAACTGCTTTAAGATTTGAAAAGAAAAACTTAACAAAAAATAAATTACCCAACTAATAAATGGGCAAAGGAACCAAATAGTCACTTCACAAAAAAAAAAAAAAATACGAATAATCAACAAATATGTGAAAAATCATTCAACATCTCTAGCAATTAGAGGAATGCAAATTAAAACTACACTGAGATTCTATCAAGAATGTGGGGGGAAAGATGCATTCATACATTGCTGGTGGGACTGCAAATTGGTGTGACCACTCTGAAAAGCAGTATGGAGATTCCTCAGAAAACCTGGAATGGAACCACCATTTGACCCAGTTACCCCACTCCTTAGTATATATCCAAAGAAGTTAAAATCAGCACAGTAGAGTGATGCAGCCACATCAATGTTGACAGCAGCTCAATTCACAATAGCTAAGCTATGTAAACCAACCTAGGTGCTCTTCAACAAATGAACAGATAAAAAATTGTAGTATATATACACAATGGAATATTACTCAGCCTTAAAGAAGAATGAAATTATGGCATTTGCTGGTGAATGGATGGAACTGGAGACTATCATGCTAAGTGAAATACGCCAATAGCTCAAAAACCAAAGGGAAAAAATGTTCTCTCTGATATATGGATGCTAACATACATTGTCATTGGATTAGACAAAGTGGAATGAAGGGAAGGGAGAGGTGATGGGAATAGAAAAGACAGTGGAATAAATCAGGCATAACTTTTCTATGTTCATATATGAATACTTAACCAACAAAACTCGACATATTGTACAACCACAAGAATGGGGTCACAATTAGAATAAATTATACTCCATGTATATATAATGTGCCAAAATATACTCTGTTGTCATGTATATCTAAAAATAACAAATAAAAAATGTTAAAAACAAAAAAAGGAGCACATGGATCTAGTTGATTGAATTTTAGCCTTCATGTCCACCATGTTTGAGTGCTTTTCTTGATGCCACTCACCCATTTAGGAAGTTTTATGCAAAGGAATTTCATCATGAGAATTCCCATCTATGCTATTCTTTGGCTTTATGTTTGGAGAATTAGGACAATTTACTTGCCTTCCTTACAATATCCTTGGAAGGAGGTTTTACTTTTTTTTATATTCTTGATTTACAGATAAGAAGCTATAAGCTTAGTAAAGATCACACCAATTAGCAAATGACATCCTAAGTTTTCTGGATCACAGCTGTGTTCTACCAAACCATGCGAGAATATTTATTAAAGTTGTCAGGATTGGTATTCAAATTTCAAAGGGAGCCACTTATAAGTAAATATATATATCCTCAGTTAAATCTATGGATATTCCTAAAGTATAGGTGCTATGGTTTGTCTGTGAGGTGTCCCCCAAAACCTCACGTGTGAGTCAATATGAGAGGGTTCAGAGAGAAAAGGGTTGGGTTATGAGAGCTTTAACCCAGTCAGTGAATTAATCTCCTGATAGGGATTAACTAAGTGGTAACTGAAGGCAGGAAGAGTGTGGCTGGAAGAGATAAATCCCTGGGGACCTACCTATGGGGTTTATCTTGTTGAGCAGAGCTCTGTATGCTTCCTGGTGCCATGTTCTCAGCTGCTTTCCTCCACCACACACTTCTGCATGATGTTCTGCCTCACCTCAGTCCCCAAGGAATGGAGTTGGTCATTTATGGTCTGAGGCCTCTGAAGCCATGAGCCCCCCAAAAACCTTTTCCTCCTCTGTGTTGTTCTTGTCGGGTCTTTTGGTTACAACAGCAAAAAAAAAAAAAAAAAAAAAACTGACCAAAACAATAGACAAGAGGTTTGTTCTCTTTGTGCAAAGAGAACTGAGTCCCTTGTCCGTACACCAAATAAAGGTAGGAACTATATGGAGAAGAGGAGGGACTGATCAGCATTGGTGGATACTCCTAAAAATCAAGTAGAAAGAGAATTGAACAAAACAAGAGTGCCAGTGGCCACACACTATAACCAAATTGAAAATCGGTTTAACATTGTGTTCAAAGAAGGTATGTTAACCAAACGTCCTCAGGAGAAGACGTAAAGTATGCACACTTTGTCTCTCATCTCCAAAGACGCCGCAGTCATCTTTGGAGATGAGAGACAAAGTTTAAAAGTTCTATTAAATTTTAATAAAATATTAATAAAGAATGTTAATGTTTCTATAATTCCAACAAAACTATGACTTACAAGACTAGAACAATGGATTTTCTAAACCTGATGAAACAAAAACTAAATAATGTATCTGTTATGACAAGACAGTAAGTTTTGAAAACAGAGCACCTATAGCAAAGTGGGATCTAAAAAAATTTCACTGATGTGATGAGTTAAATTCATTAACTTCATTACTCCACCCACAAAAATTGATTTGTGGAGGGTCACAAACATGAACCTAAAAGAAAAACTATTGAGCCAGGCACAGGCGTGAACCCCTATAATCCCAGCAGTTTGGGAAGCAGAGACAGGAGGATCACGAGTTCAAAGCCAGCCTCAGCAACTGTGAGTCTCTAAGCAACTCAGTGAAACCCTGTCTCTAAATAAAATACAAAGTAGGGCTGGGGATGTGGCTCAGTGGTCAAGTGCTCCTGAGTTCAATCCTTAGACCACCCCCCCAAAAAATAAAGAAAACTTTTGGGGTTCTTGGATAATAACTTTATTGCCTTAATGATACAGGTTTTAATAGAACACAAAAAATATAAGTTCAAAACTTTAAATTTTTTTAGATGAGTATTTTTTTAGAGTATATTACTTCCTTTTTAAGTGTAATCCAAGTTATGGTATATTTTACTTTTGGGGGATGCCTCATGATCCTCATCACAGACCTTAGATAAAGTACTAATGCTGTCCCTTGGAATTTTTTAGATATTAGATATTATAGGATCCTTTGATAAAAATAATCAGAGACTGAGGCATTTTGTTTTATTTCCTTTTGACTGTTTTGTGTTACTTTCTATAGCTGATTTTTGAAATTCCTCTTTATCATTAGAATGCCGGCTACTACTTCTTATAATTCTATCTTGGGTTCTGAACTTTACCTGGATGCCAAGGGCTTGAGAGATTATATACTTTTTTCTCTTAAATTTTCTTCTCACAACAAATAGTTTTATTACCTATATTATGATAAAACTTATAATAAAGAAATCAAAATTAATACATTTTCTACCCTGTTTTTTCTGCTATGATATTTGTATTATTTTATAATTACATATTAATTTATGCTTTTTTATATATTAGGAATTTAACCCAGGGGCACTTAACTACTGAGCCACATTGCCAGCCCCCCCTCCTTTTTTTTTTTTTTAATTTTGAGACAGGGTCTCACTGAGCTTCTGAGTCTGGCTTTGAACTTGAAATCTTCCTGCCTCAACCTCCTGAATAGCTGGGTTGACAGGCATGTGCCTCCAGGTCCAACCAGATAAAAATATATATTTTTAATAGATATCTTTTTTATTCTTACAGTATTGATATGTATAGCCACTCAGTAATTTGAATGTCAAATGTACATTGAACACTTAATATCTTTGTTATTATTTTTAAAATTAAATTATTTATTTATTCTAATTTGTTATGCGTGGTGGCAGATGCATTTCATTTCATATTACACATATAGAGCACAATTTTTCAAGTTACTGTACACAAAATATTTTCACACCATTTGTTTCTTCATACATGTACTTAGGATAATGATATTTAAGTCATTTCACCATCATTCCTACCTCTTGTCCCCTTCTTTCCCCTTCCTCCCCTTTGCCCTATCTAAAATTCCTTTATTCCTCCCATGTCCCACGATGGGATGAAATTACAAATCAATGACAAAATGAAAAATAAAAGTTACTTCAACTCCTGGCGACTAAATAATATGCTATTGAAGGTAAAAATATTTTAAAATGTATAAACTAACCATGTACAGTGGTACACAGCTATAATCCCAATGGCTCAGGAGGCTGAGGCACGAGGATCACAAGTTCAAGGCCAACCTGGGCAATTTCATGAGGTTCTGTCTCAAAATTAAAAATAGAAAGGGCTGGGGATGTAGCTCAGTGGTAGAACATCCCTAAGCTCAAACAAACAAAACCCTCAAAAAACTTGTATCTGCCTTCTCCACTAGATTACAGCCTTCAAGGGGACAAAGACGATTGTATTCTTCATCATTAAATTCCACTCAATGTCTACTACAGTGAAGTAACTCAATACTTACTGAATTAATGGCAGTATTAGACTAATTTGGAAATCAACTGAACTTGTTATGCTTTTCATGAAAGAAAAATCAGAGGGCTCTGAGTAAAGAGATTCTCTTGCCTCAGCCTCCCAATGAGTAGATGTGTGCTATTGTGCCTTGGAAAGTCTAAGTATTTAAAAATGCATAAAGTAATATGTAATTATATAATAATACAAATGGCAGAACAGAGAAGAGTAGTAGAAATTGTATAAGTCTTTTGTTTTCTTTATTATATATTTTGTTATAAAATATATTTTACATTTTATTTTATAAATAAATATAAAGAAGTAAAAAATATATGAGAAAAAGTTTATAATCTTTCAAACTGTTGCTGGTTTCCAAGGTGAAATTCAGAACCTGAAATTTGTAATTTGCATGTTTTAGAACATGACACTTGTCATATCACTTCTGTGTTTACAGGGTTCCTTTTTGTCTACTTCTTGGTAGCTACTTTGTTCCAGCTATATGGTTTCGAATAGGCCAAGCGTGAAACATTGCTTTTCATCATTTCATAATTATTTTAAGCTGCACAATCAACAAATAATAATGCTGATCATCAGCTATAAGCTTAGTAGCATGGGGAGTGTTATGTGAAATAAGAAACAAAGGCGCGGTCTCCCTTTTAGAAAGCCTGTACTGAGAAGTATAGGATTTCTGAGGAGAGTTTGGGATTAGAATATAAGCTTCGAAAGGGGCTTCTGTTATATCCTCCTATTGTGGTTTGGATATGAGGTATCCCCCCAAAGCTCCTATGTTAAGTAGGAATGTTCAGAACTAAAATGATTAAATAATGAGAGCGTCATTTGATAAGTCTACCTTCCTTTGAATGGACTGACTGGGTGGAAATGTAGGCAGATGGGGCATGGAGGGAGGAGATGGGTCACTAAGGAGCATGCTATAGGTGGTGCATCTTCCCTGCAGCTCCTTCCCCTTCCCCTTTCTTCTTCCTGGCTGTTATGAGCAGAACAGTGCTCCTCCACCATACCCTTCTGCCATGATGCTTTGCCTCACCTTGGATCCAGAGCAATGGAGTTAGCTGACCAATGACTGAACCTCTTTAAAACCATGAGCCAAAATAAACTTTTCTCCTGCTAAGTTGTTGTCAGATATTTTGGTCACAGTGACGAAAACAGACTAACACATCTCTCCATACAACACCTAATCATAGTGCCAAGTATTCACTAGAATTCAATTGGTGGTTTTTGTTTTGTTTTTGTTTTTTTGGTACTGGGTATTGAACCCAGGGGTGTTTAACCACTGAGCCACATTCCCAGCCCTTTTTTAAATTTTTTTAATTTTTTTTTTATTTTGGGACAGCTTCTCACTAAGTTGCTTAGGGTCTCACTAAGTTACTGAGACTGACTTTGAACTTGTGATCTTCCTTCCTTAGCCTCCCTAATTGGTACATATTTCATGATAAAATCTATTAAGAGCTAGCACCATTCTAGGTGCTGGTAGTATAGGGGAGAACAACACAAATCCCTCCTCTTCTGATACTTGTCAGAGAAGAGACAGACAATACTGGAATAAATACATTTCTAGAGAAATTATCAGGGAGTAGTAAGTTATACTTAGGGAACCCAAGTGAAAATGCAGCAAATAGTTTAATTTGAATGGCAAAAAAGATTTCCCAAGGAATTGACATTTAAATTGTGAATGACAGGAACAAGTCATGCAAATGGGGTATGAGAAACCCAGAAAACCAGCTGGAGCAAAGATTTTCAGGAAGGAGCAAATTTGGCCAGTGAGAGGAGTTAAAGATGGAGTAGTTGCTTCTTGGTGGGTGAGGGGAGGAAGGAATTAAATGAAGTCAGAGAGGGAGGCAGGGCTCAGAACACCCAGAGCTCACGAAGCCAAGGTGAACAGCTTGATGTTAGTTTCTGAGTTTAATTAAAGGCTTCTGGAGAGCTCTAAGCAGGGAGACACATGATACCATTTATGTTTACAAAACATCACTTTAGCTAAAGTGGGCAGAATGCAAAAGTGTAAAAATGGAAGCAGAGTAATGAGTTTCAACTGTATCTGAGAGAGATAAGGTGGCTTGAATTTAGATTAGTAGCAGGAAAGAAGGAGAGACATGGATGGATTCAGGGTGAGTTTTATAGGTAGATCAGTGAAATTTCCTGGTAACTTTGAGGAAGGGAGAGAAGACATTGAAAGAATCAAAGATAGCATCTAGATTTCTAGCTATAACTATCAAAATTGCTATTTACTTAGATAGGAAAAATTGGAAGAGGATCCAGTTTGGGTTGGAGAATGTACAATGGTTTTTTTTTTTTTTGGCCTTAATTTTTTTTTCAGATCTCTTATAAACATCTACATGAAGCTACTGAATAGACAATGGGATATAGTAGCATGGAGTTCTGAGAAAAGACAACAGCTGAGTATACCAAGATTAAGTGGCATCTATATCCACATAGATGATATTTAGAATCTTTAAAGATGTGGGACTACAGAGTCATAGGGTTAACTGGGCAGATTAGTGCTGTTCAATAGAAATATAATACAAACCACACATGTGAGCCACATGCAAATTTAGATTTCTAGTAGCTATAAGAAGAAAAGGTAGTAAAAAGGAAGTAAGAAAGTAAAAAGAAGAAAGATAAGTTAATTTTAATAATATGTTATATCTAACTTAAATGTTCATATATAATAATTTCAACATGTAACAATATAAAACCATTTATATTTTTTCTAAGACTTTGAAATCTTGAAATCGCTCTCTCTCTCTCTCTCTCTCTCTCTCTCTGTGTGTGTGTGTGTGTGTGTGTGTGTGTGTGTGTATACAGCACATATCAATATGGGGTAACTACATTTCAAGTATTCAGTAACTACCCTTGGCTCTTGGTTACCATATTGGAAAGTACAAGCATGGAGAACAAAACCCATTAAGTATTCTAAGACACAATATATATTTAGAAATTAAGCACAGTAAAAGCCAGGAGAGGAGTATCTATTGAGGGTAGAGTCATAGAAGCCAAGAGAAGAAAGTATTTCAAGAAGAAGATAGTGGCCAACTATGCCAAATATTTCTGATGTGGAGAGTCAAATAAAAATAGACAAGTAATCTGTGGGTTCAGCAACATGGAGATCATTGTTGATCTCCATAAGAGCAGGCTTAGCAGAGTGGTAGGATTGAAGCCCTATTGCAATGGACAAGATTCAGTGTGTGGGGAGCACTAGGAACAGTAACAAGGATCTGCTCTTTGAGGAAGTTTGCTGTACAAAGGAGGGAATGTGAGATTGGGTTTTTTTTTTTTTTTTTTTTTTTTTTTTTTTGCTGTTGTTATTTGTTTTGAGATAGGGATACTAGAGCCTGCATATACACTGATTGTAATAAATTTGCAGAGAGGGAAACACCCATACTGCAGAAAAGAAAAGGGAAGTTTCCAGGAGAAGAGAGAGGCTCAGATCCAGGGCAAAAACTGGTATTACCTTTACTAGGAGCAGGGAGCTTCTTCTCAAACTAAGATGAGGGGAAATGGCACCCCTGGTGCAGACAGGTTAGGATTTTGGAGATAGGAAGAAGAGGGAGTTCTTTGTTTAGTGTCTACTTGAATTTTCTTAGTGAAATATAATACAAAGTCAAAGGTGCAAGGGCACAGGTGCATGAAATTTGAGGAGAGCAGAATAAAAAAACAGCTTTGAAGAGTGGGGGGAAAAAGCCTCCACTTCTAAGAGCCAGGATTAAGGTCACTGAGGGAGGCACTGTCCAGTGTCAGAGGATACCACTTACATGGGAGGTAATATGATGGTACCTTCCCAAGATGTGTGACACAGGCACAGCAGAAAGGGGAAATTCAGAGAAGTTGAAGAATACAGGGTCATTTTCTGATAAGGGAGAGGGTCAGATGCATGGATCTACAGAGATGCCCAGGGATGAAAGCTGGGGGATTATGGGTGGCCTGGAGGCTCAAGCTTTCTGCACTTCAGTAGCTCCGTAAACACTCCATCCACAGATTGACCTAGATTCCCAAACCATTTGTGCTACTCAATGTAATTTTTCCAGGCCTCTTTCTTGATAGGATTTTAAATCGTGGGGTTGTACACAATTTATCTCCGGAATTCTATTTTCAGACAGCAACAGCCTGAAATAATTTGGATGTAGGTGTTTTGGAATTGGACAATCTACCCAGCAGAGGCAAGGTCAGGCAAATTTATGTGATTTCTGGCCATTGCTACACTTCTGCTTGCTTCCAAAAACATGTAAGAAGAGATCAGGTCAATGGGACAAATGCTCAGCTCCCTTTAGGGGCATGGTTGTTCCTAGCATTGGTTTCTTAAGAATTTCTCTTGTAAGGGGTCTATGAGTATCTCCTTATGACTTCAACTTGTGCCTGCATTCGTGAAGAGTTTACACAGCCCACAACCCTGTATGCAGAACTCTTTTTCTCTCTTTCCGGAAGTGATGACTTATATAGTTTTCCTGGAGTTTTTATATTACCAAAAAGTCCCAGTAAATGACATTTACTTCTGAAACTTTTGAAAATGACGGGTGGGGACTGTTGAATGGCTAAGACATAAAGCCCAGAGTTCGAAGTCCTTCATAATGTGTATGTCATGTCCTTGTGTTTATTCCCATTGAAGCCCTCAATTGTCACAGCTATAATCCCATAGTTATTCATAGGGATCCATAAAAAGTGTGTCTCTGAGCACTCAACTGTAAGTTTTCAAGCAGAGGCAATGTGTTGCCCTCCAGCTCACCATTTCCCCCAACACCTCCAATATTTATAGACCACATTTGTGGATTGCCAAAATGAATGAATGCCTGCACCTCTCCGTCCTACACCATGGCCTGCCTGGTGGCTTCCACATTCTCCCTGACCTCAGGGTCCTCAGCTTGTCCCATTTGCCATCCATACTTGCCTCACTCCAGGACACCCTGGACTTTGAGCCACTGTTCACTGTTTTCCTCTGAAAGTTACGTCCATGGCAAGCTGATGAGTTCCCCATATACATTCTGTCCACTCAAAAAGAATCTATAGGAGATGGCATTCAGGCAACAGGCAATGAAATGAATCCTATCCTAAATCCAAATCCTATTCTGGCAGTTAACTAGCTGTGAACTTGGGTAGGAGACTCAGTCTCTTTTGCTGTTTGCAAAATGACGATAATAACATTGCCTACTTCTTATAGCTATTGGGAGGACTCAATGAGATGGTATGTAAGTTGTTTGACCCCATGTCAGGAGTAGGGTAAATTCTCAGTGACTAACTATTGTTATTGTCATTACTATGACACTCTGGCCATGAATCACATTTCTGGTCAAGGCTAACAGTTTCTGGGGGAGGTGCTAATAGCTCCATGCTGGGCTCTCCTAATCCCAGAGCTTCAGGAGCTTTTCACCTCCTGTGCTGACGGGAGAAGGGGAAATCTGGCCCCTCTGCCACTTTGTGAGCACATGCTAGTGGAAACTACAACCACAAAGAACCTCTCTCCAGGTATTATTTGGGCTCCAAACAGCAAAAAGGTAAACTTGATGACTGAATTGTTGAGTTTTCTCTTGGCAAAAAGTTCAAAGGGACCATTTTCTTAAAATCCTTTGCTGACATACAACCTAAGCATTATACTCAAAAGTGAAGAGCTAGCATTTCTCAAATCAGGCTTCTTTTGTCAAGCATGTAGAAAGCGGTGTCTGACTCCCACTTTTTGTAAAAGACACGTGAAATGAGATAAACCATGGTAAAAACCTGAACTCTGTGCAATAACTCCTTTCTAATCCTGTTCTTACCTGGACACATTGTTCTTCTAAAGTAGCTTTGTCTTTATCAAGTGTATACTCACTCAGAATGAAGAAAATGTGGAATGAAAAAAAAAATATATATATATATGTATGTGTGTGTGTGTGTGTGTGTGTGTGTGTGTGTGTGTATGCAATGGAGTTTTATTCAGGAATAAAGAAGAATGAAATTATATAATTTGCAGGAAAATGGATAGATCTTGAGAATGTTGTGCTAAAGGAAATAAGCCAAGCTCAGAAAGTCAAGGGTCATATGTTTTCTATCAGATGTGGAAGCTAAAGAGGAAACAGGAAAAGGAAGTTGTTAAAGGGAGGGATGAAATCTCATAAAAACTAAAGGGATAAGAGGCAAGGAACCAGGGGGAGAAAGGAGGGGAGGAATAGGGGAAATACTTGGGAATATTAACCATGTATGAATATGTAACAGTGAATCCCACCATTATCTACACCTACAATGCACCTATAAAAATATGAGAAAAAATTTTAAAAATGTAAATGTACACTCATTCAACTACCACCAGGCTCCTGTGAGGTGTCAAGGTGTTGGGCTTGATGTGGACAAAGATGAATCCCACGAAGTCTGGGCCTGAGGCTTCCTGACCTGTGCTAGAAATGCCTGTGAGGTTCAGGGTAAAAGAGAGAACTGGTCCTGCACCAGAGGTAGTAGGCAATGAGTATTTCTGGGTTGGTAGACACTGTCCCATTGACCCTCATCACCAATCTGTAGAGTAGGCAATGTTACCCCAATTTTGCTGACATTCAGAAAGATGAATGGAAAGTGGAATTTAGTGACAGAGCTGCCGTGACAAGGAGGACATTACAACAAGACTTAATGGTATATCTTCTGATTTTTGTTCCTATCTTGAATTTAACTTATTTTACTGTAGTAACAACAATAATGAAAATCCCTTTGTCTCTTATTGTATGCTAGGTACAGATCTAAATTTTCTCTACACAAACTCATTTTTCTAGCTGAGGTAGGTATTTTTGTAATCTCCATCCTACATTTGGGGTAATTAAAGCACAGAAGCATCAAATTATTTCTCCAAAGTTCTGTAGCTAATAAGGAGGGGAACTAGGTAGTTCCACTGGAACAAAGTCATGACATTTAATCTCTTAATTGTTTTCTTCATTGCCTTTTTTCCACCAAGGATTTTCTTTTTACTCTTATTTCCTGACTTTTAAATTTTTATTTTTTGATACTAGGGATTGAATCCAGAGGCCCTTTATTAGAGCTATATCTCCAGTCCTTTTATTTTTGAGACAGAGTCTCACTAAGTTGCTAAGGCTAGCCTCAAACTTGTAATCCTCCTGCCTCAGCTACCCAAGCTGCTGAGATTACAAACATGTACTACCATACCTGGTCTTATTTCTCAATTTTTAAAAAATAGCTTTTTATAACTCTCTCTGTAGATCTTAAATCCTTGTTTTTAAAGGACACACCAAAAATAATACATTTATAATACATATACAGATAATGACATTGCTATGATTTTTTTCCCCATAATTCCACATAGCAGAATATGAATGAGAGTAGAAATAAGTTGAGAAGATTTCTACATTTTACTTTCTTTTTTTTTTTTTTTATCTTTCTAGGAATTGCTTTTTTTTATTTTTTTATTTTTTTTATTTTTATTTTTTTTCCTCTTTTTTTTTATTCAAAACATTACAAAGATTTCAGAATCACATCTGTTACACATCCACATTTTTACATAATACCATAATAGTAACTGTTGTATTCTGCTACCTTTCCTATCCTCTACTATCCCCCCTCCCCTCCCCTACCATCTTCTCTCTCTACCCCATCTACTGTAATTCATTTCTCTTCTTATTTTTTTCCCATTTCCCTCACAAACTCTTATATGTAATTTTGTATAACAATGAGGGTCTCCTTCCATTTCCAAGCAATTTCCCTTTTCTCTCCCTTTCCCTCCCACTTCATGACTCTGCTTAATGTTAATCTTTTCCTCCTGCTCTTCCTCCCTGCTCTGTTCTTGGTTGCTCTCATTATATCAAAGAAGACATTTGGCATTTGTTTTTTAGGGATTGGCTAGCTTCACTTAGCATAATCTGCTCTAGTGCCATCCATTTCCCTGCAAATTCCATGATTTTGTCATTTCTTAGTGCTGCATAGTACTCCATTGTGTATAAATGCCACATTTTTTTTATCCATTCATCTGCCCCTCAATACATTTTACTTTCAATCCCTCTCGGCCCACCCCTGCCCCGCTCTGGAATACTGGCAACAGGAATTAATACAGGGTTTCTGTGGCTCTTTTTCCTTCTTTAATTCATTTATTGACTTCATCTTTTATAGGCTTCAGTGTGAGTGTGTGTATGCTTGAATGTGAGTTTTGTTGACTAGGCTGCACATTCTCTGAGGTTGCAATACATCTTAATCTCTGGCACATATTTCCAAACATAAAAACTCTGATTCTCTTTTTCATATACAGTCATTTGAATAAAGAACACTGTGGTAGTGGAATCCTAATTAGAATAAATTATACTCCATGTATGTATAATATATCAAAATATACTCTACTGTCATGTATATCTAAAAAGAAAAAAAAACACCACTGTGGTAGATATTCACTGTTGCTTGGATAACTCAAAACCTCTATATTTCCTTTTTGTTTAGTGATCATGCTCTGATTTTATTTGGGGGTGGGGTGTTTAGTTTCAGGGCTTTTTCCCAGTTTCCCTGGAAGCTCCGGGTGGTCGGAAGACCAAGCCAAAGTTGCTAGTTGGGAATCCCACAGTCTCTGAAGAGGCAAAAGCAGCTCTGCCCCCACCTACTACTTCCTGCCTAGAATGTGGATTTGGTAAATAAAACTTTGATACATATCTTGGGCCAAGGGGGAACAATGGGGATGAAGGCCCTGTGCTATGATTAGAGCAAAACAGAAGTGGAGATGTTAATACTAGGCTGCCTAACTCTAGACTTCTTATGCAAGTTTTAAAGCCACTGTCCTTTCTGGTCCCTGTGGCTAGAAGCCAAGCACAATTCCCTCTGATAGAGGATTCAATAGTTTGTTAAACAGAATGAAAAAAAAACAAAAATAAAACAAAACAAAGGATTTTCTGAAACAAATTTAAATCTGGCATCTTTATTTATGGGTCAAATAGTGAACTCAAAACGTGAGTCAAGAAAAATAATTTTTTTATTCAACCATAAAAAATAATTAAAACGTTAATGTCCTACTCAGGAAGAATAATATCTCCCAGGAGACTCCTGGGTTGAAATGCCCATTCATTTCAGTTCCATGTTTCCCTTTCAAGAATCATTTTATCCTCTTGGGTTCATTAGCAGAATCTGTCAATTTCACAACGCCACTGCTCTGCTGTCTGCATTTAGCACTTCTGGAAGTCACAGAGCAACCCACCTCTTTTCCTATTGCCATTTGCGGGAATAGCTAGATTCCTCCTTGTGGAAATCAGATGCTTTTCAACATTTTCTGGTGTTAACCGAGTGGGTAGCCAATTAGAACCCGAGAAACGTGACAGTGGCAAAGTACACGCATGCCCAGTGAACCATATTGTTGGTGAGAATTTCTGGGAGGTCTGCATGTTTTCTTGTCTCAGGATTTCCCCTGCTATATCATTAATTCCTTGCAGTGTGACACTGGAAGCAGGAAGATCCCAAGGAGGCAAGTGGAAATGGGGGTGGGTGCTCAGTTTGGTGGTGAATTGTAAACATTTACCAACCAGCTCAGGAATAGGAGGAGGGTTGAGTCGCCATGATGTCCAGTTTCTGAGGCTGATTTTGAGTGACCAATGGTTCCAGAGCTGGTTTGTAAATTTCCTGAGAAATTAACAATCAGTACTCAGAAGACTCTGGACACACACCGAATGTGTGTCCTCGTTAACTTCCCCAGGGTCCTAGCAGGTTTTAATAGAGTCGTGTTCAAGGTGTTGCAACAGAGGTTATGAGATGCTAAGAAACTTGCCCATGGTTGCCAAACCATTTGGCCGTGAGGCCAAAGTTTGTACCAGGTCCCTCTGATTTCACATTTGGATTCTTAACTCTAACATTTAGAGAACATGGACAAAATGAAAGGAAAGAAAAAAGAAGAAAAGTAATAAAGGAGGAAGGGAACAGTAACAGGCAAAGGCCAAGCAAGTCCCTGTGGTCTCTTTAAGTATGATACCAGAACAGAGATCAGCAGCCAGTGGATCAGATATGACCCAATGACCAGTTTTAAAGTTGCTCAATAGTTTTTACATTTTTAGAGGGTTATTAAAAATGAAAGAAAAAGAAGAATGGATGACAGAGACACATTTTGCCTCAAAAAGCTTTAAATGTTTACTTTCTAGCCCTTCTCTGTTACACCAGGTCTGGCATGACCCCTGGGCCTCACTGATCTAGGGCAGTTATAGGAGAGAAAGAGAAGGGACATCAGCCTGTGGTAACAACCTGCTATTGCCCCGCAACCTTTACATGGTTTATCTAATTTAATTCTTAAAATAACATCAAGAGATGTTTTTAATTTATAATCTCTATTTTAGCCATAGAGAAAACTGAGAATCAAAGATGAATCTGCTTATACAAATATCCAGCTAGGAACTGGAAGAGATCAGACTGGGGTTTAAGTTTCTCAGGCTCCAAGACTCTTGTACCACACTGGGTAAAGCCTCTTCTTCCAACTGGTGGTCTAGCAGGTAAAAAGGACGGTGCTGTACTGATATGCAGACAGATGAATCTAGATCTTAGGCCCCAAAGGCATGTTACGGACTTGGAGGAAGAAATACTTAATTCTGCCAGTGAATGGGCTTCTAGTCTTCACAAAGGAGATGATAATGAGCTTATCTTCAAATGCTGTCCTCAGTCAAGGACAGCAGGACAATCTCTAAGAAGCATTAAAGGGTGGACACTCTAGGGACTGATAGGTGTTTCTCTCATTGCAGCATAGGGCTCCTGCTGGACAAATGGCAGACATTCCCCTGGCAGCTAGGTTAGCTACACGATAAAGGGCCGAAGTTCTGAGCTTGGTCAACATGCTGGTGCCCCTCACGTGCTAGGGGCAAGATTCCTGAGCAGATAGAAGAAAAACAGAGAATATCATAAATTATTTGGAATTAAATAAAATTATATAAATGAAAGTGTCTAACGACACCCAAGGTATCTAATATAATAAGATCTGTCACTAATTGAACCATGTTATAAGTCAGTGTTATGGTAGTTACTTTGTGAAATAGACTATCTCATAATTAATATTAATTCTCAATTAATTAATATTTAAAGCAGGAAGATGGGTGTGCTAGTCCTGTCCTGTTTGCTATCCCACCCATTCCTCACCTTCCTGCTCTGGTCTGTACACAAGGTGTCATCATTAGGGGTCTGTAAGTCCCAGATTTCAATATCACCTGAACTTGTCGGTTGTAGAATTTGAAAGATGGGGATAGGAGTCTGAAGGCTAGGAGTAAAGGAGAAGTAAGCACATTTCTCTCTTTTTCTTTCTGTTTACAATTAGAGCTGCATCTCCTCTAAATCTCCTGCTTCCCTCTACGTGTCTGATGTGGTTTTAGACTCTGATGGGTGACCTGGCCTCTGGTTCTTGTAACTATACTTCCTTCTTTTGTCCTTGTAGTCTTGGGGTAGAAGCAATCCCACCATTGTTAATTTCTGACTGGCCTCACTGTCTCATCTGGTCTTTTACCACCTCTTGCATGTGTATAATTATTTTCATGTTTTAAAGTCTCCGGTTTTTAATAATTATGGTGTTTCCTACATTTTTGTTCAGTTTGTACTCTAGTAAGCTGTCTTAGTCTGCTCAGGCTATCGTGGCTTAACCATAGAAGTTTATTTTCTCACAAGTCTGGAGACTGGATGTCCAGATAGGTGTGCCATCATCATAGGATTCTGGTGAGGACTCTCTTCTTGGCTTGAGTACAGCTTCCTGCTTGCTGTGTCCTCACAAGATAGAGAAAAAGAGCAAGTGCTCTGGTGTCATTCTCATAAGGGCACTAATCCTATCAGGAGGCCCCACCCTCAGGCCCTCATCTAATCCTCTCAAAGATTCCATCTCTACATCACATTGGGAGACAGGACTTGAATGTATTATTTTTGAGGGGACACAGATATTCCGTATTTTTTTCATATTTAATGTTTTACAAATTAGGAAACTGAGATTAGAAGAGGTAAAATATTTTTTTACCAAACTCCTAATAAATTATAAAATTGGGATTCAAATTCAGATCTGTCTACCTCTAGTGGCATACTATTAACATTATACCAGATTGTTTCACAAAGCGCATGCATGAGAATCCAGTAATGGCTCATGTATTTGACTTTGTAATTGTGCTAACACAATTTAACCAAATTCCTTATGACTACTGGCTTGTGGGACTTGGGCCTGTATATGTGCTCTTTAAATCACAATATGATTGATGGGATACTTTAAAATATAGAGCTAACATCTGCACACCTCTTTACAGCTCACAGAGCTTGCCTGCCTCATGTCCTCCTGTCCTCATTTGCTCTCTACAACGTGATTGTCAGGGTGGAGGGGCAGATCTAGGCAGAAGCTGAAGGAGAGAAAGTAACAGAGGAAAGAAAGACTGAAACCCAAAGGCTAGCACTGATGTTCCCCATCATACCCACTAGAACTGCAATGTTCTTTAGAGATCAATCACAATATCGAAGGCCCGGTTGAGTGGGAGCTGCTTCTGCTATTATTTTATACTTCCTGAATGTCATCAGATTCATTTACTGGTTTTTCAGATAAGAGATCTGAGGGCTTGCCAGTACACCATGTTGCCTCTTTGAAGTTACCTACTTCAAGGGGAGCTCTGTGCACGAGAGAAGGGGCTTTCTAAGTGTGGTGGGTAAGAAGGGCTTGCAGTGAGAACATCCAAGCACTTGCCGGGTGGCAGCTGGTTCCACTGATATTTTAATGACTCCATCTGTGTAAAAATAGATACCTCTAAAGCACTTGAAAGCATTTTGTTCTCTTAAAATAGGTTAGAAAACATTTCCCCTTTTGTTTGCACTCTTAATTGGCTTAGCAAAAGCTCTTCTTGGAATCCAAGGTCTAGAATGAACTTAGAAATCATGTTGAAGATAATGAGGAAACTGAGGGATCGTAAAGTTTTAATGTCTTAT